>NC_084793.1:61599084-62267834 GCF_963169125.1 Humulus lupulus
TCAAGTATCTTTGGAAAGTTTGTATAGTGAAGACTATACTCTTTGGTACCCTTAAGATAACCAAGTATTCTCTCAATAGCTTTCCAATGTTTGATACTCGAACTGATAATAAACCTACCAAGTTTACTAACTGCATATGCAATATCCACTCTTGGCAATGAGCAACGTACATTAGGCTACCTATTGCACTTTCATATTCCAATTGAGCCACCGCTCTTCCTTCATTCTTTTCAAACATCATCTTTGAATAAAATGGTGTATGTGCCTTTTTGATTTTGAGATGACTGAATTTTTTGAGCACTTTCTCAACATAGTGGGTTTGACTTAACACAAAACCCCCACTATTCCTTCTAACTTAGATACCTAGAATGGTATCCACCTCTCCAAGGTCTTTCATTTTAAAGTTAGAAGATAGAAAACTCTTTGTTTCCATTATTCATTTCATGTCATTACTCAAAATCAACATATCATCTACATATAGGCATACAAGTATGACAAAGTCACCACAAGTCTTAGAGTATAAACACTTGTTCGCATTGTTGTGTCTAAATCCATTAGAAACAATGACTTTATCAAAATTCTCATGCCATTTTTATGGAGCTTGTTTCAAACCGTATAAGGATTTGACAAGTTTACACACTTTATGTTCATTTCCTTGAAGAAAAAAACCTTCTGGTTGTTCCATATAGACCTCCTCCTCGAGATCTCCATTTAGGAATGCCGTTTTGACATCAATTTGGTGAGCATAAAGGTTTTATATAGATGATAAGGCAAACAAAAACCTTATAGAAGTAGTTCTTGCTACCAGTGCATATGTGTCAAAGTAATCTATTCCCTCTCTTTGTTTGAAACCTTTGGCTACTAGCCTAGCCTTGAAGGTTTGTATGGTGCCATCGGTATGGTATTTCTTTATAAATACTCATTTGCACCCAATTGGTTTGGACCCCTTTGGAAGGTCAACCAATTCCCAAGTGTGGTTTGATATAATTGAATCCATTTCATCATTAATTGCCTCCTTAAAAAAGGCAGAGTCCTTAGAGGACATTGCTTCCTTGAAGGTTTTGGGATCATCTTCTATTTGAAGTACTATTGGATGTTTCCAAGTAACTTCCTCATTATCACATTCAACAAATTATAGTGTCTCTAATTGAGAACACTTCTCATTTGATCCCAAATCTTTGAGCCTTTGGCTCCTTCTAGGCAATTGAGGTTGCTCACCAACTATTCTAGGAGTCTTCTCTTGAGGCTCTTTAGTTTGAGTTGGTTCTAACTTGTTGTCATCGCATGACATGTTCTCAAAGAACTCAACCTCTCTAGATTCAATTATCATATTAGATTCCAAGTCTAATAATCTATATGCTTTGCTATTTTGGGCATAACCCACAAATGTACATCTTATAGCTTTTGGACCCAACTTAGTCCTTTTTGGATCGGTGCTCTTGCAATAAGCAAGACACCCCCACACTTTAAGATAACCAATGCTTTGTTTCTTTCCTTTCCATAACTCATATGGAGATACATTATTTTTCTTCATGGGAATACGATTCAAAATATGACAAGCGGATATCAAGACTTCACCCCACAAACTAAAAGTCAATTTAGAGTGTAATAGCACATCATTAATCATCTCAATAAATATTCTATTATTTCTTTTAGCTATACCATTTTGTTGTGGAGTATAAGGGGTTGTACATTCATGAATTATTCCATGTTCTTCACAAAACAAGTTAAATTCATTTGAAAAATATTCACCACCCCTATCACTTCTAAGTAATTTAATTTTCCTTTCATGTTGAGTTTCAACTTCTGCTTTATACACTTTAAACACATCAAATGCTTCATCTTGATTTTAAGCAAATATACATATGTGAACCTAGAGCAATCATCAATGAAAGTAATAAAATATCTACTTCCTCCTCTAGTCAATATTCCATTAAGTTCACATAAATCACTATGTATCAAATCTAACAACTTATAGTTTCTTTCAACACTAGGAAAAAGTTTCATTACCATTTTAGATTTAACACATAATTCACATTTTTTCACGCTCATCATTATCACAATCAAATAATCTACATTTGACAGCCCTTTTAATTGTGCTAAATCCTATATGTGTAAGTATAACATGCCACAAAGTAATAGAATTTGAGTCAAGCATATAACAACAACTAGAAGAAACTTTATTGTTCACATTGTCAAAAGAAGTACAAAGTTTGTACATGCCATCACAAACATATTCCTTTCCCACAAAAACATTGTATTTAGATAAAATAAGCTTGCCAGAATCTGTCACAACCTTGATTCCTGGTTTGCCAAGTAAATTGCCACTAAAACAAGGTTTATACTCATTTCCGATACATACAAAACATTAGTGAGTATAACCTTCTTGCTGGATGTGAAGAACAAGTCAATAGCTCCCTTTCCTTCAACCTCGTAACTTTTTTCATTGCCCATTTTGATTGCATGCCATTCCTTTGAAGATTCAAAGGTCTTGAATAGAGATCTATCATAGGTTACATGAATGGTGGCACCCACAAGAAACTTGGCTATAATGGCACCCACAAGAAATTGTTCCGGCAATACAATTTTAAGAGTAGACAATTAATTCACAATAATTTTCAGCTCATGAATTTAAGGGAGAAGGGGTTTATCTTCATAAAATTTAAATTCCATATATTGAGTAATAAGGAATTTCTTTGTACCTTCCTCTTCCGATTTGTACTTCTTTTCCAAGGCCTCCCAAATCTTCTTGGCGGTCTTGGTGCTGGTGTAGAGATCATAGAGCCTATCCGAGAGGGCATTGAGGATGTGACCCCTACAAATCAACTCATCTTCTTCACACTCTTTCCTTTCTTTGACAACTAATTTTGTATCATCTTCCTTGGGCTCTTCCAAGGCCTTTAGGTTTTTATCCAAGACATAGAAAAATTTCAAAGTAGTGAGCAAGAACCTAATTTTGTCTTGCCAACGAACAAAGTTAGTCCCATCAAATCGATCTAATCTAACAAAGTCTTGAGTTATCAATCTCAATTCCAAAAGAGAGTTAGATTCTTCCATGATATGCTATCTCATATTTTATAGTATTAGAATGTTGGGGGAGAGTGAGATAACACCACCACAAGAAATAGAATCTACACAAAATTTGGATTGACAGAGACTTAAAAAAGATTGAGAAAGAACATGTAAACCCAAGTAGAACAATGGTGTTCTTCAACTTTGATGAAGCTTCAAACCCTAGGCAAATTCACCACTTTGAACAAATTCTTTGAGCAAACCCTTGAGCAAACAATCACAAAAAATGGCTTATACACGTTGTAGAACGCTGTCCTAATACTTTATTTCCAAGCCACCATTGATGCTTGAGGCCTTCTCTTAAGGAAATGAGGATTGAGATTGAACAAGCCTTCAACTCTCCAAGTCAAGCACTTTCTTGGAGGGTTCTTGGAGCTAGAGAGAGAGAGAGAGAGGGTAAAGAGAGATTGGAGAGAGTGATCAAGTCTTCCAAATCATTGTTCTCGACCCTTATATACAGTAGGCACTATCATTATGTCCAACCAATAGAATTAGACCTGAAAAACACGTCATTTTCATAATACAACAGGCGATGCGTCGCCTACTAGGGTTTCTTGAAACCTTAACTAACTGGCGATGTCTTGCCTCTTGGGTGGTGACATATCGCCACCCTCTCTGACTTTGGGCATTTCCAAAGGTTCCGAAAATGCTCCAAATGCCAGCAAACTTTTTGGGAACCCTTAGATACTCTAATGTATCACTTTGGACCTAAATTTGCATTTTATAAGTGCCTACAATTGAAACTCAAATTCACATCTTCATTATGTGAATTCTACTAAGTGTTTATACCTTGCTTGTATTTTAACACTTATCATTTGTATTTAACCAATCATATCAAATGCATCGTGCGCATGACTGGTATTATAGAGCTATAGCAGGCGACACACCTGATTGGTGATGCATTGCCACATAGAAGGTGACACGTCGCTTACTGCGTCTGTACAAATTACATGTTTTGCCTCCAAAATGTGTCTTAAAAAGGTCTAATCCTATCGGTTGGTCCTTATAATGGTGTTTAACATATTTAAAAGGTTTAGAGTTTTTGGGACTTGATCTTTCCTTCTAACTCTCTCTCTCTCTGTCTAACTCTTCAAGATTCTCAATCTTCTCCAAGAAATTCATCAAGATTGCTTGAGTTGAGATTTTCATAGGCTTGTTGTATCTTTCTCCTTAGTTCTACTTGTTGAAACCTCAAGCAACTCTCATACTAGTTTAGGAATAAAGGTATTTGACAAAGACCCTCATCTTGTGCAAGCATTTGTGTTGATTTGTGTTATTGTTCTATTTGTTATTGTGATTTTTTTCTAAGTTTTTGTAGATCCCATTGTTGACTTAAACTATTACCCCTAACAATTTGTGCCAATGGGAAGTGGCTCATTCAACTAGATCTCAGCTCCTCCCTAGCTTCCTTGATCTTCATGAAGACTTCAACTCACTTCAAGAACTCCTCCACCAAGTGAAACCCTTATTTATTAAATTATCCCACATCGATTTGTGTTCAAAGACTAATAAGAACCACCATCGGCTTGCCATCCTTGTTGACCCATTTAGCCTTTAGCAACCTCCTTGTGGAATCTCTTAACAAATTATTTCAAAGATTGAGTTGGTTCTTACTTTAGGTTGGTGAGGCTATTAGCATCCTTGGGGTGGGTCCAAAAAGCATAAAATTGCTTCATTACCGCTAATTCTAATCAGGTTGTAATAGAATTATGTTGAAATTTAATATACCATTGCTTAGGTACTCTTGATAAGGTTGCTAGAAAGAATTTACAACAAGTTTCTAGATACACGTGATGTAGAGATCTTGCCCCCATTTTCTCAAACACATCTAGCTAGCCTGTTGAATACACTCCCATTCACTGACCTGCTAAGAACCCAACATGTTTCTTTAGGTTAATTATTATTGCCAACCTTATTTGATTAAGTAGCACTACAACAATTTTGACATTTAATGGCTTGTTTTAATGTCTTACACTATTGGTGTAAGACATTAAAAGTTATTAAATGCAATTTACGTCTTAGGGTGGGAGACATTAAAAGTTTTTATTTATGACTAAATTGGTAAGACATTAAAAGGTTGCAGAGACATTAAAAGTGGAAAATTCAGGTTGGAATGCACTTCTCCCATGGAAAGACATGAGAAGCCTCTTATGTCTTCCCATGGGAGACATGAGATATGTTTTAAAAAAAAAGGCAGCCAGCTACTCTCTCTTTCCCCTCTCATTATATGGTTTTCCGCCCACTTTTTATATTATATAAATAAATAATTAAATTAATTAATTTAAAAAAAACAAAAATCAAACAAACCCTACTTTCTATAGTCTCTCCCTTCCTCATTTCTCTCAGCCACCCCCACTTCATCTCTTTCTTTTTTCTTTTTCTCTCAAACTTTCTCATCACTTCTCTTTCTCTTTTCTCTATCTCTGTCTCTATGCTTCTCCATTCGCTTCCCTCATCCCTCCTCTCTATCTCTATGTTTCTTTCTTACTCATCTCTTTGTTTCATTTGTAGGGGCCGCGTGGTGAGGCTGGGATTTCGGCGAGCATGGACACGCGGTGGGGCTAGGCTTTCGGAGAGAGGTGCGGTGGAGCTCAAATTTCGGCGAGGATGGGCACGTGACGGGGTTAAGTTGCGTCACTAAGATTTGACATTTTTTTTTAGTGTTTTGGGCCTTTTCTTGAAATGGAGATGATAGTGTAGATGAAATTTGGGCATGTTCTTGAGTTTTTTTCTCTTATTTTTCATTTTTATTTCTTAAGATGTACCTTAAGAGCTTATTGAAATGAAGATGATGTGGATTTTTTTCTAAATGTAATTTACTGATTTTTTTTCGATCTGGGCATTTTTACAGATCTAGGACACCTATTTTTTAATTTAATATATTTTTATTTTTTAATATAACTAAATATATAAAATTAAAAAATAAAAATAAATAAATACCTTTCACGTCTCCCCATAGGAGATGTGGGAAGTCTACCATGTCTCCTATTGGGAGATGTGAAAACCCAACTTTCAACAACTTCACCTATAACATCTTCCTTTAGGGGAGACATGGGAGGTAATGGTAGACTTTCAATGACTCTTACATGGAGTCATTAAAGGTCAAATTTTTTGTAGTGTGGTGACTGTTCAAGAACATACCCTCATCCAAGCTTGTTCTCCCAAACTGAGTCCCTTCTTCATCCTTGCAACATGGATGCCCATCGAGGAAGTTATTCCTCACCCACTCACATTCAAAAGAAACCTGAACACATGAGGGTCAAGGATGTTTAGACGAAGGTTCTCGAGAACGAGTATTACTTCCGGTCTAAGAAGTTTGATCTTGAGGAAAAAAATGTTGAGCTTCCTCAGTGCAGCTATGGTTTCAACTTGTTGAGCACTAATCTGTCAGAGTTCCTCTTGTGCCTCTCCTAGAGTGTGTTGCACCTGACAATTGCTAAAATGTGGTATCAACGTGGAGTTTCTCAACCCTTAATTATCCCACAATTTTGGTTGCTTGTTTGGTCTGCTCAAAGGCCAGGGTCTCTTTGCCTACCATCAATGTAACGTCCCAAAGTTCCTAATAAGGCTTAGTGCCTTGATTAGGGTGTCGAGAGGGCATTATGAGAATATTGTATGATATTATATGATTTAATTGAATATTTATGTGATTATATGTGATATTATTGGATATTTATGGGATTATGTGAATTACATGAGTTATATTATAATATGACTAATTATGCATGTTTAAGTGTATTAAATGTGCTTAAAGACCCGCTTTTGTTAAAAAAGGGCATGTGAGTGTCATATTTTCTTAGTGTTGTATGTTGGCAATATTGTGATCCATCTGTTGTTTTGCTAGTTGTATCTGTAAGTTCGTTGTAGTTCTATCGTCTTCTTTTTATTTACGTGGTATGTATTCAACTTTCTGTTATGTTTAGTTGTCTTTATTTTTGGGGTTGCGTGTTGTTTTAATTTTCTAATAGTTTTCTGTTTTAGTGAGGTGTATGAAGATATATTTGTTGTCTTAAAATTGGTGAGAGGTTAAAACGATTATTGATGTTTTTGTGAGAAGCTTAGCTCTACTAGGGTTTGTTTTTTGGGTTCTTGGTGTTTTGTTGCTTTGACAAGTTGAAGAAGTTTGTACTTCGAAGAATGTTCATTCATGGAATATAGTAGTGTTCTTCAGATGAAGTTTTGAAAGAAGATCAGATCTGTGAAGACCAAGTGGGAAAACTTGAAGTATTCAATCTAAAGAAATTTGCAAGAGAGACAAGTATAGAAGATTTTCACGTTGTTGATGTAAAATGAAAGATACTTTGTAGAACTTGCATTTTTTATCTTAGTGGATTTCTTTCTCTGGACTAGGTCCCAATGATTAGCCATTACTTTGTGTAGTGATGAACCTTGTAAAAATTGCTTTGTGTGATTCTTTTTACATGTTCTTAAAGATTTCATTGAATCTTGTTTTACCAATTCATTAAGTTTACAATACTTAGGTAGTAAATCACTTTCATTTTGGTATCAGAGCTATTTGTAATTCTTGATTACTATTTTCTAGTTGTTACTATTTGTGTGATTTGGTTGCCTCTATATTGTTCATTTGGTAACTATTTGTTTTTTCGTTGTCCCATCTCACCCTCTCCTAGTGTCATCTACGAGAGTTCTGTTTAACTTCTGTTGTGTTCATAGTCATGGATATGTTTAGAGAAGGTGGATCAACCACTAGACCTCCAATGCTTGAAGGGGCTAACTATCCCTACTAGAAAACAAAGATGAGAGCATATCTTAAATCTGTAGATGAACGTGTCTGGATGACAGTGTCTAATGGATGGAAACCCCCAACCGAGAAAGTAGGTGATGTTGAAAAAGCTAAGGCTGCGAGAAAGTGGACGACTGATGAAATTGAAAAGGCAAATTTTAATTCAAAAGTTGTTAATGCTATCTTCAATGCTGTTTCAACTAATCAGATGAAAGTGGTTGCAAACTGGGAGATTGCTAAGGAAGCATGGGATAAGTTGAAGACCAAGAATGAGGGTACTTCGACTATCAAGAAATCAAGATTGAGGTCTCTAGCTAGAGAATTCGAAAACTTGACCATAGAAGAAGAGGATTCTATTGTAGATTTTCATGCCAAGTTGTGTGATATTTCTAATGAGTCATATGCCCTAGGAGAGACTTACTCAATTGATAAGTTAGCCAGGAAGGCTCTTGGGTCTCTTCCGAGGAGATTCAAAGCCAAGCTCACATCTATTGAGGAAGTGCATGATGTTGAGGATATGGACTTTGATGAATTGATTGGATCTCTACAGAATTATGAATTAACCCTCAAGAGATGGAGTAAAGGCAAGAAGTGAAAGACAAGGAACCCGAGAAGAATGGGGGAAGTTTGGCTTTTGTTCTAAAAGAAACTCCTGACAAAAAAGGTGAAATGTTTGAAGCTTTGACAGAAGAGAAAGTTTCTCTCCTAACCAGGAATTATGCTAAGTTTTTAAAGAAGAATATGAGAAAGAATAACTTTAACAATAAAGAAAATTTCTTCAAGAAGAATATTCCTACTAATCAGAGAATAAGTCAGAGACAAGACAGAAAGAACAGGGGAGTTTAGTGTAAGGAATGTGATGGGTTCCGACATATTCAACCTGAATGTTCAAACACTCAAAAAAAGAAAAAGGCTCTTGTAACAACTTGGAGTGATAGTGAATAAGAAAAAGATGGTAGTTGCAGTGAGAATTCTGATCAAGAAAAGAATGTTATTACTTTTCTTGCCAAAGAAGAATCAGTTGAAAATGAAGAAGGGGACAATGAGAGCAGCTGCTTTGTTTATGAAAGTCTTGATCAACAGACCGCTTATGAGAAAATGTATTAACAATGGCTGACCATGGTTCAAAAAGTAAAAGTTCTTGAAGAACGAATACTTGTCTTAAAGTTGCTAACAAAAATCATGCAGCTAAAGTAAAATACCTTACTGAAGAGTTAGAAAAGAAAGAGGACAAGCTTTATGCTGTTCAAGCCAATCTAGTTCGTGCTAAACAATCCTTTGAGTCAATACCACCTGGAACTACATCATTGAATAATCAACTTCATGTTCAGAATCCTTATGGAGACAGGACATCTATAGGCCACAAGCTTCTGTACAAAAAGGGAGAAAATCTTACCATTGATGGGTCAGGGTCATCAAATTGTGGTTCTCAGGTTTCTTTTGTTACATAAAAAATAAACATTGTCACTGATGGATCTGATAGTAAGAGAGATGGATCTAACAACATAAAATTTTCAAGTGAAAAGAAGCTGAAGTTTACTCCCATTTGTCATTTCTATAATCGACGTGTCCATATTAGACCTAGATGTTATCTTCTACACTCTTGTCTCATGAACTTGGTAGGAAGACAAGAAGATGTAACTAGGCCACCTCACTTTGAAGGTAAGGATTCTAAGGAGGTTTGGATACCGAAGTTAACTGGAAGTTCTTAAGAAGAAAAACGTGTTTCTATTCTGGTGGCTCATACATCTCTCTCTACCTTTAAGCATGATCAATGGTACTTTGACAACGAATGTTCCAAACATATGGCAGGTAACAAACAATTGCTGAACAACTACAAAGAAAGTACTGAAGGTATGGTCATGTTTGAAGACGGAAACAAGGGAGCTATTCTTGGGAGAGGAGATCTAGTGTTGAAGGATCTACCTATGGTCAAAGATGTTCTCTATGTTAAGGGAATAAAAGCAAATCTCTTAAGCATAAGACATTTATATGATGATCACTACACTATAAGATTCTATAAGTCAAAGTGCTTGGTTAATTCAGTTAATGGGTGTTCTATTCTGTCCGAAATAAGGTCTAGTGATAATTGCTATATGCTAAACAAGAATGAAGTGTGCACAAGAGTTTCATTAGACAAGTCTGATTTGTGGCATTATAGGCTGGGCCATTTGAATTACAGAGATTTACAAAGGTTGATTAAGCTCAAGGCTATAAGAGGTGTACCTGATTTGAAAGTTAGTAGAGAAAGAGTGTGTGATCCCTATCATCAAGGTAAACAAGTAAGATATGCTCATCCACCCATTAAAATGCTTCTAACAACTAGAGCTCTTGAACTGCTGCACGTTGACTAGATGGGCCCCATTCAAACAAAAAGTCTTAATGGCAAAAAGTATGTAATCGTATTTGTGGATGACTAAACTCGCTTTGCTTGGGTTCAGTTTATTTGAGAGAAGTCAGATACTTTTGGAGTGTTCTCTGCTTTATGTTTAAGACTTCAGAATGAAAAGGCTCAAAAGATAGCTAAAGTGTTTCAAATCCGAAGTAACCACGGTAAATTTTAAGAATGCTTTATTCTCTGAGTTTTGTGATCACATGGGAATTGCTCATGAATTTTCTTCACCAAAAACTCAACAAAATGGAGTTGTTGAGCGCAAGAACATAACACTACAAGAAATGGTCAGAGTTATGTTGAATACCAAAGAGGTCTCAAAAAGATTTTGGGCAGAAGCTGTTAACACTGCCTGTTACATTAGTAATCGTGTGCACCTAAGGACTGCCACTACTAAAAAAACTTATGAATTGTGGAAAGGTAAGACTCCTAATCTGAATTATTTTAGGATTTTTCAGCTGTACATGCTATATTCTGAATTATAGAGATTATCTTGGAAAATTTGACTCCAAGAGTGACAAAGGTATGCTTCTTGGCTATTCTCCTAATAGTCGTGCTTATCAAGTTTTCAATAAAAGAACTAACATTGTCATGGAGTCTGTCAATGTTCGCTTTGATGATACATAAGATAGTTCAGATGACTATGATAATGATGAGGACAATACATTACCTGCCTTGGTACCTCACACACAACAAGTTCACATGCCTTTTGTTTCAAGTTCCCCTTCCACTTCGTCATCTATTGAACAGACATAGCCATTTGACGAATCTGAAGATGTGGCTATTGACAGTCCTAGGTCAGAACAATTAGTTGAGTCTTCTCATAAGCTTTCTCCAGCCAAGTTATATAAAATGGTCCTCCATCATGGATCCAAAAAGTACACCCTCCTGCTGTTGTCATTGGTGATCCAGCTTCAACTATGGTCACCAGGTGAAAGGTTGCTAATGAAATTTCTCATTTATGTTATCTGTCTAACTTTGAACCAAAGGATGTTAACACAAGCCCTGTTTGATGAGCATTGGGTTGCTGCAATGCAAGAAGAACTATTACAGTTTCAAAGAAATGGAGTATGGGATTTGGTGGACAGACCTAAAGGGAAGAATATTGTTGGTATAAAATGGATATTCAAGAACAAATCAGATGAATTTGGCACTATGACTAGAAACAAAGCACGTCTTGTTGCTCAAGATTAAAAACAGGTCAAAGGGATTGATTTTGAAGAGACTTTTGCCCCTGTTGCACTTCTTGAATTTATTTAGTTACTTCTTGCAATAGCTTGTTAGTTGCATATCAAGTTCATCAAATGGATGTGAAGAGTGCATTTTTGAATGGCTTACTTCAAGAGGAGGTTTATGTTGAGCAGCCTCAGGGATTCACAAATCCTCATTTTCCACATCATGTGTACAAGCCTAAGAAGGCTCTATATGGTCTTAAGCAAGCACCAAGGGCATGGTATGAAAAACTCACCTCTTACCTTTTCACTCATGGTTTTGTTAGGGGCAATGGTGATCGAACTCTTTTTATAAAGCATCTTTCCAAAGGTATATTCATTGCCCGGATTTATGTGGATAAAATTATTTTTAGTTCTACATGTCCTAATGAAATCCCTTAATTTGTTAACATAATGAAAAATGAGTTTGAGATGAGTATGATTGGTGACCTGAGTTTCTTTCTAGGATTACAAATTCGTCAATTAGAAAATGGTATTTTTCTTTCTCAGATGAAGTATGCTCAAAATATGTTGAAGAAATTTGGGTTAGAAAACTCTAAACATGCTAATACACCCATAGGCACCACAACTAAGCTCACACGAGATGAATCTGGGAAATCTATTGATTCAACTCTATTCCATAGTCTGATAGGTAGTCTTCTCTATCTTATTGCTAGTCGACCAGATATATGCTTTAGTGTTGGTCTATGTGCTCGATATCAGTCTAATCCTATTAAGTCCCATCTTACTGCTGTCAAACGAATAATGAAATATGTTGTTGGTACCTTAGAATTTGGTCTGTGGTATACTTGTGATACTAACATGTCTTTGGTAGGTTATAGTGATTCTGATTGGGCTGGGAGTTTAGATGATAGGAAAAGCACTTATGGTGGATGTTTTGATCTTGGGAACAATCTTGTCCCGTGGTTAAGTAAGAAACAAACTTCTATTTCCTTGTCCACTGCTGAGGCATAATATATAGCAGCCGGTAGTTGCTGTACTCAATTACTTTGGATGAACAAAATGCTTAGTGGCTATGGCTTTCCTCAAGAAACTTTGACTATCTACTGTGATAGCACAAGTGCAATTAATATCTCTAAGAATCTTGTGCAACACTCAAGAACAAAACATATTGATATTCAATATCATTTTATTCGGGACTTGGTTGAATCCAAAGTAATTGTTTTGTCACATGTTTCCACAGAAGCTCAACTCGCTGACTTGTTTACTAAAGCTCTTAATTCACAGACTTATGCTCATCTTAGAAAATGCATTGGAGTTTGTATGATTTGATCTAGTATTCTTCAGAGATGATCATTGTTTTGTACTACATACCTTTCGCTTGTTTTTCAGTTTTATGGTGTTTACTGTGTCTTTTGAAGCAAGTGTTCTAACATGTATGGTTTCCAGTTTTGATTACTGGTTTGAGCTCTTTATTCTCCTTAGCTGAAAAGGCTACCTTTGTTGGATGCAATGGGAAGAGCTCTCTTTTGGTCCATTAGTCATTTAGTTGTTTGCTCCTCCTCATTTGACTTTTCTGACTAAAGATGACGGCTACATCTTTGACAAGGAGTGAAAGCTATTGTTGGTTTGCTTCAAGGAAAACCCAGAGTGTTTACCAAGAAAAGGGTATTTAAAAAAAAAACAAAAAAAATTAAAAATTAAAAATATACTATTTGCTGAGGGAGTGAGCTAATTAGCTCACATGAGAACACATGCACACACAAATGGAGAATATTAGAGAAAAATTATGTTGAAACCTCTTTTTAGCTCATCTTGCTTCTTATTGAGACATTTTGTGTTGTCATTGAGCTGAGATTTTTATTTGATTGGTATGTCAGTTTTTTTTATTATGATCTCTCTGGCTTTTACTATTTTGTTTTCTTTCTTCTCCTGTATTTTCTTAGATGACCATATGCATGTGAGTTTATCATTTTTTTTTGGTTTTGTGGATATTTGTGACTTTCAAGTATGATTAGGTTCTTCTCTTGTCTCATTTTTTTACTTGTTGCACATTCTTTTTTTTTTTTTTTTGCCAATCACGGTCTTGGGGAATTCACTTTTAAATCTTCATCCGTTTTCACATTCTACCCTAATTGTTTTCTCTCTAAACGTTGCTAATGTCTTCTCTCTGTGCTCAAGGTGGTTCTCAAGTTCTCGAAGGAACCTTTGGAGGGGTTCTCAATGTTCCTCCTCCATCTTTGTCGTCTCATCCTCTGGATTGTGAGGTTTTAGTCTTGGTGTCCCCTATTCCGTCCTTCGAGTCGACAAAGTCTCCAACGATCTTTCTGTCTCCAGGTATTCCCTCTATTCTTAACTCCGTTTGTCCTCCTATTGTTAGTGTGGATGCAAATGTGTCTACCCAAGTTGTGTCTGCTCCTTTTGCTGTTCCTTCTAGGTCTGGTCATGGGTCTCGAGTGAAGTCTGTAGCTATAAGAAAAAACACTCCAATAATTCTACTCCTGTCCCTCATCGTGTCACTCAGGCATCTGCTCAAGTTGCTGGGTCTCCCTCTCATCCATCCAAATGTCCATTTGACCCAATCACTAAACCCCCACCTAGTAAGAAACCCAAGTCTTCTAGTGGGTTTACCAGCAAGATCTAGAAAATCCAAATCCTCATCTGCTGTTTGTTGGATTCCTGAGTCTGATATGAGCCCATTTGTTTCTTTGTCAATAGATATGTTGAGAAATGTTTTAAAGCTTATGTATCTTTTCATCATTTGCATGTTGAGCATTCTGTGGTGTTAGAGGATTTTCCTAGGCTCCGTGAGATTCTAGAGTCTCGGAAGTGGGTTAACACTGTCACTAGTCTTTCCAAGACATCTCAAAATCTGGTTAGGGAATTTTATTTTAATCTAGAAATATCTTTGCTATATGTTCAACATCCAAACTAGTTTATTGCATTTAGTAGGGGTAAACGTATTCCATTTGCTCCCTCTACTATTCACGGTCTTTTGGGTTTGTTTATGGTTCAAGATGCTATTTACACTGCTGAGTATGCCCTTGATTTGAACTTGGTGGCTTGTGAGTTAATTGGTCAAGCTGATTTTCAGTGGAATGAGGTAACTAATGATTTCCATACTCCTTCCATGACAAGTTTTTATCGTGTTCTGCATAAAGTTGCACTCACTAATTGGACTCCGAATTTTCATACTTCAACTGTCACTACTGATATTGGTCGGTTTCTGTTTATTGTAGGCACTGGGGTTTCCATAGATTTGTCTGTCCTTATGTACAATAAGATGTATTGGGCTTTTCAAACTAAAAATCGTCAGCTATTTCTTCCATATCCTTGCTTGGTGCACAAGATTGCCTTATATAAAAAACCTCAGTTTACTTGGCAGGATGCCTACTTGCCTATACCTGTTTTGGATAAGACTTTTCAGCCTCAGTCCTCCAAACCTGTACCTCCTCCCAAACCTCTTAAGTATCATCTGCTGAAGGGTTTAGCTCCTACCTCATGGAAGTACAAATTGTTTGAGCTGCTGTACTCTCAGGAATCTCAATTAGACCATCTCAAAGGACAAATTCAGCAATCACAGATGCATTCCAAAATGTTCGAGCCTAGGGTTTTATCTTAGTTGGTTGGTCTGAAATAGCTCATTCAACCTCAAACTAATCCTACTCCTCCACATTTGTCTCCTTCAGAATCTCATGCTACACCAGTCACTTCTCCTGCGTTGGTTCACCTATCTGCGATTCAGGGGGAGTTGTCTGCTCATAATTCAAGAAAATCACATTCTCAAGGGGAGCTTCCATCAGAACCTGTTGCAAAACTTCAGCTAGTGTCCAAGGGAGTTTTCTGCTGATAATGCTATTTCTGAGGACACAGGTTCGGCATCTTCTTTACCTCCTCGTAAGTCCATGCTTGACAGGCCTCACTATTCTGCAAAGTAGTTGTCTCATTATGATCATTGAGGGGGAGATCAGTGGCTTCTTTTGTTTTAAGAACTTCCTATTTTTTTTTGTGTGTTTAGTTTTTATTGTTTAGTCTTTACTGTTTAGGTGTTTAGCTTTGCACTGATCATAATTTTTCAAAGGGGGAGACTGTGAGTGTCATATTTTCTTAGTGTTGTATGTTGGCAACATTATTACCCATATGTTGTTTTGCCAATTGTATTTGGAAGTTTGTTGTAGTCCTAACGTTTTATTTTTGTTTACGTGGCATGTATTCAACTTTCTGTTATGTTTAGATGTCTTTATTTTTGGGGTTGCGTGTTGTTTTAATTTTCTAACGGTTATCTGTTTTAGTGAGGTGTATGATAATATATTTGTTTTCTTAAATTTGGTGAGAGGTTAGAATGATTATTGATGTTTTTGTGAGAAACAACTCTACTAGGGTTTGTTTTTTGGGTTCTTGGTGTTTTGTTGTTTTGACAGGTTGAAGAAGTTTGTGCTTCGAAAAATTTTCATTCATGGAATGTAGTAGTGTTCTTCAGATGAAGTATTGAAAGAAGATCAGATCTGTGAAGCCCAAGTGGGAAGACTTGAAGTATTCAATATAAGGAAATTTGCAAGAAAGACAAGTATGGAAGATTTTCATGATGTTGATGTAAAATCAGAGACACTTTGTAGAACTTGCATTTTTTATCTTAGTGGATTTCTTTCTCTGGAATAGGTCCCAAGGATTAGCCATTACTTTGTGTAATGGTGAACCTTGTAATTTTTTTTTGTGCGATTCATTTTACATGTTCTTTAAGCTTTCATTGAATCTTGTTTTACCAATTCATTAAGTTTACAATACTTAGGTAGTAAATAAGTTTCAGGGCATATTTGTAATTTTAACTCAGTGAGGGTATAATTGTGATTATATGTGTATTATATGCTTGGGAACACATTATTATGTAGATATATTTGATATATTTGACAAGAGTCGGTCCTTTTGAGCAAAGTAACGGTAAAGTCACAACGAAGATTAATACCCGGCTCGGGGTGAACCAATGGGTATTTTTGGTGAGTTATCGGGACTCATTCGAGTATGAGCCATATTTGGGGGAAAATTAGTGGTATTTCATGATTGGCGGAATTAATTGGGAATTATAAGTAAAATTTGAGGTTTAGTGGAGTTAGAGTGTCAATGAACCTTTTACCCTTAAGAGGCTTTGAGAGAGGTTTTTGGGCCAGGGATATTTTGGTCTTTTTGGACCATTATATGAAATATGGCAAGGCTGGGTTAATTAACTTAGATGTCTCTCTCCCCTATCTCTTGTTTTCTCTTTCTCTCTCATCCTTCCTTTGTTCCAAGAAAAACCATTGAAGAGAGTTTTTGAACTCTAGGCCTGGGAGCAATCTTTAGAGGGAATTGGAAGCTGATTCTAGATAAGTAGAAGCTGTCAAGCTTGGAAATCCAGTTGGGAATTGAATCCTAGGAGGGAGTTTCGCTAGGCTTGGGGTCGCCTCACTTCATTGCTCAGGACTCAAGGTAAGAAAACTTGTATATGCACATAGAGCTAATTGGTTGGTATGCTCATAGCATTGAATTATCTGTGAATGTGGGGTATGCCTGATATTTGACCATCGTGTTTATCGTGGGGCCAGACGACCATCGCAGTGAGCGTGGGGCTGGTTGGGAAAGCGTGGCACGCATGTCATGAAGGCAAGTCCAGTAAGAGGGTGCACTCCCCACTCGTCCGACATGAACCATGGGCTGAGTGCCTCAGTACGCATCACACTCGGTTAGGCTGCTCGACAGGACTGTTTTCCTGGGTCGTGTAATTGAGGGCAAGTTCAGTTTGAGGGTGGGATCCCCACTTGCTCGGCACGAACCGTGAGATGAATGCATGTGTACGCTTTTCGCTCGGTTGGGCTGTTCGACAAGGATATTTTCCTGGGCCGTGTAATTGAATATATGATTAAAATGAATATGTTTGTAAATGGTGAAAATGTGTTTACTGGTTATATGATTGGAATGAATGTATCTAATATCTATGAAGCATGTGTTTATTGCTTTTGAATATCTGGATTACTTTTATACTTTATAGGGTTTTCTTGAAGGGTTTAGCTCACGGGTGCTCTATGGTGCAGGTAAGGGCAAGGGTAAGCTGGATCGGCCATGAGTTGGTGAGCTTCAAGGGTGGTGTGTACCTATGCGGCCTGCTCGATCACCACGATCAGGATTTCTTATTGTGGATCAAGAACTACTGATCATTTTGTCGCTTAGGACAACTATTTTGTATACTGTTTGTCTTGTATCAGTTTATAAACTCTTTTTTGGGATCCCATGTAGATATTAAACTCTTTTTATGAAAAATATTAATCTTTTGGCCAAAATTTTTAATACCTAACCTTTATTTAGTTTATTGACACGTTTAAGTCCAAATGACTCATTTAGAGAGTTGAGCACTATTTTAAACACACAATGTAATGTCATGGATTTGTAGGCCGTTACAACTTGGTATCAGAGCTGCCAAGGTTTATTGGTTCCTGAAGATTGGTTGAGCATGTACACTCGCCGCTAAAGATAAGCTCGACTCAGGGTTTGGTAACTAATGTTGTGACTATGTGCTTATTTTTTTAATTGACATATATATGCCTTATTAGCATGCTTGATTAGGGAGCATAAGCTATGTTGATGGGGTATGGCCCTTGACTGCTATGTGAATGATGAAGATGTGCTTATTAGTACTACCGATGGTTGTGAATGTTAAAGAAATGATTATTAGGACTTTTGTTGCTTCTAAATGCTAGGGGAATGCTCATTAGCATGTGCCACATTTATGTTTCGGGTGGATGCCCACATCTGGTGGCAGGTGATATCCCAGACTCGGGACGTGACTACATCGAGTTGGGAAGAGCTTAGAGACTTGTTTAACGATAAGTATTATAATGATGCCATCAGGGTTGCAAAAGCAAATGAGTTCAGAAATTTGGTGAAGGGTGCCATGACAGTGACAGAGTATGCTATGAAATTTGAAAGATTAGCCAAGTTTTCTTCGTGTTCAGGGTAGCCGTCAGCACAGCAATGAGAGTTGGAGGACTTATCCAGAGTGTACCAGATGCTAGAGACATCATCTAGGAGAATGTCGAGCGAAGGCATGCTTTTTATGGGCATCTCAGGAAGGATTTCCCGAGACCGAAGAAAGATGAACCAAAGAAGGCGGACAACTTGACTCCAGCTCGAGTATTCGCACTAACACAATCAGAGGCTGAGGCTAGTCCCTCAGTATTAACATGTCAACTTTCTAGTGCTGGTACTTATACTGTGTTGATCAATTTTGGTGCTACACATTCATTTGTATCTAGTAGAATAATTGATAGATTGTGTAGACCATGTAATTATTACGCTATGGGGTTTGGGACCTTATTGCCTACTGGGGATCTGGTAGTCTCTAAGAGATGGGTCAGATCATTACTGGTAGAAGTTGATAGTAGAGGTTTATCAGTGGATCTGATTGAACTAGTTATGGAAGACTTTGATATGATCCTGGGTATGGACTGGTTTGCCAAGTATGGGCAACCATAGACTGTAAGGAAAATATGGTAATTTTTGAACCTGAGAGTGAGGACCCATTTCTATTTGTGGGTATTGTGAATGGACCCCGCATTCCTATGATATCACCATTAAGGGCTAGAGACCTATTGTGAGGTGGTTGCTTGAGATTCCTAGCTAGTGTGGTGGATACCACTAGGATTGTACCAGTTGGGCCTTAAGATACTAGATTGGTTTGTGAGTTTCTGAATGTATTCCCAGAGGATTTACCAGGGTTACCGCCTCACCGAGAGATTGAATTTATTATTGAATTGGTACCAGGGACAGAACCATTGAGGGCAGTGTATATTCCAAAGAAAGCTTTTCACACGAGGTATGAGCATTATGAGTTTTTAGTCATGTCATTTGGATTGAATAATGCCCCAACAGATTTTATGGATATGATGAACAAAGTGTTCAAGGACCACTTAGACAGATTTGTGATAGTCTTCATCAACGACATCCTGGTTTATTCTCAGTTAGACGCATAACATGAACAACATATTCGGTTGGTATTACAAAGGTTGAGGGAACATAGATTATATGCGAAGTTCAAGCAATGTGAGTTCTGGTTACCTCTGGTGACGTTCCTCGGTCATATTGTTAGTATATATGGAATCAAGGTGGATCCGATCAAGATTGAGGCAGCCAGAGATTGGCCAATGCCAAGGAGTGCTTTAGAGATCAAAAGTTTCCTTGGATTGGCGGGATATTATCGGTGTTTCATAGAAGGTTTCTCAAAGATTACTATTCCACTGACATAGTTGATACGCAAGAATCTGAAGTTTGTATGGTCAGACAGATGTGAGAACTGCTTCCAGGAGTTGAAGCGGCGATTGATGACTCCTCCAGTATTAAGTCTCCCATAAAATCAGGAGTTGGAGGGATGATTGATCCTACTAATCTAGGATCATTACACTGCGTGTTTAAAATAGTGCTTAACTCAATAAGCGAGTCATTTGGACTCAAAAGTATAATTTAAGTAACATAAAGGTCCAGGTAGTAAAAATCTTTGATAAGAAGATTTAACTTTTCATTAAGACTATAAAGGATTTTACATGGGATCCCCAAAAGTCTGATCAAAACATATTTACCATTACAGTATTACAAACAATTGACCTAAGCGAAAAAATTAGATTGGTAACCTATGTCCCTCATACTACTCGACTGTGGCGGCCGAGCTAGCCGAATATGCACGTGCCGCTCCAAAGCTCTCCAACCCATGGCTAATGACATCTATCTTGCCCTTACCTGCACCATAGACCACCTGTGAGCCAAGGATAGCAAGAAAACCCAACATAGTATAATACTAATTCAATTATTTATAAGCAATAAACACATGCTTCACAAATACAAAGTACATTTATTCCAATCATATAAAACGTAAACACATTTCACAGTTTACAGAGAGATCCATTTCATTCCCATGAATCAGTAACACGACCTAGGGAAGCAGTCCTACCGAGTGGCCCAACCGAGTGAAATTCGTACTCAGGCACTCAGCTCACAGTTCATGCCGGGCAAGTGGGGACTGCACCCTCATACTGAACTCGTCTTAACAACCTGCGTCCCACATGCTTTGCCGACCAGTCCCACGCTGAATGTGATGGTTGTCCGGTCCCATGTTCAACACAATGGTCGAATATCAATTATATGGCCTATTTGCAAATAATTCAATGCTAATGAGCTTACCAACTGATTATCACTATGTGCAATGATACGACCCCGAGCACGATCCTTCCCCGAGCCCAGTGATATACCTAGTCACAACCATAAACGGTACTTCTATTAAGAACTAAATCCAATTACTGAATTTGGGACCAATCCCATGCTCTCAAGACCCCCAATTTCACCAAATGGTTATAGGGCAGAGATACCCCAAACTCCCCCCTGCATAGCACAGAGGTGCCCAAAACAGGAGCAGGGGCGCTACAACGCAAACCCATAATTTTTGCTTCAGCAATTTCTCCAACCTAACTTCGCCAAAAATTGACCCAAGACCTTCAAGAGTCATCAAACCAAGTTTCCTAACTCAATTTCAAAGTAATTTGACCCCAATTTTGGTTACCCAAGTGCCAAAGGTCTAGGAACATCATCAAAAACACAGAAAGGCCAAAAACCACCACTTTGAGTTTTTGAAACTCAAAATCTTCCCCAATCCAAAAATTCAACATTAAACCACCATTCCCAGCTACAAATAAAGCTTCCCAAAAATTATAAAAAGAGTTCTAACACCAGAACATCTAATCCAACAACCTAAAGCCCAAGAAACTCAAAACTCAAACCAAGCCCCAAAACTTCCTCAAGAATAATGAAAAACACAAGAAAAGCCTGAGTGATCTTACCTCAGTGATGAATTCAAAACCCTATGTTGAAAATGGAGTACTCAGCTGCAATTCTTCATCTCTTAAGCCTTTAATTCTCCTCTCAAATCCTTAAACTCAGATGCAAACTCCAAACTTGGTTGTATCTCCAAAACCTCTTCATGAAGGTAAGCTAAGAGAGAGGTGAATGTGTGTACATGAATGATCCAGGAGCTCTCAACTTTGGTTAGCCTAACTTAGTCCAATTGGTCAAAAGAACATTTTGCCCCTAGCTCAACTTAACCTCAAAACCAAACCCAAGGGCATTTTGGTCATTTTTCCTAAATCACAACCAAACCTTAAATTGTACCACTAATTCCCAATTAAATCATTAATCTTAATTATTTCCATTTACCAATAAATATTAGTAGTTTCCAAATGATCAAAATACATGTAGGCTCACCCCGAGCCAGATATTTATCATCGCTGTGACTTTTTTTCGCTAAATTGCTTAATAGGATCGACTCGTGCTGAGTATCTCAAATATATCCACATAATAATGTGGTCTCAATCACATTGCATATATAATTACAGATATACCCTCAATGGGTCAAAATTATGAAAATGTCATTTCTAACAAAAATGGGCCCACAAACATATTTAATACACACAAACACGCATAAGCAGTAATATCATAATATAACTCATGTAATTCACATAATCACATAATCATTCAATAAAAGCATATGATATCGCATATAATTTCCAATAATTCTCTCCAGGCACCATAATTGAGGCACTAAGCCTTATTATAAATTTTGGAACGTTACATCAACGATCTTCCTATCCTTATTCTGAAAGTTCACACCTTTGCCTCGTGAGCCAATTCTCAAACACACAAGGACGTGTGTGGCTACGTAGGATTCAAAGGTTGATTTAGAACTCTCTAGATGTACTCATCACATGAGATCTAGAGAGGTTTGAGAAGAGAGAGGCTATAGAAATTTCTAGAATTCCAGGTTAAGGAAATTCTATTGTTTCTTGAGAGAGAGTGTGACAGTCAAAACAACTTTATAAATCTTAAAATTGAAAGTATTGCTTCTTTCAGGTTTATGGAGATAAATCTTAATTTCTTTACATGCTTTTACGGCATAGATACTATCAAATATGTTTTATTATCTTTATAAATATCTTTATAGATACTATCGAATCCTACGTAGCCACACACGTCCTTGTGTGTTTGAGAATTGGCTCACGAGGCAAAGGTGTGAACTTTCAGAATAAGGATAGGAAGATCGTTGATGTAACGTTCCAAAATTTATAATAAGGCTTAGTGCCTCAATTATGGTGCCTGGAGAGAATTATTGGAAATTATATGCGATATCATATGCTTTTATTGAATGATTATGTGATTATGTAAATTACATGAGTTATATTATGATATTACTGCTTATGCGTGTTTGTGTGTATTAAATATGTTTGTGGGCCCATTTTTGTTAGAAATGACATTTTCATAATTTTGACCCATTGAGGGTATATCTATAATTATATATGAAATGTGATTGAGACCACATTATTATGTGGATATATTTGAGATATTCAGCACGAGGTGGTCCAAGTGAGCAATTGAGCGGTAAAATGACAGCAAAGATAAATACCCGGCTCTGGGTGAGCCTAGGGATATTTTGGTAACTTTGCAAGTTACCAGGGTTTATTGGGTAATGGAAATTAATTTGGTGGGTATTTGAGCTTAATAGATTCAATTGAGAATATGTGGTGTAATTTGAGATTAATGGGAGATTAGGCTAAAAATGACTATTTTGCCCTTAGGCTTAGTCTTGTGTTTTGATTGGAGGTGAGGGAAAATTGGTCATTTGACCAAGTGATGGATAAGTCTTATTAAGGCAATAATATCCTAGTGCTTCATGTTTTGGGGCATTCTTCATTTCTCCTAGTTTCTCTCTAAAGCTTATGTTTAGGGCTCCAGCACAAGATAAGCAAGTTGTTAGATTTTGGTGAAATTAAGGAGATTCAAGGCCACTAGGGAGGGATTGAGTTGCCAAGTTCAGCACTTAGCATATGGGAATTCAAAATTTGAGGAGGTAAGAACCAATTACCCTAATTTTCATCTTATATTTTTGGTATTCTTGGATGAGTTGAGGTTAAGTTAAGTTCTTGTGATTTGAGGTTTCTAGGAGGTGTTGGAGTTGGATTTTGTTGGAAGAACGTGTCTGGGTGGCCAATTATAGATTGAATTCTCGATTTGTAGTAGCTAAGCTATGAATTATCATGGCTTCTCTTGTTGTTCTTGGTGTTCTTGAGGAGTGTTTGAACTCTTGAGTAATTTTATGATTTTTAGTGTTTTTTGTTGAGTTTTTGATACTTTGAGGTTTGGGTTTTGTTCTATAAGTGGTATGAAGTGTTTTGGGGTCAAAAATATGATTTGGAAACTTGGTTGGTGATTTTGAGGGCTTAGATTGGATTGGGGCGAGTTTGGGTCGAAAAAGTTGCAAAAAACACAACCCAGAATTCTTGGTTCATGACGTAGCGCCCCTTCACTTGGTTTGGGCGACCTTGCGCTATGCAGGGGAGAGTTTTGGGGAGCCTCTGACTTGTTGGGTGCCCCTGCGCTATGCAGGGGGAGCTTGGGGTGTCTCTGCCCAGTTGGGGGCGCCCTTCCCTTGATTTGGGCGCCCCTGCCCTATGCCTACTTCAGCATGATTCATTTTTAGGGCTTGGGAAGAACTTGGATGCTAGGGGGACGATTCCACCACTATGTTTGGTGGAAGTGGAGGTCTCGAGAGCATGGGATTGGTCCAAGATTCTGTGTTAGGATTTTGTTCTTTACAAGAGTACCATTTACGGTTATGACTAAGTATACCGCAAGGCTCGGGAAAGGATTGCGCTCGGGGTTGTAACATTATTTGCACAGGACCTGAGGTAAGAAAACTGCACCTGGGTTGTGATTAGGGCTTGAGCCCCAGTTATTGAACATGATTATAATCATGCCTTTGAATATCTATTTATATGTGAATGAATGTGTTATGTATGAATTGCATACTTGATTGAATCTGGTTGAAAAGATCGGCTTATAAGCCGTGGTCGACATAAGCATGTGGAATGCATGCCATTATGGCTGGGCCACTTTGGAAGTGCGATATACACTTGTCTGGCTCTGAAGTCGCTTGAATAAATGAAGTGCGGTATGCACTTGTGTGACTCTATGGTCGCATAATTGAGTTAAATGCCTACTTGAGTATGGTTATTACTGCTAAGCATGCTATTTATGATCTATTGATTATCTGTATCTGTTTATTTAAGTTTTCTAGCTGAGCCATGGCTCACGGGTGCTACATGGTGGAGGTAAGGGTAAGGAGAAGCTGGACCAGCCATGAGTCTAAAAGCTTCAGGGGCAGCGTGTACATATGTAGTCTGTTGGACCGCCACAGCCAGGATTGATATAGAGGAACTAGGGATTA
This sequence comes from Humulus lupulus, assembly GCF_963169125.1. Classification (NCBI taxonomy): domain Eukaryota; kingdom Viridiplantae; phylum Streptophyta; class Magnoliopsida; order Rosales; family Cannabaceae; genus Humulus; species Humulus lupulus. The sequence goes on from NC_084793.1 coordinate 61,623,756, forward strand.
AGCCCTGATTTTGTAGCTTAGGCCGACCACTTTTGTATTCATTTTGTGTTTGTAATTAACGATTAAACTCTTTTTGGGATCCCGTGTACAAACTTAAACTTTTAATAGAAAATGAATACTTCTTAGACCAAAATTTTTAATACCTAAACAACATGTTTAAGTCCAAATGACTCGCTTAATGTAACGTCCCCAAATTCCTAACAAGGCTTAGGGCCTTTATTAGGGTGTTGGGAGGGCATAAGTCAAATTATATGTGACATTATTGAATATTATGGGATTATGTGAATTACATGAGTTATATTATAATATGACTGATTATGTATGTTTAAGTCTGTTAAATGTGCTTATAGTCCCGATTCTGTTAAGAAGGGAATTTCCCTAATTTTAACCCATTGTGGGTATATTTGTAATTATATGATATTATACGATTGAGACCACATTATTATGTGAGTATATTTGTGATATTCGACAGGAGTCAGGGTGAGCAAGATAGTGGTTTAGTCACAACAGGGACATATACCTGACTCAGGGTGAGCCAAGGGGTATTTTGATAATTCGGTGAGTTATCGGAGCTCATTGGAGTATGAGTCGTATAATTTGGGAAAAATAGTGATATACCGGGTTTGGCGGAATTATCTGGGAATTGTGAGTAATGCGGGATTAGAGAGTCAAAATGGTGATTTTGTCCTTAATGGGCTTTGATAGGGAAGTTTTGCCTTAGGGGAATTTTGGTCTTTTGGACGATTAGGCTGATATACTTAGTTGAGTTTATCAACTCAGAAAGAAAAAAAAAACAGAGCAACTCTCTCTCTCTCTCTCTGTCCCTCTCATTCTCCCTCCCTCTCTCTCTCTCTCTTTCTCTCTCTCTCTCTCTCTCTCTCTCTCTCTCTCTCTTTCTAGTTCTCTTTGTATTTTGAGGATGATTTTGATTCCAAATCTTGGGAGCATACTTGCTAAGGGGTTTAGGAGATCTTGGGGAAAGTTTTGAAGCTCTAAAGCTTAGGAACCAACTTGGGAAATCATTTAACAGAGGTAAAATTCAAGTTTTAATCTCTGAGTTTTGGAGTTTTGAGGATCAGACAATGGTACCCTTGTTAACTGGGTTAGGCAGAGTGGAGGCCCCAGTAATTAGAAAAGAAAGGTTACAAACACATTTTGCACCCCTGAACCAGAGGAGGGGTTCCAAGGTGCGTAGAGTAGCCGTCAAGACGAGGGCGAGAAATGGAAGATTTACCAGAGTGCGCTCGGTGTAGGAGGCCCCATCAGGGAGAATGTCGAGCGAGGGAATGCATCTTATGTGGCATGGTTGGGCACCACAAGAAGAATTGCCCAAGACTGAGGAAGGAAGAACCAAAGAGGGCGGAAAGTTTGACTCCAACTCGAGTGTTCACTCTGACACAGTCAGAGGGTGAGGCTAGCCCCTCAGTAGTGATAAGTCAACTTTCTAGTTCATGTCCTTCTTGTACTATGTTGATTGGTTTCCGTACAATGTATGTATCTAGTTGCGACATAGATAAATTGTGAAAATTATGTGATTATCACATTATGGGGTTTGGGACCCTATGGCCTACTACAAATTGGTAGTCCCCAGGAGATGGGTTAGATCATTACTAGTAAGGGGTTATCAGTGAATTTGATTGAGTTGGTTATAGAAGATTTTGATATGATGTTGGGCATGGAATGGCTAGCTAAGTATGGGGCAACCATAGACTGTAAGAAAATGTGGTGACTTTTGAGTTTGAAAGAAAGGACCCGTTTGGCTTTATAAGATTCCTAGCAATTGTGGTAGATACCACGAGGGTTGTATCAGTTAGATCAGAGAGAAATGGATTGGCCAGCGAGGCTTCAGATGGGTTTCGTAATGATTTACTGTTATTTTTATCACGTCGGGAGATTGAGTCTGCTACGGGACTAACACAGGGACACAATTGTTATCCAGGGCATCATACAGAATAACTCCAACAGAATGGTTCTTAAGAATTGCAACATGATTGACAAAGGTGACAAGTAAGAATCTGAAGTTTGTATGGTCAGACAGATATGAGAACAACTTCTAGAAGTTGAAGCGACAATTGATTACTACTCTGGTGTTGGGTCTTCCATTAGATTAAGATTAGTTTGTGTTATATTATGATGTATCGAGACAAGTGTTAGGCAGTGTTCTTATGCAGACTAGAGAGGTGACTGCCTATGCGTCATGAGAGTTGAAAGAATATGAACAACATATGAATTGGGGGCTAACAATAATGGAATTTGTATTGAAGGAGAAGCATGAGATTACACGGGTTATGAGAGCTTAAAGTATATCTTTATTTAGAATTATCGAAATATGAGACATAGATTTTAGTTAGAATTGGTGATGGATTATGACTGTGAATTCTCTTTCATCCGAAGAAAGCCAATGTAGTGGTAGATGCTTTAAGTCGGAGAGGTCCAGAACAATTAATTGGTTAAAACAGATACCCAGAGAATTAGTAGAGGATATGATCTTAGCGGGCATTGAGTTGGCGGCGACCTAGTTAGCCAGCGTTATCTTATAGCCTGCTCATTTGGAGGGAATAAGGGAAGGTTAGTTAAGTGATTCTCAATTGATGAGATAGAGAGTGGACATACTAGCTAGAGTGGCTAAGGACTATACAGTTTTATAAATGAGTTTATTGAGGTACAAGGGTCGGATCTGTGTTCCGATAGACATGATTATTGGACAGGAAATACTGGAATCCCATACTATGCCATTTCATTGCATCCAGGAACCGCGAGGGCGTAACAAGATTTAAAGACCTTGTATCGGTGGCCTGGGAGGAAGAAAGGTGTGATTGTCTATGTGGCTAAGTGCCTAGCATGCTAGCAGTTGAAAGTTGAGCACCAGAGACTAGTGAGGCTATTATGGCCTTTGGATATTCCTAAGTGGAAAAGGGAGGACATTTTATGCACTCCATAGTTGGACTGCCCGAGACAGTGGGTCAGCATAATTCAGTCATAATGATAGTAGATTGTCATGTAGAGTTGTATTTGAAAGAAATTGTATGATTTTGTGGGGCTCTGACGTCTATTTTGTCAGACCGGAACTCCACCTGTACTTCCAAGCTTTGTGGAAAAAGTTTATAGAAGGTTATTGGCAGATAAATATGTGGAAAAATAGCCAACTGGAATATCTGGTTATTAATGGTGTGAGCAGCTCGAGATCCAATCCAGTTCGTACACGGTATACATGTTATCATCTAACCTACACTTAAGGTAATAATTGAGTTCGTGACTCATAATGATCAGATCCAACTTTGGGCGCTCTGAAGTTACTATGAGCTCAGAGTCAGGTAATTGTTAAACCTGAGCTTGGGTGAGATATTCAGCTCGTGAGAACCTAGACATAACACATACTAAAGGATCCCAGGAGATTCGAGGATTCTTTATACGCTCATTAATGACCAAGCTATATCATAATCTGTCATTTATTATTCGAGATAGCATGAGTATATTTATTATGTTATCAAATCATATCCCAATGAAAATGGGAACAATCTGTATTAATTATATACCTTATTTCATTACGCGGTTTATTTACACAGTTACCCTAACTTGTCCATGGAATTCCCCTATAAATACTAGGAATATTGGACAGGAAGGGGGACTTGGGTATTACTGAAACTCTGCAGAAATAGAGAGAGAAAAGTAATAATATTGACTCGTGGACTAGGTGGATTTTAACCAGTGAACCACGTAAAATTTCTATGCTTTTGAGTGAATGTTTATTAGTTCATTAAGATTTATAATCTAGCACTAATCTACCCGTTTAATTTCTTAATACACTGTTGGCGAAAAACTATGTCAACAGTTTGGTGCTTTCATTGAGAGTAAATTAGTGTGTCACAAGTTCCAGTCGACTTTCATCATGGTGTTCTCTCGCTCAATGCATGATAATGAGACAGAACATCGTGGTGGGCAAGGGGCCCATCATATCGCTGTTCCCAATAAGATGGGCCCGGATGTTCAACAATGTTTGGGAAAACAACGGGCTGGTTAGGACGATACTGGAGGTTCAGCGTCACTACCGCCAAATCCTAACCCAGGATATCTGATTTCTTTCGAGATGGAAAATGCCAAATTAAGGAGCCATCTCAATAGGGCAAATAGGAAAATTAAGGAGGTCTTGGCTCAGTTACCCCCTCTTGCAACCGACGTTAATGTCGGAAAGAGGCAAAGGAGGTCTCATAAGTCCCACAGGAATAACCGATCCAAACTGAGTCGATCTATCAGAACCACCACTTCAAGTTCTGTGCCTTCAAGGTGAAACCACCAGAATGCTCGACCCATTGATCATAAGAGGGGTCATCAACATGTCAGTCGGTCGGTTAAGACCGCGACCCCAAGCTCTGTGCTTTCTTCACATATTCCCAGAAATGCCCATAACAATTCGCGAGGAGGGGTTGGGACAAGCTCAAGAAGACACAATGTTCCAAAAAATCTCTCCGTGCCACGATCAGAGCCCCAAGCACAAAGAACTAGGGACGTTGGAATAGAACTAAGGCAGGCTAATTTAGTCCGTCTTGATGGCCCAGGATAGCCTCACCCATAAGGCATCCTTCGTCACCTGTAAGACATCCATCACCACCTCGTCCTCATCGAGATTTTCTAGCTTGTGGGAACAGTAGGAGAAATCCTCCCCCATCCATAAATACTTCTGCCCCACGAACACGTGTTGAGAACCTAGGTCCTCCATCTCAACCATGAGCTGTAAGTTTCGCAAACGGAAGTTATTGGATGGAGAGCTAGCTTGGAGGCAGATCTGAGAGCGACTTGATAAATCATTTGAGTTCAGAACAAAGTCCTCAATATGATCCACATCCCGACCTGCGCGATCATTTGAACTCACAAAGAAGGTATCCAGCTCGGGATGAGAACGCTAGCTATACTCGGCATGAGGGAGGTTTGTCCATAGTACATGACAGTGAGAATGTCCCACATAACCAAGCTCGAACTTGGAGGAACAATAACCCGTCAAACGTGTATAATAGGACGGGGGCTGTTGAACAACCCCCAACTAACCTAGGGCTAGGGACCAAACCCTTGAAAGACTGGCTCTAATGAAAGAAGAAATTAAAAGACTCTTATCTGGGAAGGAAAAGGATGATTGCGACTCAGATGAGGAGCTCGAACCTTTTGCTCCAAACATTGCAGCGCTAACATATCTTATAGGCTTTAGGATTCTGCACATGTCGAAGTTTGATGGAGATGGCGATCTGTCTGACCACCTCGAAATGTTTAACACTATGATGATGGCCCCATAATGTCAGCTTGATCTAAGGTGTATCTTGTTCCCTGCAACTCTGGTTGGACCTGCCAGGCAATGGTTTAAACAATACAAGAGGCATTCAATAAGATCGTGGAAGAAATTCTCCTCCAAGTTTAAAAAAGCATTCCGAGCTTCGTAGGCCGCTCGAGTTGAAGCTGATTCATTAGCCAACGTAAAGCAACAACCTGGCGAAACATTGAAAGCATACCTGAGCAGATTCGGCAATGTTGCTGAACGAGCTAGGGACGCTGATGATAGCTCCAAGCTCATGGCAATGAGAACAGGAATCCTCGTTGGGGGAGACCTGTGGCAAGAACTCCAAAGAAAAGGAATTAAAAGCGTAGATGAATTTCTGGCCCGAGCTCAGGAATGGATAAACCTAGAGGAGGCATGAGCTTCTGTTGCAGGAACCTGGCAGACCCTTGCCTAACCCGTTGGAGCGGTAATGGATGTTGTAGCTATGACTCAATCCGTTACTCAAAATAACCAACGGGGGAATAACAAAAGGAAGGGGAATGGTGAGGGCGACCAGAGCGGGACGAAGAAAAACAAGTCCGTGGAGAAATTCAAGCCTATTTACGCTACCTATACCGACGTAATAGATACCTGAGAGTGTATCTTTTTGGCTAATTCTAATCACCTCCCATGGAAGAAGCCAGAACCTTTAAGAAACTAGAGGCGAAGAGAGATCCTTCAAAAAATTTCCAATTCCACAATGACATCGGTCATAACATTGATGATTGTTGTCTGCTGAAGGATGAAATTGAGACTTTCATTTGAGCTGGACCATTGGCCCAATACACCCAAAATCAGGTAGTTCCCAATCAGCCTGCCAAACAAAACTCTTAGTCAGTCCTAGAGGCTTCAATAGGCCAATCTGGAGCTCAGATGAGTCAGGTCGATCCTCCTCCAATAGTAGGAGGAGATATACCAACTATTAATGGAAGACCTCATTTGGCAGGCACTAGCAACAGGGCCCAAAAGAGGTACATCAATGAGTAGAAGGCTCATAACGGAGTGGAGTTCGCCCCGGAGCAGTGGTTATCGAAACAACAAGGATTGAAAAAACAACCAATCATTTTCACAGAAGAGGATGCTAGCCACGTCCAATTCCCACACAATGATCTGCTGGTGGTAACTGTGTAGCTCGCTAACCAAAGGGTTCGAAGAATACTGGTGGATAACGAAAGCTCTGTAAATTTACTTTTCAGGCCCACCTTGGAAAAAATGGGAATTTTTATATCTGATTTGAAGGCGAACTCAATGACGTTGTACAGGTTTTCGGGCGAAGGAACAACAACGATAAGGACAATCAGACTAGTGGTGACATTGGGAGAAGAGTCACGAACTGTCTCCAAAATACTCGAGTTCATTGTAATCGATTGTCCGGCTGCATACAATGCAATTTTGGGTTGACCCGTGCTGATCGCATTCGAAGCCATAACATTGATCCGACACCTGGCAATGAAATTCCCATCAGCTTCGTGGATATGCACAGTCAGAGGAGATTAGCTCACTGCCAGAGAATGCTATAGCATTTTTATGAAGGTAAAGTCACAACTCGGGCGGCAGGCCATGGTCATAAATGAGGGAGGTGAGGAGTCCCAAGAATTAGAAGTCACTTGTGGGATGGAAGAACCTCAAGAAGAAGCTGGTGAGGTCGCCTAATGTGACGACATTGATTCACAGATAGGCGAAGACAGGTCAGAGCTCAAATCCATAGAAGAGCTCGAGGAAGTAAACATTGACCTCAAAGAAGCTTCAAGAGTTGTAAAAATTGGAAAAAATCTTGGAGACAAAAGAATGAAGGAGGTGGTCAATTTTATACGGAAGAACTTGTGTGTTTTCGCCTGGCCACGTGAGGATATGGTGGGAATTAGTCTAAGCATAATAATGCACACACAAAACTTGGACAAGAACGTGCCTGCAAAATTCAAAAAATGAAGGCTTTTGGGAACAGTACGAGCTGAAGCGTTAGAGGAGGAAGTAGCTCAGTTACTAAAATGCGGGTTTATCAGGGAAGCAAAATACCCGATCTGGGTTGCCAATCCTGTGCTGGTCTCGAAGCCAAATGGGAAATGGAGAACCTGTATCGACTTTTCCGACCTAAACAAGGCTTGTCCTAAGGACTGTTTCCTACTGCCAAGGATTGACCACTTGGTAGACACCACGACAGGTCACGAGTTTATGTATTTAATGGACGCATACTCTGGATATAACCAGATTGCGATGAACCTTGCAGACTAAGAGCATACCAGTTTCATGATCGAGTATAACGTATATTGTTACAAAGTTATGCCATTCAGATTAAAAAGTGCCAAGGCTACATACCAATGCTTGGTCAACAAAATGTTCACTAACCAGATCGGGAGAAACATGGAGATGTATATCGATGACATGATCGTCAAGTCAAAGACTGCCAATAACCATGTGTCCGACCTTGAAGAATGTTTTGAAATCTTGAGGAAATATGACATGAAGCTGAATCCCCAGAAATGCACTTTCGGGGTGGCATCTGGGAAATTTATGGGGTTCATAGTGAACACAAGGGGGATAGAGGTGAATTCTTAAAAAAATCAGATCGTTGTTGGACATGCCTTCACCCAGGTTGCATAAGGAAGTTCAAATCCTATTTGGAAGGGTGGCAGCTTTAAATCGCTTCATTTCAAAATCCACTGACACGTGTCTGCCATTCTACAACTTGCTCAGAGGAAATAAGTAATTTGAGTGGACCGAAGAATGCGAACAGGCATTCCACGATCTGAAAACGCATATAGCTGAACCCCCTGTACTATCCAAATTGACATCTAGAGAGTCTCTATTTCTTTACTTGGCCATGAAAAAAAATTCAGTCAGTACCGTGTTGGTTTGAGAAGAAGACTATACGCGAAAACCAGTATATTATGTAAGCAAGAGGCTTCTCAGAGCTGAATCACAATATCCATTGATAGAGAAGCTGGCATTCTGTTTAATTTTGGCTTCCAGAAAGCTTGGCCATATTTCTCGTCCTAATCTATCAACGTCTTAACTGACCAATCTTTAAGGTAGGTTTTGCAAAAACCAGAAATGTGAGGTCTCTCTTAAAATGGGGCATCGAACTTAGCCAGTTCGAGATATTATACATGCCACGAACTGCAATAAAGAGTCAAGCCCTTGCTAATTTTATGGCTGAGTGCACTAGTTTTCAGGACAAGCTCATGAGGGAGCTAGTGCAGGAATTATGGAAAATCTTCATTGATGGATCGTCAAATGCAAACAGACCAGGACCTGGGATAATCTTAATCTCTCCTGAAGGACATCGGTTCCATACAGCTCTTAGATTTAGATTTGAAGCATCCAACAATGAAGCAGAGTATGAGACCTTATTGGTAGGGTCGAGGGTGGCAGATGAGCTGAAGGAAAAAGTTTTCCAATGCTATAGTGATTCCCAACTCGTGGTAAATCAGATATTGGGAGAATATCAAGCTTGAGGCATCAAGATGGCAGCCTAACTGGCTAAGATAAAGGGGGAATTGTCTGAATTTGAGTTTAGTTCTGTTGAACAAATACTCCGCAAGCAGAACTCTAACGCCGATGCACTGGCACGACTTACTACACCAAAGAGGCTGAAACATTGAATGTAGTGCCAGTGGAATTCTTGGAAAGCACAAGTGTAACGGGAGAAACGATGGAGGGCGGAATGATTGACATAAGACCGACCTGGATGACTTCTATAATGGAATATCTCGTGACTGAAAAGTTACCTGATGACAGAAAAGACGCGGGAAAACTGCTTTATCAAGCTCCACGGTATGTAATAGTTGATGGAATGCTATAACGGCGAGGTCATTCGTTGCCCCTCCTACGATGTGTTCTGCTCGAGGAAGCCAAAACAATTTTACAAGAAATACATGAAGGTTTTTGTGGAGATCACGATGGGGAGCAAAACCTAGCACTGAAGGTACTGAGATAGTGCTATTTTTGGCCCACTTTAACGAAGGATTCAATCTCGTATGTTTAGAAGTGCGACAAATGCCAGCGTTTCGCCATAGTTTCCTGAGCTGCGCCAGTCGAGCTAATAATTATTTTGTCTGCTTGGCCATTTGCAGCATGGGGAATTGACCTGATAGGTTTCCTACCTATGGGAAAATGAGGAGTTCAATATGCAGTAGTGGCGATTGATTACTTCACGAAGTAGGTAGAGGCTGAACCTCTGGCAACCATCACCTCAAAGAGAGTCTTGGATTTCGTGGTGAAGAATATCTTAGACTCCCTAAAAATATAGTATCAGACAACAGGACACAGTTTGATAGTGATCTCTTCACATATTTTTGTGACGACATAATGAAGAGTTTATCGTTGGTAGCATACCCACAATCCAATGGGCAGGTCAAGGCTGTAAATAAGACCCTCAAGGCGAGCCTCAAGAAAAGGTTGGATGAAGCCAAAGGATTATGGCCTGAGCAGCTTCCACAAGTACTTTGGGCCTACCAAACTTCTCATAGAACCTTCGCGGGACATACTCCCTTTTCCCTAACCTTTGGAAGCGAGGCCATGCTTTCGATAGAGGCAATGGTGACTACTCACAGGTAGAGGAAATTTGATCAAGATCATAACAACGAGCTACTTAGGGGATCCCTCGATCTGATCGAAGAAAAAAGAGAGGCATCGCAGTTACAACTCGCCCATTATCAACAAAAGATCACTCATTATTTCAATTCAAAGGTCAAGGGACCTAGACTCGGATTAGGCGATCTGGTTCTTCGAAGGGTTTGTTTTGGTTCTCTGAAGGGTCTTTTTGGAAAATAAAGATCCCAAGGATGGTGTGTTAGGCCTGAACTAGGAAGGACCGTACCAGATCGTAGAGGCCTTACGCGAAGGAACTTTTAACCTAGCATGACTAAATGGGTAACTAGTCCCACAGACCTGAAATGCTCTCCATTTGAAAAAGTATTATCAATAGTATTACCATCAATGTAAGGCTTACTTATAAAATCCATTTCAATTAAATAACAGATGGATTATTAAATAACCATTTCTTAGTTTTATAATTACGAGCTCGTGTTCTCACATTGTAAAAGCAACCGAGAATGTTTATACATTTTGGTTACTTTGGGGGTACATAATCGAGGTGAATTCAGGGTGAACCATTAGGCTCAGAAGGAAAGGACCGTACTTGGGGTCATCATGTGCTATTCATTTAGGACCTGATGTAAGAAAACTGCAGTTAGACTGTGGTTAGGGCTTGAGCCCCACTTATCGAACATGGCTATAATCATGCTTAGAGTATTTTATTAAACCTTGCGTTGTGCAAATCTGTGTTGAGTGAGGTATGCTCACCTGTTATATCTGATTGAAAATCTCGCCTTATAATTTGAGGGTGGCAAGAGCGTGATGAATGCAGGCTGATGTGGCTAGGCCAACCCAGATTTGATTGAAAAGCTCGGCTTATAAGTCGAGGGCAACAATAGCATGCCGAACACAGGTCATGTGGCTAGGAAAACCTAGTTTGATTGAAAAGGTCGAATTATAAGTCGAGGGCAGAAATAGCGTGCTGAACGTAGGTCGATATGGCTAGGCCAACCCATAAGTGTGATATATGCTTATACAACCACATGGCACTAAAATATAAACCGCGAGGTACGCTTGGCTAGCTTTAAGGCTAGTTAAAAAGGGAATAAGGCAAGGTGGCCCCGGTGTGGCACTATGGCCACTTATTTAGATGGAATTCAGTATGCTTATTAGCCTTCAACTATCAATGAATATATGATATAACTCATATTCGGCTAATGTAATGAACGTGGGGTCAGATGACCATCGCATTTAGCGTGGGGCTGATCAACAAAGTGTGTGGAACGCAGGCCGTGAAGGTGAGTTTAGTTTGGAGGGTACAGTCCTTACTCACCCGACAAGAATCGTGAGCTGAGTGCTTGAGTACGCATCTACCTCGGTTGGGTCGTTCGGCATTACTATTTTCCTAGGTCATATAATTGATTATATGATTAAAACGAACCTCTTTGTAAACTATGGAACATGTTTACAAATTTATATGGTTGGAATAAATGTAATGGATAATTGTGAAGCATGTGTTTATTGCTTTTGAATATCTAGATATTGTTAAGCCTTGTGAGGCTTTCCTGCTGAGTCTCACCTCATGGGTGCTCTATGGTGTTGGTAAGGGCAAAGAATAGCTATACCAGCTCTGGGTTGGAGAGCTTCAGGGGCAAAGTGTACATATGCGTTCTTTTCGACTGCCATGGTCGAGAATACTTGCTGGAACTAGGGTTGAGCCTTGATTTTTGGCGCCTAGGCCGACTTTTGTGTTTAAGTTGTTTATGTGTCAGTTTGTAAACTCTTTTGGGATCCTATGTACAAACATAAACCTTTTAATGAAATGATTTCTATTGAACAAAATTTTTAATACCTAATCCTTGGGTTAGTTTTAATTACACGGTTTAAGTCCAAATTACTCGTTTAGCGAGTTACGCACTATTTAAAATACACAGTGTAACGGTCCTAGATTAGTAGGGTGTTACACTTAACGAGTTAAGCACAATTTTAAACACACAAGTGTAACGGTCTTGGATTAGTTCGGCGTTATAGTTGATTTATACAAAAAGAATTAAGGAAACTTGATAGGCTTCAAGATGTAATATTTTATCTATTTGTATGTGATTTAATATATCTATATATGTATGATCCTGGCTGGTATTAATAATTTTTAAAAGATCCAATTCTGCTACATATTCTGATTTTCATATTTAATACCAACTCTATTTGAATCTTTGAAAGGTACTCCAACGACTTTGCCTTTAGACATATAGAGATTAACATTCACGTTTTTACTTTCTTTTTGAATTATTAGTTTGATTCAATTAAAGAAAAACATATGTGGTAGTTTTTGTTTTAATTAAAATTATATTTTATTACTTTAAAATTATATGCGTCATTAAATTTTTTGACATGCCAAGTACACATGGAAAAATAGTGTGATGCCACTTGGGTCCTCGATGACACTTAACATCCAAAACTAACAAGTGAAACAAAATAGTAACGAAATGTATTATTGTTGTGAAGATTTTTTATTGGGGCATATGCATCACATTAGTAAAAGAATAAGGTGTTTTGTTGCAAATATCCTAATGAAAATTTTGATGTATTATTTAATTAAATCATAAAATTAAAATATATTATATTAAATAATAAAATTGAAATTATATTTATAATTCTAAATTAAGAATATTCATTAATAAAAATAAATTTTACAATATTTTGCAAATATAAATAAAATTAACAAATATTGTATAATGTTAATTTAAATAGTTAATTAATCTAAGAAAAACTAAATAACTTGGTCAATCATTTGAATGGTCGGTAGCATATCCTACGCCCATTGTTGTTGCACCCCATCTGTATGTGCTCGTATATCTAGAGTGGATTTTGGGTTATACCAAAAATCAAATAAAGTAAAATACATTAATTAATTTGATTTTATATGGTTAAATAACTATAAACTTGTATAAATATAAGTATATACATAGATAGGGTAACACTGTGGTAGATTCCCTTAAAATAAATATAAGTATATATATATAGATAGGGAATATTCCACAAATTTTTAAGAAATTTTATATAATTAGGGCTGTTGAAAGACAAGCTGTTTGAATATTGATTTCAAAACTATGTTAGGATTGGTTAAAATACAAACTCCAAGTGGTATTACACAAGCTAGGTGTAAATGGAGTTCTAATTGCATACCTTCAAAAAGTATAATTCTATTCATTCTATACTAGCCTTTCCATCCAAAGAGGCTATTATAACAAGGAGATGCAATGACAACTCTCTTTGCCAAAAAATGACACTGCTAACACGGAATGCATATAGTCATGCATATTCGCCTATCAAAGTCTTTGTTTGACCATTCTATCTTAAGGTGGTTAAAACGAGATAACAAGGTCATTTGTGCATCCCTGGTTATGTTTTTCACATGATCAACTAACGAAATGAGATCAACAAGGAAAGGATATATGATCGCCTCTTTTCATCTGTTCGCTTATGATTTGGACATACAATCAGAAAGAAGGTTCTAACTAGACATGCCTACCATCCTTAGGAGATCAACAAAAAGGAGATTCAATGTGAAATAACATGTTTGTTTGCCAAAACTCAACTTTCAAAAATCAACTTTTGTTTGCTCATCATGAACATATACAAGTTTTTGTCCGCTAGTTTCTAATCGACACAATTTTAGTTATAAAAAAGAACTAGTTTCTAATCCCTATATAAACAAAAATGGATTTATCATGCACGGATTTTATAGGCAACAATGGAGCTAGTGTTCGCATGCTCATTTTTGTTTACATGTGATACAAATTTTTTCTATTGTGCTTATATGGTCAACAAGATCAGAGCAATATGTACACAAATTTCATAATGGCTCGCCATGAAGCTTTTGGGAATTCACATAAGTTATAGTGATCCTCATTAAAGTAAAATTAATCCTACAACAAGAAAATCACATCATAAGCCTTATGTGACCATGAAGACTGACTTGGGGGCAAATGTTACACCCATTTTTTGGTACAATAACGTGGCAGTTCACGTGGAAAAAATATGTTGATTATGACAAGACAAATGGGAGTCACCAAAGTCCAAGATAGCCAAGTTGACGTTAAGGTTGCCCAGCTCCACAATTTAGGTGTTGGTCGTTATGTCTTAACACCAGGTTCTAGTCGTTATGTCTTGACACTAGGTTTTGGTCATTCTCTCTTGACAACAGGTTCTGGTCGTTATGTCTTGACACCAAGAGTTGGTTGTTATGTATTGGCACCAGATCCTGGTCACATATATACATGTATACATTCTTGATCATTTTTTCTCCTAGTCTTTTATCTTTCTGGTCGAAGTATGTAGCTGGTCGAGTGTAAAGTCAAAGACACAGGGCTCAAGCAACTTATTCTGAAAATATCAAATTTTAATGTATTTTTTAGTCATTTAATGTAAGTTATGTGATAAGCAAGCTAGTCAAGGCCCAAGACCCATTACATAAGGTCACTAAGCCTATAAAGACAAGGCTTATTGCTCCATATTTTCCTAAAAACTCTTTATTACTAAAATTCATGCAATATGTATTCTCTCTTAATCTTGAGGGACGTAGTTGCTGATCCTTGATCTCCTTGATCTTGAGTCTAGGATTCGCTGATTCAATAGAAGTGCAAGTTGACGTAGGTCATTACCAATTATTGGGGTCCAACTACTATAAATATTGTGTTTTTTTTTTTTATTAATTTAGTTTAGTTCTCTTCTTTATATCATTTTCTTGACTCAATGACATTGGTCGTTGGTCAAATCTGTGGTCACAACAGACAACCTAAACTATTTATAATTTTTTAAAAATTTGTGGAATGTCACCTATAACTGCAATGTACACTATCATATAAAAAAATTTGGGTTATAACTTATCCTTGTGCCAAAAACAGAAAAATGATCTATTAGTAGGACTTTTTAAGGGACCTACCACAGAAGTCCTCCCTCTCTCTTTATATATATATACCTTCTTTAATTTTCTCATGTATAATTTTGTTGTGGATTTTCATTCAATTCTTTCTACATTTTCATCATTTAGAATCCATATTCTACCATTCAAATAATTAAACAAATCAAACAAACACAATTAAATTATAAGATCATAATGGATAATTCCACACAAAAATCGGACAACACTTCCCCTATATTAGTAACCTAACCATTTGTTAATATTGTTGATGATGCTTTTCATCAACTAAAAACAAGAGCAATTAAGCAAATGTATAGTTTAGCAAGAAAAGAAGAACATAGATTTTTACGTGGTTCAACAGTTAAAATTTATCTACGTCCACGAGTCACTTTTATTAAAATTTGCGTTAAATAATTTTTAGAGCAATTTCACAGAGATTTTCTCAGTACAAAATATTGCGTGAGAAAATGTCTAAAACAAGAATTCTCACTTAATCTTAGGGATATTTCGATATACATATCAGGTTTAAATTAGAACTACAAATGTGATAGATTAAATACAATCAACCACATTTATTGTAGATAAATATCCCTAAACAATAGGGTTGATTACACTGTTTTAATTAAATCCCCTCATTATAGGGATTTCCTAACAGCATCTCCATGTATTAATTTAATGTGTCTTCGAGCTTGAATGCTACTTTAATGTGCTTTCGAGATCACTTGTAGCTTCGAGCTCACCATTCCAGTTATCGCCACCTCCTTACTTAATTTATCTTAGAGGAGACTTCTTCCTTCGAGCCTAAAAATCATGCCCGAGTGCTGATGACACAACTCTGAAACTTTGTGACAATTTTTACAAGTATAATGCTAACATTTTTTAATCCCGAGATTACACTTTATGAGCCTACATTTTGAGGCAATTTATTTATTCTCGAAATTTGGGTGTAACATTTTTCTCACTCAAAAGTGTTGGTTCGAATTGTATGAGAATGAAACTTCTGAACTCCACTTTTGGGAAACGTGCCCACCTACCACACTCGAGTGTGGACATGTATAATTATGGCATTGCATATAAAGAGTACTCAAGTAATCTCTTTCTACACACATCTTTTCCCATTCTACTTTTTGTCGCCCATCATTGAGATTAAATGCGGTCCATCAGATCTCTTTTTGAATTAATTCAAGGGCTCAGATTCCCCTCCGAATGTCTCCTTTTTGTTATTTAAGCCCCTCATTCACCTTCTTCATCTTCACCTTTATACTATCAGTTTTTAGAAGAGAAAACATGAACTAGAGCTCTCAAGCCTTCGCATATTCTCCAAGCCAAATGCAAACTTGGTTCGTTTGGTTCCATCGCATCATTCCTACTTCCGATCTTCCAATCTAAGATCTATTCATTCCCAAGATTGACTTTGTGTAAGCCCTTCGAACCTTGCATTTTTTTAACCTTAATTTTTCTGAATAACACACTTTTCATCTTCATTGATGACGATTTTTTTTAGTTCTAGTTGTATTCTTGAAATCTTCCCTATAAAAGAGAGTTTTTGATTTGTATGGATGGGCATTTGTAGTGAATCAAGATCTGTTTGGGATTTTTTTGTTGTTGGTAAAAATGGCAACTTTTAGGTTATGGGTTAATAGGTAATAGGTTTCGTGTAGTACAAGAAATAGGGTTTTAATGCCCATAAACCGATGATAGCCCTATTCTGGTAACTGCCAATTTCTTCCTAGAAATTTGGGATGACCCAAATTGGAAGTACCCATTCCACTCTCGTGTGGATCTACTCTCGGTGTCCAAAGCATATAACAACTCAGTTACGACAATCGAATAGCCTCACCACCTCGAGTCTTCAGGTTCGAATTACTCTATCTCGTTGTCTCGAGATTGTGAGCTCGAGTCATCAAGATATTTTCTTTCTATTCTTTCTAAGTGATGGGCCCTCACCTTTTTCTTTCTTGTTAGATGTTGCAGTCTCCAGAGAATTAGTGGGGGCCCGAGCTTACAATCCCTTACCATCCACCATCTCCTCAAGTTGAATCTTCATTTTCTCAAAATCAATGGCAGATTCGGGAACATGAGGAGTGCCTCGAATGTTGTGGATGTTAAAATTCCATATCAAGTAGAGCACCCAAGATGAGTCCCAAGAGATAGGAAAAGCCTTGGGGATCAAAGTCGCACCTTCCCGGAGCTTGGGGGAGATCTCAAGCCTCCCTAGGGCTTGGGGACGATCTTAATCCTTCCTAGGGCTTGAGGCAATCTCAAGCCTCCCTAGAGCTAGGGGGATGAGCTCAAGCCTCCCTAGAGCTTAGGAGGGCGAGCTCTAGCCCCCCTAGGGCTTGGGGGGCGAGCTCAAGCCCCCATGGAGTTTATTGTATACTAAGAAACTAATGTGAGCATGTAGAAATGACGAGAGAAGCCAAACAAGATGCCAATGCCCAAGAGTTGCTTTGAAGAGATGGAGGAGACACGAAGACCAAGCTCACACCCCCTAGGACCTCAAGGGAGAGCTCAGGGGGAGAGCGCACCTAGGGGGGCGATCTCACCTGGGGGTGAACTTGGGGGGCGAGCTCAACAGAGGGGCAAGCTCAGGGGGTGAGCTCAGAGCCCCACTGAAGCCCTAGCACAGGTTCAACCCCTCCTCAGACCATGAAACGTGTGAAATCTTGAAAGGAAATAAACTTAGAGATTCCCAACATCTCGGAGGAAAGTACCTCTTCGAACTTGAGCTATAAATGTCTTGCACTCAAGCTCTCAAGGACTTATTAAGGCATGGGTAAAGAAGATGTACGAAATAGGTTCGAGTAGTATGGAGTACGAACCAGACATGACCATCAGAAAAGTAGCGGTCGTACATAAGTCACGAGAGTAGTGATCGTACAAAGTACTAAGAGAAGGCACACCTCCTCCCACGCCTCCGACAAATGTCAGGCCCGACAGACCTGGAGCCCGACACCACTAACACTTGCTCCATGATCCTTTGAGGTGCTCTGTCATACCACCACCTCTTTGTCCCCTTGGGACTGTTTTTGTACTAAGAGCCATTAAATCCCCCCAATAAGTAGGACCTTCCTTCAACTAAGAAAGAGGTGGGAAAATGATGCATTGTAACTAGAAATTCTTGAGTAATATGAATAGTCTCTCTATTTTCACTCTGAAACTTGATTCTAAGTTCAGATAGCTATCCTAAGTTCTTCTAAGTCTCTTCACAACTCTTCATTTACTTTAAAGATTAGAAGTTTCCAATCTAACTTGGTTGACGAGTTTTTACCGTCAACAATTTGGCGCTGTCTGTGGGAAGGACTAGTATCAAGTCATAGTTCTTCCATCAATTCTAACAAGAAATGCCAAGGCGTTCAAGATGCCTGTGGGAATCTCAGGATGTTGAGACCCATCTTGCCAAAGACCAACTAAGAGGCTCTAGAAGAACACAACCATAGAAAAGGTTCACCCTGAGAACCCACGAGACTTCTTAAACAAAAAGAAAGGGAACTAGACACCAAAATGCAAAGCCTTCGAAGCAAGATAGTCACTGCACGTGGGGGGCACAGAGGTGACAATGAATTCGACCATGAGTCATTCTTCACAAGGGAGATCCAAGTTGAGCAACTCCCCACCAACTTCAAAGAGCCTCGCATGACTCCGTACGAGGGCACTACGGACTCAAAGTATCACTTAGACACCTTCAATGACTTGATGAAGTTAATGGGGGTCAAGAGTAGGGCAAGGTGCCATTGCTTCACCATTACACTCAAAGGAGCTATGTAAAAGTGGTTCAAGAGGTTAAGGCCAGGAACAATAAGATCATGACAGCTGTTCTCTCGCTAATTTCTCTAGTAGCACCATGCGGTGAACCTTATAAGATAACATTTGACCTCAAGGACCAAAAAGGGTCCTCATAATAATCCTAGGTTAACTAAAGTCACCTAGCCCAAAAAGGGTCTCAAAGAAGACACTTGTGAAATTGGTCTCAAAGAAGATGCTTGCAAATAGGGTCTCGAAGAAGACGCTTCCAAAAATAGTACTAGGCATAATGACGAGTAGGACGCTTTCCGCACAAAATAAAATGCATGCGCAAAAATATATAAAAGGATAGCGGGAACCCAAAGGATCAACATATCCTTACAAGTAGTCAAGATGCACCAACAGACACAAATCACATGCAGTATAAAGGTCCCAAAGGGAACCCTTTCAAAGAGGTACTAATAAGATGCCCACGTGCATAAAAGGACATGATAATGTTCTATCACAAATTAAGCATAAGACATAGGATGACTTGTTAAAAGTTCCTCATGAAGAAAACTAGAGAGCTGGAAAAACCCCTTAGGCAAAATAAGTAAAGTAGCATTACAACCAAATCAAAGTAAAAAGAAAGAAGCTGCCCACACATGGGAGAAAAAGATGGGGCAAGAAAAAACTTCATGGTTTCTCACCGCGAGCACTCAATTTGGAAGCCTTAGCAACATCGTGGTCACCAAATGAGGAGAATTCGAAGCCAGGATTTTGTTTCCAACACCATATAGGAACTTTAGCATTTGCCCTTTTCTTACTCTTAGAGGAAGAGGAGGTCTTCTCTACAACTATTCCTATCTTATGTGTGGCCTTAGCAAGCTGCTTCTCAAGTCCCTGAATCTTGATTGTAAGTCAATCATTCTCCGCCCTGGCCAAAGATAGATATTTTGTCGACATCACTTATACTTAAAGGGTATCAATCTACTAGCATGTACTGGTAGACTTCATGGTCGAGTCGACATGCTGATAATAAAGAAGAAGCCAACAAGACGAAGAGACTAGAAGAAAGAATTGTTAAAGCACTATTCACTCTGAAATATTACAAGTGTTAGATGCACGCAAATCACTCAGGGAAATGCCTTAGGAGCACCACACGAGGGCTCACTTTGGCTAGATGCTACTTCATGGGCCTCTCCGGGTAGTCTGCCTCAAGCTCGTTTGTGTGGCCCGATGTTATGTACACTAATGGCACCCATGGGATCTGTACCAAGGTATGGTTGGCATTAATAAACTAAAAAGTCCCGAGGATCACCACTCATGAAGTAAGCTTTTCCATATCTCACAAACAAAGAAACACACTTACCTTGCATGTCATAAAGATGGCACAAAAAGAGTCTACAAGAAAGCCTAAAGGCCCTCTCATAGACTAGGGGGAAAGTGTGGATGTTAAAATTCCACATCAAATAGAGCACCCAAGAGGAGTCCCAAGAGATAGAAAAAGCCTTGGGGATTAAACTTGCACCTTCCTGGAGCTTGGGGGTGAGCTCAAGCCTCCCTAGGGCTTGGGGGGCAAGCTTTACCCTCCCTAGGGCATGGAGGGGCAAGCTCAAGCCTCCCTAGAGCTTGGGGGGGCAAGCTCAAGCCTCCCTAGAGCTTGGGGGGTGAGCTCAAGCCTCCCTAGGGCTTGGGGGCGAGCTCAAGCCTCCCTTGAGCTTGGAGGGGGGGGGGGGGGGGCAAGCTAAAGCCTCCCTAGGGCTTAGGGGGCGAGCTCAAGCCTGCCTAGAGCTTGGGGGGCAAGCTCAAGCCTCCCTAGGGCTTGGGGGTGAGCTCAAGTCTCCATGGAGTTTATTTTTTACTAAGCCACTAATGTTAGCATGAAGAAATGACAAGGAAGTTGTAACGTCCCAAATTACCTATTAAGGCTTAGAGCCTTGATTGGGGGGGCAGGATGGAAAATTATGGAAATTATGTGTTTATGTGATATATATGTGTATCATTATATGATTATGTGAGCTAAATTATAATATGACTAGATATGCATGTTTAGGTAGATATGCATGTGGGCCCGTTTCTTATCAGAAGAGCAATTTATGTAATTTAGCCCATTATGGTATATTTGGAGTATATGTGCATATATGTGTGAGACCACATTATTATGTGGATATATTTGGGTTACTCGACACGAGGCGATCCTAGAGCAAGTTAGCGGGAAAGTCACAACGGGACCAATACTTAACTCAGGGTGAGTCAAGGGGTATTTAGTATATTACCGAGATATTGGGTAATGGGAATAAATATTCGAGGATATATTCAGAGTTAGCGAGATTAGGAGGGAGTTCTGTGGATTTTGACCATTTTACCCTCATGAACATTTTTGGGTACCCCGAGCCTTGGGATTTGCTTAAGGTTACTTGAGCTCTAAGTAGGCTGACATAAACAGAATACACGTTCAACTCCCACGTTCTCTCACTTTGCGCTCGTTAGCATTTTTGAAGGAAACTAGAGTTTTAGAGCTTGGATTCAAGCAAGGTTAGAGTCATAACAATTCTAGGGAAGATTAGAAGCTTGATGATATGGGGATTTAGCTTGAAAATGACTTAATCAGAGGTAATTTATGCTTTAAGTTTCTGATTTTTATTTTCCTTGAGTTTCTTAAGCATTGATTGGATTATATGGTTTGATCAATTTTTAATTTGTTTGAAAGTTGAATTTTGATGCTTAGGATATATACTGATGATGATGTTTTGGGATTGAATTATGGGTTTGGTACGGTTTTGGGGTGAGTTTTAGGAGGAATTGGTTAGGAGATAGCTGAGTTTGCGGGGTCGCATTGCGGCTTTGTTCTTGGGCACTGCAACCCTCATGAACCCAGGAGCCTAGGCGGTTCTCTGAATTGCTATCGCGCCACGACACTTGTGGAACTGCGCCGTAGCCTGTATCCAGAGTAATTTGGGTTGGGATATTTGTTTGGGGAGAGTTGCGACTCTAATTGTGGGGCGCCGCGGCGCAAATAGAGGATTTTTGCCAAAGAGGGTATTGAGTGTGGGAACTCAAACATAAGGGCTCGAGATCGGCCCTACTACCCAGTTTAGTAGAATTCAACGTCTCGGAGGCTAGGAGTTGGTCCAAAAGCCTTTATTTGCTTGTTATTGACGGGATTCTATACATGTTTGTGACTAGGTTATTGCTAGGGGCTCAGAATCAAGATCGTGCTCGAGGATCGTTCTTATTATACATTACACTCGGACCTGAGGTAGGAAAACTGCACCCTATACATGATGTACGTGATTAGGGCTTGGCCCGGTTGTTGAATATAGTCTTGATTAGGCTGTGGCCCCCTGTAGTATACATGATTATGATTATGTCTGAGACTTTTTAATTAAGCATGTTGAATGCTCTGTATCTAGATATTTGTTATATGATATATGCCTGTCTGCATTATTTGACTGAAAAGACTTGACTTATGAGTCAAGAACGACAATAGTGCGCAGAGCGCTAGTCGTAAGCATTGACTTATAAATCAAGGGAAAAAATAGCGTGCTGAGCACTGGTCGATATGGTTAGGCCTAATATGGAGCGCATCATATGCTTGTCCGACCCAATGGGTGTGAAAAGTTAAGCACTAGGTCTGCTGGGCCAGCTCCAAGGATGGTTATACCTAGGATAGGACAATGGGTACCGGGGTCACTTATTAGTCCCATATCCTAGGGGTGGGCCCTAATATGATTCATCAATCATTTGTTTTGGGAAACGGTCCCTGATATGATTTAGTTAATCATTTAATTAGGGAAACTAGCCCCATATGATGTTGTAGTCATTTATATGAACGATATGCATGCATGAGTAGGGTTATTAGTGCTAGGCATGCTTATTATGATTTGGTAACTTGTTATTAACTGCTTATGAGCATGTTTAATTTTTCTTGCTGAGCCTTAGCTCACAGGTGCTATGTGTCACGGGCCGGCTATTTGGGTACTCCAACTAGACGGAACGTGCGGCACTTGCAGACTCTTCAAGCTAGCAAGTCAGCCTACAACACACACCTACAGGCAAACAAACTCAGCGGTTAGCCACATACACATCTCGGACATGCAACGGGCGATAACGAAGTATGAGCAAGCACAAAGCAAGTCATTCCTAGGAACGTCCACACAACACAAAGCACACAACAAGGCAAGTGGCACACAATGGCCCAACGAAGGTAACAAACAAGTAACACATAAGCAACAAGGAAGCACACAGGGGCAAGTATGGATAAATGTTATTTCATTAATATATAGCCTTGATAGGGCAAGGGAGTACACAGCTTTGGCCCCTATCTGCTGATGGCCATGGTGCTTCCCTAAGTCACCAGGTCACCTCCCCCTAAGGAGCCTTCTAGGGAAATAAAGTCTTCCCAGGAACATATATGATTTTTGTCTGGGAGACATATGCAATATTACAAAACTGCCACTACCCTATCCCATGAGGTTGCTTGGTGCAAGACTTGACTAATGATCAAGCACCAAGGCATGCTCATTACAAAATGGCCCCATGTGGGTGTGCCAAAGGGGCAGCACGCCACACTATGCGGTGCAAGTAAGGGAAAAGGGAAGCTGGACCAGCCATGAGTTGGAAAGCTTCGGTGGAGACGTGTACATATGCGTCTGCTTGACCAACACTACCAAGATTTCTCAGAGGAACTAGGGTTAAACCCAATTTTTTCTGCTTAGGTCGGATGGTTGTAACTTTTGAGTTGTAATTACCCTTTTGGAACTATAAACAACTTTGTAAACGTTTATTATGGGATCCCATGTACAACTTAACCTTTTGACCGAAATTTTTAACCCTAAAACATTAATCACATTTAGTTGCACGTTTATGGCCAAATGACTTGATTAGTGAGCCTAACACTATTTAAAATACAAAGTGTAACGGTCTTTGCTATCCAAGGCATTACAACTTGGTATCAGAGCTTGCTAAGGTTAAGGGCACCTGAAGACATGTTGGGCATGTACACTCGCCACCAAAGACAAGATCGACTCAGGGTTTGGTAACTATTTACGTGGTTATGTGTTTAACTGCTAAAATAGGATATAAATTCCTTATCTCTCTGCCTTATTAGGTAGCATGAGATATTCTATTAGAGCCTGGGCCTTGACTATTGCAAGAACGATAAGGATGTGCTTATTAGCACTGATATTTCTTGTGAATGTAAAGGAAGTGCTTATTAGCGTTGTTATATTGACATGTAGGTTAAGACACACTCATTAGAGCTGTCATAGATGCATGTATGCCAGAAAATGTTTATTAACATTGTTATTTGGTTATGAGCGTCAGAAAGTGCTTATTAGCACCATGCTTGGATATGAATATGAATCGACATTCTTATTAGCATGATTGTTGAATGCGAATGATTATTTGTTCAGTTTTGGATTGTGAGGCAGCAAAAGGTTTAGTTATTACTACCTAATTGGCCGAATTGATTATTGCAGCAAGGTATAAGCTTAGAAGTATGATTCCAAGGCAGATAAAGTCATTAGCAGGCTAGGAAGATCATGGCCAGAATTATAGACATGGTCAGAATGATAATCAAGGTTAGACCCCTCCCCCAACTCTTGAGAACTGGCAACAAGTGATTGTTGATATGCAAGCTAGGCTATTGAGACAGGAAGAAGAAATCCGCCTCCTGAGACAACAACAGGTTCCTGCAGGGAACATTTTTCCAAAGGTACCACCTATGATGTTGCCAACAGTAGAACAGCCGCCAGAGGCTGGGAACAGATGGGAACCTCTTTATGAAAGGTTCAGGAAACAACACGCTCCAGTTTTTTAGGGCATTGCAATTCTAGATATGGACGAACAATGGATGAGTATGGTTACCACCATCTTGGATTTTATGAGGGTGGTTGGTAATGAGAGGGTGGCCTGTGCCACATACATGTTTTGGGAGGATGCCCAAATCTGGTGGGAGGTGATATCCCACACTAGGAACATCAATATCCTGGATTGGGAAAAGTTTAGAACTCTGTTAAATGAAAAGCATTACAATGATGCCATCAGGGCTGCAAAAGCTGAAGAGTTCAGTAAATTGCTTCAGGGGGAATATTTCAGTGATAGATTATGCACTGAGATTTGATAGACTAGCCAAGTTTGTTGTAGACTTGGTGCCCACTGATAGAACAAGGAAAGATTCCTTTAGGGGCTACAACCTATGATAGCTCGAGATGTTTGCATTACCACCGTGCCTAGGGTGACAACTTATGCACAGGTGGTGGAGAAGGCCCTTACTGCTAAGGGGGCAAAGAATAAAATCAGGTGCGAGAACGCTGCCAGGAGAGACATTAGGAGGACAATACCTCCATTTATGGGTTATGGTAGGGGTAGAGGCCCCAATGATTAGAAAAGGAAGGGTCCAGATGCTTTTTCAGCTCTAGGCCCTGACAAGAGTTGACGTGGTATTTTTATAGGCTGCCAAGGCGGGAATGAGGGCTGGAGGACATTTCTAGAGTGCGCTAGATGTAGGAGGCACCAAATAGAAGAGTTTTGGGCAAATGCCTACTTTTTGTGCGGGATAGTGAGACACTTGAAGAAAGATTTCTCGAAAGAAAGAAAGGAAGAACCAAGAAAGGCGGACAGCTCGACCCCATCTTGAGTGTTCGCATTGACACAGGCAGAAGCTAAGGCTTGTCCCTCAGTAGTGACAGGTCAACTTTCTAGTGTTGGAATCTCTTATACTATTTTGATTGATTCTAGTGCTACACACTCTTTTGTTGCTAGTAGGATTATTGATAGACTTTGTAGACCATGTGATTATTATGCTTCGGGGTTCGAGACCTTACTGCCCACTGAAAGTTAGTAGTATCCAGGAGACGGGCCAGATCATTGCTGGTGACTATGGAGGGCAGAGAGTTGTCAGTTGATTTGATCGAGTTGGTTATGACCAACTTCGATATTATTCTGGGGATGGCCTGGTTAGTGAAGTATGGGGCAACCATAGACTACAGGAGGAAGATGGTAACCTTTGAGCCTGAGGGTGAGGACCGTTTTGTATTTGTTGGCACTATGCATGGACCCCGTGTACCTATGATATAAATATTGAGGGCTAGAGATCTATTACAAGGTGGTTGCATAGGATTCATAGCTAGATTGGTAGATACCACTTAGTCATGCCAGTGGGACTAGAGGATACTGGACTAGTTTGTGAGTTTTAGGATGTATTTCCAGAAGATTTGCCAGGGTTGCTGCCACACATAGAGATAGAATTTGTTATTGAACTTGCACCAGGGATAGAGTCAGTGTCTAGGGCACTGTACATAATGGCCCTAGCAGAGTTAAAAGAACTAAAGGTACAATTGAGGGAGCTGTTAGACTTGGGTTTTAGTAGACCCAGTTTCTCACCATGAGGTGCACTAGTCCTGTTTGTAAAGAATGAGGATGGTTCTCTGAGGATGTGCAATAACTATAGGGAACTGAACAAGTTGACCATTCAGAACAAGTATCCTTTGCCGAGGATAGATGACCTATTTGATCAGTTGCAGGGTAAGTTGGTATTCTTAAAGATAGATCTTTGATCTTGTTATCACCAGCTAAGGATCAAGGAGGGAAATATACCGAAGACTGCCTTTTCATACCAGATATGGGAATTATGAGTTCTTAGTCATGTCATTTGGTTTGAAAAATGCCCCAACCTCTTTTATGGATCTGATGAAGAGGGTGTTCAAAGATTATCTGGATCGATTTGTGATCGTCTTCATCGACGATATTCTGATCTATTCTCAGTCAGAGATAGAAAATGAGCAACAACTTAGGTTGGTTCTATAGAGGGTGAGGGAACACAAATTGTTTGTGAAGTTTAAGAAATGTGAGT
Organism: Humulus lupulus; assembly: GCF_963169125.1. NCBI lineage: Eukaryota > Viridiplantae > Streptophyta > Magnoliopsida > Rosales > Cannabaceae > Humulus > Humulus lupulus. The sequence continues at coordinate 61,650,102 of NC_084793.1, forward strand.
TCTGGTTAACATAGGTGACTTTCCTTAGTCATATTGTTAGTAGGGATGGGATCAAGGAGGGCCCAACATAGATTAAGGCAGTAAGAGATTGGCCAAGGAACACCTTAGAGATCAGGAGTTTCCTTAGATTGGCAGGTTATTATAGGCATTTTGTGGAAGGGTTCTCAAGGATTGCTACCTCATTAACAAAACTGACATGCAAGAATGAGAAGTTTGCGTATTCAGATATGTGTGAGAACAACTTCCAGGAACTGAAGCGGTGATTGATTACAGCTCCAGTTTTGAGTCTTCCTACAGATCAGGAGAAGTTTGTGGTGTACTGTGATGCCTCACGATAGGGTTTAGTTTGTGTTCTTATGCAGACGGGGAAGGTGATTGCCTATGCATCACGACAATTGAAAGAATATGAAAAGATATACCCCACTCATGATCTGGAGTTGGCAGCAGTGGTCTTTGCATTAAATGTATGGAGGCATTACCTTTATGGGGAGAAGTGTGAGATATACACTGACCACAAGATCTTGAAATACTTCTTCATACAGAAAGTCCTGAACTTGAGACAGAGGCATTGGCTGGACTTGGTGAAGGATTATGACTGTGAAATCCCGTATCATCCAAGAAAAGCCAACGTGGTCGCAGATGCCTTAAGCCGGAAGGGTCTGGGATAGTTATACAGTGTGAAACAGATATCTAAGGAGTTGGAAGAGGATATGACCAGTGCTGGAATAGATTTGTTGGTAGGCCAGTTGGCCAACATCACGCTACAATCTACACTGTTGGAGAGGATAAAGGAAGGTCACTTAGGTGAACCGCAACTGACGAGGATTAGAGAGGACATCCTAGCTGGAGTGGCTAGGGACTATACAATGTCAGATATGGAGTTGCTGAGGTACAAGGTTCGAATCTAGGTTCCGATGGACACTATTATCAGACGGAAGATTCTGGATGAATCTCATACTATCCCTTACATTTTGCATTAGGCAGCACAAAGATGTATCAAGATGTGAGATCACTATATTGGTGGTCTGGGATGAAGAGGGATGTGACATAATATGTGGCTAAGTGCTTGACATGTCAGCAGGTTAAGGCTGAGCATCAGAGACCAGCAGAGCTATTGCAGCCTCTGGACATCCCAGAGTGGAAATCGTAGGACATCACGATGGATTTTGTGGTGGGGTTACTAAGGACTGTGGGTCAACATGATTCAGTGTGGGTTATTGTGGATCGATACACCAAATTAGCTCACTTCTTACCAATGAGAACGACATATACAGTTGACCAGTACATAGATCTCTATGTGAGAGAGATAATGAACCTTCACGGGGCTCTGAGGTCAATCCTATCAGATCGGGGTGCCAAATTTACTTCCAAATTTTGGGGAAGTTTCCATAAGGCTACGGGTACACAACTGAAATTTAGTACTGCCTATCATCCTTAGACAGATGGACAATCTAAGAGGACGATATAGATATTTGAGGACATGCTGCGAGCAAGTATGCTGGACTTTGAAGGATCCTGGAGTAAGTATGTGCCTTTGATAGAGTTTTCCTGCAATAAAAACTATCATTCGACCATTGGGGTGGCTCCTTATGAGATGTTTTATGGTAGGAAATGTAGATCACCCATTCATTGGGATGAGATAAGAGAAAGGAAATACTTGGGTCACAAATTACTATGCAACTAATGGGAGCATGGAGAAATGACAAGGGAAGCTATAACGTCCCACATTACCTAATAAGGCATAGGGTCTTGATTGGGGGGCCAGGATGAAAAATTATGGAAATTATGTGTTTATGTGATATAAATGTGTATCGTTGGTTGATTATGTGAGTTATATTATAATATGACTAGATATGCAATATTAGATGTATTAAATATGCATATGGGCTTGTTTCTTATTAGAAGGGAAATTTTTGTAATTTGGCCCGTTATGGGTATATTTGGAGTATATGTGCATATATGTGTGAGACCACATTATTATGTGGATATATCTTGGTTACTCGGCAGAAGGCGATCCTAGGGAGCAAGTTAGCGGGAAAGTCACAACGGGACCAATACTCGACTCGGGGTGAGTCAAGGGGTATTTAGTACATTACGAGGATAATTGGTAATGGGAATAAATATTTGATGATATATTTGGAGTTAGCGAGATTGGGAGGGAATAAATATTTTGATCATTTTACCCTCGGGGACATTTTTGGGTACCCCGAGCCTTGGGATTTGCTTAATGTTACTTGAGCTCTAAGTAACTTGACATAAACAGAAAACACGTTCAACTCTCTCGTTCTCTCACATTACGCCCGTTAGCGTTTTCGAAGGATACTCGAGTTTTAGTGCTCAGATTCAAGCGAGGTTAGAGTCATAATAATTCTAGGAAAGATTAGAAGCTTGATAATCTGGGGATTTAGCTGGAAAATAACTTAATCAGAGGTAATTTAAGCTTTAAGTTTCTGAGTTTTGTTTTCCTTGAGTTTCTTAAGCTTTGATTGTGTTATATGGTTTGATAAGTTTTTAATCCATTTGGAAGTTGAATTTTGTTGCTTTGGATATATTGATGATGATGTTTTGGGATTGAATTGTGGGTTTGGTACAGTTTTGGGGTGAGTTTTGGGAGGAATTTGTTAAGAGAAAGCTGGGTTCGTGGGGAACGCGCTGCGACCCTCGTGAATCCAGGAGCTTGGGCGGTTCTCTGGACCGCTATCACGTTGCGGTGCTTGTGGAGCTACGCCGTGACCCCTATCCAAAGTAATTTGGGATGGGCTCTCTTTTTGAGGAGAGTCGTGGCTATAATTGTGGGGCGTCGCAACATAAATATAGGACTTTGACCAAAGAGGGTTTTGACTGCGAGAACTTAAACCTAAGGGCTCAGGATCAACCCTATTACTCAGTTTGGTAAAATTTGACGTCCCGAAGGCTAGGACTCGACCCAAAAGCCTTTATTCACTCGTCATTGACGAGATTCTATACTTGGTTGTGACTAGGTTATCGCTAGGGGTCGAAATCAGGATCATGCTCGAGGGTCATTCTTATTATACATTACACTTGGACTTGAGGTAAGAAAATTGGAACCTATATGTGATTTACGTGATTAGGGCTTGTCCCGGTTGTTGAATATAGTCTTGATTATAGCATGGCCCCCCTGTAATGTGCATGATTTCGATTATGCTTGAGACTTTTTTATTAAACATGCTGAATGCTCTGTTTCTAGATATTTGCTTAATGATATATGCTTGTCTGCATTATCTCACGGAAAAGACTTGACTTATGAGTCAAGAATAGCAGTAGTGCGCTGAGCTTTGGTCGAAAGCATTGACTTATAAGTCAAGGGTGGCAATAGTGCACTTAGCATTAGTCGATATGGTTAGGCCTAATCAGGAGCACATCATATGCTTGTCTGACCCAATGGTCGTGGAGAGTTAAGCTCCAAGGATGGTTATACAAAGGATAGGGCAATGGGCCAGCTCCAAGGCTGGTTATACATAGGACACGAAAATGGGCCTCGGGGTGACTTATTAGTCCCATATCCTAAGGCTAGGCCCCAGTATTATTCATCAATCATGTGTTTTGGGCAATATGCCCCGATATGATTCATCAATCATGTGTTCTGGGCAACATGCTTGCATGATTAGGGTTATTAATGCTAGGCATGCTCATTATGATTTGGTAACTGCTTATGAGCATGTTTAAGTTTTCTTGATGAGCCTTGGCTCACGGGTGCTATGTGGTGCAGGTAAGGGAAAATGGATACTGGACCAGCCATCAGTTGGAGAGCTTCGGTGGTGACGTGTACATATGCGGTTGCTTGACCACCACAACCAAGATTTCTCAGAGGAACTAGGGTTAAACCCTATTTTTGTCGCTTTGGTCGGTTGGCTGTAACTTTTGAGTTTTAATTACACTCTTGGGACTGTAAACAACTTTGTAAACATTTATTATGGGATCCCTTGTACAATTTAACATTTTAATAAAATAACTATTCCTTTTGACCAAGATTTTTAACCCTAAACTGTTAATCACATTTAGTTGCATGTTTATGGCCAAATGACTTGAATAGCAAGCCTAGAACTATTTAAAATACACAGTGTAACAGTCTTTGCTATCCAGGGCGTTACAAAAGCCAAATAAGATGCCAATGCCTAAGAGTTGCTTTGAAGTGATGGAGGAGACATGAGGACCATACTCACTCCCCATGAGACCCTAGGGGTCAGCTCAGGGGGCGACCTGGGGGGGCACCTTGGGAGAGAGCTCAACAGAGGGGTGAGTTTAGGGGACGAGCTCAGGGCCCCCTGAAGCCCAAGCACAGTTTGAACCCCTCCCCAAACCATAAAACATGTGCAAGACTCCCTAGAAGCCAAGAAGATGATTTGGAGGGCCGTAGCAAACTTGGAATACCAACTTAATGCTATCACCAATCTTGAAAGGAAATAAGCTCAGAGAGTCCCTACAGCTTGGAGGCAAAGCACCTCCTCAACCTCGAGCAATAAATGTCTTGCACTCATGCTCTCAATGACTTATTAAGGTCTGGGTAAAGAGGATGTACGAAAAAGGCCCAATAGACCTGGAGTCTGACACCACTAATGCTTGCTCCATGATCCTCTGAGGTGCTCTGTCATACCACCACCTCTTTGTCCCCTTGAGACTATTTTTGTACTAAGAGCCATTAAATCTCCTCTATAAGTAGGACCTTCCTTCAACTAAGAAAGGGGTGGGAAATGATGCATTGTAACTAGAAATTCTTGAGTAATATGAATATTCTCTTCATTTTCACTCTGCAACTTGATTCTAAGTTCAGATAGCTATCCTAAGTTTCTTAACACCTCTTCATTTACTTTTAAGATCAGAAGTTTTCCAATCTAACTTGGTTGGCAAGTTCTTACCATCAACAAATGTGAAGACATTCGAGCTCACTTCAGACGTCAAATTACCGAGGTTGAAGAAGGAAATAGAAGGACACTACGGTTTTCCGTGTGTCCTTATCCAGACCTTGAGATCCATTTGATCCCCTCAGATTCCAAGTGTTGGGTTACCATAACATTTCACCTAGGCAGGCTCTCCTTCGAATTTATGGAGAGCACATCAAACCAGTCAGCCAGTCAAATAACCCCCAAAGTTTCTTTTACCCTGGCCTCGGAGAGTTCTTTCTTCCAGGAAGAACATTGCTAGAGCTCTGTTATCTCCATGAGACAGATTTCAGACATTCTGTCTTGCCATGGACTAAAGCTGTCTAGAAAATTGGCATGCCGGCCTGCCATCTCCGATGAAAGGAGTTGTTTTGCTCTGGGTGAAGATGACCTGAAGGGAAAAGTTAATTTTGCGGCCTGGAGTCATGATCAGATGCGAACTGGGGCATTGCTGCCATTAAAGGATTACTTCAGGAAGTTCATCGACTACGTTGATATCACCCCCTTCCAGCTTCAGTCCAACTCATACAGGGTTCCAGCGGCATTGAAGTGGTTATACCACGAGAAGAAATGGGATGGACCCTCGGCACATGAGATTCTGTATATCTATTTATTGAAAAGAAACTCTTCCTTAGCTCATGGTGGGTATGGATTCTATTACCTATTGAGCTATCCCAAGGAGAAGAGGCTGTTCGAGGACATGTCTAATCACCCTCCAAACTTCAAACCCATCTTCTTTTTGACAAATGGACTCGATCCATCTAGTTACTATTCTTTTCAATGAATCTGTAAGTATTTTTTCGAAATTATGTTCCTGAGTTATTTAATCTCGAGCTCGAAATGCTCATCCAAGTTACTCGTACAATAAATTACAAGTGCCCAAATCCTACTGAGGCTATGAAGGAACATCGGAAGAAAATTTTAAAGCTCTTGTACTTTCAGCGGTCTCTCAGCTACCTCCTACACAAGGATAAGTTCTGTCTATGCAGTCACCTCAGTGTAGGCGAGTCTACAAATGATGCAAAGACTCATAAGTACACGAGATGGGAAGATTTCCCTGTCCCAACCACCAAGCTCCCCTCCAAAAGGAAGAATTTGAGCTCATGGTATCGAGCCTCCATTCTTCGCTTAGTTGAACCTTCAGGCTCGGGGACCAAAGCACAAGACGAGGCCTTTCCTAGCCTGTCCGATGGAGGTAAAGTTGTATTAGACATATCTATGTGGTCTTTGACACTTTTAAAACAAAAGCCCAATGTCGTAGTCCTTTTTAATGATCCCCAAAACAAATTTATGACATGGTCGGGGCTAGATTTTAAGGTACATAGGGACGATAGTTGGTTAGGAAAAGACCAAACCATTTATAGCGTAAAGAGGTTTGGGAAAGGGTAGCCATCAAACATGGGACTAATGACTATAGGGGTTTTTCGAGTTTGTCCCCTACTTATTGAGAAGGAACTCTCTTAGAATCATCTAAAGATAGAGAGATTTCCTGGTCCCTAAGTTCGAGCCAGAGGGGATCTTCTTGTTAGGTTCCTTTACTTAGAAGTTCTCATATTTTTTTCCAAACATGATTAAGTTCTAATATTTCATTCATTTTTCAGGCAAGATGGATTCAAACATTGATAACATTATCAGCCAACCCACTGTGTCTATGGTATCCGAGCGCCAACGGGTGTCCTCGAAGGGTGCTAATTTCTCCAAGGCTACAAAAACAACTGAGATTGCACCTGTGACCTCGGGGCAGGCTGAGTCGGGCCCTGCCACTGTCCCTCTAGTGATTTTGGAGGTTGTTGTTCCTTCTCCTTCGAGCCAGGTGACGAAAACTCATCCTTCCCACAATCCAATCCAGGATCGTGAGCTCAAGGTCGCACCCTACGTTCCTGAGTTTGTGGTTGACAACGCCGTCGACACCTCAAGAGCTCAACTGGGTTCTGATGCCTTGACTTGCATTGGTTAATGCTACAACAACCTTGGAGCTCGCCAGTGGGTGTTCCTAACAGGTTGTAAGGATGCAATTGCCCTTTTTGACAATAGTGGAGAGTTGTTCTCTTCGGTAAGTTTGCCTTAAAAATTGTTTAACTCTTCCCTTTAATGTACAACTCTTTGTTTCTAGGTGTTTGACATCTGTTCTCAATTGCAGGCCTTCCTTGCCTTTGTCCAGCACAACTACATTTTGGACCACGAGGTTGCAATTAACAAGGTTCATGCTCAAAGTGCTAAGGAAGCATAGATCAAGGCTGAGGATGACCTTAAGAAGGCACAAAAGGAGCTTGAGGCAAAGGACCTGCAGCTTAAGAGAGCTCAAGAGCTAAATTCCTAGTGCGAGGAGGACAGGAAGACAATTTTCGAGTTTATCGAGAGTGAGAAGGCTCTTCTTCTTGAGGAATTCACGAACAAAAAGGATAGCGTCGTTGATATGGCGATGTATTGGATCTGGGTCACGAATCCTGACCTCGATACCAGTTTCTTGGCTTGCAAGGAGACTCAGTATGTCGACAAGTGGCATGCTCGAGTGGAGGAAGAGGAGATGGCCAAGCTCGCAGCTCAGGAAGCTGTAAAGGCCAAGGAGCAAGTTGGCTGAGTGGACGCCAGAGCCATCAATCCTATAAGATTCAAACATGGGTTTCAACCCATGGTATATATATATTTTATAATTGTAATTTTTTTTTTTTTTATACAATTGGGGGAAAGACAATTTATAGCTTGAGTTTAAGCAATTTTTATTATCTTGGGAATGCTTTAACTTAATAGTAGCTTTTATGCTTTTAATTTTCTAGCTTGAAATATTTTTTGCACATTATCTACTTTTAGCTTTTTTCCTTAATATTATGCAACGTAATTCTATATCGAAACATTTCGAGCTTATTACTAAGGGCTTGCTTTTATACTTGTTTATTTGCACAAGAACACGTTTCGAGTTTAAGTTCGTATTTCTACATAATCATATATAGTTCATTCGATCGCTCATTTTTGGCCTCGTTATATTCATGGTTGAACACTACTTATAACTTGTATTTTTTCTTTTTAAAAACACTTATTGGCGTGTAGTCTCATCAGTCTAGTTATTTCTTTCTGAGTGATAGTATCTTTCCTCATCCTTGCGTATAGTCTCAAGGTTGCGAGATTGAAACTATTTTGCAAAAAATTATAGTTTTGTCTCGATTTACGAATGTTGTTGGTTAATCTAGAATTCCAAATTTATCGATTTATTTGTATTGGTTAATCAAGACTCATAATGGAGTTATGCTCATGCTTGGTTATTGGTCCGTGCACTTATTTTTATGCCCGTGCTTGGTTAGTGATCCATGCACTTATATTTATTTTTATTTTTGCTATATTTTTCCAAGCTTATGGTATGATTGTATACCACTTATGCCTCCTTAAATTCCTATGAATGAGAAATCTTAGGTTATTGAATATTGAGAGCTTACAAAAAACAATAAATAAAAATAATGAAAATGAGTGACACTTTATTATAATAAAAGGCCTTGTTAAAACCTTCAAGAGCAAACCCTATGGGAAAATCTCAAGAAGGGAAAAATAGTGCCTTTGGGAAAATACAAGATTGGTTACAACTAAATAAACATCATTTCATAATCTATTGATAATATGGCCGTAGATGTTCAATGTTCCACGCTCGTGGGACCAATTCTCCATTTAATTGAGCTAGTTTACAAACTCCAAGTTGAATGATGGATTCAATTTGTTAAGGTCCTTCCCAATTCGGTGCGAGCACGCCTGCAGATGGGTCTCATGTGGCCAAAAATATGCGTCTTAGCACCAAGTCTCCCAATCCAAAGTGTCTATCTCGAACCCTTTTGTTGAAATATCCTGTAGCACTTTGCTGGTATGTGAAAATTTTAAGCTGGGCTTCATCTCACTTTTCTTCAATTATATCTAGGGATTCTTCGAGCATGGCTTGGTTTGTAGGCTAGGGAGAATGGTGTGTGTTCGGTTGAGGTTCAAGTTGTCATCCTGTAGATCCATAGGACACGTGGTAATTCTTTTGGCCACCGACCTTTAGCTTCTTCAAGCCTTTTCTTCATAGAACTCTTGAGAGTCTTGTTCACGGCTTCGACCTATCCATTTAATTGGGGATGGGCCACCAATAAGAAACGTTTAATAATCTCATTTTTCTCGCAGAACTATGTGAACAGCTCGCTGTCGAACTGGGTTCCATTGTCGAAGATTATCTTCCTTGGCATCCCATATTTGCAAATGATGTTCTTCACCACAAAGTCCAGAACCTTCTTCGAGGTGATTGTGGCTAGAGGTTCAGCCTCGGTCCATTTAGTGAAGTAGTCTACGACAAATACTGCATTTTTGACCCCACCTTTTCCCATTGGTAGGGATCCAATGAGTTCAATTCCCCATATTGCAAATGGCTAAGTGGAACTCATCATGGTGAGCTCGATTGTTGGAGCTCAAGTTATCCAGGAAAATAGCTAACATTTGTCGCAGTGCTTTACGTATTCAAATGATTTTGCCTTTACTGTTGCCCAAAAATATCCCTTTTACTTTTTTCAAGAGGTTGTGCCTTATGTACATGTAGGTCACGACACACTTATTAGCGTTGTTATTTGCATATAGGCCAGGAAATGCATATTAGCACTGTTAATACTGGGAGGGATTAAAGAACATGCTTATTAGCATTGCAATACATGTATAAACGCTTGAACATGATTATTTGCATCGTTAATTGCTTATGAATGCCAGAAATTCTTATTAGCATTGTTGTTTGCCGATGAATATCAGGAAGTGCTTATTAACACCATGAGTGAATGTATTATGTGTTGGCATGCTTATTAGCATTGCATTTGTTTGTTCGTTCAGTCTTGGACCATCAAGCAGAAAGATGTATGGTTATTACTTACCTAATAGACGTACATAGTGGAATAGTTAGTAGTATGCTTCCTCGAAGGTCAGAAAGGTTTGTTGGCCAGGGAAGAGAATGAGCAGAGCCAGGCCCCATCGTTAGCTCCAGAAAACTGCAACAAGTGCTTGCTGATATGCAAGCTAGGTTACAGAGGAAGGAAGATGAGATTCACGTCTTGAGATAGCAACAAGTTCCACCAGGGAACCTATAACCCACAGTACTGGCAGTGTTACAGCCAGAGGTACTAGCGGTAGTACAGCCCCAGGCAGGGGGAGATAGATGGGAACCCCTGTATGAGAGGTTCAGAAAACAACACCCTCTAGTTTTTGAGGGCAAATCAGACCCACTGAAAGTGGAGTAGAGGATGACTATGATAACCACCAGCCTGGATTTCATGAGGGTAGGTGGTAATGAGAGAGTGGCCTGCCCCGCTTACATGTTTCAGGAGGATGCCCGATTATGGTGGGAGGTGGTATCCCAGACCAGGGTAGTAAACACTATGGAATGGGAAGAATTTAGAACTCTGTTCAATGAGAAATACTAAGATGATGTAGTTAAAGATGCGAAGGCTGAAGAGTTTAGTAAGTTACTTTAAGGCAATATGTTAGTGATCGATTATGCCTTGAAGTTTGATAGATTGGAAAAGTTTGCCAGGGATCTGGTGCTCACTGATGGGACTAAAAGAGAGAGGTTTCTCTAGGGGTTGTATCTTATGATAGCCTGGGATGTTCGTATCACTAGTGTTGGGACCCTTTATAATGTTTTGATTGATTCGTGTGCTTGTAATAAATAGGGATGTGACTGAGTACGTAGCAAAATGCCTGACTTGTCAGCAAGTCAAGGCGGAGCATCAGAGACCAGCAGGGCTGTTGCAGCCTCTAGATATCGAGGAGTGCAAATGCGAGGATATCACGATGGATTTCATGGTAGGATTTCTAGGATAGTGGGCCACCACGATCAGATTTGGGTCATCATGGAGTATATGAAATCAGCTCACTTTTTACCAGTGAGGATGAATTACATGGATGACTAGTATGCAGATCCTTATGTGAGAGAGATCGTACACCTTCATGGGACTCTGAGGTCTATCGTGTCTAATAGGGACCATATCCTTACTTCCAAGTTTTGGGGAAGTTTACGGAAGGGGAAGGGTACACAGCTGAAGTTCTGTACAACTTATCATCCTCAGATCAATGGTCATTCTGAGAGGACTATCCAGATACTGGAGGAGATGCTAAGAGCATGGGTATTGGACTTTTCAGGGTCCTGGAGTAAATATTTGCCTCTGATAGAGTTTTCCTATAATAACAACTACCAGTCGACTATTGGAGTGGCACCTTATGAGATGTTGTATGGTAGGAGGTGTAGATCACCCATTCACTGGGATGAGATGGGTGAGAGGAAATATTTGGGTGCTGAGGTAGTTCAGAGGACCACTGAGGCTATTGAAAAGATTAGAGCTCGGATGCTCGCGTCTCAAGGTAGACAGAAGAGTTATTCATACCCAAGGAGGAGGAACGTGGAGTTCCAAGTGGGAGAATATGTCTTCCTAAGGGTTTCACCACTGAGAGGGGTGAAGAGATTTGGGAAGAAGGAAAAGCTGACCCCTAGAATTGTTGGAACATTTGAGATCCTGGAGAGGATCAGTCAGGTGGCCTATAGGTTGGCCTTACCCCCTGCACTGTCTAGTGTGCACAACATATTTCATATTTTCATGCTGAGGAAGTATGTATCAGATTGGACTCATTTATTAAGTTACAAGGATTTGGAACTGGAGACAGATTAAGCAGCCAGTTCAGATTTTAAACAGGAAGGACAAGGTCCTGAGGAGCAAGACTATACCTTTAGTTAAGGTATTATGGAGGAACAACAAGGTCGAGTAAGTGATCTGGGAGCTGGAGGAAGATATGCAGAATTAGTATCCCGAGCTGTTCAGGTAAAATTTTGAGGACGAAATTTCTGTAAGGATGGTAGTTGTAACGTCCCAAATTACCTAATAAGGTTTAGGGCCTTGATTAGGAGGTCAGGATGGAAATTTATAGAAAATTATGTGTTTATGTCATATATATGTGAGTGATTATATGATTATGTGAGTTATATTATAATATGACTAGATATGCATGTTTAGGCATATTAAATATGCATGTGGGCCCGTTTCTTATCGGAAGGGAAATTTTTGTAATTTTTCCCGTTATAGGTATATTTGGACTATATGTGATATATGTGTGAGACCACATTATTATGTCAATATATTTGGGTTACTCGGCATGAGAAGATCCTAGGGAGCAAGTTAGCGGGTAAGTCACAACGGGACCAAATACCTTAATTAGAATGAGTCAAGGGGTATTTTGGATATCTAGTACATTACCGGGTTATTGGGTAACATGAATGAATATTCGAGGATATATTTAGAGTTAGAGAGATTAGGAGGGAATTTTGGGAGTTTTGACCAGTTTTCCCTAGGGGACGTTTTCAGTACCTTGAGCCTCGGGATTTGCTTAAGGTTACTTAGAGTTTAAGTAAACTTCAAAACACTCAAACAAAAGAAAAACATGTTCTCCTTCTCTCTCTCTCTCTCTCAGTCACACACACTCTCTTTCTCTCTCAAATTCCTTTGGAATTCTTTCGGTTTAAGGAGAATCGAGGCTAGCTTAGGCTCGGGATTGCTTGGGGAAATACTTACCATTGATTGGCGCAATAGAGGTAATGATTTCTTAACCTAAATCTCTGTGTTTCTCTAGTTTTTAGCTGAGTTTTTGGAGTTTTAGAAACTCAGTTCTGAGTTGGGAATTTGATGGGGTTTTAGCCAAGCTTTTTCTTGGGTTTTGATGATATTGAAGTGCTAAATCGATTGGGAACATTAGTTTTGGGATTAAGCTATGTTTGGATAGGTTTTTGGTGGGTTTTTGCTTGAAGAAAATGGGGAAATTTCTAAGTTTTCATGGTGAGTTGCGGCCCTATTCTTGGGGCCCCTGCGACTCTCATGAATAGGAAGGAGAATAAGGTGTCGAGCCTCCATTTGAGTTGCGGCACCAGTAGGGGTGCGCCGCGACGCGTGTTGAAATAGAGGAGAGCCTTGGGCTTTCTGACTTGGGGCGGGCTGCGACTCCTTTATTTTGAGCAGAGACGCTTGAAGGTTTTTGAGCCCCGGGAAGGTTTTGAGTGTGGGAACTCAAACCTAAGGGCTCTCGGGATCGATCCTACTACCTAGTTTTGTAGGATTCGACATTCTGGAGGCCAAGACTTGGTTTGGAAGCCTTTATTTGCTCATTTTGACAAGATTCTCTATTGGTTGTGACTAGGTTATCGCTAGGGGCTCAGAAACAAGATCGTGCTCGAGGGTCATTCTTAATATATGTTGCACTTGGACCTAAGGTAAGAAAACTACACCCAATACATGATATATGTGATTAGGGCTTGGCCAAGTTGTTGATTATAACTATGAATAGGGCTTGACCCCTGATAATTGTTTAATGAATGATTGCCACGTTTCCACAGGTAGGGCTTGGCCTCGTTAAAGAGCATGGTTAGTATTGTGTTTGTGGTTGATTTGTTAAGATACCATGATTTATATGTATGTATACTTGTACTTTTTGGAGTATGCTTATCTATAGTTGTATCTATTTGTATGGTTATCTGGATGTCTGATTAAAGCCTTGACTTATTAGTCATGGGTGGCAATAGCGCATTGTGCGCTGCTTGAGAGGCTTAGGCCCAATCAGGGACGTACTATACATTGATCGACCCTATGGTCGTTGGAAAACAAAGCACTTGGCTAGCTTTATCGCTAGTTACTCTGAGCTAAGGGCAAGGGCCCTAGGTAACTCTATGGTCACATAGTAGGGCGTTGGGCCCCAGAATCATCCAATGAATGTTTATTTGTAATTGTATGCATGCATGAGTAGGTTATTACTGCTGAGCATGCTAGGTATGTATTTGGAATCTCTATTTACTATACATGCACATGTTTAAGTTTTCTTGCTGAGCCTTGGCTCACGAGCATTATGTGGTGCAAGTAAGGGAAAAGGAAAGCTAGACCAGCCATGAGTTGGAGAGCTTCGGTGCCGACGTGTACATATGCAGCTGCTCGTCCACCACTGTCGAGGATATCTTAGAGGAACTAGGGTAGTATCTCTTATTTTGCCACTTAGGTCGGGCGGTTGTAACTTTTGATTGTATATACCTTTTCAAACATCTGTTTGTAACCTTTTGGGATCCCATGTATGTATTAAACTTTTAAATGAAAAGTCAATGTTTCCTTTGACGAAAATTTGTAACCCTAACCCTTGACATTAACCTTAGTTACACATTTATAACCAAATGACTTGATTAGCAAGTCTGACACTATTTAAAGTATACAGTGTAACGGTCTTGGATTATGAGGATGTTACAATATTGCAGTATAGGGTTATAGCAATTCTTGTACACAAGTTGTAAAGGCTCCCTTTGAGCATTTAAATATGCCCTCAGGTCCGGGTTGCCTGGTTGAATTTCCCCCGGTTCTGGTTTAGATGATCTCGAAGATCAGGATGATCATTCAGATAGTTCTCGTAATATCTAGGCTCAGTGTTATAGACACTCACTGACCTGCTATAGTCCGGTCTTTCCTCAAGGAAGCTAATAGTTCTTGGTGGTTGTTGTTGCTTTTGTGGGGCATGTTTTTGAGGTTGATTATTCATGTGCACCCTAACTCCGATAGCACGTGACCTTGACACATAACTTCTCGATGAATGGGGTGCTCTACCCTACCTATGTCCTTGATGTGCCCCTAGTGGGACTTGACAATCACCTCTAGTCTCGGGTCAATCCTGATGACTTCTCTCCTAACTTCCACTCATTACGCTTTGGGCAGGCCTATGATGTTCCCTTTCCCCAGCTCGGTTTCCTCTAGGAGCTCCCAGGGATACATCTTAGGCCGGAGATGGATGTCTAATGGGTGATGTAGGATGCCTAATTAGAGATGGAGGCGGTCTCTCTTTGTTTGCAGCTAGCATCGCTGGTTCTAGGTTATTATTTCGGGCTGCTTGCAGGGCAGCACAGTTATTCCCAATGGAGACCAGATCCACTCTTGGCTAGTTGGTTCGTGAGGGATTTCGAGATGAAACCTCAGGCTACTTAATTACAATACTCGCTCCATCCCTTGTTGCTTGACCTTGCTGGGCTGCTCTTTGTTCGGCTACCTTTGCCACAAGACTACCTCGAGGACGTCCCCTAGTTCGTCGTGGGTGGGCCGCAATTCTGCGGCCCTCATTATCATTACTATGTTTAGCCATGTGGCTTCAACTAGACTTTTTCACAGCCTTCAATTCTCCAACTCCACCATTGACACATATCTTTCAGGATTGTTATAATCCTCGTTAGGTGGCCTAGACCCCTGACCAGGTTCACATTGGGCGTTGACGTACTCCCTTCAACAAGATTTTCCTCATTCATTGGTTGTTTGCTAGGCCGTCGGGAATGTTCTTCCATTTGAGGAGTGTTCTCCTCTAGGATTTTGGGTAATGGTTGACCATTTCCAAATCCTGGAATGTTGCCAGCAGGTGCATCCATTGTTTGTTCAACACAAGGTTTGAAAGAACAAGAATGCTTAATGCTCTCAATGAAAGCACCAAACTGTTGACAACATTTTTCGTAACCTAAAAACAAGAGCAATTAAGCAAATGTATAGTTTAACAAGAAAAGAAGAACAAATATTTTTACGTAGTTCAACAGTTATAAAATCCTTCTGCGTCCATGAGTAACATTTATTAAAATTTGCGTTAAAGTTTTTTAGAGGAATTTCACAGAGAATTTCTCAGTCCAAAATAGTGCATGAGTTCAAATGACTAAACACAGGCTATTTATAGACCTGGTTACAAGAATTCCCCATTAATCTTAGGGATATTCCAATATACATGTCAGGCTAAAATTGGAACTAAAAATCTGATAGATTAAATACAATTAATCACATTTATTGTAGATAAATATCCCTAAACAATAGGGTTGATTACACGGTTTGAATTAAATTCCCTGATTATTGGGATTTCCTAATAGCATTTCCATGTATTAATTTAACGCGTCTTCGACCTTGAATGTTCCTTCAACGCACTTTCGAGATCACTCATAGCTTTAAGCTCACCATCCCAGTTGTCGCCACCTCTTACTTGAGTAGTCTGTCGAACTCATCTCTTGAAAGAGACTTCTGCCTTCAAGCCTACAACTTATGCCCGAGCGCTAATGACATAGGTCTAGAACTTTGTGACAATTTGTACAAGAATAATGCTAACATTTGTTAATCCTAAGCTTACACTTCATGAGCCTACGTTTTGAGGTGTTGATGGTAAAAACTCGTCCACTAAGTTAGATCAAGAACTTTATGAATTGTAAAAGAAGTGAACTTAAATCGACTAAACTTCAAGCAAACTTCCTTATGATTTCAAGAACACAAAATTTAAATGCTAGAATTTTAGAACGAAAAATAGAGAGAACGTAGAATATGTGTTTTCATTAGCAACAACTGGTTACATAATTCTCCCCATTCGACCCCCTTCTCAGGTGAAGGGAGGTCATATTTATAGTAGAGCACTATTGGCTCACTGTACATGGTGGTCCCTAGGCACACAACCCTGCATATGCAGTCTACAGATGGTGGTGGTGCCAGAAGCGTGGTGGTTGGCTCCAGTACACACCAAGGGTTTGCAAGAGCACCTCAATTTTAGTACCTGGTTGTACCTCCACTATCTGTTTGGTACCAATGTCAGAGGTTGGCTGGGAAGGATCATGTCAGGTATCTTGCGCGTATGACCACCACTTGTCTGGCATGGAGTTTGGGTCAGACATCTGGGGTTTTTAGGGTCGTACCCCCGTAAGTATTTCGTACCTGGGGTGGACAAGGTTCACTACTTGTCTTGCCATTCCACACATGTGCGTGCTCTTTTGGTCATGTGTGGGTTTTCATCTTCACAGTGTATCCTATTCCTTTAACCTTTAAGTGCTGAAGTCTTTTTGGGTCATCATGGAAGATATGGCCCCAAGGGGCATGGAAGGCAAGAGCCTCGCGGATGCTGGTACGATGCGCAGGAAGGTGCGCGAGACAGTTCTTCGTGAGGCCCTTGGCATGAGGCGCAAGGGCATGTGGACAAGATGCTTGGTGTGAGGTGGAGGTTGGTGCGCGAGGTAATGATTTACGAGGCGCTTGCGTGAGACGAAGGCTTGTGGCATGAGATAGAGGCTCGTGATGCCAGGCCATGCCTCGCAAGGTGCTTGCGTGAGACGCGGGCTTGTGGCGTGATACAGGGGTTCGTGGCACGTGGCCATGCCTCATGAGATGCTTGCGAGAGGCGGTGCCTCGCAAAGCCTTGGCACGAGACGGAGGCTTGTGGGACGAGGCCATGCCTCATGAGATGCTTGGACGAGATGAAGGCATGCAAGCATGAGACTGTGCCTCGCGAAGCCTTGCACGAGACGAAGGCATGCGGGCGTGAGGTTGTGCCTCGCGAGGCCTTGGTGCAAGGTGGGCCATTATTATCAAGACATGCACCCCCTTGGGACCCTCAGTGTGAGACGCGTCGTTAGTTTTGAGGGGTGATCCTACGTGAGCTTGGGGATGAAGTGAGGCTTTGTAAGAGAGGTGCATACCTTGCGAGAACTTTGGCACAGGGTGCAAGGCCGGTCGTGGCTATTTACATCCTGAGCCTATATCATGAGGCGGGGCCATGTGCAACTAAAATTTTGGCATCCACACTTGCCCCTCCAGTCTATGGGAGGGTCTTTAGGTGCTCCAGTAGATTTTCGGTATGGTGCATTCAAGTCGCTTGTGGTATTAATGTGTTTCTTTGCTTTGGTGGTGTGAAGTAACACACTTTGGTGTGGTGATCCTCATGATTCCTTGAGGATAAATGTGAGCCTACCATTCGGCTTCGCAGATCCTAATGCGGGTATTTGGCTTCATTCTTGACCATAGATCCAATATTGGATTCAATGTCTAGCATGAGTTTGATCCTCCTATAAATAGGTCTTTTTCTCAAAGACAATTACTACACTTTCTTTTCTTAGCTTGGTGGTGCTTTTTTCTTCAAGGCTTCCAAGAGGTGAGTGGTTCAATCCCTCACAAGGGCACTTTGTCTTTTATTTTTTATTTTTTTATAAATATCTGTAAATGTGCTTGGAGATTAAAATATCTATCTCCTTTATTTTTGTAGGCGTGTACTTTTGACCCTCGGTACTTTTGCAGCTGCGACGGTGCACAACTTCACCTTCTCAAGGTATGTGTTCACCCTTTCTTGTATCTAGTGGGTCTAAATTAGCGTTATTTAGGAAGGGTTACCTCGACCAGAGCTCCTCATGAGCTAACTTGTGTATATGCACCCATTAGCACATATACCCTCCATTTCACCCTGTAGTTGGTTATTTTGAACACTTGTGTCCATGGATTTTAAGCTTTTTCCTTTGTGTTTTCTAGCACAATTTCCACATACACTTGCACCCATATCACCAACGAGATGTGGCTTTATGGCATTTGAGGGGTTGTCTAGTGTTCTCACGGGGGTCGAGTTTGTAGACTTGTCCTCAGACTCGGGGTCCCCTGAAAACAACCCTCACCAAAGCTACGACACCTTAAGGAAGGGCCGTATATATCACCTTGAACGCATGGTCGACCTTAGGCATAAAAAATGGGTGGTGGAGAGCAAGATAGACTCGGCGTTGAGGGGTGATGGAGTTCCTTTCTCCTTTGATCTTAATGATCACATTGCTAGCCTTAGAGTGAGCCTCCTTGACCTACAAATGGAGCTATAGCTTATGGAGGGAAACCTCCCTCCTGAGCCCTCAGCCTCGTGTTTTCCCTATAGTAGTCCCGAGGTCACTCCTGTTTCCCCTCAACCCTCGTCCTTATTCCACCTGTGTTTGATGCTTCCACACTCAATGTCTCGATGGAAAACTCTCACAAGAAGAAGAAAATGGAGGGTAAAGTGCTCTGTTTTGACCTCACATTTTTCCTTTGGTTTTCCAAACATGTTGAAGAGAATGAGGCGACAGGTTGCTCCCAAGAATCCAAACTTCGGTCCTTTACTGGCATCCATCATTATTCACAACGTGTTGAAAAACAGATAAATATACATGTTCTTCATCATGATTGTGAATGACTTTAAGCTCGCTCCACTCCAGCTGGCACCCAAAAGTTGGTTGACCTTGAGCTGCCTATATATGGCATTCATGAAGCTTAACGATCGCGCTCCCATGGCCCAGGAGGTGCATTTCATGCACAATATCATGCCCACTCCTAAATCGAAAGGCTTTTACTTTTTACAGAAAGCTAACTCTCTGGTCTCTTTGATAGAAGGTTCCGTTTCTAACCTGGGTTCGTGGAAGCAGGACTTTTTCTTTGTGAAGGGTCCCCTTTCTATCCGCAAACATTTCTGCTCCTCTTCAAGTAAGCATTTGAAGTCTTTCCTTTTACATTGAGCTTGCTATTGTTGACCTTATACTCATATTGATAACTGATTTGATTGTTCAGAGAGTTTCAGTATCCCTGACATTCCTGAGTCGGAGGCGGCGCCGGTAGATATCTTCCTTGATCCAGACCTTTCAAAAAAAATGGTTGCCCATCTTTTTGGTGTGGCCAACCTCAATTATTATGGTCTGTCTAGTGTTTCGGAGCCCGATCTGCTATGACACATTTATGAGCGAAAGAAGAAGGCAACTCCGGCAGAACCTCACTCAGACGAGGGTGATGTTGAATGGGTGCCTTAGGAGACTTCACCTAAATTGAAACGTCCAGCTCGGTTATCTCCTGCCTTCAGGGGACGCCCTTCTTCTGCTCCTATGGACCACCACATGGCTTCTCATTCTCACGGTCCACGCCATGGCATGGCATCTCATTCTCACGGTCCACACGCCACTACTTGGGTGAGTTCATGCATCTTACATTGGTCTTTTTTGTGTTTTGGGTTCCCTATTTGCTCACTTTTTTGCTTCCTTGCAGACTTCTCTGGTGGCTCAATGCTTGATAGACTCGGCGCATGACTTATCTTCATCAAACGCTGAAAGGGATCGTCTTGCGGCCATAGTTCAAGAGCTAAATGGACAACTTGCTGATGCCAATCTCAAGCTGGAGACAGCCCTGGTGAAGGCCTCTTCCTCATCCAGAAAGAAGAAGAGAGCGGTAGCCCAGGCTGAGGTGTTGCGGGAGAGGTTCACCCTCTTGGAGGCCGATTTGGCAAAGGTTGAATACAAGTCTTTGTAGCACACCTTATATGGAGTGTGGAGGCAGAATCCTAGTTTTGACTTCTCCTCCTTCGCTGACCATGCCGTTGCCAAGGCGGCCAAGTGGAATACTCGCGGTGGGAGGCGTTGAGATTTTATTTCTACAACTTTTATTTTCCATTTTGATTTGGTTGTATAATTATTCGAACCTTATTATGCCGGAGTGCTTTCTCTAGGTTCTTTGTTTTTTCCTTCAAGAACTTTTTTAAGTCCTATTGTGGTTGGTGTTGACTTTATCATGTTGCATTATCACGACTTTTTATATATATATATGTGATCTTTTGTTGTTATTTTTTATGCTTGAGGTCCTTTTGAGCATGCTCCTGTATGCAGGAGCAAAATGGGTTTGATAGGTCTCTCTTCTTTCTAATAACATGCTGATGTTTTATTTGGACCGATAGTAATAGTCTCTTAGTGCACCTTGATTGTATTTGTAAGGATATATTAACCCTTTGGGTTCCTACTATCCTTTTATATATTCTTCCACGCGCTTGTGATTTTTTTGTGAGAAGCGTCCTTCTCGTCGTTATGTATAGTACTATTTTTGCAAGGGTCTCCTTTGGGATCCTTTTTGGCTGGGCAGCTTAACTGCCGCTCCAGACTTATTGATGGATGTCCCCCTTGAAGCCTTACTCCTCATGGAGGTACTGACCTTTTCTAGGAGGTTGTTTCTACCTATCTGATAGGCCCCCTTTATCATTCACAAGGGTAGTTTTTCCTCATAAATTTGGAGAATACCTTTGTCTTGTTATCTCTTTATTCAAGGGTGTTATCCTTGTAGAACCTCTTGGCTCTCCTGAGATTTGTGAGGGTAGCTAATCCTCATGAACCGATGTGTTACTTTACGAGGCTTATATATATATCTCCTTCCTGCCCCCCAAGTGGTCGGTGGGATTTATCTCATTGAACACTTTGGTCATTTTATCCCCACTATGTGCACATATATGTTATATGGGTGTTTTCATAAAAAAAAAAAAAAGAAAAAGAAAAGTAACGACTAGGGTGAAAAATAAAATATTCTCATTAAAGATAGGTAGATTACAAAGGTGCTCATGGCAGTATTGCATCTATTGAGGCTTTTGGGATAACCTTCTTAATTCTTAACTATTTAACCTGAACATGCATACTTAGAAAAAGTAATGACACTTGCCTTAGATATGGAGGTCTTACTGATAATATTTTTGTAGGTGCTCTGCGTTCCAAATGAGCTAGCTTGTAGGTGTTAGGGGGCACCACCTGGGCAACTTGGTAAGGTCTCTCCCAGTTCGCCCCTAGTACACCCACCCCTGGGTTGCAAGTGTTTGGCAGGACTTTCCTTAACACGATGTCTCCAACCTTGAATGTCCTCTCTCGCACCCTTGAGTTATAGTCTTGTGGCCCGCTGCTGGTTCGTTGCCAACCTCAGTTGTGACTTTTCTTGTAACGATACTAATCAGGCTTAAGGGCCTTGATTAGCATGCTGGGAGGGCATAATTGGTATATGTGTAATTAAATGGTTAAATGCATGATTATGTGGCATGCATAATTAATATGATTATAAGAATATATGATATGCATGTTTATGAGTATTAAATATGCATGTGGGCTCTTTCTAGCTTATAAGGGCATATATGTAATTTTGGCCTGTTGAGGGCATAAATGTGATTATTTGTGATAAATTTTTGAGACCACATTATTATGTTGATATATTTGCAGCATATGGCTCAAGACGGTCCTAGTGAGAGGATTACCGAAATAGTCACAGCGGGGTTTAATACCCACCTCGGTGGGAGTCTAGGGGTATTTTTGGGAATTTAGAGAGTATTTTGGGATTTATTAAATATTGAATAAATATTTGGTAATTATTTGGAATGATGGGATTAATGGGCAAATATTAGGAACACTTGAGGAATTAGCGGGAACCGAGAGTGGAATGACCATATTAACTCTAGGGGCAGCCGTTGGTCCAGGACGATTTTCATCGGACTGGACTGCTGGGGATGAAGCCTCCCTTTCATCTTCAGGAGCCCTGGGCTCTTTTGGTGCATCCACATTTTCGGGTGGTGGAGGATTCCTCATGGAGGCTTTCAGCTGATCTCCGTCCAGATGGACCTCAACCTCTCTTGGTTCTTTCAGACGCTTATAATGTTTTGTCATCTTTCTCTGCTGGAATCAATAGAAGAACAGTGGCTTGACACGTATCCTTCCCACAGACGGCCCAAAATTGTTGACGATAAGAACTTGTCAACTAAGTTAGATCAAGAACTTTGTGAGTTGTAAAAGAAGTGAACTTAAACCGACTAAACTTCAAGCAAACTTCCTTATGATTTCAAGAACACAAATGTAAATGCTAGAATTTTAGAACAAAAAATAGAGAAAACGTAGAATATGTGTTTTCATTAGCAACAACTGGTTACAAAATTCTCCCCATTCGACCCCCTTCTCAGTTGAATGGAGGTCATATTTATAGTAGAGCACTATTGGCTCATTGTACATGGTGGTCCTTGGGGACACGACCTTGCATATATTGTCTACAGATGGTGGTGGTGCCAAGATCGTGGTGGTCGACTCAAGTACACACCAAGGGTCTGTGGGAGCACCTCAATTTTAGTACCTGGTTGTACCTCCACTGTCTGTTTGGTACCAATGTCAGAGGCTGGCTGGGAAGGATCACGTTAGGTACCTTGCGCGTATGACCACAAATTTTCTGGCGTAGAGTTAGGGTCATACATCTGGGGTTTTCATGGCCGTACCCCCGTATGTATTTCGTACTTGGGGTGGACAATGTTCACTACTTGTCTGTGCATTCCACACATGTACGTGCTCTTTTGGTCATGCATGGGTGTTCATCCTCACAATGCATCCTATTCTTTTAACCCATAAGTGTTGAAGTCTTTTGTGGTCGTCATGGAAGATATGGCCCCAAGGGGCATGGAAGGCAAGAGCCTCACGAGATGCTGGTACAAGGTGGAGGTTGGTGCGTGAGACAGTGCTTCATGACGCCATTGGCGCGAGGCGCAAGGGCATGTGGGCGAGAGCCTTGGTGTGAAGTGAAGATCGGTGCGTGAGGGAATGCTTCTCGAGGCGCTTGCGCGAGATAGAGGCTCGTGGCACTAAGCGCGAGGCCATGCCTAACGAGGTGCTTGCGCGAGACACAGGCTTGTGGCGCCAGACAGGGGCTCATGGCGCAAGGCCATTCCTCATGAGATGCTTGCGCAAGATGAAGGCATGCAAGCGTGAGGCTGTGCCTCGCGAAGCCTTGGCGCGAGATGGGGCTCGTGGTGCGAGGCCATGCCTCATGAGATGCTTGCGCGAGACAAAGGCATGCGGGCGTGAGGTTGTGCCTCGCGAGGCCTTGGCGCGAGGTGGGCCATTATTAGCAAGACATGCGCCCCCTTGGGACCCTTAGTGCGAGACACGCAGTTAGTTTTGAGGGGTGATCCTACGTGAGCTTGGGCACAAAGCGAGGCTCTGTAAGAGAGGTTCATGCCTTGCGAGGCCTTTGGCGCAGGGTGTGAGGCCGAACTTGGCTATTTCCATCTCGAGCCTATATCACGAGGCGGGGCCTTGTGCAACTAAAATTTTGACATCCACACGAGGCTATTTAGTTATTCTCAAAATTTAGGTGTAATAAATATGAATTTTATGATACCCAAAATTTGAGTAGATTTTTTTATGACAATAGATAGTTGTTAGTTGGAGACTTGCACAACAGGTCGATTAACGGTTTGACAAGTATGAGTTTAATAACTTAAGTATGAGTTACTTTATGTGATAGGTCGAGTATTACTATAATGCGTATTAGGTTGAGTAGTTGACCTACAGATTGAGAGGATCATCCTCAAGACAAGAAGGTGAATAGTATTGTGAGGTGAAGATGTCAAGTACAAACTCAATGTGATCAGCTTAAGTGACATAGGTCAAAATACAAACACCTCGATGTGAGACATATTATATCTTGGTTAGGTCTAGGATGGTTAAATCTGATTCAAGAAGACTTGTGAAGTATTCATCAACAAGTTGACATGCCGAGGCATTAACTTGAGACCTTATGACCTAATATGTTGATATTTTGTATAGTAGTTGTAACAACCTTCAATTTGAGGGGATATCTAGTTGAGAATAAATCATATATTAACATTTGAATGTGTGGTAAGTTTATTTTGAATTTAAAATAATATAACTTCTCCATAATTTCACGAAAAATATTTGACCGAGTTTCCTCTAGAAATAGGAAATGAATTAGTGTGTTTAGTAAGCTTTTGTTAATACAAAAACTTTTTGCAAAATATTACTAGAGAATTCACAGTGAAATAATAGTTAGTAATTGTTACACTTATTTCTTGATAATCAATAATATTGACTTGTAAACTAGATAGATTTAACTACTAAACTACGTAAAAATCTATGTCTTTGTTATTTTGATCTTGTTTTCATTCAATTGCTTAATTGCCCTTTGTTTTTGGTTGACGAAATATTACGTCAAAAAATCCAATCAATCCAAATAATAAATAATTTATCTTCCTTATATCCCCACATCACACAAATTTCTCAAAACCTACTTCAATAAGATACACAAGTTATCAATCTTTTGTTATCACTACATCACATAATTATAATCTCATAACAGACTTCACTATAGATGAATATTTTAGATATTCAAACTCCATATTATTTGTACAATATTAAAAAAGAATTACCATACATTTTGCATTTAATAATCAAGTTAATTAATTTTATAATGCTCCTAGTTAATTCCACGACCTAAATAACAATTATACACTAAATTATTATCTAAGAGATTAATTAAAAAATACAATTAAACAAGGGTAACATTTCAATAAGTAAACTTTTTCAAGAATTTTTGTTCCATATTTAATAAAAAAAAGATAAAAACTTATTAAAAAAATATAATTTACCTAAATAATTAATAGAAGGTGACAAAAATTAAACAAACAAGAACATATCATTACTGTTTAATTTTAATATTTTAAAAAATACAAATAAAATCTACCTAAAAGCTTAATAGAAAATTAGAAAATTTAAATTAAATAAACCTATAACATGTTGTTTTCGTATTTTAATATGAACAAATCAAGAAAAATACTAACTAAATTAATTGACCTAAAAACATACAAGATTAAGTTTCTAGTAAGAATGCAATACCTAAAATCTCCAACAAAATTCATTCCAAATTATAAAAAAAATTATCATTCAAAAACCCTTAAAAAAAATTGATCTTCCGCTATAAACAAACAAAAATATAAATAATAATCGAAATAACAACAACAAAAACCTTATAAAGCATTCCTATTAAAACCTAATGAAATACCTTCAAAAACCATGAAAATTGTTGAAATGGGGTATCTTTGTCGCTTCGCACCTTATTGCCAAAAGCGTCTCAACTCTTATTGAGTTAATCCAAACGAGGAGAAGAACAATGTCGAGTGCAAATATGACATAAGGTAACATTATATGATTTTAATGTATTACATCAGGAGACGTTAGGCTTTTAATGTCAACCAAAGTAAGCGATTAAAAACTTGTAACATTTTGTTGATTTTTTTTATTTTTAAAAAAAATCCCAAAATCAAATCCAGGCATAGTTTTACTCTATGTTGTGAAGGATGTTTAATGTCTCGCAGGGAAAGACATTAAAAGCTCCTTCAACTTCTTAAAGTCATGCACGTATATGCTGCATGACATTCAAATGTGTTATTTTTTCTCCATATTATAGTAATGAATGAAACTAATTATTTTTCAAATAAATATCCTAAAAATATTTTCTAGTTTGTAGGAGTTGACCAATCAAGTTTAAACATTTATTGAGAGGTTGATATCCATCTGAGAATAAATCAAGCAATTAATTGTTTTAATCTGCAAGATCATAGGCTATCTACTCGAGCAGGTTGTATTATGACGCGATCCGACGACACCTCATTTCCGCATACCACCAACAAGTACTCTTCGTAACTTCTACCCAAGTAGGTAGAGACATACCTCCCTGGTCGGTCTTCACGTGCCCCTCGAAGTACAAGTCGAATTACATATCATTTGAGCGTGCTAAAACTATGTTCAACGATGTGTACTTTGTAATTTGGACTTGGGTGGACTTTGATAATTTGATTTCACAATTAGTTAGGGGTATTTTGGTCTTTTGTGTTAAGAGATAGGATTAGGGTAGACTTGGGGGAAACAGGGAAACAACCAGAAACTAAAAAGCAGTCTCTCAGCTCTCTCTCTCTCTCGTTTTTCTCTTCCCTTCTTGGTGATTTGGAGGATTTTGAAGTTCTTGAGTAATTGGCCAGGAAATCCAAGGATTGAAGCTTGGATTACTTAAGAATCAGCTCAGGGTCGGAATTGTGATCAAGGTATGTAATGACCCAACTATTTCTAAGACCTTGGACCATTAAAACTACTAGACATAGCTACTATTTGTGGGAAACATACATAAGAAATAACATAACTTTATTTAAAACCCAAAATATTGTACCAATACAAAATGTGATATGGTGTGGGATCCCGTTGTTTGTAAAACATAAAACATAAACTTTAATTGTTTAAATACTAAATGCGGAAGTACATCAAAACATAATTTAAAAGACTAAAAAAAACGTCATCCTCGATCGTCGCGCAGTCCATTCAATCCATTTATCTTTCAACACACAAGCCAAGCTTCCATGAATCTTCCCGCCTTCCATGAATCATTTCCCTGCATCAAGCTAAAAATAAAGGAATGAGCCTAATGCCCAGCAAGGAAAATCTACTAACAACATATATATATCATAAATCATAAGCATAAGGCTATGCCATATACATATACTATAAAATGTATGATTATAAAAACATATAGGACTACTATATTAAATGTCGTTAACTCATTAACATGGCATGTGATAAACCATCTATGTCCTCTTTCTACTAATTGAGGTAGGTTAGATCACATGGTAGTATATGATAACCCATCTAGGTTCTCTGTCTACTAATCGAGGTAGGTTAGATCACATGGTAGTATATGATAACCCATCTAGGTCCTCTATCTACTAATCGAGGTAGGGTAAATCATAACTCTAAACCATGAAAATGATAAAAATTCTTAAGGCTTTGTTGTGATCAATTTAATATTTTATTTTAAATACGCAAGTGCACATAATCACACAAGTAATATAATGATAAGTAAATCATCTCCACAGGGATTGCAAATTAAAAAAAAAAAAGCAAAACAATTACTAAACAATTTTAGAAAATTAAAAATCAAGTGGGTTGTTTATAGGCTAAGCAAAATATTAAAATAAAATGGAAATACTGAAATTAAAAACTGAACTGAACAAGAAAATTGAGAGAAATATATGGATTGCAAAATGGACTTGAATTATTGAATCCCCCTATATTATTCATCCTCAACAACTTGTGGACAGATTGCTGCAGCAATAATCTAGCAAAACTCCCAGGTTAACAAGAATTCTTTTAAACACTCATAAAACTTTCCCAAATTTTATGACATTAATTCTTCTACCTAATTAAACATATTCCTATGCAAAATCAGATTTAAGAATGCAAATCAAAGTTTAATTCTCAAAAGTTACACAAGGCAAATAACATATCCCTATGTTACTTACTAACATAACCTAACCTAGATTATGACTTGTGTCATCAAAGTTTTTCCCACTACATTTAATCTTTCCAGCATTAAACATAATTAAATAACTTGCCATTGCTGGCCAAACAACAACAAGAAATTAATATAAACACACTTGAATGAACAATGGAGATTTTACTAGAATAAAGTGCAAGAAATTTATAGACTATACATAGGGTTCATCAACAATTCAAGCCACCTAAAAATTAGTTCATGGCTGAGTTCATAGACATTAATTCACAATCAAAACAGCCCATAATATTCAGATTTAGAATCCAACTCAGAACTTAATAAAATAAAGTTTAGGAAAAGAAGAAAGAACAAATCCAAAATGATGCTTGAGCTTTCTTTGTTTGTCCTCCTTCTTCCTTGATGATATTCTCAGTTTTTCTCCTCTATTTTTTCTGGTTTTCTTTTCCAAAAATGGCTACTACCTTCATTTTATGCATGATGCCGTCTTTTGTGTATTCTAGGTTTTCTCATTTAGCCCCCCAAAAGTCCAACTTTGCCCTTCCTTAAAAATCTGCGTTTTTCACATTTCTAGGCATATCCTGCGGTCGCAGGAATGCTCTAGAAATGCCAAAACTCTGCTAGAATTGTGGCCGCAAGACACCCTTCCTGCGGTCGCAGGAAGTGCTCTGAAACACTGTTTTTCACCAATTTTTGTCTTTTTGTCGGTTTTTCCACTATGTTTCCACACCTAAGTCACCTAAGCCCTTTGACAACTGGAAACATACAAAAAAAGCGTAAAATAGAACAAAATAAAACAAATACCTAATACTTTACCGAAAAAACACATAGATAAACAAGTCTAACACTCGTTTATCACTACCTTTAACCCATTAGCTATTAAAAACTACAAAAATAATTAAACTTAAGTAAGATAATAAAAACACCAAAGTTAGCTACAAAAGCTAAAAATAAACTAACATCACCCATGCTTTTTTCACAATTATAAGTTCAAAAGCACATGAAATAACTCTTTATTCAAGAGTTATCATGCTTGCTATCTAAGCAAGTCATATGCCCAAGCGACTATAAAACATATTCTTGGGGCTTACTATCTAAGCAAGTCATATGCCCAAGGACTACAAAACATAATTATACATATACATATCATAGCATAAAACATAACATAAACATATAAGCACATATAATCTATCCTATTTTCCTTACCACAAACCGGGATATTTGGGAACAAGAATGGAATTAGAACACTCCTAAAAACCATCAGTAAGAATGGTGAGTATCTCTAAAGAATAAAGATGAAAAGAGAACTAACCCATCAAGAAGAAACTCACCAAGAAGAACCTTAAGTTTCAAGAAACTTAAACACCTAACCAAGAATCATAAACAAGAGTTAGGATCTGAAAGAAAGAAAATAAAGAAAACTAAAGAAACATAAAGAACTGAACTTAAGGATAAGAATACCTTGAATGATCTTATGAATTGATCTAAACCTCAATACCAAAATCTCACTATATCTCACTTCCCAAGTGTTTTGAAAAGCTTAGAATGAATAAACTTTTAACCCAAAAACCCAAGTGTTTCTCTCTACAGTAACACTAGCAACTTGGAGGCTCTGAACAAATGCTTGAAGAATGAAGAAAATGGCTGAGTACTAGGTCCTATTTATAGAGTTCAAGGACTGAAACTAACCCCTTTTAATTTGAATAAATAAATGAATATAAAATGAAAAAGATTTGAATTTTTGTTCAACAAACGCCCAGAACTCGGTCAAAATCATTCAAAGGCAGGTCCAAGTGGTAAAGGCTGTTTTTAAATTTAAAAATCCTCAAGATTAAAAAATAAAGCACCAGGGGCGATATATCGCCTACCTTGGGCGATATATTCCCTAGACCACTTTCACGCACCCCGTTCGAACGTTCGTGAAAAGTCAACGTGCTTTCCGTATCTTCTGTAAGCGATATATGGGCCCCTATAGCTGCGATATATCGGCATACGTTGACATATCAAACACGTATTTGCCCCTTTTCAACATATTTTGAATTGATAAAACAACTTTGAAAGTCTAAACGTGATCCTAACAGTTTCTGGAAGGTTCTAGAGCTTCTAGATTCTTCTTTTAATTAATCTATTCATCATAAATACTTATATCCTTAATTAACATGAATATGAAAAGTGTCATATTCTTAACAAATTCTATCTAAACCTTAGGTTATAATAAATATATTTCTAGGACCAGCAATATTAATCAAACCTTATGTTATAATTAATATTTCTAAACTATAGGTTAAACTTATAAAATCCATAACTGTTGCTATGAGTGTCCAACTAAGTCCCAGCTTGAACCAAAATCCACGAAATCTAACATACTACAAACTAATACTAACTACTGCTACTATCTAGCTAGCTAAGTAAATATTCTGGAACACTACAATTCTCCCCTACTTAAAAGAATTTCGTCCCCGAAATTTACTTACCAAACAATTTTGGATACCGAGCTAACATGTCTTCCTCCAACTCCCACGTTGCCTCTCATTCATAACTATTACTCCATAGGACCTTGACTATCGGAATACTCTTAGACCGTAATTCCTTCATCCCTCTGTCCAGGATGCTAATCAGTCATTCCTTGTAACTCAAGTCTTTCTAGAGTGCTATCATATCGTACTTGAGGACATGAGATGGGTCTGACACATATCTACGTAGCATCGAGATGTGGAACACATTATGGCTATCTGCTAGAGTTGGTGGTAGTACTAATCTATATGCAACTGTTCCCACCTTGTCCAATATCTCAGAAGGACCTATAAATCGGGGACTAAGTTTGCCTTTCTTCCTAAACTGCTTCACACCTTTCATAGGAGATATCTTTAAGAAGACTTGATCTCCGACCTTGAATTCCACATCACACCGCTTGGCATCCGCATAACTTTTCTGTCAGCTTTGAGCAACGAGCATACGCTTTCTAATCAGTGCTATTGCATTTTGAGTTTCTCTAACAGCTTCAGGTCCAAGAAGTTGCCTTTCTCCTACCTCGTCCCAATGTAACTATGATCGACACCTCCTTCCATAAAGTAACACATAGGGTGCCATCCCGATTTTTGACTGGTTGCTATTGTTGTAGGAGAATTATATCAGCGGCAAATACTCAAGCGCGCAACATATCCTCTAAAATCTGTCTGGTATGCTCGGACTGACCATCGGTCTGAGGATGAAATGTCATACTAAGACTTAACTTGGTACCCATGGATTACTGCAAGCTTCCCAAAATCTCGATGTAAACACCGATCCTCTATCGAATACTATGGTCTTAGGGATTCCATGTAGTCGTACTATTTCTCAGACATAAATGTTTGTGTATTGATCCATTGTGTACGTAGTCTTGACAGGTAGTGTAACACCCTGGCTACCCCAGAACAGTTACGGTGAACGGTGGACCGGAAAGTTGACCCGCTACCCGAGTCCTTTGGGCAAAAACGTGCTCTAAGTGTAATTATCAAGTTAAGGTATAAAACTAATAAAAAGGAAATGGATATTTTCTTTACAAATTGCTCTGCAGAGCTAATCAAAACATTTACAAGTTGTTCTTAGTACAAAGTGGTCATTACAGTTTTAAGTTTACAAACCCGCCGACCTAAGCGGTAAAAATAGGGTAAACCCCCTAGTTCCTCTGAGAACGCCTTGGCCGTGGTGGTCAAGTGGCTACATATGTACACATCACCACCTAAGTTCTCCACTCAAGGCTGGGTGAGCTTTTCTTTCCCTTTACCTGCACCACATAGCACCCATGAGCCAAGGCCCCAGCAAGAAAACACAATAAAGCATGATATAATATCAACAATGATCATAATAATCATTCAGGACTATCAGTCCAGAAAAATAGGTGACAGTCACAAAAGTCACAAATATAGGGACAACACCCTCCAGCCATGTGACGATAGGATCACCAGGCTAAACTGATAAGAGAACCTTTCATAAGTTTAGACAGGATAGGTGTAAGTTAAATAGTTACCAACATAACCTTCCTCATGACCATAGAGTCATAACCTTGGAACAGCGTTCCCTAGCCATGTGACAAACAGTCACCGGGGCCATATGCCCTGGCTCTGAGTAACTGGTCTTAGACCAGACAAGCGCTTACAATTCATCGACCTTAGGGTCGGTCCAGCATTAATACTCCATATGAGTCATTCTTGCTAATATCGATTAGATCTAATCTTCATTTGGCTCGGCGTTCATGACGCTATGCCATTTCTGACTCTTAGGTCAGTGTCCCTAACTAATCAGTGCCATATACTAGTGACCAACATTCACTAGCATTTAATATGCAATCCAAGTCCACATTTATCAATCAACATGCCTCAATATTAACCACGCATGTCACATATATACAGGGTGCAGTTTTCTTACCTCAGATTCGAGCTAGAAAGATTAAGAGAACGATCAACCTTTAGTCCTTTAGCGGTCACCTAATCATAACCAAACACGGGACATCATTAATAATAATGACCAACATAGGTTCCCACACCAATATCTAGCCTCCCGAAGATCAATCCCAACTAATCCAAGTAATAGGGACACTCCCGAGGCCCATAGCTAAGTTCCCGGGGTCAAAACAAGCAAACGGGGTGAAAGCAGGGCAAGGGCTGCGGCCCTGGCACCATGGGCCACGGTCCCCAGAAAAACCAGAGGCAAGCGCTGCGGTGCCTAACCCAAGGGTCGCAGCGCCCAGCGTAAACAGAGCCTCTTCCCCAACCTCGAGCTAGGGCCGCGGCACCCAAGAACAGAGCCACGGCCCCCACCCCTGGGCCATTCCCAAACACGGTTTCAACCTCTCCAAGCTTCCAAAATCATATCTAACCATCCCCAATCATCAAAACTAAGTTCCCATGCTTCCCAAAACACCAAAACCCTCAAAACCCAAGGTTCAAACCCACCAAAAACTCATCAATTCACAAAGTCCAATTCAAAGCTTAGAAACTTGAAAAACTCAAAACTTTAAACTTAGATTACCTTTGATTGGGTTGTTTTCTGTCGAATCCTTCAGTTAAGAAGCTTCTAATATTTCCTAGGATCGCTATGACTCGACCCTTGCTTGATTCCGACTCCTAGAACTCAAGATATCTTCGAGAATGCTCAAACGGTAAAACGAACTACCGAAAGGGAGAACGAAAGGTTTTCTTATCGTACGTTCTATCTGACAGCTACTTCAAGCTTAAGTAACCTCAAATAAAACCTAATGCTCGGGGTCCCAAAAACTCCCCCAGGAACATTATAGTCAAAACTTCCAGAATTTCACCCTGATCTCAAATATTCCCAATTTATCATCAAATAAACATTTCTATTACCCCAAAATTGACCCCGTTATGAAAAAACTGCTAATCCATTATATATGACCGTCTCATGCTGAATAGCTCGAATATATCTCCATAATAATGGAATCTCATTCACAAATCAAGTTATGCACCCAAATACACATATTCATCCTCAATGGGCCAAATTATCAAAATAGCATAATTATTTAAATGTGGACCCACATGCACGTATATAACATCATATCATAATATAATTCATATATACATGCACAATATCATTTAATGGCATTATTAAACAAGTATGGCTCTCCCGGCCTACTAATCTCGCCATTAAACCATATCAGAGAATTCGAGGCATTACAGGTAGGAAATGAGCTGACTTGGTTAGTCTATCTACTACTACCTAAGCCGAGTCGTGCTGCTTATTAGTTCGTGGTAGTCCTACCACGAAATCCATGGCTATGTCTTCCCCCTTCCATTCTGGGACACTAAGCGGTTGAAATAAGCTTGCAAGTCACTGATGTTCTGCTTTCACTTGCTGGCATACTAAGCATTTAGACACATATTCTGCCACATCTTTCTTCATTCCTGGCCACCAATACAATGCCTTAAGGTCATGAGTCATCTTGGTCGACCCTGGGTGAACTGAGTATGGCGTATTGTGCACTTCTTCTAATATCTTCATCTTAATTCCATGATCATTCAGCATGCATACCCAGTCCATATATCTCAAGAACCCCTGTCCTTATATAGAGAAATCGGTGGCCTTGCCTTCTTTAACTGCAACTGTGTAAGATACTAATGTGTCATAATGCCCTTGTCCGATCTGTATATCTTCTAATAGACTTGACTGGATGGACAAGTTAGCCAGTTTACCAATGACTACTTCTATTCTGGCATTGATCAGCTCTTGCTGAAGCGGCTTTTCTATTCTGACTAACGCTGCTAGATTTCCATAACTCTTCGTGCTTAGCGCATCAGCGACTACGTTTGATTTTCCTAGGTGGTATAGGATTTTGCAGTCATAATACTTTACTAATTCTAACCACCTGCGCTGCCTCATGTTGAGCTCCTTCTGTGTGAAGAAATATTTTAAGCTCCTGTGGTCCGTATAAATCTCACACCGTTCTCCATAAAGATAGTGGCGCCAGATTTTCAATGCGAAGACCACTGTTGCCAACTCCATATTATGTGTTGGATAGCGTTTCTCGTATTCCTTCAGCTGCCTTGAGGCGTAGGCTATTACTTTGTCATTTTGCATCAGCACACAACCCAAACCTTGCTTCGATGCATCACAGTAGACTATAAACTTGTCATTGGGTGTCGGTACACAAATTACTGGTGCTGAGCATAGCTTATCCTTAAGCAACTAGAAGCTCTCTTCACACTTGTTCGTCTAGTTGAACTTTTGTTGTTTCCGGGTCAGGTTGGTAAGCGGAGTGGCTATCTTAGAAAAGCCTTCTACAAACATCCGATAATAGCCTGCTAGTCCAAGAAAACTTCTAACCTCTGACACATTCTTAGGTCTTAGCCAATCCTTTACGACCTCTACCTTAGCTGGGTCTACTGCAACTCCGTCCTTGGATACTATGTGGTCGAGGAACGCTACTTGTGAAAGCCAAAATTCGCACTTCTTGAATTTGGCGTAAAGTTGATGTTCTTTCAGTCGCAACATGGTCATTCTTAAATGTTCTTCGTGCTCGGCTTCATCCTTAGAGTACACCAAAATATCATAGATGAATACTACGATGAATTTGTCCAAGTAATCCTTGAAGACCCAATTCATTAAGTCCATAAATGCGGCTGGAGCGTTGGTAAGATCAAAAGACATAACTAAGAACTCGTAATGTCTATAACGAGTTCTAAAAGTTGTCTTGGGAATATCCTCTTCCCGTACCTTGAGTTGGTGATACCTGAATCGTAAATCAATCTTTGAAAACATGGTTGCTCCTCGGAGTTGATCAAACAATACTTCGATCCAGGGTAGTGGGTAATTATTCTTAATTGTCACCTTATTCAGCTCACGGCAATCTATACACATCCGCATGCTTCCATCCTTCTTCTTCACAAATAGAACCGATGCTCCCCATGGCGAAAGGCTCGGTCTAATGAAACCCAACTCTAAGAGTTCTTGTAGCTCCATCTTTAGCTCCTTGAGTTCGGTAGGTGCCATCCGGTATGGTGCCTTTGAGATAGGCTCAGTGCTCAGTATGCGTGACATCCTTTTTCTATCATCCTCTGAGCTTTGAAAGATGAAATAAGCAGCGTACGTAGTCCTGAAACCTTTCCCGTAAAGCATAGTCTCTGACCGTCAGGAGTTTCGAACATCACTTGCCTACGTCTGCAATCGATGGTTGCGTCATGCCTTGCTAGCCAATCCATGCCCAGTATCACGTCGAAGTCTTTGATCTCTAACTCTATCAAGTCTCCTTCTAGTTGTATGCGCTTAATTTTGATTTGTGACTAAGGTTACCGTTAAGGCTCGGGATTGATGATCGTGCTCGGGACTGCCTTACACCTTCAGCTCGAGACTCGAGGTAAGAAAGCAACAACCGGGTTGGGATTTAGGGCTTGGACCTCTATTAATGAATATGATCATGACTATAAATATATCTGATTTTGCGAATATCTGGATAGGCATGCTTGTTTGTGTTGCAATCGATTGCGTGTTCCGCAATCTATTTATTTGTTATATTTGATTTGAAAGTTCGACCTAAGGGAGTCGAGGCTGAGGTTAAGCGTGCAGAATGCAGCTTGGCTTAAGCGTGTCGGGGTCAACTAAATAACCAGAGGGCTCAACCTAAGGGCGCCGAGCCTGAATGTCTTTGTATAAGCAGAAGTGCCTTTTTGTACTTAACTAACTGTGTTGAATACTGAGATTGAACTACATGTTGGATTAAACTATTTATCATTGCCTATCTTATTGCTTATGCTCTGTTGTTCACTGTATATATATATTTATATATTGTTGTTCATTTATGATTGTGAATTAAGTTTTCTTATTGAGCCATTACTCACAGGTGCAATGTGGTGCAGGTAAGGGAAAGGGAAAGTTGGACTAGCCTTGAGTTAGAGAGCTGTAGGGGTGGTGTGTACATCAGTAGCTGCTCGATCGCCACGGCCGAGGGATTGACAGGGACTAGAGACAAATTTTATTTTTCCACTTAGGTTGGCTTCGATTGTAATTGCCTTGTAAACACCTTTTTGGGATCTCATGTGCAAACTCTTACTTTATAATGAAAAACAACTATTTTATGATCAAAATCTTTTAACCCTAATTCGTTAATTATCCTTAGTAACACGTTTATGTCCAAATGACTTGATTAGCAAGTCCAACACTATTTAAAATACACAGTGTAATGGTCTTGGCTATTCAAGGTATTACAACTTGGTATCAGAACGGTCTAGGTTTAAGGGTTTATGAAGACTGGCTGGGCATGTACACTCATCGCTAAAGACAAGCTCGAGTCAGGGTTTGGTAACCATGTATGTGATTAATTGTTTGAACGTTTTAATGAAATATAAATTCTTTATCTACTTATTTATTAGGAAGCATGAGATATACTGATAGGGCCTGTCACTTGACTTCTATGTGTATATGATGAGGCATTCTTATTAGCATTGCTACTGTATGTGGATAATTGTTAAAATGCGTGTTTGCATTGTAATTGTATACTGTTGCTCGAGTATTGGCATTAGACCGTGGGGTGAATTCAAAAACCTATTATCATTGCCTGATCAGCCGAGTCATTGATTGCAGATAAACTTGGAGAGTTATGCCTCCAAGGCGATCAGTTCGACTAGCCAGTGTCGGGATCGAGGCTAGAGATGATAACCAAGGTCAGAACCCTCCTCCAGTCCCTGAGAACTGGCAGCAGATGCTTGCTAAAATGCAAGCTAGACTTCAGAGTCAAGAGGAAGAGATTTTTCTTCTGAGACAATAGGTTCCGCCAAGGAACGCTGCACCAAACTTGACACCTGCTATGGCACCAGTAGTACAATAGCCTAAGGTTGGGAACAGGTGGGAGCCACTGTATGAGAGATTCAGGAAGCAACATCCTCCAATCTTCGAGGGAAGACCATATCAACTTAAGGCTGAGCAGTGAATGAGTCTAATCACCTCCATCCTGGACTTCATGAGGGTGGTAGGTAATGATAGGGTGGCCTGCACCACTTATATGTTTCGAGATAATTCCCGCACTTGGTGGGAGGTGGCATCCCAGACTCGAGATGTTTCTACCATGAGTTGGGATGAGTTCAGAAATTTGTTCAACCAGAAATACTACAGCATTGTCGTCAGGGTGGAAAAGGTGAATGAGTCCAATGGTTTTGTACAGGGCAACATGATAGTTACTGACTATGCCCTGAAATTTGATAGAATAGCAAAGCTTGCACCTGATCTAGTGCCTACAGATGTATCCAGGCAAGACAGGTTTGTTCAGGGGCTAAATGTTATGATAGCCTGAGATGTGTTGATCATATCAATACGCTTATGCTTAGGTGGTTGAGAAGACCCTCACAACTGAGGGGGAAAAGAACAAGATATGGAGGGAGAGCGTTGCAAGACGGGATGTTCAAAGGACAGTGCCTCCACTTACATGATCTGGTAGGGGCGGAGGCCCAAGTGATCAGAAAAGGAAGACCAATGACACCTTGACCACTGCTAGTCCTGGTAGGAGGGGTCGGGGTGTCCAGGGAAGCCGCCAGGGCGACAGTGAGGCTTGGAGAAGCCACCCAGAGTGTGCTAGATGTAGGAAACTCCATTTGGGCGAATGCCAAGCAAAATCCTGTTACTTGTGCGAAGTGATTGAGCACCTCAAGAAAGCCTGCCCGACTTTGAAGAAGGACCAAGGCAGACAGGTTGACTCCAGCTCTAGTGTTCTCCTTAACTCACGCAGAGGCTGAGGCTAGTCCTTCGGTGGTGACAAGTCATCTTTCTAACACTGGCACTTCATATACTGTATTGATTGACACTGTTGCTGCACATTCATTTGTTTCCAACAAAGTTATTGATAGATTGTGTAGGCCTAGTGAGTATTATACTGCAGGGTTTGGGACTATACTGCCTACAGGGGAATTGGTAGTTTCTAGGAGATGGGTTAGAGCACTGCCAATGATGGTGGACAGCAGGGAACTATCAGTAGATTTGATTGAGTTGGGTATAAATGACTTTGAGATGATTTTGGGGATGGATTGGTTAGTCAGGTATAGGGTGCGATAGACTATAAGATGAAGATGGTGACTGTTAGGGTCATTTTAGGTTTGTTTTAGGGATCGTTTTAGGTTGTGTTTTTAGTTATTTAGGATTGTTTAGTGCATATTTACGCTTGTTTTCTTTTTGTTTCAGGTTTTAATGATCAAGTGCATATCATGGCATGAGATGAGAAGAAACGTGTTAAAAAGGATGAATAAGTTGGATTTAGTGTTGATTATGGATATTCAAGACATCATATGTGGAAGATTCAACATTAAAGAGGCTCAGTACATGTCGTTTATGTTCTATAACGCAAGTCTGAGACTTTATGCCACATTTTGACAAGGATTTAATAACTTTCTGGAAACATGTCTAGAAACTAAGTTGCAGATATTTCTCTTAGCTTTCCACAGCTTTTTGAATCATTCAATTCGGAGTTATATTGAAGGAGTTATGATCAAAATACGATGAGCTGACGCTGCAAGCTGTTCAAGATGAGTCAAATTTATTCTGTGCAAAGTAGCGCCCCAGCGCTACAAACCAGCGCCCCAGCGCTGTCGAGAAACAGAGAGCACATTTTTATGCGGGTTGAAGTGCCTAGGCGCTACGTTTCAGCGCCCCAGCGCCATCAATTTTCCAGAAGCGTGTTTTGAGACTTATTTTCAGCGCCTCAGCGCTATCCCGTAGCGCCCCAGCGCTAGGGTCCGTACAGAAACACAATTTAGGGGAATTTTTAGGGGTAATCTTGTCTTTTCATGCAAAAAATGAATTAGGGTCTATAAAAACTTGATTATTGACGTTTTTAGAGGGGGATATCAGATCAAGGAAGGTGGCTAGAGAAAAAACAACAAGACAACTCAGAGTTCTTTTTCTTTTTCTTTATCTTTTGATTCCATGTTTTTGTTTGATTTAGTCATGTTTATGAACTAAATTTCTGTTAGGTTTTCTAATTGACTCTCTTGAAACTCTATTATGATTTAATGCATTTTTCTATTTCATCTTCATTCTGAAATCTATTCAATTTGGGTTATTGTGTATGTATTTGACTGCGCATCTTCTACATATGATTTACGAATTTGAATCAAAATCTGAAAAGTGAGATTTGAATATGCTAAAATTGAATAGACATAGACTTCAATTTAGAACGAGAGTATCAAATTGGTTTATGTGATTGAGGGTTGTATTCACTGCTTCCTATTGTTTGAATTTACCATAGAAATATAGGGAATTCACACTAGGTCGAGTTTTCTATCTCTTAACTCGAATAGTTAACACTTTTGCATGCCTATCATTTCAGTGAGAAGAGTTTTAATAGTAATTGCATTAAAGATTAATAGAGTGGATAGTAGAGAAGATTAGGATTCCTAATTATTTTACAGTGAATTTAATCCTTGAGTTCTTGTTATTATTTGATTTCTGCAATTTTTATTTAATTTTGTTTTCTTGTTTTAAAAATTCACAAATCTAATTTTCATTAGTCAAATAGAAACCAAAAATTAATTATTTGGTAATTGATAAATCAGTCTCCGTGGGAATGATACCGGTCTTACCGGAATAAACTGCAAAAGCGATTACGTATACTTGCGTAGCCTCAAAAAATCGCAACAGTGACATTTAAGCCTGAGGGTGAGGACCCCTTCATTTTTGTTGGTACTGTGCATGGACCTCGCATTCCCATGATATCGGTGTTGAGGGCTAGGGACCTATTACAAGGAGGTTGCATAGGGTTCCTAGCTATTGTGGTGGATGCCACTAGGGTCATGCTAGTGGGACTAGGGGAGACTAGACTAGTATGTGAGTTCATGGATGTGTTTCCTAAGGACTTAACGAGACTTACGCCACATCGAGAGATTGAGTTCATCATTGAGTTAGCACCGGGTACAGAACCAATGTCGAGGGCACCATACAGAATGGCTCCAAGAGAACTGATGGAGTTAAAGATACAGTTACAAGAGTTATTAGACCTGGGATTTATCAGACCTAGCTTCTCACCATGGTGTGCTCTAGTTTTGTCTATGAAGAAGAAGGATGGGACCCTGAGGATATGTATAGACTACAGAGAATTGAACAAGTTAACTATAGAGAATTGAACAAGTTAACTATCAAGAACAAGTATGCACTACCGAGGATAGACAACTTGTTTGATCAGTTGCAGGGTAAGACGGTATTCTCAAAGATTGATCTTCGATCTGTTTATCACCAGCTAAGGATCGAGGATGAGGATATCCTGAAGACGACTTCTGCACGAGGTACATGCATTATGATTTCTTGGTCATGTCATTTGGATTGACCAATGCCCAAGCAGGATTTAAGGACTTGATGAACAGGGTGTTTAAGGATTATTTAGATCAATTTCTGATTGTCTTCATTGACAACATCCTGGTTTACTCTTGTTCAGAGGCAGAGCATGAGCAGCATCTCCGATTGGTATTGCAGAGATTAAGGGAGCATCAGTTATATGCTATGTTTAAAAAGTGCGAGTTTTGGCGACAAAAGGTGACATTCCTTTAACATATTATTAGTGGAGATGGGATTAAGGTAGACCCTGCCAAGGTAGAAGTAGTTAGAGATTGGTCGAGGCCAAGGAGCGCCTCAGAGGCTAGGAGCTTCCTTGGGTTAGCGGGATATTACAGGCGGTTTGTGGAAAGGTTTTCAAAGATTGCCATACCATTGATTGAGTTGACGCAGAAGAATTTGAAGTTCGCATGGTCAAACAAATGTGAAAGCAGTTTCCAGGAACTAAAGCGACGACTGATTATTGCTCCAGTGCTGAGTCTTCCTTTAGATGGGAACACATTTTTTGTGTATTGCGAAGCATCGAGACTGGGGTTAGGATGTGTGTTGATGTAGAATGGGAAGGTTGTTGGCTACACATTGTGACAGTTGAATGAATATGAGCAATGGTACCCTACCCATGATTTGGAGCTAGCAGCGGTGGTATTTGCACTGAAAGTGTGGCGACACTATTTGTATGGAGAGAAGTGCGAGATATACACTGATCACAAGAGTTTGAAGTATTTCTTCACCCAGAAGGACCTAAATATCAGACAAAGACGTTGACTAGATTTTTTAAAGGATTATGACTGTGAGATCCTTTATCACCCAAAGAAAGCCAATGTAGTGGCAGATGCTTTGAGCCGGAGGGGCCCAAGAAAGTTGTTTAGCTCAAAGCAGATATCTAAGGAATTGGTAGCAGATATGACCAGAGAAGGGATAGAATTGGTAGTGGGCTAGTTAACCAATATTACACTACAGTAAACCCTCTTGGAGAGAATAAAGAAGGCCAGCTGGGTGGTACACGGTTGAAGGAGATTAGAGGGGATGTCGTAGATGGAGTAGCTAAAGATTATTCCATTTTGGAGACGGGTTTGCTGAGATATAAGGATCAAATTTGTGTTCTGATAGACATGGATATCAGATGGGAGATTCTCAATGAATCTCATACTACACCATACTCATTACATCATGCACCACGAAGATGTATCAGGATCTACGATCGTTGTACTGGTGGCCTAGGATGAAGAATGACATGGTCGATTACGTAGCGAAGTATTTAACCTGTTAGCAGGTGAAGGCTGAACACCAGTGCCCAGCGGGGTTGTTACAACCTTTAGGTATTCCCGAATGGAAGTGGGAAGATATTACCATGGACTTTGTCAGAGGCTTGCCTAGGACGGTGGGGCAACATGACTCGGTATAGGTGATGGTAGATAGAAATACCAAGTCAACTCACTTCCTGTTAGTGAGGACAAACTATATTGTGGACCAGTATGCAAAGCTGCATGTGAGAGAGATTGTGTGTCTCCATGGGGTTCCAAAGTCTATAGTATCAGGCCAGGATCCCATATTTAATTCCAAGTTTTGGGGTAATTTTGGGGTTCCAAAGGCTATGGGGACTTAGTTGAAGTTTAGTACAACCTTTCATCCTCAGACAGATGGGCAGCCTGAAAAGACCTTTCATCCTCAGACAGATGGGCAGTCTGTAAAGACAATTCAGATATTCGAGGACATGCTTAGAGCATGTGTGCTAGACTTCGAGGGGTCTTGGAGTAAGTACCTCCCGT
Source organism: Humulus lupulus (assembly GCF_963169125.1). Classification (NCBI taxonomy): domain Eukaryota; kingdom Viridiplantae; phylum Streptophyta; class Magnoliopsida; order Rosales; family Cannabaceae; genus Humulus; species Humulus lupulus. Next base: position 61,692,279 of record NC_084793.1, read on the forward strand.
TGATTGAATTTTCTTACAATAACAGTTACCAGTCAACAATTGGAGTAGCTCCATACAAGATGTTGTATGGGAGGAAGTGTAGGTCGCCCATTCATTGGGATGAGATGGGGGAAAGGAAGTATTTGGGGCCAGAGATGGTTCAGAAGACTAATGAAGTTATTGAGACGATTCGAGCTCAAATGCTCACTTCGCAAAGTAGACAGAAAATCTACGCTGACCTTAAGCGTAAGGACGTGGAGTTCCAGGTAAGGGACCACGTATTTCTGCGAGTTTTGCCATTGCGAGGAGTAAGGAGATTTGGGAAGAAGGGCAAGCTGAGCCCTAGAATCGTAGGACCTTTTGAGATCACAGAGAGGATCGGGCGGGTAGCCTATAGATTGGCTCTGCTCCTGTCATTATCATAATTTCATGATGTGTTTCACATCTTAATGCTATAGAAGTATGTGTCAGACACGACCCATGTGTTGGGATATGAGGATCTAGAGCTACAAATTGACTTGTCTTATAAGCAGCAACCAGTGCAGATCCTAGACAGAAATGACAAGGTTCTAAGGAATAAGGCGATTCCTCTAGTTAATGTCTTGTGGAGGAATAGCAAGATCGAGGAAGTGACCTGGGAGCTAGAGTCAGTTTTGGGGGATCAACATCCCGAGTTATTCAGGTAAATTTCGAGGATGAAATTTTCAGTAGGAGGGGATAGTTATAACGTCCCAAAATTGCTAATAAGGCTTCGTGCCTTGATTAGTGTGCCGGGAAGGCATAATTGGGTATATGTGTGTGAAATTAATTGATTAAATGTGCGACTATGTGGCATACATGAGTTATATGGTAATATTAATATCGGTGCATGTTTATGTGTATTAAATATGCATGTGGGCGCGTTTTAGTTAATAAGGGCATATTTGTAATTTTGACCCGTTGAGGGTATAAATGTGATTATATGTGTTAAATGATTGAGACCACATTATTATGTGGATATATTTATGATATTCGGCTCGAGGCGATCCTAGTGAGCGGATTAGCGAAATAGTCACAATGGGGTCTAATACCAGGTTCGGGGTGAGCCTAGGGGTATTTCGGTGACTTAGTGGGTATTTGGGATTTATTGGTTAGCGGGTAATTATTTGGTGATTAATTGGGCACGTCGGGATTAATTGGGAATTTATTGGACCACTTGAGGATTAGCGGGAAATGCGGTAAATGGCAGATTTTCCCTTAAAGGCAATAAGAGACTAAGGATAAGTTAGGGGCATTTTGGTCTTTTGTGTTAAGAGATAGGATTAGGATATACTTGGGGGAAATAGGGAAACAACCAGAAACTAAAAATCAGTCTCTCAGCTTTCCTTATCTCTCGTTTTTCTCTTCCCTTCTTGGTGATTTGGAGGATTTTGAAGTTCTAAAGGAATTGGCCAGGAAATTCTACGATTTAAGCAAGGATTACTTGAGGATTAGCTAAAGGTTGGAATTGTGATCAAGGTAAGGGTTATAACCTGATTTTCTGGGGGATTTTCTAATTTTTTTTAACTTTTGCTGAGGTTTAGACTTTAGTTTTAGTTTTGAGTTGTGATGAGTTTGTTCGTTTGTTCTTGGGTTATAAATTATGCCTAGGTTGTGTTTCTGAGAGTTCTAGATTCACTTGTGACTTAGGACTGTGATAAGGATGAATTTGAGTAGATTTGGCTGGGGAAAGCGCAATGAAAAGGTTGGGGATTTCTGGGTTTTGGGCTCGAGCTGCGGCCCTGTTCTTCAGGCACTACGGCCCATGTGCGTGAGAAGGCCCTGAGGGTCCCTGAAGTTGCCCAGGCATCGCGGCGTTGGTTGGGGCGCACCGCGGCCCGTGTCTTCCAGGAGAGAGCCCCTTTGCTCTCTAACTTGTAGCGCACCGCAACCCTTATGGCCTAGGTTGTGGCTCTAATTGAGAGAAATAGCCAAAATCAGGTTTTTAGGCTCAGGAACTCAAACATAAGTGCTCGAGAAGGATTCTACTACCCTGTTTAGTAGAATTCGAGGTCTCGAAGGCTAGTGTGTCATTCTGAAGATTTTGATTGGTTTAGATTTTAGTGGTGATCCATTACCGCTTTGTGACTAGGGTTGTCGTTAAGGCTTGGGATTGAGGATCGTGCTCGGGGCTGCCTTACACCGTCAGCTCGAGACTCGAGGTAAGAAAACTGCACCCGAGTTGTGATTTTGGCCTTGGACCCCTATTAACGAATATGCTTATGACTGTAAATGTATATGTATTTGAGAATATCTAGATAGGCATGCTTATTTGTGATGCAATTGATTGCATGTTCTACAATCTATTTATTTGTTATATTTGACCTAAAAGCCCGGCCTAAGGAAGTCGGGGCTAAGGTTAAGCGTGCGGAACGCAGCCTGGCCTAAGCGTGTCGGGGTTAGCTAAATAACCAAAGGGCTCGGCCTAAGGGTGCCGAGCTTGAACGTCTCTGAATAAGCAGAAGTGCCTTGTTTCAATTAACTAACTGTGTTGAATACTGAGATTGAATTACATGTTGGATTAAACTATTTAACACTGCTTAGCTTATTTCTTATGCTATGTTGTTATTGAATTGATCGATTTAATTTTACTGTATATATAATGTTGTTCATTTATGATTGTAAATTAAGTTTTCTTGCTGAGCCTTGGTTCACGGGTGTTATGTGGTGCAGGTAATAAGGGAAAGGGAAAGTTGGACCAGCCGTGAGTTGTGGAGCTTTAGGGGTGGTGTGTACATCAACAGCTGCTCGACCACCATGGCCGAGGGATATATAAGGACTAAAGCCAAAATCTATTTTTCCACTTAGGCTGGCTTTAGTGTAGTTATTTTTAGGGTTGTAATTGCCTTGTAAACACCTTTTTGGGATCCCGTGTGCAAACTCTTACGTTTTAATGAAAGACAACTATTTTATGATCAAAATCTTTTAACCATAATCCTTTATCCTTAGTAACACGTTTATGTCCAAATTACTTGATTAGCAAGTCCAACACTATTTAAAATACATAGTGTAATGGTCTTGGCTATCCAGGGCATTACAAAAGTCTTCTTTGTAGGGGTCATATCCTCAACGCCCTATCCGATAGGTTCTATGACTTCTATACTGAGACCAAGTCGGCAAAGGAGATTTGGGATGCACTTGAGACAAAATTCAAGGCGGAAGAGGAAGGTACCAAAAAGATTTTGATTTCTCAATACATTGATTTCAAATTTTTTTGGTGATAAACCTATTCTTCCTCAATTTCATGAGCTTCAAATAATTGTTAACAGATTGAAAGTTTTGAATATTGAGCTTCCTGAGGCCTTTCATGTTGTGCAATGGTGGCAAAATTACCACCAACTTGGACGAGCTATAGGAAAAGAACCATTCATAAAAATGAGAATTATTCTTTGGAGGAAATCTAAAAACATATTTAAATCAATGAGGAATTGATATGTAGAGATAAACTTGTGGTGAGGTCTGATGGAGAGACTTCAAAAGCAAATGCAGTGTCTCAACCAAAACATCCTAAAAATAAAGGGCAAGGCAAGAAGGGTAATGAGAAACATTTGGGTCCAAAAACCAACCCAAATATGTTTAAGGACAAGAAGGGTCCTTGCTGTGTTTGTGGGAAAAATGGTCCCTATGCTAGAGAATATCGGCATAGAAAAGAACAACAATGACCTAAGGTGAATGCAACTCAAGAGGATAATATAGTTTCTACCCTTAGTGAGGTGAATGTGGTCCAAGGAAAGGTGAAAGGGTGGTGGTATGACAAATGTGTCATCGTCCGTATCACCTATGAAAAATTATTGTTCAAGACCTTTGAATAGTCAAAGGGCATTCGTGAGATTCAAATGGGCAATGAGGGAAAATCCAAGGTACTTAGAAAATGTACAATTGATGGACCCAAAACGGGTATGTTTTAAATATTTATAACTCGCAAGCGCATGAATCGTATTTATAGAATAGTGTTCGTGTAAGCACGAGATCGAACCCAAAGGAGTTGTCTAAAATGGAAAAGAAAACTATTTTAAATCAAAATTAATAAATTCTAACCTAGTTCCAAAGATTGATGATATTTTTGTATAATGAAAATCTAATAAGAGACAATAATAAAGAAATTTAAGACAATACATAAAAATAAATTAATATTAGAAATCAAAATGGTAAAATAAGATTATTAAGGATTAAAATCCACATAATATAAGTTCAATAATATTTATAAGTACATTGATTCCCAAGTTTTAGTGATAGTTAAGATAAATCAAACTATCATTTTCTAAATAGATTTATAATTTTAAGCACAAATTTCTTCCAAAAATATAAGATTTTTCTTCACTTTTCAAAGTTATAATTTCAAAGCATTTAGTGTAAATCAATCTAATGAAATAACAAATAAATCAATGAACATTATTTATAAGACAAAACATAATATTTTTGTTCTAAGCATGAATGTGTACAATTTAATGACACATCTTACACAAAGAATATTATGTATTTGCACTAATGAAGAACAAAGTTTAAATATGTGCTAACAATCCAAAATACATGATATTTAAGATGAAAGAAGATATTTGAAGAAGAAAATTCCATAAACTTTGTTGCACAAAATGGGAAATCAACATACAAAATAAATACTATCTAGTTACAAATTGTTTCATCATCACCTTAATAATCTTAAAAAGATTAGGAGCACATAACTAGAATAGCAAATACAAACTAAAAATTACAAACATAAATAGGAAAATTTGGAGGAGAAACCCCCAAATTTTTCCTCTAAAAATACATAGAAAATAACCAAAAAGAAGAAGAAGATGAAGATAATTGAGAGGTTTTGAATGTGTAGAAATTTTGGTATGGTAACCTCCTTCCAAAATGGACACCCTAAATGTTCTTCAAAACTCCATATTTATAGCCAAAATAAGATATTAAAATAATCAATTTAAATTGATTCAATTAATTTAATTAATTATAATATGGTAAATAGGAGTAAATTATAGGGTGTAATAATGATGTTTTGGGGTAAAATGTGTAGAAAGTGAGGTAAAAAGTGGTATTTTTATACATAAGGGGACAATGGTGCTTTTGGACAATTTATGGGCTCAAGATAAATAAAAGGCTGGTTTGGGGTTTGTTGCATGGCTGTGTTGGCAGCTGGTTGTGGTCTGTGGCATTTCGGCAGGCGGAAGGAAAGCAGCAGGCAGGTGGATTCGGCTGGAGGCATTGGGCCTGATTGGAGCTGGCTGGGATATTTGATGGAAGGGGATTAGTTCTTGGAAGAGTGCTTCGGTGGGCAGCACTGAAGGAAGGAAAGAGCTCCTTGATTGATGCAGCTTGATTGATGCTACGTGGGTCAAGGGTGCATGTTGATGGAGGCTTTGGGCCTGAAAGCTGGGTAGGCCCACGGCTGGGAAATTGTCATTTTCTTGTCTTTCTTCCTTGAAAAATGCCATTTTTTTCATCATTTTCATTGCTTTTCAAGAGCATAAATTCCCTACAAAATAAATCATAATACAATATTTTCAATTATAAAATAAATCAATTTAATTGTTTGAAAATATTAATTATAACTTAATTATATTTTACATTTAAGTTCAATAATACAACATTTTTTTACCACTAAACACAACAATAATTCAAATAATTAAACTACAATATATTACAACAAAATAACTATAAAAACACACAAAAATATATAAAATCAAAATAAGACTAATAAATTCAAAATTAGTTAAAAACTTAATAAATCAATTAAAAACTCAAGAATTAAGCAACAATTAGCACATAAAAAGTGGTAAAATAACTCTATTTTGTAGAGTTATCAACCATTGAAGTCTTTTTCACCTCCATCAAGAAGGTCACATTAGTGAATGTGCTTTATGTTTCCGAAACGAGTAGAAATTTGGTAAGTAGAGATTTGCTTGACAAGCCCGGCATTAAGGCCGTTTTTGAGCCTAGTAAACTTATTCTTACCAAGTCTAATGTATTTTTGGGAAAGGGGTACTCTTGTGAGGCTATGGTTAAGTTGTGCACCAATGATTTAACTTTCAATGTTATCAATAAAGATGTTAATTCCGCTTATATTGTTGAGTGTGATTCTTTATTTTTATGGCATCTTAGACTATCTCATATAGGTTTTCAACCATGAAAATAGTAGTAAAATGTGGTATGACTGCATATAACATTAAAACTATGGAAATTTTGAAACATGTGTTAAAGCAAAAATGATAAAGAAACAATTTCCTAGTTTAGAAAGATCATTTAATTTACTTGATTTTATCCATAGTGATCTTTGTGAATTAAATGGTATTTTAACTAGAGGTGGTAAAATGTATTTTCTTACTTTTATAAATGATTTTAGTAGATATACCTGTGCCTTTCTTTTAAAGCATAAAGATGAGACTTTTGATGCTTTTAAAGTTTATAAACAAGAAGTTGAAAAATAACTAATAAAAAATATTAAGGTTCTAAGAAGTGATAGAGGAGGTGAGTACTTCTCTAATGAATTCAATGCGTTTTGTAAAGAAAATGGCATAATTCATGAGTTCACCGTACCTTATACACCACAACATAATGGTGTTGCCGAAAGGAAAAATCAGACTTATCTAGAGATGATAAATTCTATGTTGGTGTTTTCTAAGTTGAACTTCAACTTACGGGGTGAAGCGTTATTAACTGCTTGTCACATTCTTAATCGAATACTGATGAAGAAAATGAGATATCTCCATATGAGTTCTGGAAAGGAAGAAAACCTAATATGGGGTACTTCAAAATGTGGGGGTGTCTTGCATATTGCAAGAAAAATGAACCTAATAGAACAGAGTTAGGTTCAAGAGCCATAAAGTGTGCTTTTGGTTATACCAACAATAGTAAAGCTCATAGGCTATTAGACCTAGAGTCTAATATTGTGATAGAATCTAGGGAAGTTGAATTCTTGGAGAACATGTTATGAGATAGCAATTCTAAAGCTCCAAACTCTCTAAAGGAGAATTTGTTATATGATAACAATTCTCAAGCATCTACTTTAAAAAAACAATTCTCAAAAGGAGTATTCTCAAAGAAATGTAGAGAAACCCATTGAATTTAGAAGAAGTCAAAGGGTTAGAAAAGAGAAAATCCTAGGATTGGATGAGATAGATTCTCAACGGATTTCATTCTACATGGTAAAAGGAAATAGAGAAGAAGTCATTAGGAAAATTCCAATTGTACTTTTGAGGATGATCCTAAGACTTATAGAGAAACCATGCAATCTAGAGATAGTGCATTTTTGAAAGAAGCCATCAATGATGAGATGGATTCCATTATTTCTAGTAACACTTGGGAATTGGTAGACCTCCCACAGAGGTCTAAGAAAATACTTGGGAATTGGTAGACCTCCCATCAGGGTCTAAGCCAATTGGGTGCAAGTGGGTATTTAGGAGAAAATATCACACTGACATCACTATCCAACCCTATAAAGCTAGATTTGTAGCTAAAGGGTTTAAGCAAAATGAGGGTATTGATTATTTCGATACCTATGCGCCTGTTGCAAGAACAACTTCTATAAGAGTTTTGTTCGCTTTGGCTTCTATACACTTCTTGTATGTTCATAAAATGGATGTCAAAACGACATTCCTTAGTGGTGACCTCAATGAGGAGGTCTATATGAAACAACCCGAAGGGTTTGTCCTACCAAAGTATGAGCATAAAGTGTGTAGACTTGTAAAATCCTTATATGGATTAAAACAAGCTCCAAAGCAATGGCATGATAAATTCGATCGAGCCATTATGTTTAATGGGTTTAGGCATAACAATGGAGACAAGTGTTTGTATTTCAAAACTTGTAAGGGATATGTGATCATTGTTTGCATATGTCTTGATGACATGCTTATCTTAAGTGATAACATGAAAGGGATAGTAGAAATGAAAAGGTTTCGACCATCAACCTTCAAGATGAAAGTTCTTGGAGAAGTTGATACCATACTTGGTATCAAAGTGATGAAAAATAGGGGGGTTTTGCTTTGGGGCAAACCCACTATATTGAGAAAGTATTGAACAAATTTAACCATCTCAAGGTTAAAGATGTCAATACTCCATTCGACCATAGTGTAAAACTAGAGAAGAATGAGGGAAGAATGGTGGCTCAATTGGAGTATGCAAGTGTTATATGGAGTTTTATGCACGCCGCTCAGTGTACTAGACATGATATAGCTTTTGCGGTAAGTAAACTTAGTAGGTTTACATGTAATCCAAGTGTGGATCACTGGAAGGCTATTGGGAGAGTCCTAGGTTATCTTAAGAAAACCAAAGGACTAAGCCTTCACTACTCCAAATTTCCTTCAATCTTAGAAGAGTATACAGATGCAAGTTGGATATCCAATCTAGGGGATAACTTGTTCACCGCTGGTTGGGTATTTGCACTTGGTGGGGGTGCAATTTCTTGGGGCTCCAAGAACAAACATGTATATCTCACTCTACTATGGAAGTAGAGTTCATAACTCTAGCTGCTACCGGCAAAGAGACTGAATGGTTAAGGGATCTTTTGATGGAGATACCCCTAATCAAAGAGAATGTATCTACTATATCGATACATTGTGATAGCCAAGCAACATTGGCTAGAGCATACAACGGAGTGTATAATGAGAAGTCTAGACACATTAGTCTAAGATATGGATATGTAAGAGAATTGATTGAAAGAGTAGTCATCTCCATGTACTATGTGAGAACAAGTGAAAACGTGGTGTATCCTTTCACTAAGCCACTAATGAGAGATTTAGTGGCTACCTCATCTTGAGGGATGGGACTTAAACTCCCTAAAGAGATTCACGATTGATGGTAACCTATCCTAATACTAATTACTTAACTAGTATTAGGTTCAATAGGTAATAACAAGTCAATCAAGTGAACATTATTTGTACTCAAAATAGTCCCATATGAGATATGAGTACTTGTGAGTTACCAATTTGGGAGTTAAAAGCAAGAGGTTTTTTTTAATAAAACTCAATCTTGAGAAGACAAATATCTTATGGTAACAAAATACTGTAAGAGCTCAACCTATATGGACCTAGGGGTGGTGTCGCCTCTCATGAGAATTAGGAGTATTCTCAAGAACGTCAATGAATGGAAAGTGCACATGACCATTAACGGTGCAAAGTGAGACAAAGTGAACATTGCAAATGTGTGTGTCTTATCACCAGTTTGTTATAATGAAAAATTGCTTCAATGTCTAGTGCAACCAAATTTTCAACAAACCTTGTGATAATTACACTATAGTAAAGTTCAAGTTGAAGAACACTTTACTTTATGCACCAATGCAATGACTTCTATATGAGAGAGTTATTATTTAATCAAGTGGGGGAAAATGTTATATTTTAAATATAATATTGATTGATTAAATAAGTGTTACAATAGTGAACTATTTATTCTAGTGGAGGAATGTTATATTATTTTTAATATAATGTTTAGGTTAAATAATGTGACAAATGTGTTATATATTGCAACATAATATATATGAGAGTTATATTTTTGTGATAGTGTGAATATCCAAATGTGTAACATATTTGGGGTTACAAAATCAGTTACAAACTTGTAACACCCAAATATTACTCAATAATGTGTAGATTATATGTTACACATTTTGAGTTTGAATTTCACAAAGCCATAAGTTATATGGTTGTTGGAGATGTGATTTTAACACCCATAATGTGTATGGAAGTTACAAAATCAAGTGAGAATGAGTTTGGGACGTTTTGAAAAAGTTGGCTGAAATGCATTGTGGGTGCGGCCAGTGATTGTCCCAGGTCGCGACTAAGCATATCCCAGGTCGCGGCCTAGAGTGCTGACAGCCTTTTTCCAACTTCGATTTTATCAAATTTTGAATGTTTCCAACAACCAAGTAACTCTCAAATCTCCATTTTAATTTCATAATCATCCAATTAAACATTGGTAATAACCATGGGGATTGACGGAATTTGAAATTCAAAGAATGTCTCAAAACTATATAAAAAACAGCATATTGCTCACTTGTTAGACACACAATTTTCTATCCACTAGAGCACTTGATTAGAAAACCACATAGATCCTTGTTTATTCCATAGATCTATTTCCATTTGAGAAAATCTCTTAGTGCTTGAGATAAGGGAAAATAAGTTTTTGGACAAAGGTTATAAACTTTGTTCAAGTTGGTGATCCCCAATGCTCTTCACTTTGGTTGTACGAGTGAGAGTGTTTATTTTGTGTTCTTGTTCTTCTTTTATTCTATTGCTTTTTATCTTCTTCTATTTATTTGTCTATTTACTTATTTAGTTGTATTTTTATGCTATAGAGTTGTACTTCCATATATATCTCTTGTTTTTCATCCTTTAGTCTATTTGTATCCTTTTGTTATATAGTTGTATGTTCTATTACTCTCTTCATCTACATCTTTTTATATTTACATGTAATTTTTGTAATAGAGTTATAATCTTATTTAATCAATCATCTTGTCTTTGTATTATTTGCTTAAAGTTGGAAGATTCTTACCATTTTCCATTGAGTCAATATATTTATCTATAACATTTTTTATTTCACTTTTGCAATAAGCTTAGCTTTTTTTTTTCTTCATTTTTTCACAAAAGTGGGTTGATGAGAATTTTTATTTTGGGTTTAATACCGATTATCATTATTTTTTTAATATATTTTTGTTTAGGTTGTTGACATTGGACTATTAGTTCATCAATGTGATATTATTGTAGACATTAATAAAGTGTGTAGTAATTATAATTGTAATGGTGATTTAGGTTATTGCACAGGACCTAATGATGTTTGGAGAAGTTTTTGTGATAGTATCTTTGTGCATATTTGACCAGTTGATACGCGATAGTGATTTTTTTTTTCTTTTTTATTTAATCTCTTTTACATCGGTTTTGAAATGACGATTACATTTCTTGTTTACACATCGTTTGTAGGAGAAAATCTTCGCATGACTATGTTTCTTAGAATCTTAAATTTCACTAAACAAATTTGTAAAAATTTATTGCACTTGAAATTATATATATATATATAAAGAAATGACCAATTTTCTAAAAACACAAATAATATTTTAAATGTTTTGAGCATATATAGTTTGTAATTAGTCGCAAATGAGCTAGTGGAGCCTTTGACATTATTTTAAAATTAATAAATTACTCTAAAAAAATTATTCTATATAAAGTCCCTCTGAGTCCAACTGAATTAAAACTTTGAATAGTTATAGTTTTTATGCCTCTATTAATATTTGAAGCTTCTGACAAATATTTATAAATATGTCCTGTTTAAATGGTCTCTTAAATGTTAGTTTGCACAAGACGAATATGCAAGATGAAGATGTAATAATTGACTTGCTGCTTTATAGTACTAGTTCTACATAAGTGCACATTGTATGAATTATACTACGATATGACGATAAAGATTTATGTAATTTGGAATTATATCTATTTCGTTAGTGAGAAAAAGTTATACAATGAAAATATAGAATAAATTATTATTTTTAAAAGAAAAAAAGTCTAGCGTGATAACAAACATGTTCAATACATCACAACTTCACATGTGAGTGATCTCAAGCAGCAATAAAAATATTAATTTTATCAGTCAATATTTAGAACATTTCCACACTATAATTTTAATACGCCGTGACTGTCCATGCATTAAATTTTGCTTACATATGAACTTTAATCCCATACAATATATATTAGTCAACTGAAAACCTAATTAAAAAAAATTGCAATTTTCCCTATTTTAAAAAATAGTTCATTAACTAGTTTCCAGGCATGTGAATGCATGCTGCAGTATTTACTTATATATTATATACATAACCCAACTCAAGACAATGTTAGATTATGCTCTTTTAAAATTAATAAAGGAGCTATGACACTCATAATGATAGATTATTATTATTATTCTTGCTAGTTGCTACCAAATTTTTCTATATTTTTTTAAAAAACAATTATCTACTTTTAGTCTACATCGAAAGGAAAGAGCGTAAAAATGTCATAGTTTCCGCGTTCATTAATTTATCTTTTAAGTTTATTACAGAAGCAAAAAAGATTAAGGAGATCGTAAGGGACATCCATTTCTTGGTGTATTCGTCTCACTTAATGTATCTTCACCGTTACTTCGTAAGGACCCCACAAGAGACGCAACGTGGACCGTAGGATGGATTATTGGTCAATTGTGGAAAATGAGTGCCGTGTTTGGCTATCATAACTTAAGTAACATGAAAATACCGTGTGTCGCGTCCCTAATCACGGACAGTAGACAACCCTCCAGCTAGGCATCTGAGAGCAAACGCGGTTCAACAAGGTTTTATTCCTGTGCTTCTCTACCTACTGGAGCAAGGGCATTCATGTCATTTAATTCAATAGAAACACGATTTGTATCCACGTGGCAGAAACCCATTAGTTGAACATAATAATCCATGGGATGGAAGTACAGAAGAAAAGGAATGTTTCGGTGAATTGGACCCTCATCACCGCATTTACGACACCAGCAAGCACACTCAAATGGCATTTTCCAACCGACGCACACTTCATTTTCTTTTTCAAGGAAAAAAAAAAAAAATATTTCCCTTCAATGTTATTATTTTTTAGTATTTGCTTTGGGTCATCATTTGACACTGTATTGTTTTGGTAGCTTGACTTCCCTCCTACTGTAACTGGGCCAGCTTTAGCCTTTAAATAAGCCACAGCAAATCAGCTCTTAGAACCAACCAAAAAAGTACGTCTCTTTCTCTCCAAACCAAGTAGCTAGTACTCTACTATTACAATTATTCTATTTCATCTCTTCTTCCTTTTCTGTGCGCCACCTTTGTTAGATTCATTATCTCAAATATGGTGCTGAGCTTAGCCAAGGCTACTGTAAGGCACTTTGCTTTGATTGTTTTGGTATTGGGTCTTGTTTGTGCTGAGGATCCATACAGATTCTTTGACTGGAATGTCACCTATGGTGATATATATCCCCTCGGCTTTCGCCAACGGGTTAGTACATTACATATATGCATTCTCTCCTAGCTCCGCTATTGTTGTTTTTCTGGGTATCATATATAATAATATATACGGATATTGGTTTACCTTATTATTAATTAATTTTATGCATATCTCAATGGCACTGGCTTTAAATTTTGATGCAGGGAATTCTGATTAATGGTCAATTTCCGGGGCCTGAAATTTTCTCGGTTACCAACGATAATCTCATTATCAATGTCCATAACAGCTTATCGGAACCTTTTCTCATTTCATGGTACGTCATATGAGATAACTCTCTTTTTTTTTTTTTTAAGGAAATAGAACCAAATGAAAGCGTGTTCTTTCTTTAATTTTTAGCCTTGTAAAGATTATTCATATATTATATGGTTCATGAGAAAGATCAGAAGATATTTCTTTCGTTTGGTAGTATATAAACATAATAATGCATTCATAATTAATTATTATAGTTTGATTGTTACAATGATATGTAAATTTTCATAGCTCCGTTATATATTAACACATATAAATATAAATATATATATCAATGTCTTCTAATGATCGAAAAAAACATATAATGCTAAGTACACTTGATTGTAAGACGTAAGAAAATGAGTTTATCATCGTTTCATCGGGGTATATTTTGATGTGATGTAAGACGTAAGAAATATTCTAATTGCTCTTTTGTAAAAAAAAAATGATAAATTCGTTTATATTGATTTCGAGGTAGAATGGTGTTAGCTTAGGAGTGAACATATTAAACCAGCTTTATTAGGATAATCGACGACTTACCACATATGCTATTAATGTTAAAATTAATATCGTATACGTAATGTTAATTAGCTAGATAGTGACCACACGCAAAGCTTATAACACGCCAAATGAAATTAATCATGAAAAACTGTTATTATAAAATAAAAATAAATAAAAAGGTGTAAGTTGACATGCAAAGATGATTGATCATTAAAATCTTTATATATATTTTTATAAGGCCAATTGATGGTGTCATATAAGGTTTCACATATCACCGCCGTTTTCGTTAATGTAACAGTGGTTGGAAGACAAAACTTGTGTGAAGAATAAACTGTAGCATATTGACTTTTCACATTTATTATTCTATTTTCCCTCTTGGATAAATTCATGTGATTTAATTAATTTCTGTATATTCCTACCTAGTGTGGGGCTTTAAGTTTAGGTGAAACTTCTCTGAGGACAGCTCTCAATTGGCTGGATCCTTATTTTTATATATTTTTACTTTTATTTCTTTGGTTTTTTTTTCGTGTATGGCTACTCATTAGGTGGTGGAAAAAATGACTTTCATCTTAGGAAACAAAAATGCTAATAATTTAATATTAATAACTCTAAACATGTGGGCCAACTCTTGGTCCCTTAAGTTTAATTGTCCCCAACATTCCAATCGTTTAACAAGCTTTATGCTTAATTTGTTACATGTTAAAAAATAATAGTTAATAATTGAGTATGAAGTTAACTAATTATTTTTTACCTTGAAAAAAAAAAGGAGTGGAGTACAAAACAGGAAAAACTCATTTCAAGATGGTGTGTACGGAACCAATTGCCCAATTCCTCCAGGCAAGAACTTCACTTACAAACTACAAGTGAAAGATCAAATTGGAAGCTACTACTATTTCCCTTCTATGGGCTTTCACAAGGCCGCTGGTGGGTTTGGGGCCATTAAAGTTCTTAGCAGGCCCAGAATCCCAGTCCCATTTCCTGAACCAGCTGGGGATTACTCTCTTCTGATCGGAGATTGGTACAAGTTTGACCACCAGGTATTTATTTACTTCATTTAAAATAACAAAGCTCACCCCATAACATGTTGAGTTACACTTTCATTTCATTCAATATTAATGTATTTTTTCAATAATTTTCAGGCACTGAAGAAAATTCTTGATGGTGGTCACAAGCTTCCTAATCCAGAGAATATTCTAATCAATGGCAGACCAAATGGTACCTCATTAACCTTCGAACCAGGTAAATTTTAGACATGTACAACTTTAAAACCATCAAAATATATATATATATATATTTAAAAAAAAAATGCTCTAAACTAGGTTTTGCATTTTTACAGGTAAAACCTACAGACTTAGGATATCCAATGTTGGGACACAAAACTCGCTCAATTTCCGAATCCAAGGCCACAAGATGAAATTGGTCGAAGTGGAAGGGACCCACACTGTCCAAACCATTTATTCGTCACTTGACGTCCACGTGGGCCAATCGTATTCTGTGCTTGTCACAGCAGATCAGGCCCCTCACGACTACTACATTGCCGTCTCAACCCGCTTCACCAGTAAGATCCTCACTGCCACTGCAATTTTTCACTACAGCAACTCGGCCCGTGCAGTTTCAGGCCCAATTCCAGGTGGGCCGACTACTGAAATTGATTGGTCCCTCAATCAGGCCCGATCCATTAGGACCAACCTAACAGCTAGTGGACCAAGACCAAACCCACAGGGCTCGTACCACTATGGTCAGATTAACGTATCAAGAACCATAAGGCTAGACAGCTCGGCAGCTCAAGTTAATGGGAAGCAAAGATATGCACTCAATAACGTGTCCTTTATCCCAGCGGACACTCCTCTTAAGCTGGCTGATTACTTCAATATCGGAGGCGTTTTCAAAGTTGGAAGCATCTCAGATAACCCTTCTCCCAAAAGAATGTACCTTGACACATCGGTCATGGGTGCTGATTATAGGGCTTTCGTGGAGATCGTTTTCCAAAACCGTGAAAACATTGTACAAAGCTATCACCTTGATGGATACAACTTCTGGGTTGTAGGGTAAGCCATTAATAGATATAAATGTCACGTTATCTAATTTATATGAAATATTGTGTCATTAACTAATGCTTTTTTTAACTTGAATTTCAGAATGGATGGAGGGCAGTGGACCTCAGCAAGTAGAAAACAATATAACCTCGCGGATGCAGTTTCACGATCCACCACTCAGGTTAGTTACTTTAATAATAATTATTATTATAGTGTTGATTAAATTTAATAAAAAATTAAAGTTGAAAAATAATCGGTTTTTGTTACAGGTATACCCCAAGTCTTGGACTGCAATTTTTGTGGCGTTGGACAATGTGGGTATGTGGAATTTGAGGACAGATTTTTGGGCAAGGCAATACCTTGGACAACAGTTCTATCTCCGGGTTTACACGCCTGTGAAGTCAACACGTGACGAATATTTAATTCCCCAAAATGCCCTTCTCTGTGGAAGAGCCGAAGGCAAAAGCACAACACCCTAAACAAGCAGCTTTCATTGATACAAAATGTTAATCTTTACATATTTAGTACTTTTAATTTCATTAATTATCACAATTCAAAATTCATTCTTTGAATACATTTCCCTTTTATGTTTAACATAATAAAGTATATGTCTCCTTTCATTCAAAGCAAATAAAACGTGTATCACTACAAGAAAAAAAATTATTTTGCGGGGAAACAATTTGTGGCGACCTTTTTTTACTGTAACTAGTGGCATTATTTGGGGCGAAACTGGAATTTTTCCGTTAATAATCTTCAAAAATATTTTTATAGATTTATGGAACTATTTGCGGTGGGTAGATAGCCGCAAAAAGGGTTAAGATTTGGCAGGAAAAACTTCTGCCAATCTGATTTATTTGCGGGGGAATTTGCATTAATTGCGGTGAAATTTAGGATTATTTGCGATGAAATTGGTCACTGCTAATGAGGTCAAAAAATTGGTCAATCATTTCATAGGGATTTGTTTGCAGTTATTTTAATGAGGTTATTTGCGGCGAAATCATAAGTATTTGCAGCGACATGTTCGCTGCAAATACTTTTGAATTTTTAATAGTTATTTAAACTTTTTTAAAAAAATTTAAATTTTCCATCATTTAACTACAAAATAAAATTTATTTATTTCAAGATGTTAATAATTATAGAGTAAAATTTAACTTATGTTTTACTCTTTTACAAAATAATTTTTTTCATGAAAAAATATTTTACTTTTAGAAAATAATTAATCTTAGTGTTAATAGTATATTTTTGGGGGTTTTTTTTTATAACTTTTCTTTCAATATTCTCTTTGCCTTTCTTGTAAACTCTTAAAATAATTTCTTTGAAAAAAATAAATAAATGGGGTTTAATTGGCAGCAATCAAGCTGATCCGTGCATTTTGAACACTAAAGTCAACAAGAACACTCTTGATTAGTACCAATTATTTGTAACGTCATAGGTAGTCAAGACCGTTACATTGTGTGTTTATAAAAGTACAAGACTTGCAAATCAAGTCGTTTAGTTGAAAACGTGTCACTAACTATTAATGAATTAGGGTTAAAAGGTTTTGGTCACAAAAGATACATTTCATTTAAATAAACATTTTATAGATGGGATCCCAAAAGTAATAGAGTTTAAAGGACAGTTATAAAAAATTTCGGATATACACAACCACTAGCCGCTCTAAGGGCAAAACAAACATTTAAAGTTCTCTTGTTCCTGTCCATCCTTCGACCGTGGCGGCCGAGTAGCTGACTATGTACATTCCGCCTCTAGAGCTCTCCAAATCAGGGCTGATTAAGCTTACCCTTGCCTTTACCTGCACCACGTAGCAACCATGAGCCAAGGCCCAGCAAGAAAACCATATTATCACAGCATAATGAATGACAATAACCAGATAATGTATAAAACATAACTGTATACTCAATCATACATAATATTCACATAGTCAGACATTCGGCATACCCAAACTCATCAAATCAACATTAACAACTAAGTCGTTTAATAATCTAGGTCGACGCCCTTAGGTTGTACCCTCTGTTAACCCCACTGACTCCGGTCCACTTAAACTGAGCTCAGTGAATATTAAGTTGTCCTCAGCTACTAGTGGCTGAGCCGCGCCCTGTGCGCCAATATTAATTCCAGCACTCTTAGGCCGTTTATTTCATGTTCACATGGCATAATACCATCATACAATATTGCATACAAATTAGGGAACCATTAGTCCCAACATAGTCATACAACCAGGTGCAGTTTTATTACCTTTAACTCCGAATGCTTTGATTACGAGAAATGACCCTTGAGCACGATCCCTTTCCCGAGCCCTAGCGTACACCTAGTCACAACCAAGATAAGGAATTCCATCAATAATAATTGAAAAAAGGTTTTCGATCCAAGTTCTAGCCTTCAGAACATCGAATTCCACCAAACATGGTAGTGGAATCGATCCCAAGCACCCTAGGTTAGGTCCCCGCACCTAAAACCTCCTCAAAGCGAAAAATGCCCTTAAGAGTCGCGGCCCTAAGCCCTCTGTGCCGCAGCCCGCCTCTATCCAGAGGCCCAGCCTCCCTAAACAACAGACGCGGGCCACGACCCAGCACTCCCCATGTCGCGGCCCGCCCTTCTTCTTCAGCTCCCACCTGTTCTAGAGGGCTGCTGCACACCTAGAATAGAGTCGCGGCCCGACCCCTTCGAACCCAGAAAAATCACCATTTCTAACAGCCAAACCTCACTCAATTTATCCCAAAACCATCCCAATATGATACTTTAATTATCACAATATTACTATTATACTCCCAGCAACAAAACCCATAGGAAAACTAGCTTAAAAACTCATCAAAATCACATTTCAATCCTTGGAACCCCAAAGCTCAAAAACTACCTAGAACAACCAACAATTCCCATAATTCAAGTGCGAAACCATAATTAGAGACTTACCTCTACTGAAGAACAAGTCCACCAAGTTGTGGCTGAGCTAATTCCCAAGTCCTTAGCCTCAATTCATTCTTCAACATCAAGAACCCAAGAACACTTAATACCCAGCCAAAACTACAGAATTTAGACACCTAAAATCATAATTCAATGCTTACCTAAATTCTTGTCTGAACCTTCAATTTGCTACTGAGATATTCCCCAAAATTCCAGCTCAAATCCTTGAGCTTCTAGCTGAATCTTCCTTTTGTTTCCATGGTTTCCTTGAGAGAGAGAGAGAGTGTTGAGTGAGTTGAAAGAAAAGGGAAGGGTCAGTTTAGGTGTTTCTACTGTTTTCCTTGGTTTTGTTTTATCTATCCTTAGTTAATTAAGTTAATCCCAAGGCTCAGGGTACCAAAAACGTCCTCGAGGGAAAAATGATAAATTTCCCCAATATTCCCTCCCAAACTCTCTAACTTCAAATATATCTCCAATTATTTATTTTCATAACCCGATAACCCAAATAAATATCTAATACCTAAAATACCCTTTAACTCGCCCTGAGTCAAGTATTGGATCCTGTTGTGACTTTCCCGCTAACTGGCTCCCTAGGATCGCCTCAAGCTGCATGCTGCAAATATATCCACATAATAATGTGGTCTCCACAATTATAACATATAGTCACATAAGCATGCTTATCACAGAATCATGCATTAAAATCATTTAAATCACTTATAAACCAATTATGCCCTCCCGGCACACTAATCAAGGCCCTTAAGCCTTATTAGTGAATTTTGGGTCGTTACAACTATCCCCTCCTACTGAGAATTTCGTCCTCGAAATTTACCTGAATAACTCAGGATACTGATCCCGCATTGCTGACTTAAGCTCCCAGGTCGCTTCCTCGACCCTGCTATTCCTCCATAACACTTTAACTAGAGGAATTGTCTTATTCCGTAGAACATTATCCTTTTGGTCTAATATCTGAACTGGTCACTCCTCATAAGAAAAATCGGTATGCAACTCCAAGTCCTCATACTTCAACACATGTGTCGTATCTGAGACGTATTTCCGAAGCATAGAAACATGGAATACGTCATGAACTCCCGACATCGATGGTGGCAAAGCCAACTTGTAAGCCACCTGCCCAATCTTCTCTAGGATCTCAAAAGGTCCAATAAATCGAGGGCTCAGCTTGCCTTTCTACCCAAACCTCCTTACCCCACACAGTGGTAAAAATGGCAGAAACACATGGTCCCCAACCTAGAACTCCACGTCCCTACGCTTAGGATCAGGGTAGCTTTTTTGCCTACTCTATGAAGCAAGCATTCTAGCTCGGATCTTCTCAATAGCTTCATTAGTCTTCTGGACCATGTCCGACCCCAAATACTTTCTCTCACCCATTTCATCCCAATGAATGGGTGATCTACATCTCCTCCCATATAACATCTCATATGGAGCCATTCCAATCGTTGACTGATAGCTGTTGTTATATGAAAATTCAATCAACGGGAGATACTTACTTCAAGATCCCTCAAAGTCAATCACACATGCCCTAAGCATATCCTCCAACACCTGAATCGTCCTCTCAGACTGTCCATCAGTCTAAGGATAAAAGGTTGTGCTAAACTTCAACTGAGTCCCCATGACTTTTCGCAAACTACCCCAAAACTTGGAGGTAAAGATAGGATCCTGGTCTGACACAATAGACTTAGGAACCCCATGGAGACACACGATCTTCCTCACATACAACTCTGCATACTGATCCACTGTATAAGTCAACTTAACTGGCAGAAAATGAGCTGACTTGGTGTATCTGTCCACTATCACCCACACCGAGTCATGAAGCCCCACTGTCCTAGGTAAACCTCCCACAAAGTCCATTGTAACATCCTCCCATTTCCACTCAGGAGTATCCAAAGGCTGAAGCAACCCCGCTGGTCACTGATGCTCAGCTTTCACCTGCTGCCAGGTCAAACACCTGGCCACGTACAATACTACATCCTTCTTCATCCAAGGCCGCCAATACAATGTCCGTAGATCCTGATACATCTTCGTGGTACCTGGATGAAGTGAGAACGGCGTAGTATGGGACTCATCTAATATCTCTCGTCTGATCCGAACATCAGCTGGAACACAAATCCGCCCCTGATATCGTAGCATACTAACCTCAGAAATAAAATAGTCCTTAGCTACCCTCGCTAAGACATTCTCTCTAATCTCCTGTAACTGCGCATCTACCACTTGACCCTCCTTGATCCGCTCTAATAGGGTCGACTGCAAGGTAATGTTGGCCAATCGACCCACCACTAGTTCTATCCTTGCTCTGGTCATCTCATCAACCAACTCTCCGGAGATCTGTGTAGAACTAAATAATTGCCCCGAGCCTCTCCGCTCAATGCATCCGCCACTACATTGGCTTTCCCTGGGTGGTAAAGAATGTCACAGTCATAGTCCTTTATAAACTCCAACCAACGTCTCTATCTCATGTTCAGGTCCTTCTGGGTGAAGAAATACTTCACACTCTTGTGATCGTTGTATATCTCGCACTTCTCCCCATACAGGTAATGTCACCACAGCTTCAGTGCGAATACCACTGCTGCCAATTCTAGATCATGGGTAGGATACCGCTGCTCATACTCCTTCAACTGTCGTGATGCATAAGCTATAACCTTCTCATTCTGCATCAACACACAACCCAAACCTAACCTTGATGCATCACAATATACAACAAACTTTCCTTCCTTCGAAGGAAGACTCAACACAGGTGCAGTAATAAGTCATCACTTTAATTCTTGGAAACTTTTCTCACACTTCTCTGACCAGAAAAACTTCTTATTCTTCCGTGTCAATTCTGTCATCGGTGCAGCGATCTTCGAAAACCCTTCCATAAACCGTCGGTAGTAACCCGCTAACCCAAGGAAACTCCGAACTTCCGAGGCGTTCCTTGGCCTCGGCCAATCTCTCACTGCCTCCACCATAGATGGATCCACCTTAATCCCATCCACGCCAACTATGTGTCCAAGAAAGGTCACTTCCGGTGGCCAAAACTCACACTTCTTAATCGATGTTCTCTTAACCTCTACAAGACTTGTCGAAGATGTTGCTCGTGCTCTACCTCTGAACTAGAGTACACTAAGATGTCATCAATGAAGAAAATGATGAACGGATCCAAGAAGTCCTTGAACACCCTGTTCATTAAGTCCATAAAGGCTGCCGGGGCATTGGTCAAACCAAACGACATGACCAGAAATTCATAGTGTCCATACCTCGTTCGGAAGGCTGCCTTGGGTATATCCTCATCCTTGATCCTCAGCTAGTGATAACCAGATCGAAGATCAATCTTTGAGAACACCGTCTTTCCCTGCATCTGATCAAACAAGTCATCGATCCTTGGTAGAGTGTACTTATTCTTGATGCTCAACTTGTTCAATTCTCTGTAGTCTATACACATCCTCAAAGTCCCATCCTTCTTCTTTACAAATAAAACTGGAGCACCCCATGGTGAGTAGCTAGGCCTGATGAACCCCAAATCTAGAAGTTCCTGTAATTGGATCTTCAATTCCTTCAACTCTGTCGGTGCCATTCTGTATGGTGCCCTTGACACTGGTTCTGTCCCCGGTGCTAACTCAATAACAAACTGAACCTCCCTGTGTGGCGACAGTCTTGGTAGATCCTCAAGAAATACATCCAAGAATTCACAAAACAATCTAGTCTTTCCTGGCTCTGCTGGCAAAAATCTAGTAATATTTACCACACTAGCCAGAAAACCTATACATCCTCCCTATAATAAATCTCTGGCTCTCAATGCTGATATCATGGGTACACGGGGTCCACATATCGTACCCACGAACATAAAAGGATCCTCTCCCTCAGGCTCAAAAGTCACCATCTTTTTCCTGCAATCAATAGTAGCCCCATATCTGACCAGCCAATCCATGCCCAAGATCATATCAAAGTCCTCCATATCTAACTCAATCAAATCTACAGAAATCTCTCTACTATCAACCATCATTGGCAATGCCCTAATCCACCTTATAGAAACTGCCAGTTCCCCAGTAGGCCATTTAGTTCCAAACCCCGCAGTACGGTACTCACTAGGTCTACACAATTTATCAATCACCTTACTAGAAACAAATGAATGTGTAGCACCAGAGTCAATAAACACAGTAAAAGGAGAGCCAGCGCTAGAAAGTTGACTTGTCACCACCGAGGGACTAGCATTGGCCTCTGCTTGTGTCAAGGTGAACACTCAAGGTGGAGTCAAGTTGTCCACCTTCCCTGCTTTCCCCTTATTCACTGTTGGGCAACCCTTCTTGAGGTGTCCCATTGTCCCGCACACAAAGCAAGCCTTAGCTCGACACTCGTGTTGATGGCGTCTACTGCACCTCGTGCATTCTGGGTAACTCCGCCATGCGTCACCGCCTCCCTGATGGCCACCCTGAGTACCTCGACCCCTCTATCAGGACTAGGAGCAATCGAGGCGTCAAGGGTCTTCCTTTTCTGATCACTGGGGCCTCCGCCCCTACTAGACCCTGAATATGGAGGTACCGCTCTGCGCCCCTCTCGCCTCGCAACACTCTCCCTCCAAATCTTATTCTCTGCTTCCTCAGCGGTAAGAGCCTTCTCAACAGCCTGAGCATAGGTCGTTCCCCCAGGTACTGTTGTAATTCTCACATCTTGAGCTATCATAGCGTTAAGCCCTTTGATAAACCTGTCCTGCGTAGCTGCATTTGTAGGCACGAGATTTGGTGCAAACTTCGCAAGTCTGTTGAACTTCAGGGCATACTCAGTAACTGTCATGTTGCCATGTACTAATCCTGCAAATTCATTCACCTTTGCTGCCTTGATGTCAATATTATAGTACTTTTTACTGAACATGTCCTTGAACCCATCCCAACTCAAAGTAGTAATGTCTCTAGTCTGTGATGCCACCTCCCACCAAATGCGGGCATCCTTTCTCAGCATATATGTGGCACATGCCACTCTGTCATGACCTTCTACCCGCATGAAATCCAGGATAGTGGTAATTATAGTCATCCACTGTTTGCCCTTTAGTGGATCAGGTCCTCCCTCAAAGATTGGAGGATGCTACCTCCGGAACTGCTCATATAACGACTCCCACCTATTCCCCACTTCCACTGGCGAAATAACTGGTACAACTACAAGTGGCACAATGGGTGCAGCACTTCCTAACGGAGCCTGCTACGTCAGAAGATGGATCTTTTCATCTTGGCTCTAAAGTCGGGCCTGCATATCTGCCATAATCTACTGCCAATTCTCAGGGTCTGGTGGAGGGTTCTGGCCCTGGTCATCATCTCTAGTCTCAGACCTGGTGCCGACTAGTCGCATAGATCGCCTTGGACGCATGGCTATCCAAGTTAATCTGCAATCAACGACTCAGCAATCAGACTATGATGACAATAATAGTCTTTCCATAATCCGCCATTAGAAATCCACCAAACACAAACAATCAAGACATAACAATTCATCCACATGCACCAGCAATGCTAATAACCATGCCTCAACATTATCATACAGCAATGAAAATATAAACATTTATCCATGTATTCATCCATATATCAGCAATATACAAGTAATCATTCCAGATATTCATTTACATGTATGGCCATGCTAATAAGCACGCCTCAAAATTGTCACAAAGCAGTCAAGGGCCAGGCCCTATCAATATCTCATGCTTCTATTAATCCAACAGATAACAACAATCATAGTTCTTTCCAATCACTTAAGCATATAAACATGTATACACATTTACCAAACCCTAAGTCGAGCTTGTCTTTAGCGACGAATGTACATGTCCAGCTGGTCTTCAGGAACCATTAAACCTAGGATGCTCTGATACCAAGTTGTAACGCCCTGGGTAGCCAAGACCGTTACACTTTGTGTTTATAAAGGTACAAGACTTGCTAATCAAGTCGTTTAGTTGAAAACATGTCACTAACTATTAATGAATTAGGGTTAAAGTGTTTTAGTCACAAAAGATACATTTCATTTAAATAAACGTTTTATACATGGGATCCCAAAAGTAATAGGTTTAAAGGACAATTTTAAAAAAATTCGGATATACACAACCACTGGCCACTCTAAGGGCAAAACAAACATTTAAAGTTCTCTTGTTCTTGTCCATCCCTCGACCGTGGCGGTCAAGCAGTTGACTATGTACATTTCGTCTCAATACCTCTCCAAATCAGGGCTGATTAAGCTTACCATTGCCTTTACCTGCACCACGTAGCACCCGTGAGCCAAGGCCCAGCAAAAAAAACCATATTATCACAGCATGAAGAATGACAATAACCAGATAACTTATAAAACATAATTGTATACTTAATCATACATAGTATTCACATAGTCAGAAATTTGTCATACCCAAACTCATCAAATCAACATTAACAACTAAGTCATATAATAATCAGGGTTAACGCCCTTAGGATGTACCCTCTGTTAACCCCACTGACTCCGGTCCACTTAAACCAAGCTCAGTGAATATTAAGTTGTCCTCAGCTACCAGTGGTTGAGCCGCGCCCTGTGCGCCAATATTAATTACAACACTCTTAGGCCGTTTATTTCATGTTCACATGGCATAATACCATCATACAATATTGCATACAAATATAAGGAACCCTTAGTCCCAACATAGTCACACAACCAGGTGCAGTTTTCTTACCTTTAACTCCGAACGCTTTGATTACGAGAAATGACCCTTGAGCACGATCCTTTTCCCGAGCCCTAGCATACACCTAGTCACAACCAAGATAAGGAATTCAATCAATAATAATTGAATAAAGGTTTTCGCTCCAAGTTCTAGCCTTCAGAACATCGAATTCCACCAAACACGGTAGTGGAATCGATCTCGAGCACCCTAGGTTAGGTCCCCTCACCGAAAAACTCCTCAAAGCCAAAAATGCCCTTAAGAGCCTCGGCCTACCTCCATCCAGAGGCCCAGCCTCCCCAAACAACGAACACGGGCCGCGACCCAGCACTCCCCATGCTGCGGCCCGCCCTTCTTTTTCAGCTCCCACCTGTTCTAGAGGGCCACTGCACACCAAGAACAGAGTCGCAGCCCGACCCCTTCGAACCCAAAAAAATCACCATTTCTAACAACCAAACCTCACTCAATTTAACCCAAAACCATCCCAATATGATACTTTAATTATCACAATAGTTCTATTATATTCCCAGCAACAAAACCCATAGGAAAACTAGCTTAAAAACTCATCAAAATCACATTTCAATCCTTGAAACCTCAAAGCTCAAAAACTACCTAGAACAACCAGCAATTCCCATAATTCAAGTGGGAAACCATAATTAGAGACTTACCTCTACTGAAGAACAAGTCCACCAAGTTGTGGCTGAGCTAATTCCCAAGTCCTTAGCCTCAATTCATTCTTCAACATCAAGAACCCAAGAACACTTAATACCCAGCCAAAACTACAGAATTTAGATAGCTAAAATCATAATTCAATGCTTACCTAAATCTTGTCTGAACCTTCAACTTGCTACTGAGATATTCCCTAAAATTCCAGCTCAAATCCTTGAGTTTCTAGCTGAATCTTCCTTTGGAATCCATGGTTTCCTTGAGAGAGAGAGAAAGTGTTGAGTGAGCTGAAAGAAAAGGGAAGGGTCAGTTTAGGTGTTTCTACTATTTTCCTTGGTTTTGTTTTATCTATCCTTAGTTAATTAAGTTAATCCCAAGGCTCGGGGTACCAAAAACGTCCCCGAGGGCAAAATGGTAAATTTGCCCAATATTCCCTCCTAAACCCTCTAACTTCAAATATATCTCCAATTATTTATTTTCATAACCCGATAACCCAAATAAATATCTAATGCCTATAACACCCCTTGACTCGCCCTGAGTCAAGTATTGGATACCGTTGTGACTTTCTTGCTAATTGGCTCCCTAGGATCGTCTCAAGCCGCATGCTGCAAATATATCCACATAATAATGTGGTCTCCTCAATTATAACTTATAGTCACATAAGCATGCTTATCATAGAATCACGCATTAAAATCATTGAAATCACATATAAACCAATTATGTCCTCCCGGCACACTAATCAAGGCCCTTAATTCTTATTAGTGAATTTTGGGTCGTTACACTATTATTCTTATAACACCCTCCGACTGTTGATTAGGTCTAGAATACTTCGTAATCACTCAAGGATGTCTTCGTCTACCACATATGGCTGAGATCGATGAAGATCGAGAAAGATCTCTACATTTTTAACATTAAAGTCAATAAGAACACTCTTGATTAGTGCGATTAATATTCTTAGAACACCCCAAATAGCTATCTAATCGTTCATTATGTCCGGAATATTCCATAATCACTCAAGGATGCTTTAGAATACTACATATAGGTGAGATCGACGATGATCGACACTAAAGTCAACAAGAACACTCTTGATTAGTGTGATTATTATTCTTAGAACACCCAGAATAGCGATTCGACCGTTGATTGGGTCTATAATAGTCCATAATAACTGAAAGATGCCATAGACTACCAGATATGGGTGAGATCGACGACGATCAAGATTGACACGTGCATTTTCAACACTAAACTCCACAAGAACACTCTTCATAAGTGTGATTATTATTCTTAGAATACCCCGGATAGCGAACCGATTGTTGATTACGTCCGGAATAGTCTGTAATCACTCAAGGATACCTTAGACTACCACGTATGGCTGAGATCAACAACGATCAAGAACGATCCCTGCCTACCTGGCTGTACATGTTCGACCAACCATGAGTACAGAGAGCGTGAAGCGACGTGTGCATGTTCAGCCTACCTGGCTGCCATGACCAGGGTTATTTTGGGAAAATGCAATGTATAGAATTGAATTTGTAGCCTAGTCGACCTTATATGTATTTTGAGATGTAAAGTATTTTCTAAACAGTATTTTTGGGATCCCAAATGTATAGCGCTTTATAATTTCAATGAATTGCTACATTTTCAAATTAAATGACAGGGAATGGGTTTTGTCTCAACTTAGCTACACTTTTAACGTAAACCTCGATTAGCGAGTGATTAACACACTTTAAACTCACTTAGTAACGGCTCCAAGGAAGTAGGGCATTACAACTTGGTATCAGAGAGAGCCAAGGTTTATGGTTCCTGGAGATTGACCGAACATGTACGCTCGCTGGCAGTGACATACTCGACTAAGGATTGGTTGGTAATGATTGAGTGATGTGCTTGATTACTTGTTTAAGTGCCCTGTTTGCCTGATTATTTTATATAGAGCATGATGAATGTGTTAACATATGAATGATGCTAGGGCATGGCCCCCTTGATTGTTATATGTTATTTGTGTTTTGTTGACTGTTGTTTTTGGTTGGTTAATGTGAATTGGGAGGTGGTTTTGGATGTTGCTATCATGCTTGATGAGCGATGTCGTTGATTGCAGGCATATTGTTGAGATGCCTCGACGATCAATCAGACTCTGTGGCAATAGGGCTGAGGATGACAATCAAGGTCAGGACCTTCCACCTGCCCCACAGGATTGGCAACAGTTATTTGTCGAGATGGAAGCTAGACTTCATCGAACAAAGGAAGAGCTTCGATAGCTGAGGAAACAGGCCCCTCCTCAGGGCGTTGGGTTGTAGATTCCTCATGTTGTGGTGCCAGTGCCAGTGCAACCTAATATGGAAAATAGGTGGGAACCTTTGTATGAGAGGTTCAGGAAGCCGCATCCTCCCACCTTCGAGGGTGGACCAGACCCACTTCGGGCAGAGCAGTAGATGAACATGATTTCTTCCATTATGGACTTCGTGAGGGTGGAAGGGAATGAGAGGTAGCTTGTGCCAGCTACATGTTTAGATAGGATGCCCACATCTGGTGGGATGTAGTGACTCAGAGAAGAAATGTTTCATCTATGACCTAGGAAGAGTTCAGAAACATTTTCAACGAGAAGTATTACAGTCTCGCAGTCCGAGCTGCAAAGGTTGACCAGTTTACCAACCTGACTTAGAACCGGATGACGGTTACTGAATATGCCTTGAGGTTTGATAGGTTGGCAAAGTTTGCGCCGGATTTGGTGCCAACCGATGCAGCACAAAGGGATAGGTTTGTGTGGGGATTGAATGTTATGATCGCCCGTGATGTTAAGATAACCTTGGATCCAGGGACTACTACGTATGCTCAGGTAGTGGACAATGCCCTCACAACTGAGGGGGCCAAGGATCAGATATGGAGAGAGAGCGCTGTTATGCGCGATGCTCGTAGGACGGTGCCTCCTTTTTCTGGATCTAGTCGGGGTAGTGGCCGCAGTGAGCAGAAGAGAAAGGCCCCAGACTTTTTCGTTCCTCCTAGCTCGGATAGGAGGGCACGGGGTGCCTTCAACGACAGTTAGGGCTGGGGTGACAGCTAGAGGAGTTTCCCAGTGTGTCCTCAATGTAGATGATGACATCAGGGAGAGTGTAGGATCAAGGCTTGCTTTATCTAAGGGAGTGTCAACCATTTGAAGGACTGCCCACAAGCCAAGAAAGAGGAGCCAAAGTAGAGCGACAGTCTCGCTCTTGCCAAAGTATTCACCTTGACCAAGACTGAGGCTAAGGATAGCCCCTCGGTTGTGGTAGGTCAGATTTTAAGTGCTTGTTCTTCTTTTACTACATTGATTGATTCGGGGGCTACTCATTCATTTGTATCTGCTAGAGTGATAGATCAGCTGTGTAGACCTAATGATTTGTATGCTAGGGAATTTCAGACTTTGTTAGAACCTAGAGAACTGGTAGTCTCTAGGAGATAGGTTCGAGCATTGCCAGTAGAGATAGACAGTAGAGAGTTGTATATTGATCTGATTGAGATAGCGGTGGATGATTTCGATATGATCTTAGGAATGGATTAGCAATCGAAGTACGGGGCGACGATTGACTGCAAGCGCAGGATGGTGACTTTTGAACCAGAAGGGGAGGTGCCCTTTGTATTTGTGGGGACAGTGAGTGGACTACGAGTACCTATGATTTCGGCACTAAAGGATAGAGACTTTATGCAGGATGGTTGCATAAGATTCCTAGCAAATATTGTGGATACCTCTAGAGTTGTGTCGGTTGGACCGAGTGAGACCAGACTGGTATGTGAGTTTCCAAATTTGTTTCCCGCAGACTTGCTAGGGTTGCCGCCACAGCAGGAGATCGAGTTTGTTATAGAGTTGGTGCCAGGGGCGGAGCTAGTATCTAGGACACCTTATAGAATGGCTCTGGCAATGTTGAAGGAGTTGAAGATTCAGTTGCAGGAGTTACCGGATTTGGGGTTCATCAGACTGAGTTTCTCGCCATGGGGTGCTCCATTGTTGTTCATCAAGAAGAAGAATGGATCTCTTAGGATGTGTATTGACTATAGGGAGCTGAACGAGTTGACTATTAAGAACAAGTATCTATTACCTAGGATCGATGACTTGTTTGACCAACTATAGGGGAAGATAGTATTTTAAAAGATTGGCCTTTGGTTAGGTTACTACCAGTTAAGGATTAAAGAGGAGGACATACCAAAGACCACCTTCTGGACAAGGTATGGACACTATGAATTCCTGGTTATGTCCTTTGGATTAACCAACGCCTCAACAACTTTCATGGATTTGATGAATAGGGTCTTCAAGGACTATTTGGATAAGTTTGTGATTGTGTTCATTGACAACATATTGGTGTATTCTCAGTCAGAGATAGAGAATGAGTAGCATTTACGCCTAGTATTACAGCGGTTGAGAGAGCATAGGTTATATGCTAAGTTCAGCAAGTGCGAGTTTTGGCTACCGCAAGTTAGGTTTCTGGGCCATATTGTCAGTAAGGTGGGGATTCTGGTTGACCCAAGCAAGATTGAGGCAGTGAGAGATTGGTCTAGACCAAGCAGTGTACCAGAAGTTAAGAGCTTTCTCAGATTGGCAGGTTATTATCGGCGGTTCGTTGAGGGGTTCTCCAGAATAGCCACACCATTGACTGAATTGACGCGAAAGAAGAATAAGTATGTGTGGGCAGACATGTGTGAGAACAGCTTCAAGGAATTAATGTTGCGACTGATCACCGCTCCAGTATTGAGTCTGCCGTCAGACAATGAGAAGTTTGTGGTTTATTATGATGCTTCCAGACATGGTTTGAGGTGTGTACTGATGCAAGCTAGAAAAGTGATTGCCTATGCATCGAGATAGCTGAAGGAGTATGAGTAGAGATATCCCACTCATGATCGAGATAACTGAAGAAGTACAAGGGTCGGATCTACGTTCCAATGGATTTTGATATACGGCGAGAGATCTTGGATGAATCACATACCACTCCCTATTCTTTACACCCAGGTACAACAAAGATGTACCAAGATTTGAGGACCTTGTACTGGTGGTCGGGAATGAATAGGGACGTGGTGGACTATGTGGCCAAGTGTTTGACTTGTCAGCAGGTAAAGGCTGAACATCAGAGGCCATTTGGGTTATTGCAGCCTCTCGAAATTCCGGAGTGGAAATGGGAGGATATCACCATGGACTTCGTGGTTGGATTGCCGAAGACCGTGGGACAACATGATTCTGTGTGGGTGATTGTGGATAGGTATACCAAGTCCGCCCACTTTTTGCCTCTTAGGACAACTTATACAGTTGAGCAGTATGTTGAGTTGTATGTGAAGGAAATTGTACGACTTCATGGGGCTCCGAGGTCAATAGTGTCCGACAGGGACCCCACCTTCACTTCCAAGTTTTGGGAGAGCCTGCAGAAGGCTATGGGCACGGAGTTGCGGTTTAGTACTGCTTATCATCCTCAGAATGATGGATAATCTGAGAGGACGATTTAGTTACCGGAAGAAATGCTGCGAGCATGTGTGCTGGATTTTGGGGGATCTTGGAGTAAGTGTAACTTCCTACGTTTTCGGGTACCTTTAAACGACTCGGGTCGGGATTTTTTTCCCCCGGGTTAAGAATATTATTTTAAATAATATTATATTTTGCTTGTAAGTATTCCATGAGTTATTGCTAGCCAAAATATGAATTTTGTGATTTTAAAAGTCAAGATTAGACTTTCGGTCCTGGACCGACACAAAAACCCTGATCGGGTAAAAATCTCAGAAAATAAAATGAAAAATCATGGCAATTATATTTTGGGCATAAAATACATTCATAAAAGTTAAAGTTTGGTCAAAAATAATAAACCTAAAAGAAAATGGAAATTTTAAGGCATTTTGTGTTAAATGCCTAATTTTGCCGAAATGGGGAATTTTATTCCATGAATGGACCTTAGGTTAAATTTTATTATGTGATTAATTAAATTAAATGTGAGAGACATTTAATTTAATTAATTAATGTTAAGTTTGGTGATTAAAACTTAATAAGAGTGAAAAAGGTGTCAAAAGCCAATTTGGACTTTTCTTCTTATGAAACATTTATTAACCTTTATAAAAATAAAAAAAATGAAATGATCATATATATAGCAAGGGGTGGCTGGCCAAGTGATGTTTTGAAACCCCATTTATTAACTAATTGAGTTTAAATCCCATTTATTTAAAGGTTTGGGATATTGTCAAGTGGGCAAGTGGGAGTAAAACACTTGAGTGTTTTTAGGGTAAATTAGATAGTATAAACTCTTCCAACCATCCCCAACCGACCACACAACTCTCTCTCATTCACTCATCTGATTTTTGAAGACCTCTCAAAGTGTTATCTCAATATTCAACCTCAAGAACACCAAGGAAACTTGGAGGCTAAGTCTTGGTCTAGGAAGTATTTTTCCCTAAGGTAAAGTTTCACTAATCTAGGTTTTTGTAAAGTTTTAAGCAAAGAGTTTCAAATAGCTAATTAACTATGTTGTTGGGGGAACTTGGTTAGGGTTTTTGAAAGGTTTTGAAGGAGTCAAAGCTTATAGGAAGGTCCAAACCTTAAGCAAAAACACCAAAGAGGTAAAACGTTTACTTTTGATGATTTTGTTGTAGGGTTTTTAGTTTTAAGCATGATTTTGTATATTTAATGCTTAAAGTTTCTTGTTGGTGATGTAATAAGGTTATGGTAGTTGTTTAATAATATTTATGATGCATGTGTATTGATTTTTGAAAATGGGAACCAAAACCCCCAAGGGTTTTGTAGGATACCCTAAAACAAACATGTTTTAAGCTGTGACTTCCAAGGGGTCAAGCAGCCACTGTATATTGTTTTTGTAAAATTAAATTGTACTGTGATGTTGTTGAGATTGAGTACATAAAATTGAGCTTTTGAAACACTAAAAAATGTTTATAAATGAGTAAGTTATGCTATTTCAAAGTTTAGGTAAAAAAACTATTTTTTCGTATTCTTATTTTCGGAACCAAGTTTGGACAGCCACTGTATAGGGCAAATGAACCCATTTTTTTCTAAAATTTTGTGGACATATTTCTGGAATAACCTATTATTCCACTGTAAAATTTGGTAAGAAAATATTGAACGGTTTGAAAGTTATTAACTGTCAAAGTTTGGAAAAAATAAGGACTTGAAAATAAGGTCATTTTTACCTCATTGTTGGAAAATGATTTCACCAATCAAAAATGCTCATTTTGACCTAAGATTTTACAAAGACATAAATGGCATAATAAAAATGGAATTGGGAAATTTTGGTAACAATTGGGTAAGTAAATTTCAAGTTATGAACTAACGAAGTATGTAGTTAAAAATATGAAAAATAGGCTTTTCACACTTAGTGTAAAAATGAGATTTTGGAACATAAGGTAAAAAGTAAAATTTTGCTTATTTCAATATATAAATTGGTAAGTCTTGAAATCATATTTTCACTAAAATTACCCCTTTGAGTTTAAATGAATTATTTTTTTTAAAGAGCTTTTATTCTTTCTTAAAAAATAAGAGATTTAATTTATTAATAGTTAATAAATTAAAAGAGGGTTTAAAACCCTATAATTTGAGAAAATAATTAAATGAATTATTTTTCTAGTAAGTAAAATTGATTAATTGATTTTGGAAAATTAATTAGTCAAGATGGGAAATTTTTAACGGTTTTCCTAATTAAGACAAATTAGGCAATTTTCTTAAAACAGTTTTTAGATATTAAAACCTTAAGAAAAATAAAAGGAAAATTTAAGAGTTTATTTTCTTTAAAAATAATTAAGGAATTTATTAGTATTTTCTGGATATAATACCGGCTAAAATCTTACCTATTTTAACCGACTAGTCGAAAGTGCGGGTTAATAGCGATATCTTGAAAGAATAAGATTTTTAGCGGATTGTGGGAAAATACCATTGTGATACCCGAGCCTAGGTATCGAGACCTTAGGATAGGCCTCCCCGAGACTTAGGGTTTAGTCTCGAATATTTTGTATGACTTTCCTTAATAGGTTTAAAACCAAATAAGGATTATAAATCCTTACAAATGACTTTTATTAAAATGACCAAACTGCCCAAAATAATAATAATGAATTATGAGTGCCATAATTAATCCGAGTATACTGTATGGATAACTACAGTATTGGCTAAGCGTAACTGGACTGAACGTTGGAGGGTGAAAACCTACTGAGCGCTAAGGACTCCAAGTAAGTCAACTTATATTGTATGGCTGCAACATGAAATGATTATTGTCTTGTATGTTAGTATAGGGATACATGCACATATATAGGCTGTCATAGAAAGTTGTTTAGAGACGTTAGTCTAGTGAGTGCTGATTTAGAAAATATGAATGGTAGATGTCCGTCATATCCTAGATGGTTGATCCCCGTCACACTGCTTGATTTTATTTATGTCTGGTTCATTAGCGCGACGAGTGGCCATGAGATGAGGATAAGCTGGTTAAACCTAGGGGCGCCAAGATAAATGGGACCTAGGGGCCCTCATGCTTACTTAATCATTGGACGGTTAGAATCCGAGCAAGTGCTCTGATAAGTTATTCCCGGATAGCAGCCGTGAATATTGGCCATTCAGTGAGAGTGCCTAGAGATACTAGGGGTTGCCAAGATTGAGTGAGGCTGAACACCCTAGGGGCAACTTCTCACCAGCACCACTGATTAACATCGATGTCTCCGTAAAACCGTGTAAATTGGATTACACTCTTGAATAAGTAGCGATGCCCTAGGTAACACGATAGTTGCCCTTGATGAGAATATTTATTGCCTAGATCTTAGTGTGGGGACTCGGTTCTCTTTTACAGATTAGCAATTATGTTGGAGGGCGCGTTACGCATGAATTGTTGGAAATTGTCAAGTGTTGGTCTCGAATTATGTTGTGATATAATATATCTGCTTACTCTGGGATTTTCTGAGTGCAGGGATATAATTGTTGATAAGATATAGTTGTGATATAATATATCTGCTTGTTCTGGGATTTTTCTGAGTGCTGGATTTTTATCTAGTTATGAATTAATTTATCCTTGGTTATCAGGCATGACCATAAGTTTTCCAGGACGCTTTAGCGTTCTTGAAATTGATTGTGTAGGGTCCGGAACCCTAATTCTCTACATGCTTTGTTTGAAAGTTGATCTTACTAAGCGTTTTCGCTTACCTAGTTGTTTCATGTTGTAGGTAAGGGCAAGGGCAAGGCAGAGCAGTGAGCGCTGGAGTCTTCCTTGCAAATGTACATGTGGACCGACCTTTTGGGAAGCCGTTTTATTTTTGGAAATGTTGTGTACTTTTCCTAAACTAGGCTCACTCTACTCTTTATAAAACATGTTTGTAACTAAATGTTAAGTATGGCCATACGACTTTTTTAAAAGTTCTTTTTTCTATGGGTTTTTGGGACATTTTGTTAAATGAAAACATTTATATTTCCGCATTATCGAGTCTTGAAAATCTGGGTCGTTATAGTAAGTATCTCCCTTTGATTGAGTTTTCATACAATAACAGTTATCAGGTGACTATCGAAGTGGCTCTGTATGAGATGTTGTATGGGAGGAAGTGTAGATCACCTATCCATTGGGATGAGACAAGTGCGAAAAGATATCTGGGTCCTGAGATTGTTTAGAGAACCAATGAGGCGATTGAAAATATTAGAGCTCGAATGCTCACCTCCCAAAGTCGCCAGAAGAGCTACTCGGACTTGAAATGCAGGAATGTAGAGTATCAAGTCGGTGACCATGTGTTTCTCAGGGTTTCTTCCTCGAGAATAGTGAAATGGTTTGGTGTTTGGGGCAAGTTGAACCCTAGGTTTGTTGGTCCCTTTGAGATTCTAGAATGGGTTGGAGGTGTAGCTTACAGATTGGCGATGCCTTCAGCTCTATCAGGGGTTCATGATCTATTTCACTTGTCCATGCTCCGGAAGTATGTATCAGATTCTATGCACGTGCTGAGCTATGAGAACTTGGAGCTGGACCAAGATTTGTCTTATGAGGAGAAGCCAGTTCAGATTCTCGACAGGAAGGATAAAGTCTTGCGAAACAAGACCATCGCCTTGGTGAAAGTGCTGTAGAGAAATAGCAAGATAGAAAAGGCGACGTGGGAGCTTGAATCAGATATGCGGGATCGGTATCCCGAATTATTCATGTAATTTCGAGGACGAAATTTCTATAAGGAGGGGATAGTTGTAGCATTGCAAAATTCGCTAATAAGGCTTGGGGCCTTGATTAGCGTGTCTAGAGGGAAATAATTGATTTATTGTATTAATATGTGAATTTGATGAGTATGTGATTAGAAATGCATGTTTAGGTGAATTAAATATACATGTGGGCCCAATTTGGTTGTTAGGGGCATATTTGTAAATTTTAGCCCGTTGAGGGCATAAATACAATATTTGTGTATATTGTGATTGACACCACGAGTGAGTAGTGATATATTTGTGATGCACAATCCGAGACAGTCCTAGGAAGAAATTTAGCTAGAAAGTCACAACGGGGTCGAATACCCGGCTCGGGAGGAGCTTAGAGGTATTTTGGGTATATAATATGAGTTTAGGATTTATTGTGTATCGGCTAGTAATTTAGTAATGAATTGAGTATGCCGGGATTAACGGGGATTTGTAGGTGTACTCGAGGACTTAGCGGGATATGTCAAATGACTAAATTACCCTTGGTGGTATTTGAGGACATAGACTAACTTAACGGGGCAATTAAGTCATTTTGGCAAAAGGATATATACCATTTGGAAGCTCGGGACTCTAGAACACTTAGACAAAACAGAGGAAAGGAAAGAAAGGAACCAATTTCTCTCAGCTCACTCTTCCATTCTGTTCTCACTCTCTCCATGGGGTTGGATTTTTGAAGGATCTTAGGCCAGAAATTCAAGAGTTCATAGGCTTAGTTAGGATCAAGGGTAAGTTTTTAATTCAGTTCTTTGTTGAATTCAACTGGGAAGTGTTGTGGTTGGGAGCTGATTTGTGTTTTGCTTTGTGGGCTGTTGGGATGAAGTTTTGGCAAGGTTAAGCTTAAGAGTCTGGTAATTTAAGCTTGGAACTTGATTTGAAAGCTGCTCAAGGTCGAATTCCTACTCAAGGTAAGAATTTCATTGATTTCTAAAGTGAATTTACTGTTGTGGTTAAAGTTTTGTGGAGTTTTAAACCACTAGGTGATTTTGAGCTTGGATGAGTGTGTGAGTTAGTTTTCTGGTGTTTATGTGTTGTGATGTTGTTCATTTGCATTTTTGGGTCGAATTGGAACTTAGGTGTACTTGGGTAATGATTTAGGTAAGTTTTGGCTCGGGAAAAATAGTGGGAAAAACCCAGTTTTCTGAGTTGGCGTATGAGCACCGCGACCCTGTTCTTCTGTGTTGCGGCGCTAGGATGAGTCTGAATAAGGAGCCCCTGCTGGGTGCCACGGCCCCTGTTGTGTTGTGCCACGACGCTAGGCCATTTTTAGGGTGGTGGATTTTGTGTTTTTAGGGCCTTGGCCCAAGGGGCTCGGGGGACGCTTTTGCCACCTTGTGTGGGGAAACGAGAGGTCCCAAGAGCACGGGATTGTTTCCGGAGTACAATTATGAATTGGTTAGTAACGAGAGCGTTACTTGTGTATTGTCACTAGGTTTTCAGCGAGGCTCGAGTTAGAGGA
The DNA here is from genome assembly GCF_963169125.1 of Humulus lupulus. Lineage (NCBI taxonomy): Eukaryota > Viridiplantae > Streptophyta > Magnoliopsida > Rosales > Cannabaceae > Humulus > Humulus lupulus. Next base: position 61,729,828 of record NC_084793.1, read on the forward strand.
CTGTGCTCGGGATTTCGGTGTTCAAGAAGCTCGGGACACAGGTAAGAAAACTGTGTACCCGTAGTGCAGGGTGTGGCCCTATAGTTTGTATTGCAGGGCACGACCCTATGTGATTGAATTGTAGGGCGTAGCCCTATTATTTATGTTATGTATTTTTTTTAACTTTTTCTTAATTATATGTTGTGTATTGCATACTTGTGAATGAACGACAAAGGCCATGAATGGCGAAGGCCGAGAACAGCAGGTATTCGGGTACGACAAAGGGCCAAGAATGGTAGGAAGTCGGGTACGGCAAAGAGCCAGGAATGACGTTAAGCATGTGGAGTGCAAGGCCTAGCACGGCAAGGGCCGGGAGTGGCGTTGAGCATGTGGAGTGCAAACTGCTAGGGTGAGACCCTTCACGGATGCATAAGTCATCCTCACGGTGTAGACTGCGAACCCAGGGCTTGGTAAAGCACCTGGGACGACATGTCCGCTATATGTTTAGCCTGTTGGCAGCTTTGTTATATGCTGATTGATAGATATGCATATGTTGATTGTTTGTGTTGAGTTTTCTTGCTGGGCTTTGGCTCACGGGTGCTCTATGGTGCAGTAAGGGCAAGGGAAAGGTCGACCAACCATGAGTACGGAGAGCGTGAAGCGACGTTTACATGTTCAGCCTACCTAGTTGCCACGACCAGGGTTATTTTGGGAAAATGCAATGTATAGACCTGAATTTGTCGCCTAGTCGACCTTAAATATATTTTGAGATATAAAGTATTTTCTAAACAGTATTTTTGGGATCCCAAATGTATGACGCTTTATAATTTCAATGAATGGCTACATTTTCAAATTAAATGATTGGGAACGGATTTTGTCTCAACTTAGCTACACTTTTAACCTAAACCTCGATTAGCGAGTGATTAGCACACTTTAAACTCACTTAGTAACGGCTCTAAGGAAGTTGGGCGTTACAGCCTTCCTCTTGAATTCCGTCCACCACCTAAAAAATGAGATTAGATGAAATAACTCAATGGTGGGAGATGTATACGGCTGCACCTTCACAATCTCCACCACCGCCTCCATATATGTTCGGATATGACGCGCCTACACATGTTCCCTCGCAGTCTCACCTCATTCTACATTTAGAAATGGCACGTCTTCGTTAGCAGCTCTGCCACGATCTCCACCACCCTCAGTCATTTAGTTTCCAGATGACAGTGACGATGATGATGCGATCAACTTAGGATAGATGATATAATTATATAAATAACAGTTTTTATTTGCTTTAATACTATTAAGATAATTATTAATATTAGATTGTATGGTCTATTTTCTTATCAATTAATAAAGACTACAATTATGATTTTAAATTTTATTATTGTTGACCCAAGATTTGGCCAACGTCATTGAGTCAAAATTATGATATAAAATAATAATTGAACTTAAGAATGATAAACGACACACAAATTTATAGTGGCTCAGGCTCACTGATCAGTAATGACCTATGTCCACTGTATATTCGTATTTATGTAAATTCTCAACCTACGATCAGATGACTAGAGTCAACCAAGTTTCACAAGCTCAGAGGGAGGATACAAAAATGTGGATAATAGCCTTAGATTCTTAGAATTCTTGGAAAGTAAAGAATTATAGCGTAAAATATAAATGAATTCTTGAATCCTCAATTTATAGACTTAAGAACATACATAGATGGGTCATGGGCCCTGCGTAACTTGTGCAACAAGTAAATATAAAATAATACGTAAATAATACACTCTATATTTGAAATAACAGATATCTCACAAATATCTACATATTAAACTAACTTTGAGCTTTAACTGCATTTAACCGAGCAGCTCTAGTTGCATGTCTTTTGTCAACTTCTTTTCCTGCTACATTGTGTAAGTTCTGAATTTATCTGATAGCATGTTTTCTTCTACTATCTGGTCATGAGATGACCAATCCTCTATACATGTCTCCTCATGTGTCCTTCACGTGCCTTATGTTGGTGTCGCGTCAGCATGCTAAATTTTTGGAAAACATTTGCCCCCCAAGTTTATTATGATGTGATCAACATTAAATAAATTTACTTGACCAGGATTCACCAATCTTTCTCGTCCAACTGTACTTTTACTTCCTCGAAAAAGTAAATAATCATGAGTTTACGGTTTCCAAGGAAAGATTTGACGGCTTTACATTTTCCAATGTTCCTAAACCCTCTTTTCTTTCATGACATTTCAGCTACCCTGAGCAGTATAAATAGGCTTATTCTTTTTCCATCATTTTTTACCTCTACTTTCTCTCTCTTCATGAACTTCAAAGTTTCAAGCACTCTCCCAAGCAGTTCGAGACAGATTTTTAGGCATTTCCAAGCAGTTTCAACATAATTTATTGAGCATTCTTCACTTCAAGTAAGTTTTCATCAAACTCCCTTATATTTTTTTGCTAATTTTCTTGCATTTTGACTAGGAATAATCTTTTTTTTTTCATAACTATCATATTGAAGTTCTTGGAATGTTTTTTAGGATAATTGGTTATTGGTAGGAATGTGTATGATTCGTGGTTTAAATGAGTGTTTAGGTACTATTCAGGAGTGTAAAGATGTCTAGGAAGGTTTATGAGGATATAACTACTAATTTTGGGTCTGAAATAGAAGTAAAAATTTGATTTTTGGGCCCTGGAAAAAATCTAGGTTTTTCTCACCGACGACAAAATCGAAAAGTTTTCTTGAATTTTTTTTTCACTTTTACTTTTTGATATGTTATGTTTACCTGCTCGTATCTTAGAGTCTGATTGTTGCTAAATAATTGCTGGTTGGCTAAATACTGAATTAATTTCCACGAACAATAGTTATTTTCTTAATTCTCCCCCTATTGGTCGTAGATTCTCACTTCTCCTTCTTCTTCTCAGATATTCATGCAAAATCCTTGGGGAGGTGAGAGGCCAATATACGAAGATCTTCTAAATTTCCTATTCATAGACTTCGAGCAACCTACTTTGCTTATTCCACAAAATCTAACACAACCAATACCATCAACCAGCCATCTCAGTTCAAATTGTTTTATGGCACGAGTATAGCATGTTTCTAAAAGAAAGAAAAAGATCTCTGATCCTCACATTGGTCAGCACGCGGCCAATGCTGAGGGTCCTTAGACTATCAACCGACTCGTAGCAACTGAGCAGCCTCCCGAGTTTCTTCTATCCCACTCTCTTGTAAGAGAAGTCATAAAAAGGACGTACCCTGGTACATCACCCCTCCTAGCATTATATCGAGTAGGATGGTGGCCAAGTATCCTAAGAAATACAGCCTCCCTTGGATTACTTTATTCAAGACAATCCTCGACTAGAGGGAAAACGTGTCCGGTGGCGCTTATAGTGCTTAGTCGAGTCATCACATTGAGGCAGGGGCAACCTTTCCTCTACACAATTTTTTCCAAGGAGTGGTGAACTATTTTTGACATTTCTCCCTTCCAAATTACAGTGAAAAAGTACAAAGTGTTATCAACGCTCTATATTCTTTATCCCCACAAGAAATGGCATGTACCTACTCCACATGAAATCAACTACATTTTCGATCTTAAATCCAACCCCAACCAAAATAACATGGGGCTTTTCCATTTCTGCCATCACGATTCTTCCCATAGATTCTTGACCGATATAACATACAAGTCCAATGTGGGCAAATACTTCCAAGAGTATTTCCTCACAACCGATCTCGTAGTGGACAACTTTTCCTTTACTTGGGGAGGTAATTTTTCTTCTTGAATTTGCTCAAAATTTTGGTCGTTTATTTCTTCCTTGTCTTAGTTTACTTTGTTGAATATAGGCCCATGGTTCTGACGAGAGCCTACCTAAGGCATGGTAGAGATGGTCGTTTCCTTTGCCAGAATGACCTCTGTAGAGAAGAGTGTTAAGGCACTGGTAACCGAAAATAATTTAAGGTTGGTCGGCCTTTTGGAGCCTCACCAATATGTGAAATAAACAACTGCTGGGAGTGCCACATGAGAAGGTACTGATGTCACTTCCCAATCACAGGATGTTTCCCAACCCCCCAGGTGCCGTCTGACGAAGGTCACCATCAGGGAACTAGTTTCTAGTCCTTGATTAGAACCTATTCCTCCTTCCCATGAGAAAGGAAAACAAAAGCTACCTGATCATCCTTATCGGGTATATGACTCGTCCGAGGACAAAAATGGTATGGATTTTTCAACTCTTTTAAATGTGTTGCCCATTCCAATTAGTATGTTCAACAGGAATGGCAACTTTATATTTCCAACAAGTAGCTTTAATCCGAATTTCTTTGAGGAGGATAGTGTTTGTAGCAGTAATAACTTAGATAACGTAGCGACCAATATCTTTAGTTCGGGTATAATACTTAGAATTTTTCCTTGTCGACCTTTATAAATTCTTGTGGACACTTTAACTAATTTGTTCACCCTTTTTTTTTCAGCCATGCAGGCGAACAACTCTATTGACATCTACTCCTTGGGAGGCAAAACCACCAGCTCAAAGAAATCGAACAAGAGAGAGGTCGGAGGGACCAGCAGGGCATCTCCGAGTAAGAAGTCTCGATCAATGGAGACTCATCTTCCTACTAAGGCCACTACTCCTCCTCCCTCCTCTTAACCTAAATCTTCCACTCAGCAGGTGGGAGATCCTTTTGTTAACGGGAAGCTTACCAACGCATCCTGCTCTACAATAGAGAAGCTACATAAAGTGGTCAAACATATACTCAACAATGAGGCCTTTGCCTCTCTTCCTTTGTTGAAAACAGACCAGGTCATTGGTCGTGGTTTCATAGAAATGCTCGCCGTAAGTCCTCTTTAATTGTTGTATTTCTGGTTAAAATTTTAAATATATCAACATTACTTTTATGCGGCTTGCAGGCTCTCCTGACCATGAACAACGGGTGGTGTCGTGCTGAAGAAGATGGCTCCAAATTTGCTCAGGAATGAAAAGCAGCAAATGACTTGATCAAGGCCCTCAACGAGGTGCTAAGAAAAACCAAGGGGGACTTGTACAAGGCTATAGATTTAAAAGAAAAATGCAAGGTTGCGTCCAAGGCCAACCATGATAAGGCGGTCAAGCTTCAGGATGATTTAGTCGCTAGTCAGAAGGAGGCCAATGAGTTGGAGGAAAAGATGAAACATCTCGAGGAGATTAATACGAGAAACTTGGAGAGGTTTCAAGGGGCTACCTTCACCTATTTTTATATGTTCTGGAAAAACAATCAAGGTGCAAATTTTGATTATCTTCCTGAACAGATAAGGGAGTTCGAGCTTGCTCGATGTGCTGCTCGAATGGAGGAAGAGAAAAATGCCCCTGCATCTCCTGAGATTTCTCTAGTCACAGGGATCGATGGAGAAGAGAAGGTTGGAGCAACTGTCGACTAGCAACCCCATCAAGAACCTCCTGCTTAGTGAATTTATTTTTTTCCTTCTATTTTGTAATTATAACACCAAATTAACTTGTTTGTGGTGTCAAAAAAAATTATTGCTCAAAGTAGTGATACTTTTATGCTAGTTTCTCAATTATATCCGAGCAGTACTGCTCACGATGTAAAGACCTCTTTTTTTATATTATAACTGTTATTATAACATCTGCTCGTATGACCGAACTTAGTGATTAAAGCTCAAAACGTGCATTCACTAAGCTGTAGTTGTAGTGTAGATGGGAGGTCAATTCCATATGGAGGTAACTAAGAACAATAATATAAGTAGAAAAATAAACACAAAAGATTAGTACAAAATGATGGAAATGGAGGTTTTAGTTTTTTTTGTTATCTTTTTTATGAAATGGTAAAATGAGATAAGTGACATAAAAATAAGATGTAATCAAGTGTTGAATAGTTGAAATGTTTCCATAATCATCCATATGCTTGTTTAGTTACTTAGTTACTTGATTTACAAAATTACACAAGTAAATAGTTCACATCTCAACATTTACTTGGAAAATCTAACATTAAAGTTCATATTCTTTTATAAAAAAAATTCCATTTGAGTTATAAAGTTCTTTACTTTAGGGGCACAATGTTAATCTTATGAAAAATCTAAAAATGAAAAAATATCCAAAGGCAATAATGTAATAGAAGATTAGACATAAAATTATGTATCAATATTACTTTTACTAATTAGAAACACATAGAAAGAGCATGACTAATCCTATATATTATTCGCAAAAGTAAATAAAAATAACAAAATAAAGATGAGATTGAAAGAACATAAATAACTCAAATGCATTATATTAAGAACATAGTAAATCAAAGTAAAAAAATAACATTATTATCGTATGGCATCATCCCTAACCATCCTAGGAAGATTATTATGCTCATCATTCTCACAAAATTTTAAGAAGAAAGTATGAGAAGAAAGTGAGTAGAAGTTTTGCTATAGTTTCTTTACTCTCAAAATTACATCCCAAATGTGAAAGAAGAGCCCATATTTATAAAAGAAGAAAAGGACGAAAAGAAATTAAACTACAAATGGGGTTTACAAAATAAATTTGAAATAATAATAATAAAATATTATTTTGAAAAATCAAATCTTATTATTAATATTAACCTAGCTATTTTAGTAAATGGTCATCATGCCCATTTTTCTAAATTAATACAAAATGTGAGCTTTAAAGCTCAAAATGGGAGGGTCCAAGGCCCAAAATGCACACAAAATGGGTTGTCAACACAGTTGTGGCATTGACCAACTCCCAGGCAATAGGGGAAGGCCACGTGGCACGGTCGTCAGCAGGGGAAAGAAGCAGGCAAGCGGGTTGGGTCAGGCGCAGGTAGGCGGGTCAAGCAGGTGAGCAGGGGCTGGACGCGTGGCATGCACAGACAACACCATGTGGTGCTGGGAGAAAGAGAGAGGAGTAGGAAGGATGGCCTGGGCCTGGGGGTCTTTGGGCCTTTTTCTGGGCTTCTTTATCTAAAAAATACTAACTTTTTCTTCTTTTTTCAGCTTTACATAATTCTTTTTTCATTCTTTTTTTATTGGTGCCCAAATGCAATTTATTCCTGAAATTTAAACTCAAAATAAATTAAAAATTACTATTTTCAATTATAAAATATATTACAATAAATTCATGAAAATATTAATTAAAACTTCATTCATTTTGAACTTTAAAACTAATGAATTGACATTTTTGAGCACTAATCACAACCCCAACCAGCTTATTGCTAGTCCCTAGCAATTTAAGTGGAGAAGAAAACTATCAATTTGAATAATTAAGTCAAACCAAGAAAAATCATCTAAGCATTTTCAAAATATCAACAAAAAATCATAAATGACTATCTAAGCTACTTCACTTGCAATTCTAGAAAGGTGTGTGTATGCACCAAACCATATTCCTTTTTATCGCAAGTCATAACACAAATAGTATTGAAAAATCTCAAAAGTATAAATGTTTCAACTCCAAATTCCTCATGGGCATTGAAATTATTTTTATGGGAAGGATAACATTCTTGGAGTTGGAAATGTAACAATTAACGCTCAAATGAGAGAAGATAAACTATTTAGGATAAATAATTTGAACAAGTATTGATCACAAGATAGGTAAATCAACTTATTGGATTTCAAATGACAAACAACATTTGGGATTTACATGATAAAACTCAAAGAATAAAATGCCAACTGACTAGAAATGATAAATAAGAAAAGAAAACTATTAATAATTTTTTATATATATATATAATTAATTTTTTTATTCATAAATACTATTACACAAAACAACAAAATAAAAATATATGTTTTTTAAGGAATTACACAATAATATAGGAAAGTGTTGCTCTTGTTCTATTTTTTTTTTCATTTTTCATTTTTTTACTTTGTTTTTCTTTCTTCTTCTTCTTTTTTTTAAATTATTTTTTTTTACAAGAGGCAACACAAAAATAAAAAGAAATCACAAAAAATAAAATAAATAGAACACAAATTTAAAATTTATTACAAAGACTCAATCTTATATGAAAATTATCCCTCTAGTAACTGTCATGTTTTAAATTCCAAAAACGTGACTTTACAACTCAAATGATCAATAAAAGTTCAAAATTTTGTTTTCTCAACTCTCACAACTCACCAAGAAATGAAAAACTTTAAACTTGAAATTTCTCTCAACTATTTGTGTTAACAACCAATTTACCACATGTTTGGAAAGTGCACAAAAGAACTCTGGAAATCACTTCTTAACAACCAAACCAACAAGTTGTACTCATGCTCAGATAATTTTGAGAAAATTTAACTTAAAAATTCAAAAAAACAATAAAATTTTCTAAATGAATGCTCACCACCCCCAACTAAAAACCAGATAGTGTCCTCAATGTCAAAATGAATATTTAATGAAAAAGACAGGGAAAGAAAACACCTGGATGATGAAAATGTCCATGAGGTGAGAGTTGAAATAACCTGATAACAATACCCCAAAACAAACAAAATACAAGAACGAAAAAACATACAAAAATAAAAGAAAGATAGAAAAATAAAAACAAACAAACCATTAAGAATTTCAGAGTGTATAAACTGGGTCCTTATGAAGGACCTCTTCAACGTGACTCACACTCTCAATGTAATGCTTTAGTTGTTGGCCATTGACTCAAAAAATCCTCCAATCGGTTGGGTCCTTGACCTCAACTGAACCATTGGGAAATACTTTCTTCACTACAAATGGACCAGTCCAACATGATCTTAGTTTACCGAGGTGCAAGTGAAAACGAGAATCATATAGATGCTCTTTCTAATTTGGCTCAAAGTGTTTTCGCATGATCTGTTTATCATTCGCGATTTTCAACTTCACTTTATAGATCCTAGAATTTTCATATGCATCATTTCTTAACTCCTCAATTTTGAGTTTGTGATTGATACCTGCGACATTAATATCAAAGTTGAGGGCTTTGATAGCCCAATAAGCTTTATGCTCAAGCTCAACAAATAAATGACAGGCTTTTCCAAAGACAAGCTGATAGGGAGACATCCTAAGAGGGGATTTGAAAGCAGTGCGGTATACCAAAGAACGTCTATAAGATGTGTCGACCGATCTTTGCGATCAAATTTACCGTCTTTTCCAGAATGTGTTTTATCTCCCTATTGGCTAACTCAGCTTGGCCATTAGTCTATGGATGATAGGCATTTAATACTTTATGAATTAGTCAGTACTTATGCATAAGAGCTTCAAAAGATCTGTTGCAAAAGTGAGTGCCTTGATCATTGATGATAGCGCGAGGAGTACCGAACCTTGATAACACATTTTCTTTCAAGAATTTGTCAATTGTAGTGTTATCATTGGTTTGACAGGGTACGACCTCGCCCCATTTTGAAACATAATCCACAGGGAGAAGAATGTAAATGTAACCAAAAGAAGGTGGAAATGGTCCCATAAATCCTATCCCCGAACAATCAAATATTTCAATAACAAGAATTGGGTTCAAGGGAATCATGTGCCGACGAGACAAGGAACCTAAATTTTGGCACCTTATACAAGAACGACAGAAATCATTAGTGTCTTTAAACAAAGTGGGCCAATAAAGAATGCATTGTAAGATTTTTGCAGCGGTCTTCTTCACAGATAAGTGACCACCACAAGCATCATTGTGGCAAAAAATCAGCACGCTAGACACCTCATCATCATGGATGCATCTTCGCATGATTTGATCGGGGAAATACTTGAATAAGTGTGGGTCATCCCAAAAGAAATTATGCACCTCAACCAGAAATTTACGTTTATCTTGTGAACTCCACTCAGAAGGAAGTTCACCTGTTGATAAGTAGTTCACAATGTGAGCATACCATAGTAACTTAGTAACAGAAAGCAATTGCTCATTGGGCGAATCATCATGAATAGGTGGACCATCAGTGGGATCACTGAATTTAAGTCGAGACAAGTGGTCCACGACGAAGTTTTCAACACCTTTCTTGTCTTTGATCGTTATATCAAATTCATGCAACAGAAGGATCTACCGTATTAATCACGCCTTGGCATCCTTTTTGGCAAGGATATACTTAAGGGCGGAGTGATCTGTGAAGATCGTAAAAGGGGACCCAATCTGATAAGTTTAAAATTTGTCAAGAGCAAAGACCACTGCAAGCAACTCTTTCAGTAGTGGAATAGTTCATTTGAGCATTATTGAGAGTTCGACTTGTATAGTGTATAAAAAAGGATTTCCAATCCCTTCGTTGTCCTAACAAAGCTCCCACTTCAAAGTTACTGGTGTCACACATGATTTCGAAAGGAAGACTCCAATCGAATGATTGAATGATGGGAGCGGAAGTGAGTGACGTCACAAGTGCTCGAAATGAATCCTCACACTTTGGTGTCCACTCAAAGATGGCATCCTTGGCTAGGAGGTTGCATAATGGATGAGAAATCATTGAAAAGTTTTGTATGAACCTCAAATAAAAACCAGCATGACCAAGGAATGACCTAATGTCTTTGATGGTCTTAGGGGTAGGCAATTTTGAGATGAGGACAATTTTAGATTGATCAACCTCAATCCCTTTTTCAGAAAAAATGTGGCCTAAGACTATGCCGGAAGATACCATGAAATGACACTTCTCCAAATTAAGCACAAGGTCTTTCTCAATGCATTTTTTTTTTTAAAACGGCTTCAAGGTTGAGAAGAAAAGTATCAAAAGTTTTTCCAAAGACAGTTAAGTCATTCATTAATACTTCCATAGATTTTTCAATCATGTCACTGAAGATACCAATCTTGCATTTTTGGAATGTAGTTGGTGCATTACACAACCCAACATAAGTGTTAAAAGGACAAATGAAAGTGGTCTTATATTGATTCTCTAACACAATCTTGATTTGATAATAGCCTGAATACCCATCAAGAAAGCAATAGAAAGCATGACCAGCTACATGCTCAAGGATTTTGTAACGCCTCAAATTACCTAATAAGACTTAAGACCTTGACTAGGGGGCCAAGATGGCAAACTATGGAGAATTATTTGAATATATATGATTTAATTATGAAATATATGTGTATGTGATATATATGTGTATCATTATATGATTACGTGAGTTATATTATAATATGACTAGATATGCATGTTTAGGTGTCAAGTTAGCTGGAGAGTCACGACGGGACCTAATACCCGACTCAGGGTGAGTCAAAGGGTATTTTGGGAATTTAGTACATTACTGGGATATTAGGTTATGAGAATAAATATTTGAGGATATATTCAGAGCAAGTGAGATTAGGAAGGAATGTTGGGAATTTTGACCATTTTACCCTCGGGGACATTTTTGGTACTCTGAGCCTCGGCATTTGCTTAAGGTTACTTGAACCCTAAGTAAACCACACAAAACAAAAAACACTCTCATCTCTCCCAAACTCTCTCTCACTCATGTACACTCTCTTTCTCTCAATTCCTAGGAATTTCTTGCGATCTAAGGGGAATCGAAGCTAGCTTAGGCTCGAGATTGCTTGGGGAAAGGCTTAGAATCGTTTTGGGCGGTATAGGTATCGATCTCTAGCCTTAATTCTATATGTTTGCTATGGTTTTAGCTGAGTGCTAGAGTATTTAAAACTCAAATCTGAATTTGGAGATTTGGAGCGGTTTTGGTCAAGTTTAAGCTTGGGTTTTGTTAGTGTTGATGTGCTGAGTTAATTGAGAACTTTGCTTTTGGATTTTAGCTATGTTTGGTTGGGTTTTTAGTGAGATTTGGCTTGAAGAAATGAAGGGAAAAATTGGGGTTTTCATGTCAAGCCACGACCCTGTTCTTGGAGCGTCGCGTCTCTCATGAACGATGGGAGAAGGAGGTACTGAATTTCTATTTTGAGCTACGACGCTTGTTGGGGCACCCCACAGTGCCTGTGTCCAGAAGAGATCCCTTGGACTCTCTCACTTAGGGCGGGTCACAACACTTTTTCCTTGGGCCGCAGCGCTTGAAGGGCATTTAAGCCCCGGGAAGATCTGGAGTGCGGGAGCTCATACCTAAGGGCTCGAAATCGATTCTATCACCCGGTTTAGTAGAATTCGATGTCCTGGAAGCTAGGACTTGGTCTGGAAGGTTTTATTCGCTCATTATTGATGGGATTCTATATCATGGTTATGACTAGGTTGTCGCTAAGGGCTCGGAACCATGATCGTGCTCGAGGATCGTTCTTATTATACATTGCACTCAGTCCTGAGGTAAGAAAATTGCACCCAATACGTGATATATGTTATTAGGGCTTGGGTCGATTGTTGAATATAATTATGAATAGGGCTCGAGCCCTTGAGAATGAACATTATTAACATTATGATTGTGCTCGTTGATTAAGCATGCTTTAATGCTCTGTATCTGGATAATTTTTCAATGATATAGATTGTTTGCATTATCTGCGTAATTAGGGATCAACTCCATTAAAGAACTTGGGTATTGCTGTGTTTTCATTTAATTGGTTGCGATATATGATTGATATGTATGCATACTTGTATTATCTAAAGTATGCTTATCTGTACTTGGTTATCTATTTATCTGGTTGTCTGAATATCTAATCAAGGCATTGACTAATTAGTCAAGGGCGGCAATAGCGTGTTGTGCGCTGGTCGAGAGGCTTAGGCCTAATTAGGGACGTACTATTACGTTGGCTGGTCCAATGTGGAAAATATTTACCTCCAATGTCATATTTCCAAACGATATCTTCATTAGACCATTCTGACAATTGATTAAAGCATTTGCAGTAGCAAGGAATGGTCTTCCAAGGATAATAGGATTTTTTGACTCCATGTTTACTACAGATTGAGTATCAAGAACTAGAAAATCCACGGGGTAATAGAATTTTTCAATTTGAACTAGAATATCCTCAACAATACACCTAGGCTTTTTGGTGGAGCGATCAGCAAGTTGTAGAAAAACAAAGGTTGGCTTCATTTCTCCAAGACTGAGTTGCGAGTACACAAAGCAAGGCATGAGATTTACACTCGTGCCAAGGTCAAGTAAAGGTTGGCATAATTCATGAGTCCCAATTAGGCAAGAAATGGTGGGACAACCGAGATCTTTGTATTTCAGTGGTGTCTTTTGTTCAATCACCACACTCACTTGCTCAGTCAAGAAAGTAGTCTTCCTGACATGGTACTTCCTTTTTGCAGTGCATATATCCTTGATGATTTTGGCATAAGCCGACACTTATTTTATGATGTGAAGCAAATGAAGATTAATCTTCACTTATGTCAAGTGCTCAAGGATTTCAGCTCGGTTATCAATAATTTTCCCAATAGGTTTCAAAGCCTGAGGAAATGGAACTTTTGCAGAAGCATTGGGTGGTTCACTCACAAGAATATCATTTGGAGTGCTTGAAGTAGTGGTCTTAATGGATGGATCTTCTAAAGTTTTACCACTTCTAGTTATGATGACATTGACCTCCTTAACATTTTGATCGTTGGAGTTGGAGGATTGAGCCATATGTTGCCCTTGTGCATTGAATAGAGGCTGAGAATAAATTTTGTCTTTTTCAAAAATAGCCAAGGATCCACCCAGTTTTGAAAATTGACTTTTCTTTTCCTTGATTTCTTCCATCATTTGACGATTTAATTTGGTTTGTTCCTCTATGATTGCATGAAGGGTATTCTCAAGAGAATTTCTTTATTGATGAGCATTGTATTGAGGCGCAGAATATGCCTTGGGTGGTGGACCTTGATGCTCATTTCTCCATTGGTTTCCAGATGATTGAGCTTGGTTAGAATCTCTCCAACTAAAATTTGGGTGGTTTCTCCAACTAGGGTTGTACTTATGGGAGAATGGCTTGATATATGCCCCTAAGGCATTGCATTGCACCTCATAAACCCCCCTCATTTCATTAAAAGCTAAGCAATCTTTAGCTAAATGCTTCGTCCCCCCCACAAACAAAACAAGGTTCTTGTGGTTCCGCTTGAGCAATCATGTGCACTTTTTTGCCATTTTTCGTCATTAAGACCTCAAACTTCTTTTTCAAAGCTTCAAGTTGGGCCTTAACACTATCATCTTCTTGAAGTTGATAGATCCTAGATGGTTTATGTTGGTTGGTGCTATTAGTAGCACTTGGACCAGTCCAGGTGTGAAATTTTTTTGTGATTTCTTTGAGATATTTAAGAGCATCGTCTGGCTCTTTTCGAGGAATTCACCATTGCATAATTTTTTTTTTCAAACTGGCGCTCACGACTTGTGAGGCCTTCATAGAAGTAATTGACCAAACGATAGTTCTCATAGCCATGGTGCGGGCAATGATTCAACAAATCTTTGAATCTTTCCCAGACATGGCATAACGGTTCATTGTCCTTTTGGGAAAATGTAGAATTTTTTTGTTTTAGACTGTTGGTCTTATGGATAGGGAAGTGTTTCAAAAAGAAAGGTTTGGTCATTTCCTTTCATGTTCCAATAGACCTAGGTCTCAATAAGTATAACATGCTTTTGGCTTCCTTCAACGAGAAGGGGAAGACCTTTAGTCGCATATAATCAACATTTTTAGCTCATTTATAGAACGTGGCTACTACCTCCTCAAATTCTCTAATACGCATGTATAGGCTTTCGTTTCCCATTCCATGAAATGTGGGCAAGAGTTTAATCATGCCAGGTTTAAAGTCTAATGCGGGCATATTAGGAAGGAATATAATATAGAAGGCGTATGTTACACCCAGATTTTGAGGATGGGAATCTTGATCTCGAAATCCAGGCTCGTGAGGTGTAAGCTCGAAATAAGCACAGTCATCATGTGATCCACAAGTTCGAGACAGTTTCGCTGTAAGTGTCAGACCTTGTGAACTCGAGTATTACGTAGCCTCGAAGGTTCTCTGAGCTTATAAGTTAGGCTCGCAACTCACAATAGCAAGGGTTCAACACTTGTATAAACTTATTCATTCATTTCTTGGCCCCAGACAAGATGGTTCGAGCTTGAGAGCTGTAAGCTCGAAGGGGACGACTTCGACAACAGTTACTTGTTGGGAGCATAAGGGAACTAAGATGATGAGCTCATAACAGGCAAGTGGTCTTGAAGGCCCGTGGATCTAATGTCTAAGCTCGTCAGCTGTGTGTGAATGTATTTATTGTAATAAATTCCCTATGTTTAAGGGATCTGATGTAATTCGTTATTAAATCCCACATTTTATGGGATATTACCGTGTACATAGTAACTAATGCATTTAATGGTATTATTTGATTTGATTTATAGAATATCTTCCCAAAATATGTGGGAAGCAATTCAGGAAACCTCTCTATAAATAGAGTGGGATTATTCATTTGTAAGGGACCGAAATATTGAGATTTGGAGAGAAAACTCTGGGCAATTGCTTCTTGAAAGCTCCAGCAAATTCCTCATGATGAGGATTACCCACGGCGGCCTGGAAAGCAACCTATGGCAGATCCTGATCCTGAAGAAAGGAGTGACTCATCCAACTCTTGAGGACCGCCTGCCCCCAGGCCCGATGAAGACATGTATTACAATCCTGAAAGGTATGTTCCAATCGTGGAACTTGAAAATTGCCAATTGCGCAAACAGTTGGCTGAAGCAACGAAACGCAACAAAGAACTAGCTAGACTGGTTACTGGCGCCCAGGCCCCTCCTTGAAGGCCTAGGGGATGTCCTCGTAAGAACACGGTTGCCAGAAGGGCAGAGTAGGCATCGCCACTAGCGTCCCAGCCTGTTCGGCCAAGACCCCAGAGGAGTAACTGGGCTAAGGGTACCACCAACCCAACTATATAAGCACAAACAAGAACGGGGAATAACCGAGCCCCCTCAGTGGCCCGAACCCCAAATCCTGGTGCTGCACAGAATGTCTCGGTGCCTGATCGAGCAAATTTGGGACCATCAAGGCCTAACAATGGGAGACAGCCACCGTCTCTCATAAGACACCCTCCATCACCAATAAGGCATCCCTCGCCAGTTCAGGAAGTTTCGCGACCTGCCCCTTAAGAGAGGAATCGACAGGCTAGGTGTGAATAAGGAGAAGCTACCCGAGATCGCAGGGCTCCTCAACCTACAAGAAGCCAAATGTCACGACCACAAACTACCAGGACAAGGAGGCCAGCAGGAGAACCATCTCGTAATAACCGAGCAACAAGCTGTGTAAGTGAAACCTCAAATTACACTAGGTCCATCAGCAAGTACAACACGGACCAAGGAATGCTGGGAATTGAGGAGACACCCTGATCTATGGGAACACTTAAACCATAATCAGGATGTGATAATCCCCCGAACCTAGATCTACGAGATCATCTAAATGGCCGCAAACAGCCAATTTACAATTCTCCACCGAGACAGGGAGCTGGAGTTGTTATCAATGATAACCAGCCCCCTCCGGTTAAGGCTAGGCCTCCTGTAGATCTAGTCCAAGAAAGGATTGAACATTTGGAGAGAGCATTCAGGCTCTTACAGAACGAGCGTAGCCGGGAAAGGGATGAAGAGTTCGATGAGGAGCTCGAGCCATTTTCCCCACATATCTCCAACACCCCATTTCCTCAAGGGTTTAGAATTCCTCATGTCCCTCCATTCGACGTAAATTCAGATCCATATAGCCAGCTGAGCACGTTCAACACTATTATGCAAGCTAGCAATGTGGGCTACAAGCTCAGACGTATGTTGTTCCTAGCCACACTCACAAGACTAGCAAAAAACTATTTTGAAAAGTTCAAAAGGCATTTGATCACATCCTGGGATCAATTGTCAAGAGATTTAAAAAAACAATTTAAAGTTATGGTTGGCATTAGGCTCGAAGCCTCAGCCTTGACCAATGTCTGGCAACAACCAAACGAGTCACTAAAAGGTTACCTCACAAGGTTCAACTTAGAAGTGGCTCGAGCTCGAGATGTCGATGACAGAGGTCATTTAATGGCAGTTCGAGTTGGTGTAATGCTAGGAAGCCCTCTATGGGAAGACTTACAAAGGTAACTTGTCAGGTCGCTAACCGAGTTCAATCAACGAGGCCAAAGGTTTGTCAATGTAGAAGAGGCGAGGTCAGCGTTGAACATGACCTCCCGGCCCATAACTACAATGACAAACGCGAACTCCGCTTCGACCTCAACAGACCTAAAAACTTCGAAACCCCCTGGGGACAACCCTTCCAAAAGGAAGAAAAATGAAGGGAATAACCCCGAGCGAGATGGGGGAAAGAAGAAGAAAGGGGAAAGATACTTCTCCGTATACAAAGTGTATACCTAGCTCAATGAGTCTCTGGAGAACATCTACCGGGCTAATGAAAACAGGTCCCATTCAGACGATTTTCCCCATGAGGAACCAAAAAGAAAAAAGAGATTCTAGTAAATACTGTAGATTTCATCGGGATATATCGGACATACAACTGATGAGTGTCGATAGTTAAAAGACGAGATTGAAGGATTGATCATGAGGGGTTATTTCGGACAATACATAAGAAACCAAAATCCCAACCAGTCTTCCACTAGCCAAAGGGTAGCAGCTGCACCACCTACCCAGAACAGTAACTCCCAACCTCGGTGGGATAAGCGACCCCCTCCGATTGATGGGGAAGATGCCATAACCATCTTAGGGGAACCCCATATCGCAAGATCAGGCAGGAACTCCCAAAAGAGATATGTAAATGAGCTCAAGACAGGTGACGGTTCTCCCTACGAACCCGAACCAAGAGCTCCAAAATAGCAAAGGGTAGAAACTCAACCTATAACCTTCACTGAAGAAGACGCATCTCATGTCCAATTTCCCCATAACGACCCCCTGGTCATAACCCTCCAGCTCGCGAACAAGAGAGTATATTGAGTCCTGATTGATAACGGAAACTCAATGAATATCCTTTATAAAGCCACTCTAGAAAAGATGGGACTCGCACTTCGTGACCTAAAAGCATGTGCAACCACGCTGTACGGTTTTTCAGGAGAAGGGATTGCCTGTATGGGATCCATTGAACTCCATGTGACCATGGGAGACTATTCAATCTCTATAACCAAGATGATGGACTTCATCGTGGTGGATCTTCTATCTGCCTACAATGTACTGCTCAGGATACCTGCCATAGTTAGGCTGGGGGTAGTATCATCTGTTAGACATTTGGCCATCAAGTTCCCGACTTCTAGTGGCATCAGGACTCTGAAAGGGGACCAGCTTGCGGGGAGGGAGTGCTATAGCATCTCCGTTAGAGGGAAGAAATAAACAAGTGCACAAGCACCTGTGATAATCCAGAACAAGGATGGGATGATCTTCGAGATAGATGAAGAGATTGACCCCAGAATAGAGGAAAGGACTGACCTCGAACCTCTAGAAGAGATCGAAGAGGTCAAGCTCTAAGAAGTCGATCCCACGAAGACGGTGAAGGTGGGTAAGAATCTTTCTGAAAAAGCGAAACAACAATTAATTTGCTTCTTAAAAGAGAACCAGGATGTATTCGCATGGTTGCATTCGAACATGATGGGAATAAGTTCAAATGTCATAAGTCATGTACTTAACATCGACAAGAGCTTCCCCCCAAAGAAACAAAAATGAAGACTCCTGGATGGCGATAGAAAGAAGGCCCTAAAGGAAGAAGTCGACAGGTTAAAGGCAAATCAATTCATACGAGATGCCTTTTATCCTGATTGGATTGCCAATCCAATTGTTGGTTCCGAAACCCAATGGAACGTGGCGAACCTGCATCGACTACTTCGACCTTAATAAGGCATGCCCCAAGGATTATTTTCCCTTACCTCGGATCGATCAGCTCGTAGATGCCACAGCAGGTCACGGTCTCATGTCGTTCATGGATGCCTATTTTGGATATAACCAGATCACCATGCACGCACCTGACCAAGAGCATACGAGCTTTGTAGCCGATAAGGGACTATACTGCTACAATGTCATACCTTTCGGACTTAAAAATGCTGGAGCAACATACCAAAGACTCGTGAACAGAATGTTCTCCAAGAAGATAGGAAATACCATGGAAGTTTATGTTGACGACATGCTAGTCAAGTCCAAACATAACGATAACCATGTGGATGACCTCGAAGAATGCTTTGTCGTATTACGAAAATATAACATGAAACTCAATTCACAAAAATGCTCTTTCGGAGTATCTTCGGGAAAGTTTCTAGGTTTTATAGTAAACGAGCAAGGGATAGAGGTTAATCCTGACAAGATCAAGGAATTGATTGATATGCCCTCGCCATGAAAGCATAAAGATGTCCAGAGTTTAACTGGACGGATGGCGGCATTAAGTAGGTTTCTTTCAAATCTACAGACCGTTGTCTTCCTTTCTTCAACCTTTTGATAGGGGCAAAAAGTTTGAGTGGATAGAGGAATGAGAGCTCGCATTCCAAGAATTGAAGAAACATCTCACAGAACCTCTGATCTTGTCAAAGCCAATCATATGAGAAGTCTTATACATGTATCTCGCTACTACCGAGCACGCGATAAGTGGTATGCTCGTCCAAAAGGACAAGAAGATACAAAAACCATTGTATTATGTCAGCAAAAGGTTACTGGGGGCAAAACCAAGATACCCTTTAATGGAAAAACTGGCTCTCAGCCTAATCCACTCATCTCGAAAGCTTTGACCTTACTTCCAGGCACATCCTATCCATGTGTTAACTGATCAACCACTGTGGCAAGTTTTGTCTAAACCATAATCCTTGAGTAGATTGTTAAAGTGGGCGGTCAAACTCGGACAGTTCGAGATCACATATCACCCAAGGATGACCATAAAAGGACAAGCCCTAGCAGATTTCATCGTAGAATGTACTGGAGTGTCTGGCGACAAGGTTATAACCCCAGCTCACGAGTTGTGGAAACTTTATGTCGATGGATCGTCCAATGAAAATGGATCGGGGGCAGGAATCATTCTGATCACTCCAGCAGGAAGTCGTTTTCATTCCACCTTAAGGTTCAACTTCGAAGAGTCTAATAACGAGGCTGAATTCGAAGCATTATTGGCAGGACTTCGAGTAGCCAAGGAATTTAAAGCAAAGGCTATACATTGCTACAATGATTCACAATTAGTGGTCAACCAAATTTTAGGGGAATATCAAGCTCGTGGCATAAGGATGGCTGCGTATTTAGAAAAAGCCAAGGCTGCACTTGGACAATTCGAGTTCTACGCCATAGAGCAGGTTCCCCGAGAGAAAAATTCAAATGTGGATGCCTTAGCCAGGCTCGCTATGACAAGCAAGACCGACACACTAAACGTGGTCCCAGTAGAATTTCTATCGACCCCCAGTATCATCGATCCTGACGAAGACGACGTGTGCATGATTGGCTCCCAACCGACCTGGATGACCCCAATAGTTGATTACCTCGAAAGCGAAATTCTCCCAGCAGAGCATAATGAGGCTCAAAAATTGATGTATTAGATTCTGAGATACACTATTGTGGAAGGAGGTTGTATCGAAGAGGATATTCTATGCCACTAATCCGATGTGTAACTCCACCCGAGGCAAAGAAATTTCTAGAAGAAATTCATGAAGGATTATGTGGAGATCACACTGGGGGGCATAGTCTGTCCAAACAAATTTATAAGACAAGGATATTTCTGGCCCACTGTTAAAGCCAATTCATTTGAGTATGTCAAGAGATGTGATAAATGCCAGCGATTCAACACAATTCTACAAGCTCCACCAACTGAGCTAACCATGATGACCTCCCCATGGCCATTTGCGGTATGGGGAATCGAACTCATAGGCTCGTCACCAACCGCCAAAGGTGGAGTAAGGTATGTAATGGTCGCGGTCGATTATTTTACAAAATGGACCGAGGCTGAACCCCTGAAACAATTACCTCGAAAAAAGTTCTAGACTTTGTGGTAAGAAACATCATCTGCAGATACAAAATTCCCAGAAAGATAGTGTCAGACAACGGTACCCAGTTCGATAGTGAGTTATTCACCCATATTTGTGAAAAAAATGGAATAATAAAAAACTTCTCCTCCGTAGCCCATCCCCAAGAAAATGGTCAGGTCGAAGCGGTCAACAAAACCCTTAAGAGCTCCATAAAAAAAAGGTTGGAGGAGGCTAAAGGAAAATGGCCTGAGGAGTTAACTCAGGTTATTTGGGCTTATCGAACCACAACTCGCACTACCATAGGGCATACCTCCTTCTCCCTGACATATGAATGCGAATCCATGTTACCAATTGAGGTTGAAATACCCACAATTCGGAGCCATGCTTACGATCAATCCTCGAACCAATGAAGTCTAGACCTTATTGAAGAAAGATGAGATGAAGCTCAAATGAAGAATGCGGCATATCAGCTGCGAGCTACTCGATATTTCAATAGAAAGGTTCGAGATAGAAAATTCAGTTTGGGAGACTTGGTATTAAGACGTGTATTCTTAGCTACAAGGGATCCATTTGCTGGAGTACTCGAACCTAACTGGGAAGGACCTTACCAGATCGAATCAATTATTCGACCTGGAGTATATAAATTGGTTAGATAAAATGGAGAATTGGTACAGCGAGCTTGGAATAGTGAACATCTACGACCTTACTATCAGTAGTGTAGGAATGATGTTTTATTGTAACCAAGCTTGTTTATTTTTAAATTTTTTTATTAATAAAGTGCTCAACTTCGATCAAAAGTTATTTTCTTTATTAAATGTTGTATTTTTTGCAAACTCTCTTAATTCAATGACCTATGGCATACTCATACGATATTAAGGGGGCATCACTGGTATACAATAATACCATAAGTTTGAAAAAATAAATGACATAATATAAAAATGTCTAGATGGTTAACCCGACATAAAAATGTTGTATACACGAAAAATAGCAAACATGTCTGGATCATTAACCTGACATAGAGGTTGTAAGTGTATGCACGAGCCAAAGCAGTCTGGTTATAACCATATGTGCGAGCTAAGACAATCTGGACATAACTAGATTATTAAAAATAAAAGTGTCTGGATATGACTAGATACGCGAGCTAACATGATCTAGACATAACCAGATTACCAAATTTTACAAGTGTATGGATTACAAACCAAACACGACCTAAATAAGTTTGGAACAAACTAGCTAAAACTACTAATCGAAAAAATTTGGAATATAAATAAACCTACTTCGAGCTAAGTTGAGATTGAGGCTGGAATATTTTGCAAAAAGATAGTTTTGACCTCACAACCTTGAGGAGCTACTCAAGGAAGAGGAAAAGTGACTACAAAAGCAAGATATAACTAAACTACTTATCCTACATGCCATATAAGTACTTTTGAGTGCATGGTAAAAGTAAGGTCCGATCTTGACACATAACGAGATTGGACATGGATACATCGAGTAAACTGTGCACGAATGCATTGGAACTCAAGCCTAAATCCAACAATGTTTATATGAATAAACAAACATAAAGGCAAACATTTAATATAAGATGCTCAAAATATTTCGACCTAGAATTGTGAAGCAAAATATTAAAGTAAAGGTCGAATATAAAATTGAATATATCAAATATAAAAGTTTGAACAAACAAAAAATAGCCCTCATACAAGCTGTAAATTGTCTTTTCCCTAAGGGCATTAAAAAAAGGAAAAGTTACAAAAGTATTAATGGGACGCAGCCCATGGCCTCGCTTCTATGAAGCAGGAGCATCCCCCCTAGCAGTATCTGACTTCTCCTTTGCCTTCTCAGCCTCCTCCTCGACATCCTCCGCCTCCAAATGAGCTTGCCACCTTGCCAGGAATTCATCCTCGAGAGTATCCAAGATGCTTGTATCAAGGTCGGCATTGTTGGCCAAGATTCTGTACATGGCCATATCAACTGCGCGATCCTTCTTTTTCTTGAATTCTTCAAGGACGCGAGCCTTTTCACCCTCGATTATGTCAAAGGTGGCCTTCTTCTCCTCCTCGAGCTTGGCATTTGGCTCTTCAAGCTCCTTGATTCTTAAGTCCTTAATCTCAGCCTCCAACTTTGACTTTGTAGCCTTGAGCTCGTCAGTGAGCTTGATTTGGAGATTCTTCGATTCTTGAGCATAGGACATGCTCAAATGGACTTCATTGTTCAACTTGTAGTTCAGCTGAGCAAATGCAGCGAGGGCCTATACACAAACAAATTGGGTTCGAACATATACCAAATAAACTCAAACAGACAACATGACAAATTAAAAAAGTGACAATTACCAAGGAGATGAGCTTGCTACCAGGGAGATAGCCTCGAAAGGTCTCTATAGTCATTTGTCCCGTACTGAACGGCTACCCCATCCCAAACTTCATTTAAACTTTACATAGTTTGGAATCTTCCTAACCAACTATCAAACCTATGGACCATCTCGTCTACCCAAGACCATACATGGAAATTATCCCTGGAATCTAAAAATAAGATCAGAGTGTCGGGTTTATGTTTTAGTAGGGAAAGAGACCACAAAGCCGAGCTGAGGATGAATTTACCTCCATCACTCGAGCTCGACGCCTCGTCGTTTGCTTCATTTCCCAAGCACGGGCGTTCGTGACGGCGAACCATGGGAGAGTAGACCCTTGAGCTCATTGACCTCTGTCTCAGAGGAAGCTTCTCAGTAGGAAGTGGTACGTGCTCCCACATATTATATTTGTGGTAGGCGGTGTCATCCATTGACTGATCCTGCTCCAGGAGGCCATAGGCTCGAAGCTTATCTTCATGAAGAAGATATGACAGGGAACGCCTACCGTATGACATTTGGAGCAAAGCTTTCTTGTGCTCCACCATCAAGCCCGTGGGTGTGGGGCGGTGATATTTGGCTGAAGAAATGGATACATGTCAATAGTTTGAGCCTAATCATTGATCGAGCAAGGAAAAGAATGGAGGATATATACTTACAAATTCATTGGAACGAATAAAATTTTGAAGGAGCTAGGCCATCTGTCCAGAAGAACGCTAGCTTGAAGTTGGGAGGATGGTTGGGCATGTCTTCAAAGATTTTCTTGTCCTTGGGATAGCTCGACAAGTAATAAAGCCATCTCCTCCCCAAGCTTGGGAGGGGTTGCTTTTCAGACACAAAAGATACATGATCTCTCTTGGTGAAGGTCCTTCCCACTTTAACTCATGGAATATCAACCTCAAGGCTGACATGACCCTGTATGAATTGGCCTGAAGTTGGAAGGTCATGAGCCCAAAAAAATCTAGAAAATCCTTAAAAATGGATTTCAAGTGCGGTAGAGCCCCTGCCTTTATATGCTCGCGACTCCAGGCCGCGAGCTTAATTTTATTGTCGGGTCGACCATCACTCGGGGTGTAGCTACTCTGTTCATTTGGAGTAGCAGTTTAGCACCTCAACAAGCTGGACAATCCAAACTTGTGGCGAGCGAGGATGTCAGAAATTTGTCCTATTGAAGTCAACGAGCTCCAGTATTGCTTGGCTTCGAAGAATTCCTCCCTGGAGGTAGGAATGGCCGCAACTTGTGAGGCAGATGGACAATTCGAAGGGTCCTCCATCAAGGAAAAGGAAAGTACGCCAGGCTCAAAAGCAACGGTGACTTTAAGCTTGGGATCAAGGGGAATATGCCTGAGCTCGGGGTCTGGATCTGGATAAATCGTGACCTGAAGTTTCCTCCTTTTTCTTTCTTCAACCTCGTCGATCTGACGTAGGAAATGGGCTCAAATATTTTCTTGCTCGCACCTCACTTTGTACTCGCGAATCAAACGCTGGTTTCGAGTGAAGGGAGATTCTAGACTTGGAGTTGTTGGAGAGTAAGGGATTGCGAGAACTGACCCCATCGTTTCTCAGAATTTTGTGACATCTAGCAAGAAAGAAAAGGATGAGGGCCAGGCATACAAGAAATCAGAGAAAAGATTGAGTGATTCGAGCTCGAAGGCTCGAGATCACGGAGTAAGCCTGATCGAGACTGCGGTCTCGAAAGGACGGGTTGAATTCATGGAAGAACCCCAAAATATTGTAAGGTTCGGGCTTAGAGCATGTATTTGACGCGAGGGAAGGAAAGTGTGGGTTCATTTTAAGAATCCCGGATTTTCAAGGGAAAAGTTGACGGTTACTCAAAAAGGTGATAATTTTGGGAAACATGCAATTTAAAACCCACAATTTCAGAGATTGTTGGGTCCAGAGTTTATGCCATATCATCTAAACTACATTGCTAAGGCAACAAGCTATTGAATATGTTCATATAGGAAGTACGTAAAATTGCATGGAAAAATAAAAAACAAGAAACAGAACTTACACACAGAAGCTGCTTGCGGGTATAGCATGATCGATGATTTAAGGAGCGGTGTAAAGGAAGCTTTCACAGAATTGAAGATGCCAAGACACAAAAGTGAGAGGAAGAAGTAAAAGTAAGAGGAAGAAGATGAAATAAGCATATTTATAGGCCCCAGAGAATGTCAAACGTCGAATTGATCTGGACCGTTGGACATATACAGACGTGGCGATGGTATCATAAAGGTGGCAGACGAATAGACGTGGGCATGGTGCAAAAGTACTCAAGTACTCTGATTAAGCAACCCGTGATTGACGCGTGTTGACACTCGAGTATATCAAGTGGCCCAGTTTCCGAAAGAGGCAGTTCAAAAGTTTCCTTCTCATGGGATTCGAACTGATACTTTTGAGGAAGCAAAATGTTACACCCAGATTTTGAGGATGGGAATCTTGATCTCGAAATCTAGGCCCGTAAGGTGTAAGCTCGAAATAAGCACAGTCATCATGTGATCCACAAGTTAGAGACAGTTTCACTATAAGTATCAGACCTCGTGAGCTCGAGTATTGGGTAGCCTTGAAGGTTCTCCGACCTTATAAGTTAGGCTCGCAACTCACAATAGCAAGGGTTCAACACTTGTATAAACTTCTTGAGTCATTTCTTGCCCTTAGACAAGAAGGTTCGAGTTCGAGAGCTATAAGTTCGAAGGGGACGACTTTGACAACGGTTACTTGTTAGGAGCATAAGGGAACCAAGATGACGAGCTCGTAACAGGCAAGCAGTCTTGAAGGCACATGGATCTAATGTCTAAGCTCATCAGCTGTGTGTGAATGTATTTATTGTAATAAATTCCCTATGTTTAAGGGAACTGATGTAATTTGTTATTAAATCCAACATTTTATGGGATATTACCGTGTACATAGTAACTAATGCATTTAATGGCATTATTTGATTTGATTTATAGAAAATCTTCCCAAAATATGTGGGAAGCAACTACGAAAACCCCTCTATAAATTGAAAAAACAATGTCTTCATTTCATTCCTGGTATTAACAGTTCCAGGAGGAAGGTAATAGAGCCATTCCTTTGCACCATCCTTCAAAGAAAATGGAAATGCTCTTAATTTAATCTGCTTTTCCATTACTAAAGTTGGTTTCATACTAGAGCAGACTATGTGAAATTCAGTCAAATGCTTATTCTGGTCCTCTCCTGGTAGCCCATGGAAAGATGGTCGTAAATGTATGAGGCCCGATTTGAGTTCAAAGTTAACGTCCAATGCTGGATATTGAATACACAGAGGTTGATGGTCTAGATTCGGCGCTGCCAACTCTTTCAACGTACTTTCTTGCACCATCAGATGGTAATGGTATTTGTACTGGATTGACTCTCTTTGAAGGTTGAAAGAGTGGATTATCAGTGATAGTACTTAAAGAGCGGGATGACGATGTCTCAAGATATTGCTTTATGGCTTGCAGTCTTTCTTGAGTATCGTCGCCAGACATATACACACCTAAAAAAAAAAATTAACTATTAAGTATGTAGTTAATTAAATTGAATAATAAAACGACTTACAATAGTCCCCGGCAATGGCGCCAAAAATTTGATGTGTGTCGTATGCCGTATCAAATTTAATTATATATATTTTTATTCACTTACACCAGCTACTTCAGTATAGTGGTAATTAAGGGTCGAACCCACAAGGAGTATGATCAAATTATTATTCAAAATAATACTAGACTGAAATTAAAAAGGGGTTTTAGTTTTAATAGCTAAAAACATAAAATGAAATAAATATCAACGATTGAATAATTAAGGATATAACGATATTAAAGAAATTGTCAAGAATTACTCTCCACCTTCAACAATAAATCTATCAACAATGATGAATAATATTCCCTATTCCCAATTAAACTATTAACCCCGCAGATAACACTTAAGCAGACAATTATCTCAATTTCCCTAATATAATTAATTAAAGCTAAGCGCTCTTAATTAACCCTTTTTACCCAGCAATAAACCCATCAAGCATGCGATCTATTTAACCTAGTAAAAGCATTACACTTTGTGGAAATAGGTTAATCTAGGCAACAAATTCATTAAGCATGCAATTCATTTAACCTAGGTTCTATTTTTCCTCACAATTAAAATACCTATCACAATACGTTAATTGCAATTTATCACTTTACTTAGAATCCTAAACTATTAGGTGAATAGAAATCCTAAGATGATAGTAAAAAAATGCAAAACCCCAATTAGTGGCTATGTAAACAAGATTTTACAAGATCCATACCATTCAAATAGAAAAATAGAAGCAATCTAATATAAGGGAATAAAAGAAATAAAATTCATCAATGCATTCAAGATCTCATGTCTAGGGTTTTGAAATAACCCTTAACTATAAAGAAAACTACTCCATAATAATATTCATATTCATAAACATAAATATTCAATTAAAATAAAAGAGTTTTGAGAAGAAAGAAAAACAAGATTGAAGAATATAGATGATGATTTTTTTTCTCCTCCTCTGCTGCTCTAGCCTCTAAAAATTGCAATCCAAAGTTATAATAAAAGTTAAACCTATTCCCTTTTATAGCCCCTCAAAAATTACATTTAAAAATTGAAATTTAAGGAAAAATCGATCGCCGGCTGCAACCAGTGATTCTTGGTGGCTGCGGCCAAGGGTCATTTGCTGAGCCAAATTTGCGCAGAGGCTGTGGCCAAGAGATCATGATGGTCGCGGCCAATCCTCCCTGTCTCCCAGGCCATGGCTAGTAATTGCCTGTGGCTACGGCCAGTGGTCATTTTCTGCTCACATGCTTTTTTCTTCATAATCTCCAACTTAGGCTCGATTCTCGAGTTTAGGGACTTGTAAAACACTTCAAACTCGTTCAAAACTTCATTTTCTCGAGTCCTATCATTGCACCTTCATTTCTAACCACAAAATAGTATCAAATTCATCAATAATACCTTATAAAATATTTTATGACTTAAAATTCAAAAACTCGTAAAACAAAGCTAAGAACACCTAAAAACACTTGAAAGGAACATTATCTAAGTGGGAAAGGATAAAAAAATATAATATCCAAAATACCCTTATCAGTTGGTTATTTATATCCTATTTTTAATTTAGTTTGATGATTAATATTTATTGTTTTTATACTGTTGCTTAGTTGTGCATGTTGTTTAAGTTTTCTTGCTGAGTCTTGGCTCATAGGTGGTACGTGGTGCATGTAAAGGAAAGGATAGCTAGACCAGCCATGAGTTGGAGAGCTTCAGGGGAAGTGTGTACATATGCATCCTGCTCGATCGCTATGGTCAGGATAGCTTGGGAGGAACTAGGGTTAAACCCTATTTTTCTACTTAGGACGGCTAAACTGTATTCTATTTGTCTTGTACAAGTCTGTAAACTGATTTTGGGATCCCATGTATAAACTTAATATTTTAATGAAAAATAACCATTTTTTTGACCAAATCTTTAAATACTTGACCACGACTAAGTCTTTAATTACATGTTTAAGTTCAAAGGACTTGCTTATCAAGTTAAGCACTATTTTAAACAAATAATGTAACAGTCTTGGTTATCCAGGGCGTTACAACTTGGTATCTGAGTGGTCTAGGTTTAAGGGTTCCTAAAGACTGCCTGGGTGTGTACACTCGCCACTAATGATAAGCTTGACTCATGGTTAGGTATTTAGTGTCGTGATTATGTGGCTAATTGTTTAAATTGAACGTATGTGCCTTGTCTTCATGCTAGCACAGAGAGCATAATGTGTATGAGTGTATTTGGTAGTAATGGGATTTGATAATTGATGCACGAGTAATATAGATTTGTGTTTTGATATGTATGTTATGTGTGTGATTATTGTGATTGTTTGGACTTGCCCGTGGGATATTTCTGGATATGAATATCAAGGGTAAGGGGTTAAGTCAGTGATTGCGGACTGATTCAGAATGTATGTATCCAAGATAGTTAATTTGACCTGGTATTGTTAGTATGGGGGATACATATGGTAGTTAGGGTTCGAACCCTTCATCTGCCCCTGGAATTCGCAGCAGATGTTTGCTGGTATGCGAGTAAGGCTGCTAGATTAGGATGAGGAGATTATATGGTTGAGACAGCGGGTTCTGTCAGGGAAATATTGCTTTGTATATCTTGGCAGTAAGGGCACTAGTGTTGGCTCAATCTGAGGATGGAAATAGATAGGAGTAATCATATGAAAGACTTTAGAAGTATTATCCTCCAGTTTCCGAGGGAGGTTTTGGTTTGCTCAAGACTTGATCATTAGATGGGCGTGATTAACTCCATCCTTGATAATATGAGAATGGTAGGCCATGATAGAGTAGTTACACCATGCGTATATGGCAGAAGAATATCTGGATATGGTGGGAAATAGTACCCCAGACCCGGAATGTTGTCTTTATAGGTTGGGAGAAATTCAGACAGTGATTTGATAAAAGAGACTACTGTGAGGCAGTCTGAACTGTGAAGACTAATGAGTTTATGAACTCGGTTAAGAATGGTAAGACAATGACAGAGTATGTTAATTAATTTGATGGCTTGGCTAGATTCACTTTTAGTTTGATGAGGACTAAAGTCTGGGATGGCTAAGAGTGTTAAGGTCACTCTAGTGCATGAGATTTTTATTTATGCTCGGGCAGTAGGGAGGGCCTTGTTATAGAAGATGCAAGAAATGAGATAAGAAGCTAGAGTGTCGTATGGCAGGAAGCTCAGGCAATGGTATCTCATTTGCGGGATCAGGTAGGGACAGATGCTCAGTAACTAGAAAGGTAGGACCCCTGATAGTTCTATTACTCCTGATTTTGATAGGAAGGGTTATAGTTTACAGGATAGCCGCTAGGGCAGAAGTGAGGCCTGATGAAGTTATTTAGTATGCGCCAGGTGCGAGAGATGCCATCTGGGAGGACATTGAGTGAAGGCATGTTCTCTATATGGAATGGTTGGGCATGTTAGGAAGGATTGCCCGAAATTGAAGTTGGAAGAACCAAGGAGTATAGATTACTTGACCCCAGTTTGAGGGTCTGCCTTGGTGCAGTCAGAGCCCGAGGCTAGTTCCTCGGAGGCGACTGGTTGACTTGTTAGTTCTCGTTCCTTGTTATGTATTGAGTTGATTGTGTTCGGTGTTACGTATCTCCCAGAATAGACACAGATATGAGGCACATAATTTGAGGTTGTTATACGATAGGGTTTGAGATATTAGTGTCTGCTGGGAAAGAGTTGGTAACTTCCAAGAGGAAGGTTAGAGTACTATTGGTAAAAGGTTTACAGTAAAAGTGATTGAGCTCGTCATATGAGAGTTTTGATATGACCCTGAGTAGGGAGTAATCTGCTAAATAAGGGACAACCATGGATTGCAAGAGATGGTGATAAAGTTAGGATTTGAAAGGGAAAGACCCGATTGCGTCTACGAGATGCCTAAATATTTTGGTAGGTACCACTTGGATTATATTAGTTAAACTGAATGGAAACTGGATTGGCCAGTGAGGTTTCAGAAGGGTTTACAAGGAATCATTGTGTACGCGACGGGATTAAGGTGCGGATAGAATTGGTATCAGGGACATCATGAAGAATAATGTTAGCTCAGTAGGGAGAATTAATGGTTCAGTTGAAGGGGTATTTGATTTGGGGGTTGATTGGACAGAGCATCTCATCATGGGACACGTCAACACGGTTTATTAAGAATAAAGGGTTCAGTTGCTGGTTGCAAGATAGGAGAATGTTCTTAGGAATTGACCCTCGATCTGGTTATTACCAGTTGCGGATCAAGGAAATGGACATTTCAGGAATTACTTCTTGCACTGGGTAAGATGTGATAGGTTTTCAGTGAAGGATCTTAACTTACCAATGCTTCAACGACACAAGTAAGTTTGACAAGTAGAGAGTACAGGAATGACATGGACAAACCATATCCAGATTAATTAAGAATGTGTTGGTCTACTCCCAACTAGAAGCAAAACGCAAATGACCACTTCACTGATAATACTAAAACTGATGAAGCGGGGTTACAGGTAAGGCTCCAGAAAGAGAAAGCTTCGTTTCTTCAAGGGTATTCAAGGTCACGTTATGGAGGTAATGGGATTATGTATGGAGGAAATTTAGTTAGAAGCCACGAAGAAATTACTAAAGAACGCTTGTGGAGTGAGAAGCACAAAGTGATCGGTAAGACATGCCATTAACTACTTGAAGCATCTTTGAAGATGGCTATACCCAAGATTGAGGCAACACAAGAACCTTAAGTTTGTCTGAATGGATAGTTTCATACCAGATTTTCAGAAGATCGAATAAGGATTGGTTAGCGCACTATGGTTTTGGAATGTGTATGCGGTGAACTAATACAGGAGGACGGCATGATGGGCATTGTCCTTGCAGAAGGCATGAAACTATAGGGTGGTACGACGAGGGCTAGGGTGTGCCTGTGTACAGATTGAAAGGAACGATTGATCATGTTTCACAGTAGATGAAGGGACAAGAACACAAAGGTTCTACGAGAGGCGTTAGGTTGATGGTAATTTCAGATAGCCATGGTTAGGGTGTAGTGACTACACCTATGGAATGGTAGTGCGTGCACTAGTATAAGGAATTAAAGTGTTTGATTGCACATGGAAGAATAATCATGAGACTAAGGCCCTAGTGGGAATTAATGGGTGATTCACATTGGAAACCCTTGATTGTATATAGAAGGATTAACATGGAAGCTGACACCTTAGATTGGAAAGGTCTATACCCGTTTGATAAGACGCCATGGATTACAGTAAAGTCAGATGAGGTAACGACCAAGATTGGTATAGTATATGCAGTTGATAGTTGGCAAATGTAACTCTATGGACAACGAAGTTCAGGGAAGAGATTTTGTGGGAATGAATAAGAACTATTTAGGACATGAAGATCGGATGAGGGATCCGGTGGAACCCAACGTTGAGGCAGAGGTTTTGAGTGCATGTTAAGATCTAAAATTTGTATAATGGAAGGTAAAAGGGTATAGTAATGGATCGTAAGGGGTGGACTACATTAGACTGCAAGTAAGATGGTTGGATATGGAAAGTTGTGACTCAACAAATTGAGTTAACACACCTTGGTTCATGTGAACGATTATCACAATAATAAATATGGGCAAAGGAAGAATATATGTCTCCGTGGGACACCGAAGTCAATGGTGTCGGACTGAGGCCTTTTATTTCCCAAGTTTGGAAAAAGACTGTAGAGGACAAAGAGTAGAAGATTGAGACTAAGAATTATTAGTTACCTTCAGATAAACTGACAATCTGAAGGAATGACTCAGACTTTAAGAATTGTACATTGAGTGTGTAAGTAGTTAAGGCATTGAGATAAATATGGTCCCTTGATTGAATAGTTATAGTGATGGAAACCGGTCAACGGCTAGGGTGACTTTGGATAAGACACAGTAAGATAGGGGACGAGAAGTACTTGTTCCAAGTAACGAAATGAGAGAAAGATAATATTGTAGTTCAGAATTGGTTCGGAGAAACCAATGAAGTTATTAGGATCGTTAGGGCAGAAGTATCTGCCTATTTAGAAGGATATAAGGGTTTGCAAATTTTGAGTATGGGGATATGGAGTTCTAGGAAGGGAGACTTTTGTATCTCTCTGAGTATTGTGGACTAGAAAAGGGTAAGATATTTTTGGAAGGAAAGAGGAGTTTTGACACCCGATTTAATAAAATTTTGAGGTCTTACCAAGGACTAGGCCAGGAGCCTACGGATTAACCTTACCCTGGTATGGGAGGTGGCTCATAAAGTGTTACTAGTGCCAATGTCAAGGAAAGAAGTGTTAAGTATTACCGCTAATAGGGTGAGGTGACCCTAGGATTTCAGTGGAATTTACCGAGCAAGGAAAAGTTAATGGATTTTTTTATAAATGAGATAAAGTCTTATGGAATAAGATTGTCACTCTAGTGAAAAATGTTACTAAGGGGTAAAAAGGTACAGGACTAGATTCTGTAGTTTAGTCAGATTTGCGGGGTTGGTATCCCAAGATGATTGAATAAATTTTGAGAATGAAATTCTAATAAGGAGGGGATAGTTGTAACGACCCGAATTTACTGTTAAGGCTAAGTGTCTGGATTACAGTGCCTGGAGGGCATAATGGGATATACATATTGAATTAATTGAATAAATGTGTGACTAGGTGGCATACATGATTTATATGATAATATGGTTTTAAATGCATGTTTATGTGAATTAAATATGCATGTGGGCCCATTCTTGATAGTAAGGGCATATTTTTAATATTGGCCTGTAGCGGGCATAAATATGATGATATGTGTTAAATGATTGAGACCACATTATTATGTGGATATATTTGTAGTATGCAGCTCGAGGCGATCCTAGTGAGCGGATTAGCGGAATAGTCACAACATGGTCCAATACCCGGCTCGGGGCTAGCCTAGGGGTATTTTGGGGACTTAGTGCGTATTTAGGATTTATGAATTTACATGCAAATATTTGGTGATTAAATGAGCATGTCATGATTAATTGGGAATTTATAGGAGTACTCCAGGAATTAGTGGTAAATGTGGCAAATGACGAAATTGCCCATAGTGGCACTTGATGATTTATATTGACTTAAGGGGCAACTTGGACTTTTTGGGGTTAAAGGGATATACTCGATTTTGGGTGGTGAGACTTTAGGAAGTAATTAGAAGGAAGGAAACTCTCAGCACAATTTCTCTCCCTCTCACTCACGTATTCTCTCTCTCTCTCTCTCTTCCTCTTCTTGTGCCTTGGAGCTAATGGAGATTTGAAGGAGAAAAACTCAAGAAGACAAGCTAGGAATTGAGCTGGGGGAACTTGGGGGTTAAAACTAGGATCTCTCAAAGTGATTGTTGAGGATTGAAACTTCCAACTGAGGTAAAGATCCTATGTTGTTTTGCTGGGAATTTAGATTATTAGTGTGAGTTTGACTGGGTTTTGAGTAATGGTTTATTGTTGAATTAAGATGATAGTTTCAGTAGAATTTTTGGTGTTTTATGTTTAAGATATGTGATTAAGAGTCCTAGACTCATTTCTGGACTTGGTATGGGATTGGGGAATGAATTTGAGGTTTAGGCTCGAGGAAACACGCAGGAAAAAGGCTGGTTTATTGGTTTTAGGGCTCGGGCCGCAAGCCTGTTCTTCAGGCGTAGCGGCCCATGTGCTCGAAGAGGCTGGAAGGCCTATTTTTGTTTAGGTGCGCTGCAGCGCAACGGGTCGCATGTCGTGGCCCATGTCCTTCAGCAGAGAGGCATTTTGCCTCTAACTTGAGCGCGTCACAGCCCTTAAAGGGCTGGGTCGCGACTTAAATTCAAAATTAGGGTTGTTTGAGGGTTTTAGCTTGGGAAGCCAAATGTTAAGGCTCGGGAAGGATCCTACTACCATGTTTGGCAAAATCCAAGGTCCCAAAGGCTGGATTAATATTCTGAAGTTATTAATGGGATTGGAATTTTATAGTTGTCCATTATTGCGTGTGACTAGGATTACCGTTAAGGCTCAAGACTAAGGATCGTGCTCGAAACTATTCGTTATCCATTGCTCAGGACTCGAGGTAAGAAAAGTGCACCCGAGTTGTGATTGGGGCTTAAACCCCCTTAGATGAATATGTTATGAACATGAATATACATGTATCTGGAATATATGGATGGGAACGCTTGTATACGCTGCCATTGATTATGTGATATGCATTGTGTATTTGTGAATATATATGTTTGCAGGCAGGCCTAAAGGTGCGGGGGGCCGATAGCAAGCGTGTGGAACGCAACCCAACTTAAGGGTGCCGAGGTCGACTAAGAGACCAGGGGACTCGGCCTAAGGGCACCTGGCCTAGGTATTATACCATAAACAGAAGTGTGGTTCACACTTAATCATTTTTATTGACTGATGAGCTTGATTTACATACCTGATTGAATTAAATATTACTGCTGGTTGGTTATTTATATCCTATTTTTAATTAAGTTTGATGATTAATATTTACTGTTTTTATACTGTTTCTTAGTTATGCATGTTGTTTTAAGTTTCCTTGCTGAGTCTTGGCACATGGGTGCTACGTGGTGCAGGTAAGGGAAAGGATAGCTAGACCAGCCATGAGTTGGAGAGCTTCAGGGGCAGTGTGTACATATGCATCCTGCTCGATCGCCATGGTCGGGATAGCTTGGGAGGAACTAGGGTCAAACCCTATTTTGTTACTTAGGACGATTAAATTTTATTCTATTTGTCTTATACAAGTTTGTATACTGATTTTCGGATCCCATGTATAAACTTAATATTTTAATGAAACATAATCATTTTGTTGACCAAATCTTTTAATACTGGACCATGACTTAGTCTTTAATTACATGTTTAAGTTCAAACGACTTGCTTAGTAGGTTAAACACTATTTTAAACACACAATGTAACGGTCTTGGTTATTCAGAGCGTTACAAAACTACTTAACAATACTAATCAAGGAAGATGGAATTTGTTTTTTCATTTTCAATGAAGTGAAGATAAAATAACAAGCTTAGTTTTTTTACAAATATTTATTAAACTAAGAAAAAAAAAGAAATTAGGAATAAGAAATGAACTTAGGATTAACTTAAAAGAAAATAGAATTAGATAACTAAATTTTTTTTATGTAACCAAAAAGAAAAAGGAAACAAAAAATATAATACATACATATTTGTTTTTTTTATGTTTTTTTTACTTATATATATATATGTATGTTTATATATAATTAATATATTTTTTACCGAAAGAGAAAAAATATATATAACTAATCCTTTTGTTTTAACAATAGTTAAATCAACCAAAGATTAGCAAATGGAAGGAAAAAAATACTACACACACAAGAGGAATAACACTATGCTAACACAACATTAAGACCAACAAAAATATAAATAAAGTTACTAAGATCTTGGTAAAAATTCTATTAAACTCTTTAAAAACTACCTCCCTGTCAATGACGCCAAAATTTGATTAACGCCCAAAAGGACATTCACTAAGCAAGGGCTATAGTGTAGATGAGCAGTCGATTCTACAAGGAGGTAACTAAGAACAAAAATATTAGTAGAAAAATAAACACAAAAGATTAGTACAAAGTGATGGAAATGGAGATTTGAGATTTTTTTTGTCATTTTGATGAAATGGTAAAATGAGATAAGTGAAATGAAAATAATATGTAATCAAGAGTTGAATAGTAGAAAGGTTTCAATAATCATCCATACGCTTGTTTAGTTACTTAGTTACTTGATTTACAAAATTACACAAGTAAATAGTTCACATCCCAATATTTACATGGAAAATCTAACATTAAATTCCATATTCTTTTCTAACAAAACTCAATTTGAGTTATAAAGTTCTTTACTTTAGGAGCACAATGCTAATCATATGAAAAATCCAAGAAGGACAAAATACCCAAGGGCAATAATGTAATAGAAGATTAGACATAAAATTTTAAATCAATATTACTTTTACTAATTAGAAACACATAGAAAGATCAAGATTAATGCTATATATTATTAGTAAAAGTAAATAAAGATAACAAAATAAAGATGAGATTGAAATAACATAAATAACTCAAATGCATTATATTAAGAACATAGTAAATCAAAGTAACAAAATAGCATCACTATCATATGGAATTATCTCTAACCTTCCTAGGAAGATTAGGCCATTATACTCATCATTCTCACAAAATTCTAAGAACAAAGTATGAGAAGAAAGTGGGTAGAAGTTTTGCTATATTTTATTTACTCTCAAAATTACATCCCAAATGTGAAAGAAGAGCCCCTATTTATAGAAGAAGAAAATGACTAAAAAGAAATTAAACTGCAAATGTGGTTTACAAAATAAATCTGAAACATTAATAATAAAATATGATTTTGAAAAATCAAATCTTATTATTAATATTAACCCAGCTATTTTAGTTCATGGTCATCATGCCCATTTTTTGAAATTAATTCAAAATGTGCTTTAAAGCTCAAAATGGGTGAGTCCAAGGCCCAAAATGCACAAAAAATGGGTTGTCAACATAGCTGTGGCATTAACCAACTCGTAGCCAATAGGGGAAGGACACGTGGCGAGGTTGTAAGCAAGGGAAAAAAGCAGGCAGGCGAGTTGGGTCCGGCGTGGGTTCGGGTCAAGAGCGGGTTCGAGCGCAGGTAGGTGGGTCAGTCGGTTGGGCAGGGGTCGGACGCGTGGCATCCACAGATGGCACCATGTGGCGCTGGGAGAAAGAGAGAAGAGGAGGAGGAGGAGGGATGGCACGAGCCTGGGGTCTTTGGGCATTTTTCTGGGCTTCTTTGTCTAAAAAATACCAACTTTCTCTTTTTTTTCCAGCTTTACATAATTCTTTCTCAATTCTTTTTTTATTGATGCCCAAATGCAATTTATTCCAGAAATTTAAACACAAAGAAATTGAAAATTAATATTTTCAATTATAAAATATATTACAATAAATTGATGAAAATATTAATCAAAAATTAATTTATTTTGAACATTAAAACTAATAAATTGACATTTTTGAGCACTAATCACTTAGCATAACACTTTATACTTTTGTGCAAAATCTAGAAATTTTGAAAGAAAAAAAAGCTCTAAGTGTTGTTGCATGATTTCCCTTTTTTTACTCGTGTGTTTACATATTGTCATACTCTTAGCTTCTTAGTATCTTATATGCCCCACAAGTGATTGAGTAGCTCAAGGTGCTCGGTCACTTTCCATAGACCAATACATGTTCGAACCTTAGGGCTCACACACTTATAATAAACTTATGAGAATATAGCAAAACAACACACGTAATGAGCAAATCCTTGTAAAAATACAATAATTGGCAAGAATAACTGGCTACGCACAGTTCCTTTTATTTCTCGTAAAAAATGGACAAATTTGTGTTTGTGCGAGTGATCAAACGATCTTACACTTATAAACGACCAGCCAAATAACTAACCAGCCCTTGTTCAAAAACTTGTAAAAATAAGATAAAAAATAATTAGTACAAGCCATTTTTTAAGAAGAAATGTTCATTAATAATACTTGCACAAGTGTTCTCCATTCCAAAAATGAGGACCGAGATCTCCGCTTAAGCGAGCAAGTTTATACGTTCCTGGTTGTAGTATTCCTTCAATTTGGTATGGACCTTCCCAGTTTGGCGCAAGGACTTCAGCAGCTTGGTCTCGAGTATTGAGGAAAACTCTTCTAAGTACCAACTTTCCTAAAGAAAATTTTCTCTTGCGTATTTTAGAGTTAAAATAT
The DNA here is from genome assembly GCF_963169125.1 of Humulus lupulus. NCBI lineage: Eukaryota > Viridiplantae > Streptophyta > Magnoliopsida > Rosales > Cannabaceae > Humulus > Humulus lupulus. The sequence continues at coordinate 61,768,043 of NC_084793.1, forward strand.
CGTGTGACCATTTGTTGGTGAACTACTATTCATAGCTGAGACTTGTCTCTTCGTTCTTCTATCAAATATAATGATTCCATCATAAACTGATGATTAGTATTCTGGTCATATGTTGGCCTTTGATGTGAGGGTGGATCTAACTCAACTGGTAGCATGACTTCATATCCATATGCTAACAAAAATGGTGTATGACCCGTTGTTATTTGTTGTGTTGTTCTGTACCACCAGAGAACTTCTGGTAATGCTTCTGGCCAAGCTCCCTTTGCCTATTTGAGTCTTTTTTATGGTGTCATTTATTGCCTTATTCACAACATTGACTTGTCCATTTGCTTGCGGATGGGTGACTGATGAGAAGCTTTTAGTTATACCATGTCGTTTGCAGAAATCGGTGAATAGGTCGCTATCAAATTGTGTGTCATTGTCTAATATTATTTTATTTGGCAGTCCATATCGACACACTATGTTTCTAACGACAAAATCTAGAACTTTCTTGGTCGTGATTGTTGTTAGGAAGAATTCCCTAAAAGCATGTAAAGATATTTTATTGGTTTTAAATAAAAGTACAATATTATTATATTTGAATTTTATAATTATTGTTTGAATTAATTATATGAAAATATCAAGAAAATTCCCTCATTCATGAGAATATGTTCTTGCATTAGTACAAGATAATTAAGATCATATATAATGAATAAAATAGTCAGTAACATATTAAATTATAGAATCTTTAATAAATGGTTACTAGTACAGTTTGCTAAGCATATGAGATGCAAGTAATCTAGATTTAGATTACTGATGTGGATAGACTTCTTAGTAAATGTGATGTATATAATAGAGATTATCTATGACAGGACCGATGGAAATTAATTATCTTTATAAACTTATAGTTTAACATAAAGATTTAATTCTTATCATAATAGATGATCATTTGTAGATCAGTCTAAATCTTGAGTATTTATGAACTCCTATTTGTGTTCATTGGATCTTTTGATTCACACGTTAAGGTCTCTTAGAATAATGAGGCAAATGACTTTTGTTTTGAAGATTTAATATCATGGATGGCTGGGAAAATGAATTACAATATTGGAATCCATGCTTTCCTAACAGATAAAATATTGGTTCCTCTAAGGGTTAATTCTGGAACTGAATAGTTATTGAGCTCAAATCTATAATTAGATTATAGATTAATTATTCACTAGTGAAGTAATGGTACTTAAGGATCAAGAGGTAATTAGAAGGGTAAAACGGTAATTTTGATTAGCTCTAATTAACGAACCAATAACGGATGACATAACTACATATATTGATTATGTAATGACCCAAAATTCCTAATAAGGTTTAGGACCTTGATTAGGAGGCCGGGAGGGCCATAATTGATTTATTATGTTATTAAATGATTATATGCATGTTTAGGTGTATTAAATATGCATGTGAATCCATTTCTGATTAATTGGGGGATTTTCATATTTGGGCCATTTCGGGCATATTTGGCATATATGTGATATGTGTGTGGTGCTTCATTATAATTTGGTTATTCTAGGGTTACTCAGCACGAGACGATCCTAGGAGGTATGCTAGTGGAAAAGTCACAACGGGATTTATTCTTGACTCGGAGTGAGTTAAGGAATATTTAGTGCATTACCGGCATATTGGGTAATGGGAATAAATATTTGATGATCAATTGGGAGTAAATAAGATCAGGGGAAATTCTGGAAGTTTTGACTATTTTGCTGCCGGGGACATTTTCGGGACCCTGAGTGTTTGGATTTGTTTGAGGCTACTTAAGCTTGAAGTAACCTGTTAAGAAATAAAAAGAACGTTCAGTAAGTTCTCTCTCCCTCTAAGTTCCATTTTCGTCTCCTGGTCGCATTTTTTACGGAAACTTGAGTTCTAGGACTCAGATTCAAGCGAGGATTGAGGCATAGCAATTCTAGGGAAGATTAGAAGCTTATTAACCAAAGTATTTAGTTGGGAAACAACTCAATCGGAGGTAATCCAAGTTTTAAATTCTAAGTTTTTAAAGTTTTTAAGCTTGAATTGGATTTTGTGTTTTGATGAGTTTTTGGATGATTTGAGACTTGGGTTTTAATGGTTTTGCATGATTAGGATGTTTGGGAACCTTGATTTTTGGACTTGGAAATGTTTGGGTAGGTTTTAAAATGGTAAAATTGTGGTTTTGGCTAGGTTTTGAGGTGGGGCCGCGGCCCGAGCTTGTTGCAGGTGGTCGATGGAGCTGAAGAGCCTGGGGGCCGCTACGCTTGGGAAGGAGGGCCACAGCGCTTGGTCCAGGTGCCTGAGGCTGGAGCCTCTGATATGGCCGAGGGATGTGACTCAGAGAGATGGGGTCGCGACGCTTGAGGCCATTTTTGGCCAAAATGATGTTTTGATCATGGGTACACAAACCTAGGCCTCGAGATTGTTCCTACTATCTTGTTTAGTGGGATTCGACATCTTGGAGGCTAGTTCTTGGTCTGGGAACCTTTTATTTACTCATTTTGATAAGGTCTTATATTATGGTTGTGACTAGGTTATCATTAGAGGCTTGGAATCAGGATCGTGCTTGTGGCTCGTTTATTGGTAACCTCTGCTTGGACCAAAGGTAAGAAAACTGCACCCAGTATGTGATGCATTTGATGCACGAGAAACATGTGATTAAGGCATGCCATGAATGTTGAATATAAGATTGATCAGAGCTTGAGTCTCTGTGTTTGTTCATGATCATAATTATGCTAGCAATTGTTAAGTAAGTATGCTGAATGCCCTACATTTGGATATTTGACATATGATATATTCCTGGTAGCGTTGCTTACTTGTGCGTGGCACCGACTCATTAGTCAGAATTGGCAATGGTCTCAGTATTAACTATGAAGCTGTGACTCACTAGGAAAGTTTGGCAGTAGTACTGAGCACTAGTCACACGGTATTGAATCATAAGTCAAGAACGAACTTAGCGTGTTTAACGCAAGCTGAAAAAGAATAGATCTAATCAACATCTGCATTGAATGACTCAAATGAGCATTAATGTCAGACCGACCTCAATTTCGATGAAAATTATAAGCGCTTGTCTAGCCAAAGACTAGTTACTTAGAGCTAGGGTGAGAGAGCCCTAGTGATTGTTAGTAACATGGCTATGGCTGTTGATCCCAAAGTGACTTAACCAGCAGTCACTCATTTTATTGGAGCCAGGGCCAGAGAGCTCTAGTGACTGTTTAGTCTCATGGCTATGGGTGTTGTGCCTAGGTGACTACTTCGTCACATGACTGTGGGTGCCGAGCCCCGTAGTGACTTGTTCGTCAGTCACTCTTCTTATTAGAGACATTGCCAGAAAGCCCAGGTGACGGTTTCATCACACGGCTATAGGTGCTGAGCCCCGTAGTGACTTGCTCGTCAGTCACTCATTTTGGTTTAACAGAACCTCAAAGTGATATTCACTCATCTGTTCAGGGCTATAAGCTCTGTATGATTGTAATGATGATCATTCACATGGCTGTGGGTGCTAAGCCCCGTGGTTACTTGCTTGTCAGTCACTCATTATAATTAACAGAACCACCAGTGTTAAATCACTCATCTGATTAAGATTGACTTGATAGTCATCCAATCAGGATGGAAAGATTTCTTATCCTAGATTCCCCAGCATTTTCTGAACTTGTTTGCATGCTTGAATAGGCTATAATTGCTAGGCATGCCATATATGATTTAATGACATGTTATAACTGTTCATGAGCATATTGAGTTTTCTTGATGGGCTTCGGCTCACGGGTACTATATGGTGCAGGTAAAGGCAAAAGAAAGATGGACCATTCTTGAGTTTGAGAGCTTAGGTGATGATGTGTACAAATGCGGTTGCTCGACCGCCATGACCGAGGGTTGAAAGAGGAACCCTATTTTGCCGCTTAGATCGACTGGTTGTAAATATTTTCTTGTAGTATACCTTTAAATTATATTTTTGGGATCCTAATGTATACAGTAAACATTTTAGTGAAACGTTATATCTTAACCAAAGTTTTTAATCCCTAAACCGCTAATCATACTTAGTTACACGATTATGGCCAAATGACTCGATTTGCGAGTTTAGCACTGTTTAAAAGGCACATTGTAACGGTCCTTGGAGTTAGGGCATTACAATTTGGTATCAGAGCCTTCCAAGGTTAAGGGTTCCTAAAGACATGCTTGGCATGCACACTCGTCACTGAAGATAGCTTCACTCAGGGAATGGTAACTATTTATGTAGTTGTGTGCTTAACTGCTTAAATAGAATGTAAATGCTCTACCTACACATTGTATTAGGGAGCATGAGATTCTGATAGAGCCTGGCTCTTGACTATATGATTACATGCTCCGTGAGTACATATATAAATGTGATTACATGATTACTTGCTCCGTGATTATATAAATGTTATATTTGCATTCTAGAGTTTGAGGCATGGTAGATATGTTGGAAGAACAGGGATAATGATTGATGTATGAATGCTATGGGCATGTTTTTAGCACTGCAATGGTTTGTGAATGTGGTGTGGTAAGATTGATCCCGTGGGGAAAGCTCTTGATATGCTCATGTTGTTTAATGGGTCAAGTTATTGACTACAGATTCAATCAGAGGTTATGTATCCAAGGCAGATAAAGAGGCCTGGTGGCAGTTATACTGGGGCTGGGAGTTTCAGCCAGGGTTTTTCATCTGTCCCTCAGAATTTCCAGCAAATGTTTATAGATTTGCAATCAAGATTACAGAGGGATAAGGAAGAGATCAGGTGTTTGAAGCAACAGCGGAACTTGTCTGGGAACATCTCTTCCTTTGTTGTGCTAGGAGTGGCACCAGCTGTGGCTCAGCCTAGGGTTGAGAGCAGGTGGGAATTTCTCTGTTGAGGATTCCAGGAGTATTACCCTCCAATCTTTGAGGGAGGCCTAGATCCATTAAGAGATGAGCAATGGGTGGGCATGATCAATTCCATTCTCGATAGTATGGGGCTAGTAGGTCACGATAGGGTGATCTGTGCGGCATATGTTTTGCGGGGTGATGCCCAGACGTGGGGGGAGGTAGTATCCCAGACACAAGACACAATTATGATGGATTGGAAAGAATTTAGGCAGTTGTTTAATGAAAAGTATTACTGTGATGCATCCAAGACTGCTAAGATAAATGAGTATTTGAATCTTGTCCCAGACACAAGACAAAATCGTGGTTTTGGCAAGGTTTCGAGGTGGATCTGCGACCCTGTTCTTGGGCGCCGCGACCCGAGCTTGTTGCAGGTGGGCGGTGGAGCTGAAGGGCCTGGGGGCAGCAGCGCTTGGTGTAGGTGCCTGAGGCTAGAGCCTCTGATATGGCTGGGGGCCGCGGCTCAGAGAGATGGGGCTGCGGCGCTTGAGACCATTTGTGGCCAAAATGATGTTTTGATCATAAGAATTCAAACCTTAGGCCTCGGGATCATTCCTACTATTCGGTTTAGTGGAATTCGACGTCCCGAAGGCTAGGTCTTGGTCTGGAAACCTTTTATTTACTCATTTTGATGAGGTCTTACATTATGGTTGTCACTAGGTTATCACTAGAGGCTTGGAATCATGATCGTGCTTGTGGCTCATTTATTGGTAACCTCTGCTTGGACCAAAGTTAAGAAAACTGCAACCAGTATGTGATGCATGTGATGCACGAGAAACATGTGATTAAGGCATGCCATGAATGTTGAATATGAGAATGATCAGAGCTTGAGTCTCTGTGTTTGTTCATGATCATAATTATGCTAGCAATTGTTAAGTAAGTATGTTGAATGCCCTACATTTGGATATTTGACATATGATATATTCCTGGTAGCATTGCTTACTTGTGCGTGGCACCGACTCATTAGTCAGAATTGGCAATGGTCTCAGTATTAACTATGAAGCTGTGACTCACTAGGAAAGTTTGGCAGTAGTACTGAGCACTAGTCACACGGTATTGAATCATAAGTCAAGAACGAACTTAGCGTGTTTAACGCAAGCTGAAAAAGAATAGATCTAATCAACATCTACATTGAATGACTCAAATGAGCATTAATGCCGGACTGACCTCAAGTTCGATGAAAATTATAAGTGCTTGTCTAGCCAAAGGCTAGTTACTTAGAGCCGGGGCCAGAGAGCCCCAGTGACTGTTACTCACATGGCTATGGGTGTTGAGCCCGATGTGACTTACCCAGCAGTCACTCATTTTATTGGAGCCAGGACGAGAGAGCCCCAGTGACTGTTTAGTCACATGGCTATGGGTGTTGAGCCCAGGTGACTACTTCATCACATGACTGTGGGTGCCGAGCCCCGTAGTGACTTGTTCGTCAGTCACTCATCTTATTAGAGCCATTGCCAGAAATCCTAGGTGACGGTTTCATCACATGGCTATGGGTGCTGAGCCCCGTAGTGACTTGCTCGTCAGTCACTCATTTTGGTTTAATAGAACCTCTAAGTGATATTCACTCATCTGTTCAAGGCTATAAGCTCTGTATGATTATAATGAACATCATTCGCATGGCTGTGGGTGCTGAGCCATGTGGTGACTTGCTTGTCAGTCACTCATTATGGTTAACAGAACCACTAGTGTTAAATCACTCATCTGATTAGGATTGACTTGATAGTTATCCAATAAGGAGGGCAGGATTTCTTATCCTAGATTCCCCAGCATTGTTTGAACTTTTTTGCATGCTATAATAGGCTATAATTGCTAGGCATGCCATATATGATTTGATGACATGTTATAACTCTTCATGAGCATATTGAGTTTTCTTGCTGGGCTTCGGCTCATGGGTGCTATGTGGTGCAAGTAAAGGCAAAGAAAGCTGGACCATCCTTGAGTTGGAGAGCTTAGGTGACGATGTGTACATATGTGGCTGCTCGATCGCCATGGCCGAGGGTTGAAAGAGGAACTAGGGTTAAACCCTATTTTGCTGCTTAGATTGGCTGGTTGTAAATATTTCCTTGTAATAAACCTTTAAATTATATTTTTGGGATCCCAATGTATACAGTAAACGTTTTTGTGAAACATTATATCTTAACCAAATTTTTTAATCCCGAAAGCGCTAATCATACTTAGTTACACAATTATGGCCAAATGACTCGATTAGCGAGTTTAGCACTGTTTAAAAGGAACACCGTAATGGTCCCTGGAGTTATGGCGTTACAGATTATATCAATGGACTAGAAGAGAAAACTCTGTAAATATAATTCTATAAATCCTTAGAGTGCAATTTCATATGTATAGTGGAGTAATCAATGAATTAATAAATAAGTATAGTGGAGTAATCAATGAATAAATAACTCTTTAATCCTTAGAGTGCAATTTCATATGTATAGTGGAGTAATCAATGAATTAATAAATAAGATTATTAGATTAAAGAGTTTGATTAATAATCCGGTTTATTGGAGCTTCTTATTATAGGTCCATGGTCCCCAGATCACCTCTGTCCTAAACTGTCAAGGATAAGGATGTCAAAATAAAGATTTGTAGAGAGAAGAACTGAATTGCAAATGAATTAATTTTCCAGGGCAAGGAAATAATTATGTGATAATTGATTAATTGTTAATTAATTAATTATTTAACAACATAGTTTTTATTTTGGAAAGTTATAGGTTAAAATTAATATTATTCTTGATTGAATTAATATAAAGATAGAAAATAATAAATATCTTATTTAGAATATGATATTTATTTATTTAATTTAAAACTGATATTTTAAGATGAAGTTAATTTTGAATTAACTGATATTTATGTTGGGAAAAATATATATTGACTTAAAATTTGATTAAATAAACATATGAGAAAATTAGGAAAACCCTAATAGGGTTGGGAAATACACACTGTAAAGTAAAGTGTGTGGCGCCTAACTCGTAGATTTTTATCTTTGGGATTTGTATTTTGAATTTTAAATATGATTTAAATAAATGATTAAATATAAATATCACATTAGTATTAATTTGAATTTTATTCTTAATAAAATAAAGATCTTTTAATTAGATTAAATATCTTTTGGAAGTCTTGTAGTACGTGACTTTCAGAATAAACTTTTATTTTTTATGACATTAAAAATTCAGACTCTCTCTTTAAACCTGAAAACTTCTCTAAACCTCTTCTCTCAGTCAAACCTCTCTAGATCTCATGTGTTGAGTACATCTAGAGAGTCACATAAATCAACATTTTGAATCCTACATGCCCACACACGTCCTACATGCCAACAGGACCAATGAGAATTAATTATCTTTATAAACTTATTGTTTGACATAAAGATTTAATTCTTATCGTAATAGATGATCATTTGTAGATCAGTCTAAATCCTGAGTATTCATGAACTCTTGTTTGTGTTTATTGGATAATTTGATTCACTGGTTAAGGTTTCTTATTATAATAAGGCTAATGACTTTTGTTTTGGAGATTCAATATCATGAATTACTATAATGGAATCTATACTTTTCTAACGTATTGAATATTGGTTCCCTTAAGGGTTAATTCTATAACTGAATAGTTATTGAGCTCAAATCTATTAGATTATAGATTAACTATTCGCTAGTTAATTAATGTTACCTAAGGATCAAGAGGTAAATAGAAGGGTGAAACGGTAATTTTGACTAGCTCTAATTAACGAACCAATAATGGAGGAGAGAACTACATATATTGATTATATCAATGGACTGCAAGAGAAAACTTTGTAAATATAATTTTATAAATACTTAGAGTGCAATTTCATATTTTTAGTGGAGTAATCATAAAATTAATAAATATGATTATTAAATTAAAGAGTTTGATTAATAATCTGGTTTAGTGGTGCTTCGTATTATAGGTCCATGGTCTCCCAATCACCTCTGTTCTACATTGTCAAGGGTAAGGATGTCAAAAGAAAGATTTGTAGAGAGGACTAAATTACAAAAGAATTAATTTTCCAGGAAAGAAAATAATTATGTGATAATTATGGGTAATTGATTAAGTGAATTAATTAATTATTTAACCATATAATTTTTATTTTGAAAAACTATAGATTAAAATTAATATTAATCTTGTTTGGATTAATATAAAGAGAGAAAATAATAAATATCTTATTTAGAATATGATATTTATTTATTTAATCTAAGACTGATGTTTTAAGATAAAATTAATTTTGAATTAATTGATATTTATGTTGGGATAATTATATCGTGTTAAAAGTTGATTAAATAAACAAATGAGAAAATAAGGGAAACCCTAATAGGGCTAGGCGATACACATTGTAGTATTCCTCTTTAATCAGTTATTTAATTATTACTTTTTAAATATGAGTTAAATAAATAATTAAATATAAATATCATATCAATTTTAATTTTAATTTTATTCTTAAAAAAATAAAAATTATTTAATTAGATTAAATATCTTTTATAAGTCTTATAGTACGCGACTTTCAGAATAAGCTTTTATTTTTTATGAGATTAAAAATTCAAACTCTCTCTCTAAAGCGATAGTTTTCTCTAAACTTGAAAACTATTCTAAAATCTCTCAGTAAAACCTCTCTAGATCTCATGTATTGAGTACATCTAGAGTGTCACATAAATCAACTTTTTAAATCCTACATGCCCACACACGTCCTTGTGTGTTTGAGGATTGGTTTGGAAGATCAAGGTGTCAGCTTTCAAATTACTAGATAGGAAGATCATTGTTTTTATACAAAAAGACTCAAGGACACTTGATAGGCTACAAGAGATAATCCCTGATCTGTTTTGTATGCGATTTAATGTTTATATATGTATATGTTCTTGGATGGTATTAATATTTATTAAAATGGGTTCATATATTCCGCTCCATACCTTTGATTTGATTATTTAATACCAATAATTGTTGTGAGAGGCTCAGCTTCTACCCACTTTGTGAAGTAGTCGACAGCTACTACTGCATATTTCACACCCCCTTTTCCCGTTGCCAAAGACCCAATCAGGTCTATTCCCCAAATTTCAAATGGCCAAGGACTTTGCATTTGCTTCAGCTCATTTGGTAGGTATTTTGGAAAATCTTTGGCACTTGTCGCATTTTTTCACAAATTCTTGCATCCTTATTCATTGTAGGCCAAAAGTACCCCTGTCGTAGAATCTTTTTTAATAAACTCTGCCCCCAGCGTGGTCTCCGCAAAACCCTTGATGTGCTTCTTGTATTAGTTCCTTAGAATTTTCTTTTGGAATACATCGTAGTAGTGACATTGAATATCCTCTACAATACAAAATTCCATCCAATATAATAAAATGGGCGGACTGTCTTTGTAGTTTCTTCGATTCATTCCTTTTTGTTGGCAATATTCCCTAGTTGAGGTATTGGATAATATGAGTCATCCAGGTATCAGTTGTATGTATAACCAGGGTGGAATTTTGTCGGTAAATTTTGAAATAAATCTGCTTAGGGCAACAATTCTTCTTGTTAGACTTGTTAGGATTAATGCCCTAAAATCACGTAAAGACATTTTATTGAATTAAATAAAAAGATCAATTCATTATATATTTGAATATAATAAATATTGTTTGAATTGATCATATGATAATATCAATAAAATTCCTTATTCATTCATGAGATTATGGTCTTGTACTAGTACGAGAGAATGATGATCATATATAATGAATAAAATAGTCAGTAACATATTAAAGTAAGGAATGTTTAATGAATTGTTACTGGTGTGGTTTACTAAGCATACATGATGCAAGTGATCTAGATTCAGATTACTAATATGGATACATATCTTAGTAAAGGTGTTGTATATAATAGAGATTATATGTGACTGGACTGATAAAAATTAATTATCTTTATAAACCTACCATTTTACATAAAGATTTGATTCTTATCATAATAGATAATCATTTTTTTATTAGTCTAAATCCTGAGTATTCATGAACTCCTATTTGTGTTTATTGGATATTTTGATTCACTCGTTAAGGTTTCTTAGTATAATGAGGCTAATGACTTTTGTCTTGGAGATTCAATATCTTGAATGGTTGGGAACATGAATTAAAATTATGGAATCCATACATTCCTAACGGATAGAATATTGGTTCCGTTAAGGGTTAATTCTGGAACTGAATAGTATTTGAGCTCAAATCTATAATTTGATTATAGATTAATTATTCACTAGTGAATTAATGGTACTCAAGGATTAAGAGGTAATTAGAATGGTAAAACGGTAATCTTGACCAACTCTAATTAACGAACCAATAAATGGAGGACATAACTACATTTATTGATTATATCAATGGACTACAAGATAAAACTCTGTAAACATAATTCTATAAATACTTAGAGTGCAATTCCATATTTATAGTGGAGTAATCATGCAATTAATAAATAAGATTATTGGATTAAAGAGTTAGATTAATAATCTGGTTTATTAGAGCTTCGTATTATAGGTCCATGGTCCCCAGATCACTTATGTCCTACATCGTCAAGGGTAAGGATGTCAAAAGAAAGATTTGTAGAAAGAATGACATAATTGTAATGGAGTTAATTTTCCAGGGAAGTGAAATAATTATGTGATAGTTATGGGCAATTGATTAATAATGAATTAATCAATTATTTAACTATAAGGTTTTATTTTGAAAAACTATAGGTTAAAATAAATATTAATCTTGTTTGGATTAATATATAAAGTGAGATTAATAATTATCTTATTTAGAATAAGATATTTATTTATTTATTTAAAACTGATATTTTAAGATAAAGTTAATTTTGAATTAACTGGTATTTATTTTGGGATAAATATATTGTCTTAAATATTAATTAAATAAACAAATGAGAAAATTAGGGAAAACCCTAATGTGGCTCACGCCATTCACTTTACTGCACAGTGAGTGGCCCCACACACGAATATTTTATATCCCTGTGATTTGAATTTTGAATTTCAAATAATTTGTTTATTTAATTATTCTTTTTAAATTTGATTTAAATTAAATAATTAAATAAGGTTATAACTCATCAGTTTTATTTTAATAAAAATAAAGATTAATTAATTTAGTTAATTATCTTTATAAACCTAAAAAGAAATTATTGTTAGACACATACTCTCTCTCAGAATCAGAAGCGATACTTTTTCCTAAACCTGAAAAACTATTCAATTCATCTTCTCTCTATCAAACCTCTCTAGATCGCATGTGTTGAGTACATCTAGAGAGTCATAAATCAACCTTTTGAATCTTACATGCCCACACACGTCCTTGTGTGTTTGAGAATTAGTCTGGAAGATCGATGTAACGCCCTAGTTACCCCAGAACAGTTACGGTGAACAGTGAACTGGAAATTTGACTCGCTACCTGAGTCCTTTGGTTAAAAACGTGATCTAAGTGTTATTATTTGGTTAAGGTGAAAACCAATAAAAAGGAAAGGGTACATTTCATTACGTAAATAAACTGCTCATGAGCCTTTCAAAACGTTTACAAGTAGTTTGTAATACAAAAGAGTCGCTACAGTTTCAAATTTACAGTCCCCGCCGGCCTAAGCGACAAAAATAGGGTGAACCCCTAGTCCCTCTGAGAACTCCTTGACCGTGGAAGTCAAGCGGCCCTGTATGTACACAACATTGCCCAAGCTCTCCTCTCAGGGTTGGTTAAGTTTCTCCTTTCCTTTACCTGCACCACATAGCACCCATGAGCCAAGGCCCAGCAAGAAAACACAATAAGACATGATATAATATCAACAATGATCATAACAACCATTCAGGACTATCAGTCCAGAAAATAGGTGACAATAGCCAAAAGTCTCAATAATGAGCATCGCTCCCTCTAGCCATGTGACAATAGGGTCACCAGGGCTTAACTGACGAGTGATTCTTTCATAAGTTTGATCAGGACAGGTGCATGGTGATTGGTCACCAACATAACCTTCCTCCCGACTCTAGAGTCGTAACTATGGACAACATCCCCTAGCCATGTGACAAACGGTCACCGGGGTCATATACCTTGGCTATAGTCATCTGGTCGTAGACCAGGCAAGCGCTTATAAGTTCTTCGACCTTAGGGTCGGTCCCACATTAATGTCATAGAGCCATTCAATGCGTGATCATCGACTTTAGAGTCGGTCCCTGACTAGTCAGTGTCATAAACAGGTAATCAGCGTTCATTAGCATTTTATGTGCAATCCATGTCCACACATATCAATCAACACGCTTCAATATCAAACCATGCATGTCATATACCTATACAGGGTGCCACTGTACTCATACACTGTTTTCTTACCTCTGGTTCGAGTGAGAAGTATGATAAAGACAACCCCTGAGAACGATCGATCTTTTAGTTCCTTAGCGGTTACCTAATCACACCCAATTATAACCTCCATTAATGAGAATCCATAATAATAGGGTCTTAACCTAAGCACCACCCTCGAGACCTCGAAACATGCCCACACGGTGAGTAGATTCGATCCCGAGCCTTAAGGATTGAAACCCCAAGTCAAAAACCCTTAAAAACACTCAAAACAGGACTTAGAAGGAACAAGGTAGCGCTACAGCGCTCAACCCCTAGCGCCCCAGGGCTACACTCAGAACCACCCAAGTGCCAGAAAGCCTCCTGAGGAGCGCTGTAGCGCCCTAAGGTGGGCGCTATAGCGCTACCTCCAGACCCAAACACCCCTGAACCGACCTTCTTCAACTCCTTCGATTCTAACTCGATTTCCAAGCTTCCAAATCCTATTCTTAATGCCAAATGAACCCAAAAACCATTCTAACACACCCCAAACATCACAAGCATGGGAACCCTAGCCAAAACTCCCAACAAAACCATGAATTCACCCTAAACATCTCAGCTGCAAATTAAAACCAGAACAGGGCAAACCAAAGAAAACCATGGTTAGAAACTTACCCAAAGCTCGGCTTATGATGGTCTTCAATGGTGGAACACACTCCCAAACTCCCAAGGCTTGCTTCCCAAGCTTGAATCCTCAAAATTGGTTCAAAAACAACAAAGAAAGGTGAAGAGAAGAAGGTACGGGAGAACTCTTTTGCATACTCTGTTTTTTTCCACTACTTTCTTCAGCCATCAAGAGTTATATCTATCCTAGGGGTGAAATGTCCATTTTACCCCTAGGTCAATTAATAGTTTCTAAAGACTCCCAAGGGCATATTTGGTACTTTCCTCCTATCTCGTTAATCATAATTAACGCTCTCCAATTCCTGCTATTCTCAATGTTCTCAAATACCAATAATTCACATCCCGTTACCCTATATCTCCCGGTAACGCTCTAATCATCAAAATCACCCCGAGACTCAACCCAAGTCCCGACACTTAAACCTGTTGTGACTAAACCGCTAATCACTATTCTACGATCGTCTCATGTCGACTAGCTCGAACAAACCCACATCATAATGTGGTCTCAACACATATCATCGACATGCATACAATTATCATTATATTATAATATAATTCTCATAAACATGCATAAACACATTTAATGGCATAATTAAACAATTATGGCCCTCCCGGCCTACTAATCCAGCCATTAACCATAACAGGGAATCCGGGGCATTACAATCGAGGTGTGAGTCTTCAGAACTTTGATAGGAAGATCGTTGATTTTATACAAAAAGATTCGAGGACACTTGATAGGCTACAAGAGGTAATCTATAATATGATTGTATGTAATTTAATATATATGTGTGTATGATCTTGTCTTGTATTAATAATTATTAAAAAAGGCCCATTCCCCGTTGCGTATCTTTAATTTTTCTTTTAATACCAACAAGACTTTGTACATCTTTAATCTTGGTGGGCGATTTCATGTCGATCAACACTTGAATCTTCTCGGGGTTAGCTTCTATTCCTTGTGAGTTCAATACAAACCCCAAAATCTTCCCTGATCCAACTCCAAAAGAACACTTTAGAGGGTTAAGCTTCATCTGATATTTTTTTAAGATGTTGAAACATTCTTGTAAGTCCTTGACATGCCCACCATCCTTTTTCGACTTGACCAACATATCATCGACATATACTTCCATGTTATTGCTGATATGGTCTTTAAACATGTGATTTACTAGCCGTTGGTAAGTTGCACCAACGTTTTTCAAACCGAAAGGCATTACTTTGTAGCAGTATAGCCTGGTATCTGTTCGAAAGTTGGTGTGTTCTTCATCAAGTGGGTGCATACTTATTTAATTGTAGCAAGAGTATTCATCCATAAATGACAACATTTTGTGTCCTGATGTGGCATCGACCAGTTGGTCAATCTTTGGCAGTGGAAAACAATCCTTTGGGCAAGCTCTATTGAGATTGTTAAAATCCACGTAAGACCTCCACTTTCCATTTGGCTTTGGGACTAAAACGGGATTAGAGACCCATGATGGATAAAATGTTACCCTGATGAATCCATTTTCATTAAACTTCTCGACTTCTTCTCTTAGCGCTTTGGACTTGTCTTTGTCTATTTAGTCATCTTCTTTTTTCCTGGAATGGTGGGTGGTTTTTGTCGATGTTTAATACATGACTACTAACTTCTGGGTCTATTCCCACCATACCACTATGCGACCAGGCAAATACTTCTTGGATCTCTCTAAAAAATTCCACCAGTTCTTTTTTGTTCGTTGTTTCTAAGTTTTCACCGACTTTCACAACTCTGGTTGGTTGTTCTGCTTCTAATTGAATCTTCTTGAGATTCTCCATAGGTCAAACTTCATCCTCAAAATTCCCAAAGTGAGGATCTATACCTTTGTTCTCACTTTGGGCAACACCCTATTTGATGACTTGTCCATTGGATTGGGCTTTTGGTCCGCTGACTCCTTGCAACTTTTTTTCTGATCTGTTAGTGTTGCTCAAAGCAATGAACCTACTCCTGTCCCTATACTTGTTTGCCTTCATTATGGAGGAGTTATAACGTTCCCTTGCCTCCCTTTGATTTCTAAGCATGCATCCAATTCCTACATCTGTTGGGAATCTCATGGCTAGATGCCACATCAAGGTCACAGCTCGTAGCTCTACCAGGATGGGTCTTCTAATCACTGCATTATATGAGGAAGGAAAATAAACTACTATAAAAGTAGTGGGTAATGTCCTATTCACAGGGGTAGCTCCTGCTATGACCGAGAATCTGATCGACCCTGTTGGATCGAGCCCTTCGCCAGAGAAACCATAGATGGTTTGGTTGCATGGTTCCAAATCTTGTACTGATAATTTCATTCTCTCTAATGATGATTTTAAAGTATATTTACTCAAATTCTTGTGTCCACCAACACTCTCTTCACTATCATGTTGGTGATTTGGACATCTACGACTAGGGGATCTGTGTTGGGGAACCTGACATGTTGTGCGTTAATCTTAGAGAAAGTTATATAATCTTCCCTTGTTTGAGATTTTTTGAGAGTCCTCTCCTTGGCGGTTATCATTTCAATATCTTGCTTGTCACGTAGGGTCCAGGCATACCTCTCTCTTTCCTTACCACTATCACCAGCTAAGTGCGGTCCACCACAGATAGTGAGGATAGTGCCCGCGATCGGGGCCGGGTGTAGAGGAGGCGAGTGTTGGCGTGTATGTGCTTGCTCATTTCCTCCATTAGCTCCTTGTTGGGGATTATTTATTGCTCATATATACCTCCTCAAATGTCCTTGTCGTATTAGAAACTCAATCCCATCCTTCAGCTGGTTGCATTCATTTGTATCATGACCATAATCATTATGGAAGGGACAAAACTTTGTTGTATTTCTTTTTGAAATGTCCTTCCGGATGGGGGCTGGTTGCCTAAAAGGTACAATGGTGTGGTTGGCTTGGTACAATTCTGCTCGACTGTCGACTAGGGTGGTATAATTTGTGAACCTTGGTTCATATCTATTTTGTTTAAGGCATTTATTGTCAGACGTAGACGGTTCAGTGCTTGCTCATTTTTTGCCATTTCTGCTGTTGTTCTTACCACCGTTATTGGACTTACTAGGGCCGCCAAAAGCTTTTTCCGACTCTTCTTTTTTGTTCTAATCAACATTTGGGGCTTTTCCTTCATTAGCGATAGCTTCCTCCAACTTAATGTATTTATCTGCTTGGTCCAAAAACTCTTGGGTGTTCTTAACTCCATTTTTTCGCAAACTACTCCGTAACAAGGATTGGCGTTGTACTCCAGCTGTAATGCCCATCATCTTTCCTTCATCTCCCACCGTCTTGGTGCGAGCAGCCGTTCTCATGAACCTTTGAATATACTCTTTGAGAGGCTCTCCTTCTTTTTGACTTATATCTACTAGCTGATTTGCTTCAGTTGGATGTATGCGATCAACATAAAATTGTCCATAAAATTCCTTAACGAACATTTCCCATGAAGTTATGTTGGCTGGTGGAAATTTTCAATACCACTCCTGAGCAGCATTAGATACAGTGGTTGAAAAAATACTGCACCGAGCATCTTCAGACGTGAGATACTGGGTATTCTCTTCCATTATAGCTAGGTAGCACATGCATTTTGAATTTACTAGGGATTTCGGCCACGACAATTCTATTAATGAAAGGAGTGCCTTTCCTCCGATCATAGTCTATGTAGGAAGTTTTATTGCAGACTAGCTATTGATTTATTTGGTTCAAAGCATCTATTTGAGCCTGGACAACACCTGGTATTGCGGGGGCAGGAGTAGCCGCAACAGGGATATGCTCACCATATTTTTCTCTTTGGTTGGTTAGTATATACCTCAAATCTTTACTTCGTCTTTGCTCTGACGCTCCCGGCCGATCAAAGACATTAGGCATCCTTGGCTGCCCCCCTGCATTTTGACTTTTTAGTCGATGATTCATTGATGGTGTAGGTGGAGGGTTCTGCTACTCAAATCTTTGCTCAATAGGTCGACCAACGTTTCCTCTTGGATTTCAGTTGTATCTGGAACCCCCTTCGTTGTAACCATGCCCATCTCTAAACTGCGACCTGTGAGTGCACAACTTGTTATACGCACTATCACCTTCTCTTCATCCAAAACTGTCTCGATGAACCGAAGGAGGCCTACGAGGTCTTCGTTGGTTGCTTGGTCCCAGGACATTATTTTGTCATGGGGGATCTCTGATCGTAGAATCTAAGTCTAGCAGCCTCCTGTTTCCTAAGGGAACATTCCCTGGTCCTCTTTCAGGTAAGACATGCTCGTCAATTACAGGACGTCTTGGGCTTCATGGGTGCTGCTCGTTCTTATTCTGTCGATGTGGTTGTTCGCTAACTCGACCGGACCGAGGAGGCTGACGTTGCTCGGTATGTCTACTAGAATTCTGGGGCTGCTTGTAAGGTTAGTAGCCCGATATCATTCTGGCTATTGAGGACTTCATGATGGTTTTGATTGAGGGTTTCGTGCAGGTTGAACTCCTTGTGTTAATTGTATAGCCGCCTCCAATGCCATAGTTGCATCCTTTTGACGTCGATCCATCTCGACTTGCTTATCATTGAGCTTTGTTGGAAGATCATGGTCTCAACAACATTCTTCTGGTTAGCCTTCAGCATGACCAACTCATCTTGTAACATCCCCATGGCTGCTCGCAATGTCTTGGCATCCAATTATAGGCTTTCTTCCTCCAGATCCACTTGAGGCTCTTCTTTAACAACCTTTGACAGAGGAGGTGGGTTATGAGGATTCTACGACGCCTGACCCATCTGCTAACCCTGCGTTTTCCTAGAAGATTTAGCCTTTTTTTTTCTTCTTGTGTTCAGCTCTCAACAAAAGCACCAAAGTGTTGACCTGAGATTTGGCCAACGACACTGAGTCAAAATTACGATACCAAAATAAGAACTGAACTTAAGAATGACAAACGGCACACATATTTATAGTGGTTCTACCCTGCTGATCAATAATGACCTACGTCCACTGTATATTCGTATTTATGTAAATTCTCAAAACCTACAATTAGATGACTAGAGTCAACCAAGTTTCACAACCTGAGAGAGAGGATACAAAAATGTGGATAATAACCTTAGATTCTTAGAATTCTCTAAAAGTAAAGAATTACAACGTAAAAAACAAATGAATTCTTGAGTCTTATATTTATAGACTCAAGAATGTACATAGATGGGCCATGGGCCTTGCGTAACTTGTGCAACAAGTAAACATAAAATAATAGGTGAATAATACACTCTATATTTGAAATTACAGATATATCACAATTATCTGCATATTAAACTAACTTTGAGCTTTAACTGCATTTAACTGAGCAGCTCTGGTCGCATGTCTTTTGTTAACTTCTTTTCATGCTACTTCGTATAAGTACTGAATTTACCTAATAGCATGTTTTCTTCTCCTATCTGGTTGTGAGTTGACCAGTCCTCTATAAATGTCTCGTCATATGTCCTTCGTGAGCCTTATATTTGTGTCACGTCATCATGCTAAATTTTTTGGAAACAATTATATATTAAATTTGATTTTTAAATTTCTTTTTACTTCTGTTACACTATTTGTGGCGAATATATTGTATTTGCGACGAATTATTCGTTGCAAATAAGAGTCAGACAAGACAAATCACCCATTATTTGCGGCGAATAATAGGACTATTTTAGACAAATTATTTGAAATTTTCATTGCAAATAAGGGTCAATAACAACAAAATCCAAAATTATTTGCAGTGGATTTATTGATATTTGTGGTGATTTTGTCGCCGCAAATAATGAGGTCATTTGTGGCGAGAATTTTTTTTGTCGCAAACAATGGTATTTACGATGATCTTTTTGCGGCAAAGTATTTGCGACAAATTATGGGGTATTTGCGGCGAAATTGGTCGTCACAAAAACCCTAATTTCTTGTAGTGTATTACTGTTACAAAGAGATTTCAACTTGTTTAATCTATATTTGCTTGCTGTTATAAATATATTTTTTTTAAATGGTACATTTAATTAAGTAAAAGTATATAGATACCAAGAATAATTGCCCACCACAGATGATTTTTTTTCAACCAAGAGAGAGAGAGAGTGCGAGAGAACAAACACATTTTTCAACTAAAGTAAATGAATCGGTCTCCCTTTTGATATATATATATATATATATATTATATATCCGTTACTCATTTTTCTCAAGCTCGGTACGGCAATGGAAGCCATTACGTCTATGAATCTCAACCGTTTAATTTCATGAAATAGATCTGACGGTTGTGTTGCTTACATAATTTTTAATCTAGACCGTTCGCATAATCAACTGATATGGAGCTGCTTGGGAAAGAAGACTGTCAACTGTCAGTGATTTGACAGTTGCAGTCTATTATGTAGGGATAGAGCTAGAGTAGAAGATTGGTATTGATGGAGAGAGAGTAGGTTGTCATTCATTCACATTTTCCCCTATTTTTGAATTCATTCACAAATCTCTTTTCTCTCTCTGAATTCCTTCCTTCCCTATTTTTGAAAGAAAACTTTAAATCTTTTTTTCTTTATTCAATTCAAACCACTCTTCTGCCATTTTTGTTCGTCTCCTTGTTGGAGTGATGACGCTTATGCTATTGTGTAGCGGCATTGTAACTTTGGTGGAGGAGCTTGGGAAGAACGAAGTATTGGAGTGAAGTCAAGTATGAACTTTGCATAGATAGATTTTAATGAATTTTTTTACTTTTCAATATTTTTCCGCTGATTCATTTGTAAACGACTTTGTGTGAAAAATGCTTTGTGTTTATAAATTATATATTTAATGTTTGTATGTTTTCTGGTAAGAAATAGAGTTTTATTTTATGATTTTTTGGTCAATAAAGTAGTTGCTAAGAAATTTGAAATGCTCACTCTATATTGTATTCCGCTATGTGCATTATGATTTCATCTTTTCTAAATAATGGTAGATTTTGGTTGAGATATTATTAGTTTCGATTGGTAATAAAGTTTAAAGTCTTTTTTCATTAGATTAGATGAGGTATTTATTAATTACCCAAAATCAACCCAACTTGTGCCTTGAATAAAATGAAATTTCAGATTAGTTTTTGTTTTTGTTTTCTTGCATAGGTTAGGTTAATTTATTGGTGTATTATGATTACCTTAACGATGCAAGAATGTTTAATCATGTGGCTTGGGCTACTGCTTTGTACTTGATTCCTTGCAGTGGTCATATTGTGTGTTTTTAATTATACCACTGGTTCATGTGTTTATTAAGCAGAATTTTGATAGTCGATTTCCACAAATTATTATTTAAGTAATAATTTTTTAAAATTCATATTAAGTGTTTATTCTGAGTCAACTAAGTGTGTCTATTATTGAAGTAAAAGTACATGTTAAGGCAATTGGTGTTGTTTAATTTATATGTGTACATGTAAGGATGGTGGGGTGATTTATTAGATCAAATTAACTATCCAGATACTATGTATTGAATCTTAGTTTTCTGGTGGTGTGTTGAGACAGTTGTGATAGAAGATGACTGTTAAGCAAAATGAGCTTGGGTTAAAGTGGAAGGTAGCTCTGAATAATGCCTCACTTCATCTCAGACTAGAAGCGGCAAGAACAATGCCATTGTATACATAAGCTTGATGTTTAGGTAGCCAACTTCATATCGAAAATTGAATTAGGTATGGGTAGAATACAAATTTTTATATATATGACAATAATATATCAATCCTTCCCAATCTCTATATGAAATGATTTCACTATGCAATAAAAATGAACCGACACGTCTAATGCATTCTTTGCTAGTGTTTACAAGTCCAACAATTATTAAATCCGCAATATGTCCCCAAATCTAGAAAACAAAAAAGCAAAAAAAAAAAAAAAAGTTAATGTGATTCGTAGTCCACAAACTCTGTAAACTAACTAAAATTATTGTGCTTTACAACGGCTATGGTGTGTATTCCTGCTTCACGGAGCATGAAACTCACCAATATACATGCCTACTCATATTCACAAAATTACATAATTGTAAATCTTAAAATTGACAAATTTCATAGAGATATCTTTTTATTTAAAAGATTATTTTAAATTAATTTTTATTGTGATTTTCAAAATTAATATCTTTGATTAATTTGTAAGGTTTGCAAATAATTTTTTATTTAGTTTGATATTCTCATAATATGTTTATAAAAGAAATTTGTATATTGGTATTATAAAGAAAATATTCTGTGTTTATTTGAATTCATTTTTTGGAATATTTTTTTTATTGATTTTCGTGCTGCTCAAGATAATTAACTTCAGGAAATATAATCATAGAATGAATTAATTATTATTTCTATCTTGAGAAATTTGATCTGATGCAGGTATTAGCTCTTCCCGTAAAATCTTCGTCTGTCGGATTAGAATCAACTAAAAATGGCAAATCTTTAGTAATCAAGAATATCTTCAAATATTCTTGCTTTTATTGGAGATTCTTTCTCAACCTTTCTGAGCGTGAAATAGTCTCTATAAATAAGCTTCTAGGACCTTGAGAAAAATCGAACTCTTTGGTGCATAATTTTGTTAGTGAATTGCAATATACGTGATGGTTCATAGTTTGTATTAAAGTATATTGTATTCACGTGATCTTGTAGTAAAATGAGTGTTTAGTTTTGTGGTGAGTCTAAACCACATTCATGAGTAAATACATGTTGTAATTTTAACACAATTTTTAGTCTTCGGGAGAATATTTTTACAAGTCTTGTGTCAGGAATATGCAAGCACTCACAGGCCATTGAAGGGAGCTCAAGTGATTGAGCATTTCATTCAAAATTAGATTAGTGAAAAGAAGTACAACAAAGTTGCGGCAAATCTCAAGAGGGAGTCATGTTTTGTTTAAGTCAATATTTTGTACTTTTGATTATTTATTAATTGATTTTATTATTTGGTCGTGACCCCAAGGATTGAGCTATCCGAAATGGTTTCTGAACCTTGTAAAAATTCGTTGTGTTCTTTATTATTTTTGCACTATCTTTTTATTGTGTTCAGTTTTTGTTGTGACAAATTCATATTTTCTCCCGATAGATCTAAAATTTGTTTCAACATTTAATTTACTTGGTTTAATTAATTTGGTAATTACTAAAAATGGAATTTTAGATGGTATCAGAGCGGGTCACTCATTTCTGAGAGTGATCTTGGTTTATTTTGTTTGTTGTTCTTGTTCTTGCAATGTCTTATTTTGTACTTTTAATTATTTATTAATTGGTTTTATTATTTGGTCGTGACCCCAAGGATTGAGCTATCCGAAATGGTTTCTGAACCTTGTAAAAATTCGTTGTGTTCTTTATTATTTTTGCACTATCTTTTTATTGTGTTCAGTTTTTGTTGTGACAAATTCATATTTTCTCCCGATAGATCTAAAATTTGTTTCAACATTTAATTTACTTGGTTTAATTAATTTGGTAATTACTAAAAATGGAATTTTAGTTGGTATCAGAGCGGGTCACTCATTTCTGAGAGTGATCTTGGTTTATTTTGTTTGTTGTTCTTGTTCTTGCAATGTCTTTTTCAACAGAAGGAGACTCCATAACTCCCCCCCCCCCATTTACTCAATGATTCTAACCATTCATATTTGAAAGTTAGAATGAAAGCTTTCATCAAATCTCAAGATGAAAAGGCTTGGAGAGTAGTTTTGAGTGGTTGGACTCCTCCAGCAGAAAACAATGGCATAACTAAGGTAAAATCTAAACTTGATTGGACTAATGTTAAAGATAAATTGTTCAGTTTCAATAATAAAGCTTTACATGCTTATTTTAATGGTGAGGGTGAAGGTTACATTAAATTGATTTCTTCATGTGTTTCGGCAAAAGATGCTTGGTAAATCCTTCAAACCCAATTTTAAGGAACTACTGATATCAAGTGTTCTAGGCTTGATATGCTCACAAAATAATTTGAAAATAAATGAATATGAAACTATTGACGCCGTTTTTTGTCAGCCTAAATTTGAAGAGTATTAAAAAATATTTCAGAAAAGAAAAAAGAACAGAAGAACTTTTACGTGGTTTAGCAGTTAAAATCTGCCTAGTCCACGAGTCAATGTTATTGATTCATGATTCTCACTCAAAGCTTTCTCAGAGCAATTCGACAGGCTATTCTCCGTACAATTTTGTGCATGACTACAAATGAAATTTACCAAGCTATTTATAAGACTGGTTAGAAGAATATCTTCCCCTATTCAGGGAAGTTACAACCAACTATTCAAATATGAAATAAATACATCAAATACATAATATCCCATGATAATTGAGATTTAATAATAGATAACAACAAATCCCTAAGGAATATGGATTTCCTAATAGTTGTTGTGTGCAAAACGCGTTGCTGATCTCGAATGCAAGGTTAACACGCTTTCGAGATCGACATAATTTCGATCATGTTATTCCAGTTATCCTCATCCTCAGCTAGTTGTTTCGCCGAACTCACTCTTCGGAGACCAATCCCCTAGATCCTGCAACTAAGGCTCGAATACTACCCATATACTTCGGAGAAGATTCTTCCTTTCGAGCTTAAAATTTAAGCTCGAGCTTTTTAACTTGTGCTCGATTGCCAAAAACAGCAGGTCATTTGTCATGCATATTTATACAAGTATACAACCAACGCTTGGTACTTTCGAGCTTACGCTTTACGAGCCTACATTTCAAGACTCATTTATTTATCCTCGAAATTTGGGTGTAACATTCTGCCCCCTCAAAAGTGTTTGTTCAAATCCTATGAGAAGGAAACTTTGAACTCCACTTTTGAAAATCGTGTTACCTACCACACTCAAGTGAGGACACGCGTCACTTGGGGATTGAATACCAAGAGTACTCGAGTATTCTCTTTTTCTGTACACGTCCTTTCATATGACCCTTTTTGCTGCCTATTTTTAGAATTAAACCTGTCCATCAGATCATCTTTCAACTCAAACTAAGGGCCCAAATTCACTCGACCCTTGCCATTACTTTTTTGACATATATATATATATGTCTTCTCTTCTCCATTCTCCTTCACTTTTGCATTTTTGCTTTCAGAAAATTGCACACCAGAGAAAACCAGAACCAATGCTTTTCTTTTTCTTCGCATGTTCTCAAAACCAAAGAAGCAAAGCCATTCTAGTACATTCAGCTTCGTGAAATCATTCTTGCTCCCGCTTCTTTAGTTGACGATCTCATCGTATCCTCGATCCAATTCGCGTAAGTGCTCTGATCTTTCCTAGTTGTATATGCATTTTTTTTCTTGTTTATGTGTTTCTTTCATCCATGAGGATGCCTTTTTGGTTTTTACCAAATTTTTATGGCTCCTCTCTTACATTAGGCAAGTTTTTTTATTTGAATAGATTTGGTATGATTAGGATCACGGCTTAGACCAAAAAAATGTCTGGTGGAAGCATGTAAAAATGGACTTTTTCAGGCAATGGGGTATTTTGGTCATAGGTTTCGTGTAGCTTAAGAAATAGGGTTTTGGATTAGGGTTTTAATGCACAAATCCTGAAAATATCGCCTTTTTTGACTAACTGCTAACTTTTTCCTTGGAAATCCAGGATTATTCTAAACTAGCAATAAGCACCCCACTCTCGATGCCCCAAACTTTACAATAGTTCAGGGTGGTCATTCGAATTAACCTCGCCCTTTCGAGCCATCAGGCTAGATTGAGGCATTCTCGTTATCTCGAGCTTGAAAAGTTGAGTTATCAAGATGAATTTTTCCATTCTTTAAAATTATGGGCCCTCACCTTTTTCTTTCTTGTTAGATGTTGCAATCTTCAGAGAATCGGTGGGGGCCCGAGCTTGCCATCCATTACCATCCCTCAACTCCCAGACCTGAATCGCCCTTTACACAAAATCAGTGACTGATTCACGAGCACAAGGAACGGTGCGAGCATGAAGATATACGAGCTCACCTTCATCATTAGATCGACGAGGTCGAAGAGGGAAAAAGGAAGAAGCACCTTGTTGCGGCCTATCCCGACCCAAACCCCGAGATTTGGCCTATTCCTTTAGACCCCAACTGCAAAGTTACCATAGCTTATCCTCCGGGCAAGCTTTCATTCACCCTAATGGAGAATATTCCGAAACAACCAACCACCTCCCAAGCCTTTTCAATCCTCACTTCGAAGGAGGATTTCTTTGAGGCTGAACACTACTAGAGCTCAGTCACTTCCACTAGCCACATGTCTGAGTTGTTGGCCTTCCACGGTCTCAAGCTATTCGGTACGCTAATGTGCCAACTTGCAACCTCAAACGAAAGGTGTTGCTATGCCCTGGGAGATGGCAATCCCAATCAAAAGGTCAAGCTTGCCTCCTGAAGCCGCGAGCACATGAGGGTTGGGGCCTTGCTGCCCCTAAAGGATTACTTCAAGAGTTTTTTGGATTGCACCGGCATCGCCCCCTTCCAACTCCAGAACAACTCTTTCAGTGTTTTATCAGCTCTGAGGACGCTATACCACGAGATGAAGTGGGATGGGCCTTCGAACAAGATATCTTATATCTTTTTTGCCTCAAGATCAACTTCTCTCGAGCCCATGAAGGAGATGGGTTTTGCTACTTGTTGAGCTACCCAAAGGAGAAGTGGTTGCTCGAAGACATTCCAAATCATCCTCCAAATTTCAAAACCATCTTTTTCTGGACAAATGGGCTCGCTCCTTCCCTATTCTATTCCTTCCAACGCATTTGTAAGTAATTCAACACTCCCATCCTTTATTTTTTCCTTTGAATTATTGATCTCATAATATTTATTCAATTTCTCTTGGAGCCAACTATGACCGACCCCTATGGTCGAAGGTCCCTCACCTGCCTTCTTCATGAAGACAAGCTTCAAGCTTGTGGCCTCTTGGGTGAAGGCGAGTCCACAAATGACTCGGCGATTCACAAATACGCAAGGTGTGAAAACGTGCCGATTCCCACCACCAAGCTTCCCGCGAGAGGTAAACATGTAGGCTCGAGCTTGCGTGTCCCTAGATCTTACCCAATCGAACCCTCGGGCTTGGGTAATGAGGCACAGGACAAGGCCTCAGTGAGCTCATCAGGAGGTAAAGTCATGCTCGACTCATCCATGGTCTCCTTCCTTCAAGGACCCTAGTATTAATTTCTTAGCATGGTCGAGAGTAGACCTTAGAGTTCGTAGGTTTGATAGTTGGCTAGGTAAATACCAAACCATGTATAGCTTAAATGAGGTTTGGGATGGGGTAGCAGTGTAATATGGCACAAATGACTATAAGGACCTTTCGAGGATGTCCCCCACCTTTAGGGAGGGGACTCCAGTAGCCTCATCTGAAGATCGGGGAATTTCTCGGTCTCCGAGCTCGAGCTCAAATGAGTCTTCCATTTAGGTTTATGATACTTAGTTGTTTTTAAGTATGGTGACCTTAATAATTTGCTAGCATACTATTTTCCTTTTTTTTTTTTTTTCTTTAGGTGACATGGACTCAGATTTGGAAAACCCCTTGGGGAAGCCCCTTAATGCTCTTGGCACTAAGCGGGGGCTCTACACCTCGAAGAAAGGCGTTATTCCTGCGAAGGCTGCCAAGATTGCCGAGGGTTCCTCCCCCTCGAAGGATGCTTCTGTCGAGCCCACGACCAAAGTTCCCAATCCTTCGGCCATGGTTGGGGGTGCTGCCCATACGCCTCGAAGGCAACCATAGTTGAGCCTCCAACGAATATGCCATCTCCTCCCCACCTATCCCCAGCTGGAGACAAGGGCAAGAAGATCGCACTTCTTGCAGCTCCTAAGCCCGCAGGTGCCCCAGTCCTGACCGTGGTTCGCCACTTTGTCGCCTCAACCCTTGTGCGACACTACCCATTGGCAGGCGTGGCTGGTGCCTTAGGAGCTGACTTATGCCTGGATTTTTTGTTTCGAGCCGGTCAGTCGTACAACAATCTTGATTCTGATGTGTGGCGATTCTTGAGAGGGGAAAATCCTACCCGCCTCATTGATCAGACTATGGAGCTCGAGATTTCAATGAGCCTTTCAAATGACTTTTACTTCCTTTGTTTCATATTAATTTTCTAACTGATATGCTTCCTTGTGTTTCAAACCCTCCTTGGTATTCTATGCCAAAGCTTCCTTTTCTCTTCAAAGATGGTGTCGGCTGAGGCACTGGTTTATGAAACCAACCAGGCTCGAATCCGTGCCAAGGATATCTTGAAGGAGGTCGAGGAAGCCCTCAAACTTTCCCAAGTCAAGCTCGCATCTTTCGAGGCCAGTGCCCTCAACCTAAAGGCAGAATTCGACACCAAAATGGCTGACTTAGACACCGCCAATGTCAAGATCGACCACTTGAAGGTGGAGCTAAGGGCTGCTCAAGTAGAGGCCAGACATCTGAAGGAAGAGAAGAACTCGACCTTCAAGATTATCAAGGATGAAAATAATCGAATGCTCGAGGAGTTCAAGGCCAAAAAATATTGGGCAATCGATCGGGCAATGTATCTGATGTGGTCTTTGAACGTCGACTTAGACACCTCATTCCTCAAGGACAAAGAGGAAGAGTTCATCTCCAAATGGAAAGCTCGGTTGGCCGAGGAGGAGGTCGCGGTCACTACCTTACGGCAAAGGTGAAGAGGAGGTAGGGGAGGAATCTGAGTTTATGCCAGCTGGAAAAAGTTGCATCTTGCTTTAAAAAGGGCTGCTTCTGTTATAATTTTTAAAATTATGCTATATATTATGCCCTTGGGGGAAAGACAATTTACTGCTTGAGTTTGAGCTATTTTGATTATCTCATGAATGTTATACTTTAATAGTAGTTTTTATGCTTTTAACTTTCTAGCCTGAAAACCATTTTGCACTCATATAATTAGCTTTTTGCCTTAATATTATACATCATATTTCTGGATCAAAATATTCCAAGCATGTTACTAAGGACCTACTTTTATACTTGTTTATTTGTACAAATATACGTTGGGTTTAAGTTCGAATCTCAATACATTCATGCATAGTTTATTCGAAATGCCCATGTTCAACTTCGTTATTGGAAAGGTCGAACTTTACTTTTACCATGTATTTAAAAAATACTTAATGGAGTGTAACCTCGTTAGTCTAGTTATATTTTGTTTTTCCAGTTAATTTTCCTCATCCTCGAGTATGATCTTCGAGGTTGCGAGGTCGAAACTCATTCACAAAAATTGCCAGCCCTGGTCTTGAATTATGCTTTTTTGTTGGTTTATCTAGAATTCCAACTTTTGATTGTGCCGATCAGGTCTTGCTGGTTTGTTCTAGACTTCTTTTGTTCATGCTTGGTTAGTGATCCATTCACCTATAGTTTTTTTTTCATGTTAGGTTAACAATCCATACATTATTGTTAGAGTTTATTTTTATTTATGTTATATTTTTTTGAGCTTATGGTATGATTGTATACCACTTATGCCCCTTAATATCCTATGATTGTGATCTTAGGTTATTGAATTTTGAGGGCTTGCAAAAAATAACAATAAAAATACAATATGTGAATGAAATTTAGTGCTTTATTGACAAAAGGCCAAAAATAAAATACAAGCTTGGTTAAAACGAATAAATATCATTCCTACACTACTAATAATAAGGTTGTACATGTTCACCATTCCAAGCTCGCGGGACCAATCCTCCATTTAGCGTTGCTAGTTTATAAACTCCAGGTCGAATGATGGACTTGATCTGGTAGGGTCCCTCCCAATTAGGCCCGAGCACCCCAGCAGATGGATCTCGTGTGGCCAGAAACACGCACCTCAATACCAATTCTCTCAATCTGAATTTCCTGTCTCAGACTCTTTTGTTGAAATATCTCGTAGCCCTCTGGTGGTATGCAACATTTTTCAGCTGGGCTTCGTCTTGTCTTTCTTCGATAAAGTCCAAACTTTCTTCGAGCTAGGATTGGTTCGAGGTTTGATTGTATGTGTCACTCCTTACAGTTGGGATTTTGACCTCGATAGAAAACATGGCCTTGCATCCATAAGCCAAGGAGAAGGAGGTATACCTCGTTGAGGTTCTTGCCATCGTTCTGTATGCCCACAGGACTTGAGGTAGTTCCTCCGACCCTCTTCCCTTAGTTTCTTCTAGCCTATTATTCATAGAACTCTTTAGAGTCTTGTTTACTGCTTCGACCTGGCCATTTTCCTGTGGATGGGCCACGGAGGAAAAGCTTTTAATTATCCAAAAAAAATTTGTAGAAACGTGTGAACAAATCATTGTCGAATTAGGTCGCATTATCTGACACAATCTTCCTGGGCATCTCATATCTACAGATGAATTTTTTACTATGAAATCTAGGACTTTCTTCAAGGTGATAGTAGCTAAGGGTTCGACTTCGGTCCACTTCGTAAAATAATCTACGGTGACTACAACTTATTTTACTCCACCTTTTTCGATTGGAAAGGAGCCTATGAGGTCGATTCCCCATACTATGAATGGCCATGGGGAGCTCATCATGGTAAGCTCAGATGGTGGAGCTCGCGGTATTGAAACGAACCGTTGACACTTGACTGTAGGCTAGAATTATCCTTGCCTAATCACCTTTTTTAACAAACTATGCCCCCCAATGTGGTCTGCGCAAAGTCCTTCGTGGATTTCTTCTAAAATCTTGTTCTCCTTTAAAGATGGTGTATCTTGGTATTTTCTACATAAGTTTTATAGCCTCGTTCCGGTCTTATGGGAGACCTCCAGTTTCGAGGTAGTTAATTATCGAGGTTGTGATGTCCCAAAAAAATGCTAATAAGGTTTAGTGCCTTCATTGGCGTGTCGGGAGGACATAATTAGATATATGTGTATGATTAATTGATTAAATGCGTGACTACGTGGCATGCAAGATTTATATGATAATATGAATATAAATGCATGTTTATGAGTATTAAATATGCATGTGGGCCTATTCTTGTTAATAAAGGCAAATTTGTACCTTTGGCCCGTAGATGGCATAAATGTGATTATATGTGTTAGATGATTGAGACTACATTATTATTTGGATATATTTGCAGTATTAAGCTCGAGGCGATCCTAGTGAGCGGATTAGGGAAATAGTCATAACAGGGTCTAATACCCAGCTCGGGGTGAGCCTAGGGGTGTTTTGGGAATTTAACGTATATTTGAGATTTATTGATTAGTGGGTAAGTATTTGGTAATTAGTTGGGCATATCAGGATTCATTGGGAATTTGTAGGATGACTCGAGGAAATAGCGAGAATCGGGGAAAATGACCAATTTACCCTTATGGGCAATAAAGGATTGAGTTATTACTATGGGGCATTTTGGTCTTTATGGCAAGGGATATAGTTAGGAAGGCTTTAGGAAATAACTAGAACACAATAGAACATCTCTCAGCTCTCTCTCACACTCACTCTCATGTTCTCTCTCTCCTTCTCTTTGGGTGCCTGGAACTTGTTGGGATTTGAGGACTAGAGGCTAAGAAATTAAGGGTTGAAGGCTTGCTGTGTTTGGGAATCAGCTCAGGAGTGGATATATTACAGAGGTAAGGATTTTAAGTTGATAAATCTTCTAAATTCTATTAGAACTTTAAGCTAGCATGGAAGTATATTTTATGTTTGGTTTTGAGTGTTTGATGAGGGTATGTAATTATTTATGAACTGTTGTGATGTTTAGACTGTGTGAATGAGGATTCTAGGCTTAATTCTAAATTTGGCTGGTGTTTGGAGTGTGAATTATTTATTTTGGCTTGGGGAAAATGCAGTAGAAAACTTGATTTATGGGTTTCAAGCGCGTCGTGGCCCTGTTCATCAGGTGTCGCGACCCGCTTGAATTTTGAGGTTTGGGAGCCTTAGGTTTTCGCCCAGGCGCCACGGCACAAGGTATAGTGCGTCGCGGCCTGTGTCCTTCAGAAGAGAGGGCTTTGCCTTCTGACTTGAGCGCACCACGACCCTTAAGGTGCTGAGCCGCAGCTCAAATGTGAAATATTGATTGTTTGAGGGATTTAAGCTCGGGAACCCAAACGTTGGGGCTCGGGAAGGATTCTACTACCCAGTTTAGTAGAATTCAAGGACCCGGAGGCTAGATTAATATTCCAAAGTTCTTATTTGGTTTAGGGCTTAATGGATGGTTATTATGAATGTGTTGTGACTAGGTTATACCGCTAGAGCTCGGGATTAAGGATCATGCTCGGGACCGCTCTACATTCTTCGCTTGGGACTCGAGTTAAGAAAACTGCACCCAAGTTGTGATTGGGGCTGAGATCCCCTATAAATGAACATATGTGAGATTATAAATGTATTTGTGATTGGATATATCTGGATAGGCTATTTGTTCGTGCTACTTTCGATTGTTTGTTTCGCAACCTGTTTATCTGTTATGTTTGATGTGAAAATCCAGCCTAAGGGAGTCAGGGATGATATTAAGCGTTCAGAATGCAACTTGGCCTAAGCGAGCTAGGATTAACTAAATAACTAGAGTGCTCGGCCAAAATGCAGTGACACCTAAGTTATTGTATGGAGATTGAATTATATGTTTGGATTAAACTATTTACTATTGTCTAGTTTATTGCTTGTATTATGCTAGTGATTGAACTAGTTGATCTAAGTTTGCTATGCATATACTGTTGCTATCTACGCTTGTTGAGTTTAGTTTTCTTGCTGGGCCTTGGCTCACGGGTGCTACATGGTGCAGGTAAAGGCAAGGGAAAGTTGGACCAGCCATGAGTTGGAGAGCTTTGGGGGTGGTGTGTACATCGACAGCTTCTCGACCACCATAGCTGAGCGATTTCATAGGGACTAGAGCCAAAATTGTATCTTTCCATTTAGGCTGGCTTCAATTGTAATTTACTTTTGAGGGTTGTAACTGCCGTGTAAACATTACTTTTGGGATCCCGTTTTCCAAACTCTTATTTTAATGGAACTCAGCCATTTCATGATAAAAATATTTGAACCCTAACCTGTTAGTTGACTTTAGAAACATGTTTATGTCCAACGACTTGATTAGCAAGTCATGCACTATTTAAAATACACGGTGTAATGGTCTTGGCTAACCAGGGCATTATAACTTAGTATCAGAGCGGTCTAGGTTTAAGGGTTCCTAAAGACTGGCTAGGCATGTACACTCGCCGCTAAATACAAGCTTGACTCAGGGTTTGATAACCATATATGTGATTACATGTTTGAGTGCTTAAATGAAAGATAAATGTTTTATTTGCATGTCTATAGGGACCATGATATATACTGATAAAGCCTGGCCCTTAACTACTATGTGAATATGATAAGACGTGCTTATTTGCATTTCTATTGTATGTGAATGATTGTTTACATGCCTTCTTGCATTAAACGGTGTGTTGTTGGTTGAGTTTCAATGTTAGACCGTCGGGTGATTATAAACCTGTTTTCATTACCTGAACAACATAGTCGTTGATTGCAGTTAACTTGGAGAGTTATGCCTCCAAGGCGATCAATTCGACTAGCCAGCATCTAGGTCGAGGATAGAGATGATGAGCAGGGCCAGAACCCTCCGCCGTCTCTGAGAATCAGCAGTAGCTGTTTACTGACATGGAAGCTAGACTTTAGAGCCAAGAGGAAGAGATTTGCCTTCTGAGGCAGCAGGCTTCACCAGGGAGTGTGGCACCTGACTTGCCACCTGTTGTGGCACTAGTTGTACAGCCGCCTGAGATGGGGAACAAGTGGGAACCGCTTTATGAAAGATTTAGGAAGCAACATCCTCCAACTTTAGGGGGAGGCCCAGATCCACTTAAGGTTGAACGTTGGATGAGTTTGATCACCTCCATCCTGGACTTCATGAGGGTAGAAGGTAATGACAGGGTGGCATGCACCACCTATATGCTTAGAGATGATGCCCCCTTTTAGTGGGAGGTGGCATCCCAGACTCGAGATGTTTCTACCTAAGTTGGGATGAGTTCAGAAATTTGTTCAACCAGAAATACTACAATATTACCGCTAGGGCGGCAAAGGTGAATGAATTCATTGGGTTGGTACAGTGCAGCATGACAAATACTGAGTATTCCCTGAAGTTTGACAGTTTAGTGAGATTTGTACTTGATCTAGTGCCTATAGATGCAGCTAGGCATGACAGGTTTGCTCGAGGGCTTACTGCTATGATAGCCCGATATGTGAGGATCACATCAGTACTTGGGGAGACAACTTATGCCCAAGCAATTGAGAAGGCCCTCACTACTGAGGAGGCAAAGAACAAGATATGGAGGGAGAGCGCTACAAGATGGGATGTTCGGAGGGTAGTGCCTCCTTTTATAGGGACTGGTAGGGGCGGAGGCCCCAGTGATCTAAAAGGAAGACCCCTGACACCTCGACCACTGCAGGTCCTGATAGGAGGGGCCGGGGTGTTCAGGGTGGCCGCCAGGGTGGTGGTGAGAAATGGAGAAGCTACACAGAGTGTGCTAGATGCAGGAAGAACCATCTGGGTGAATTTCAGGTGAAAGCCTGTTACCTGTGCGGGGTTTTTGGGCACCTTAAGAAAGATTGCCCGACTATGAAGAAAAAGGAAACATGGAAGGAACCAAGAAACTGAACCGATCTTCAATTTTCTTCACAGCCTTCCAAAGTATCCTTAGAATCACCTAGACTAGAGTGGGAAATTCTCAACACATGAGATAGATATAGAGAGAAGAAGAGAAAAGAACAATAAGGCTTAGAAAATGACATATGTTTAGACAGAATCTAAAACCTATCAGAAACTTGTGTTTTAACTTTTGTTTTGACTTATGATTTCATCTCTCATTTAACAGTCGTTTTATAGACTCAATTAAGTCATTTTTTAATTAAAAAATCAATAAAATAATAGCCAATAATCAGCCCTAGGTCGAAATTATCATGGGATTTAGGCCCGTGAAATTTCTCATTTGATTATAAGCCCATTGGACTTAAAATCAAGGCCTTTATTATTTTCTATTAATTTAATTAATTAAATAATTATTTAAATCATTTATCAAATTAATTATTTATAATTTTAACCTTGATTTAAAATTATTTATTAATTTAAATACCAATTTATCTTAATTAATAAATCTTCCATAATTTATCTTTTCTTCACAAAATAACATAACTCTTTGAAACTATCCAAAATTGACCTGGTCAACTTTGATAATTCTAATTTATAATTAAATCAATTAATTGAGACTATCTAGATGATTTTACCCAAGGTACAGAGGGGACCATGGGCCTATGAAATCAAGCTCCAACAAGTTATCATAAATCTAACAAATAAATTTACTAACTTGTTAATTCCTCATGACTCCACTAAAAACTCAGAATTGCACTATTGTATTCATAGAACGCTCTATAAGAAATATAGATACGTTATTAATTATCCATTGTTACAACCATAATTGTCACTCAATCCTCTATAGATGATCTACAATGAGATGAGACTAAAATACCATTTTACCCCTCATTGTATTTTATCCTTAAAACACTTAGTTCCTTGTAAATGACATTTCAGTAAACTAATATTAATTATTGAAATGAGATCTCTATCATTTAAAACCTTGAACCAAACTAAAAGGAAACCATCATTTCACTTCTTCATCAGAAGCTATAGATGTTCATATCTGTGATTAACACTCCCACTCAATTATACTACCGAGTTCCTAAGATGTAGGTATGGGCTAGTCCGTAGGGTAAGCTGGTAATGAACAAGTCAAAGAACTCAAATAATACTATCAGTTAGAATACTAACCACTCATAATTGAGATTGAATTGAGATATGGTCAACTATATGATATGAGTATAATAGATAATAATGGTATGCGAACTTATCCTATCTACTGTCAATATCGATCCTATATGATATGACTATAATAGATAATAATAGATAATGATGTAACAAATACATCCGTTCTTATCTACTTTGCTAATATTCTGGAAAGAACATCACACTACAATGTGTAAGTAGATCATATCGTAGATTGGCAAGTCAATGTAAATCCTATGCACTGACTAATCTTAGGACTAACTTATATTTTAACATATAATCATATTTATATTCCACTGTGATTACATCACTATAAATACAATTAGTTATATGCTCAGGATTTAATAGAAGTTTATATTAAACAAATAATCATGAAAATAAAACATGTGATCAAAGTGATTTGACCAAGTCAATAAATGATTTCTATTCTTTTATTGATAATAAATGAGATTACAAAGAAAGTGGGTTTTAATTAGGGCATAAAGCCTCAACATGTAGTTGGTGAAGGAATATGACTATGACATCCTTTATCACCCAGGAAAACCAATGTAGTGGCAAATGCTTTATGTCGGAGAGGCCCAAGATAGTTGTTTAGCTCGAAGCAGATATCAAAGGAATTAGCAGAGGAAATGACCAGAGCAAGGATAGAATTGGTAATGGGCCAGTTGGCCAATATAAATTTATAGTCTACCCTCTTGGAGAGGATAAGAGAGACCCAGTTGAAGAGGGTTAGAAGGGATGTCCTAGTTGGAGTGGCTAAGAATTATTCCATTTCACAGATGAGTTTGTAGAGGTATAAAGATCGGATCTGTGTTATGATGGATATGGGAATTAGACGAGAGATTCTCGATGAATCTCATACTACACCATACTCACTCCATCCAGACACCACGAAGATGTATCAAGATCTACAGACTTTATATTGGTGGCCTAGGATGAAGAAGGACATGGTTGAGTACGAGCAAAGTGTTTAACCTGTCAACAAGTAAAGGCTGAACACCAGTGACCAGTGAGGTTGTTACAGCCTTTAGGTATTCACGAGTGGAAGTGAGAAGACATTACCATGGACTTTGTAGGGGGTTTTCCCACGACGGTGGGGCAACATGACTCGGTGCGGGTAATAGTAGACATGTACACCAAGTCAGCTCACTTTCTGCCAGTGAGGACAACCTATATTGTGGATCAGTATGTAGAGTTGTATGTGAGAGAGATTGTACGTCTCCAGTGGGTTCCAAACTCTATAGTATCAAACCGAGATCCCATATTTACCATCAAGTTTTGGGGTGGTTTGCAGAAGGCTATGGGGACTCAGTTAAAGTTCAGTACAACCTTTCATCCTCAAACAGACGGGCACTTTGAGAGGACAATTCATATATTGGAGGGCATGCTTAGAGAATGTGTGCTATATTTTGAGGGATTTGGGAGTAAGTACCTTTCGTTGATTGAGTTCTCATACAACAATAGTTATTAGTCAATGATTGGAGTAGGTTTATACGAGATGTTGTATGGAAGAAAGTGTAGGTCGCCCATTCATTGGGATGAGATGGGGGAAAGGAATTATTTGGGACTAGAGATGGTTCTGAAGATTAATGAAGCAACTGAAAAGATCCAAGCTCGAATGCTCGCTTCACAGAGTAGACAAAAAGGCTACGCTGATCCAAAGCGTAGGGACGTGGAGTTCCAGGTAGGGGACCACGTATTTCTGCGAGTTTCGCCATTACGAGGGGTAAAGGGATTTGGGAAAAAGGGAAAGCTGAGCCCTAGATTTTTAGGACCTTTTGAAATCCTGGAGATGGTTGAGCAGGTAGCCTACAGATTGGCTCTTCCCCCGTCATTATCAGGAGTTCATGATGTGTTCCACATCTCAATGCTCTGGATGTATGTCTCAGATATGACCCATGTATTGGGATATGAGGATCTGGAGCTATAGACAGATTTGTCGTATGAGGAGCGACCAATTCAGATCCTAGACAGAAAGGACAAGGTTCTAAGGAACAAGATGATTCCTTTAGTCAAAATCTTATGGAGGAATAGCAAGGTCGAGGAAGCTACCTTGGAGCTAGAGTAGGCTATACTGGATCAATATCTTGAGTTATTCAGGTAAATTTTGAGGTCAAAATTTTCAGTAGGAGGGGATAGTTGTAACGTCCCAAAAAAATGCTAATAAGGTTTAGTGCCTTGATTAGTCTTCTGGGGGGGCATAATTGGATATATGTTTGTGATTAATTGATTAAATTCTTGACTACGTGGCATGCATGATTTATATGATAATATGAATATAAATGCATGTTTATGAGTATTAAATATGCATGTGGGCTCGTTCTTATTAATAAGGGCATATTTGTACTTTTGGCCCGTTCTTGTAAATTAGTTGGGCATATCGGGATTAATTGGAAATTTGTAGGACGACTCGAGGAATTAGCGGTATCGAGGCAAATGACCATTTTACCCTTATGGGCAATAAAGGGCTGAGTTATTACTAAGGGGCATATCGAGATTAATTGGGAATTTGTAGGACGACTCGAGAAATTAGCGAGAATCGGGGAAAATGACCATTTTACCCTCATGGGAGATAAAGGGATAAGTTATTACTAAGGGGCAATTTGGTCTTAATAGTAAGGGATATAGTTAGGAAGGCTTTAGGAAATAACCAGAACACATTAGAACATCTCTTAGCTCTCTCTTACACTCACTCTCACGTTCTCTCTCTCCCTCTCTTTGGGTGCTTGGAACTTGTTGGGATTTGGGGAATAGAGGCTAAGAAATTAAGGTTTGCAGGCTTGCTGTGTTTAGGAATCAGCTCAAGGAGTGGATATATTACAGAGGTAAGGATTTTAAGTTGTTAAATCTGCTGAATTCTATTAGAACTTTAAGCTTGCATGGAAGTAGATTTTAAATTTAGTTTTGAGTGTTTAGTGAGGGTATGTAATTATTTCTAAACTGATGTGATGTTTAGGCTATGTGAATGAGGATTCCAGGCTTAATTATAAATTTGGCTGGTGTTTGGAGTGTGAATTATTGATTTAGGCTTGGGGAAAATGCATTATAAAACTTGATTTATGAGTTTCAGGGGCTCGCGTCGCGACCCTATTCATCAGGTGCCACGACCCGCTTGAATTTCGAGGCTTGGGAGCCTTAGGTTTTTGCCCACGCGTCGCGGCGCAAGGTATATTGTGTCACGACCCGTGTCCTTCAGAAGACAGGGCTTTTCCCTCTGACTTGAGCGTGTCGTGACACTTAAGGGCCTGGGCAATAGAAAACTGAAGAGTAACGGCAGCAAGTGATTGAGTTTAGTATTTCCTCATATAAAATTATTGACTCTAGAGATATAGTAGTATGGAGAAGACAAAATTGTTTCAAGCACCGACAGAACCAACCAGAAGCGCCCCTTGTTTCAAAGAGAGGAGAACGGGTGATTCACATTTCATTTGATGTTAAAAGGCGAATTGAAAGCTAAGCAGTGGTAATTCTAAGGATTCCCCCGGGGCTTAAATGTGAAATATTGGCTTTTTGAGGGTATTAAGCTCGGGAACCCAAACGTTAGCTCTTGGGAAGGATTCTACTGCCCGGTTTGGTAGAATTCAAGGACCCGGAGGCTAGATTAATATTCCAAAGATCTTATTTGGTTTAAGGCTTGATGAATGATTATTATGAATGGGTTGTCACTAGGTTATACCACTAAGGCTCGGGATTGAGGATCATGCTCGGGACTCGAGTTAAGAAAACTACTGATAACTCTTCAAAATAGAGTTATTTTACCACTTTTTATGTGCTAATTGTTGCTTAATTATTGAGTTTTTAATTGATTTGTTAATTTTTAAAGTAATTTTGAATTTTTTGGGTTTATTTTGATTTTCTATATTTTTGTGTGTTTTTATAGTTATTTTGTTGTAAAATGTTGTAGTTAATTATTT
Organism: Humulus lupulus; assembly: GCF_963169125.1. Lineage (NCBI taxonomy): Eukaryota > Viridiplantae > Streptophyta > Magnoliopsida > Rosales > Cannabaceae > Humulus > Humulus lupulus. The sequence goes on from NC_084793.1 coordinate 61,807,329, forward strand.
GAATTATTGTTGTTTAATTTGAGGTAAAAAAATGTTGTATTATTGAGCTTAAATGTTAAATGTAAATTAAGTTATAATTAATATTTTCAAAGAATTAACTTGATTTATTTTATAGTGAAAATACTTTATTATGATTTATTTTATATTTATTTTGTAGGAAATTGGTCTATTGTTGGTGCTTAAAAATTAATAAGAGCAAAGAAGAGAAAGGTGTAATTTTGAAAGAAATAGCATGAAATGTGGAATTTTTCCTCCTGCCACCCTCTACCCAGACTGAAGCCCAGCAGCTCCCCAGGCCCAACCGGAATCTGCACCTGCCAGGCCCACGGTCTCCTCTTCTTCCTAGCTCGTGCAGGCCCAATTCCATCAACCCAGCTCCCGCCGAGCCTTCCGTCTTCGCTCCCCAAGTGCCTCCCCTAGATGACCCACGGATCCAACCCGTGCCTCTTGCCAGTCGCCTCTCCCAGCCTTCCTTCAACCAAATTCCTTCAGCATCTACAACAATCCACACGGCCAGCTCAGGTCCTGCAGCACCCTTCGGCCCACCTGACAGCCGAAGCCCAAGCTTCCTCCAGGCCAACTCGGCCCAAACGCCTTGTAACGCCCTACTTCCTTAGAGCCGTTACTAAGTGAGTTTAAAAACGTGCTTTCATCTCGCTAATCGAGGTTTTAGATCAAACAGTGTAATTAAGCTATAAACAGAGGAAAAACCTTAGAAATAGTAATTTCCATAGAAAATCATAAAAGGTTTACACTTGGGATCCCAAAATACAGTTTAGAAATGTTTACAACATATTAACTAAACCAAGTCGACTAGACGACAAAATCAGAGTTTATTTACAAGCATCTCCCAAAATCCTCTGGCCATGGCAGCCAGGCTGGCCAAACATGTACACATCGCCCCACGCCTGCTATACTCATGGTTGGTTGATCTTCTCTTTACCCTTACCTGCACCACAGAGCATTTGTGAGCCGAAGCCCAGCAAGAGAACCCACATATAGATAACATATGCAACACATATATCACGCATATAAATAGGCCACCAATTGGCTAAACACATACGGCCTAGCCATCCCAGGCGTTTACCAAGCCCTGGATTTGCAGACTACGCCGTGAGGATATCCCAGGTATCCTTCTAGGGACTCACCCTGGAAACTCGCACTCCATGTGCTTAACGCTGCTCCCGGCCCCTTGCCGTTCTCAGCCTTGCACTCAACGTGCCCAATGTCATTTCCGGCCCTTCACCGTTCTCGGTCTACACCGTTCCCGGCTCAAGCCGACCATTCACATCATAATACACATAGCATAACAAGCAAGTATAGAATTCTAGCATAATCAGATAAAGGGCTACGCCCCGCAATTCTAACATATTGGGCTCGGCCTTGCATATCAATCCATTCAAACACACTGGGCTCAGCCCTGCATATCAGTCCATTCAAACACATTGGGGTCAGCCCTACACACAAGCTCTATGGGAACAAGGGTTCTCTTACCTGAGTTCCGAGCTTTCTGAGCACCAATGCCCCGAGCACAGTCCTCCAACGTGAGCCTCGCTGAAACCTTAGTCACAACACATTAACAATATCCATCCATCAAATTCTAATCCAACAAATAACTTAGAGCCATAATCCTAACCTCCGGGTCCTTGAATTCTATCAATCCGGGTGATATAATCCATCCTGAGCTTTACCCCTTGAGTTCCCAAGCCTAAAATACCCTTAAAACTCAAACTGGCACAAAGGGCCGCGGCCCCACCCACAAGAGCCACGGCTAGCCTCGAAACAGAGGCTAGCACCTCACTGACCCCCACACGGGCCGCGGCGCGCCCACCAGGCGCCGCGGCGTGCATGAGCTTCTTGGCCTCCCATGGCCGCGCGCGCACACGGGCCGCGGCGCACCTTTCCTAGGGCCGCGGCTCTCACCTCCGAACCCAGATTTTCCACCATTTTTCCACACCTTTCCTCAAGCTAATTCACCCAAAACTCACCTATCAAACCCATATATTTAACACATACATACCAGCACAATATTAACACTAAAACCCCATCAAAATCTGCTCCAAAACCCAACTAAAATACTCAAGAACATATCAAACTCAACTAGCATGCATATTCTAGCAAACCAACAACAATTCTCAACATAATCCCAATAATTAAAGCTTACCTTGCTGAGTTCAATCCCTGTAGATGATCCTTAATCCTCAAGCTTTAAGCTCCTAGGTTTCCTCAGCCCAATCCCTTGCTTAAGCTAGCTTGCACCAAAAATTCCCTTTGATATGCCTTAAAGAATGAAGGAGAGAAAGATGTAAATGGTGAGATGCTATCCTTAGTTCAGAAGGAGAGGTATAGAGGTCAGTTTCCCAAAGCTTCTAAGTAAATCCTCTTCTTTTTTTTTATTCAGCTTAAGTCTATATGGTTACCTCAAGGCTCGGGGTACCAAAACGTCCCCAAGGGCAAAATGATAAATTTCCCCAATATTCCCGCCTAGACATTCTATCCTCAAATATATCTCCAAATATTTATTTTCATGTCCCGATAATCCCATAACACACCTAGTACCCAAATTACCCCTCGACTCGCCCCAAGTCGGAATCTCAACCATGTTGCGACTCTCTGGCTAACCGCTCCCCAGGACTGTCTTGGATCATGCTGCACAGACATTTCACATATATATAACATATATCACATTCATGCCCCTAATATCCAGACGGGGCCCACATGCTCATTTAACTCACTAAACATACATCACTATCATATATCCACATTAATTCACCCATTAACACATTAAATCATAATAAATCATTTATTGCCCTCCAGGCACACTAATCAAGGCCCTAAGCCCGATTAGCAAATTCGGGTTGTTACACGCTTGCACCTCCTGCTCCAGCCCTGCCGAAACTGCTCAGCCACCCACAACTGCCTTCCCCTTTATTGAGCCCAAAAATGGTCCCTTTATCCCATTTGTCTAAACATGCCACATTTTTACACAATTTTCTACACATTTTACCCAAACATCATCATTACACCCTATAATTTACCCATATTTGCCATATTATTATTAATTTAATCAATTTAATTAATTTAAATTGATTATTTTTATACACTATTTTTGGATATAAATAAGGGAATTTAGTGCTCATTTTTAAAGGAGGTTACCATACAACAAGTTCTACACTTTCAAGACATCTTAATTCTCTTCATCTTTTTCTTCTTTTTGGTCATTTTTCCTATGAGTTTTTAGAGGAAAAATTTGGGGGTTTCTCCTCCAAATTTTCCTATTTATGTTTGTAATTTTTAGTTTGTATTTTCTATTCTAGTTATGAGTTTCTAATCCTTTTAAGATTATTAAGGTGATGATGAAACAATATGTAACTAGATAGTGTTTATTTTGTATGTTGATTTCCCATTTTGTTCAACAAAGTTTATGGATTTTCTTCTTCAAATATTTTCTTTCATCTTAAATATCATGTATTTTTTATTGTTAGCACATATTTACACTTTGTTCTTCATTAGTGCAAAAACATAATATTCTTTATGTAGGATGTGTCATTAAATTGTACACATCCAATGCTTAGAACAAAAATATTATGTTTTGCCTTATAAATAATGTTCATTGATTTATTTGTTATTTCATTAGATTGATTTACACTAAATGCTTTGAAATTATAATTTTTAAAAGTGAAGATAGATCCTATATTTTTATAAAAACTTGTGCTTAAATAGAATATCTAATTTGAATAAGTGATGGTTTGATTAATTTCTACTATTACTAGAACTTGGGAATCAATGTACTTTTAAATATTATTGAACTTATATTTTGTGGATTCTATTATCTTAATAATCTTTCTTTTACTATCTTGTTTAAAATTATTAATTTAGTTATATATATTGTCTTTAATATCTTTATTATTATCTTTTATTTTATTTTCATTATACAAAAATTTCATCAATCTTTGGGGCTAGGTTAGAATTTATTAATTTTGATTTAAAATAGTTTTCTTTTCGATTTTAGACAACTCCTTTGTGTTCGATATCGTGCTTACACGAACACTAGATTTCATATACGATTCGTGCGCTTGCGAGTATAAATATTTAAAACATACCCATTTTGGGTCCATCAACTACACCCGAGTTCTGATTGGGACTGAGATCCTCTGTAAATGAACATATGTGAGATTAGAAATGTATTTGTGATTGGAGATATCTAGATAGGCATGTTTTTCATGCTTCTTTCGATTGCGTGTTTTGCAACCTGTTTATCTATTATGTTTGATGTGAAAGTCTGGCCTAAGGGAGTCGGGGCTGATGTTAAGCGTGCAGAATGCAACTCGGCCTAAGCGAGCCGGGATCAGCTACATAACTAGAGGGCTCGGCATAAGGGCACCAACACCTAACTTATTGTATGGAGACTGAATTATATGTTTGCACTAAACAGTTCACTGTTGTCTAGATGATTGCTTGTATTCTATTGTTGATTGAACTGGTTGATCTAAGTTTGCTATGCATATATTGTTGCTATCTATGGTTGTTGAGTTTAGTTTTCTTGTTGGGCCTTGGCTCACGGGTGCTACGTGGTGTAGGTAAGGAAAGGAAAATCTAGACCAGCCATGAGTTGGAGAGCTTTTGGGACAGTGTGTATAATGGCAGCTTCTCGACCACCACAGCTGATGGATTTCACTGAGACTTGAGACAAAATTGTATTTTTCCATTTAGGCTGGCTTCAGTTGTAATTTACTTTTGAGGGTTGTAACCACCGTGTAAACATTGCTTTTGGGATCCCATGTACCAAACTCTTATTTTAATTAAAGTCAACCATTTTATGATAAAAATCTTTTAACCCTAACCTATCTTTTGACTTGAGAAACACGTTTATGTCCAAACGACTTGATTAACAATTCTTGCATTTTTTAAAATACACAGTGTAATGATCTTGGCTATCCAGAGCATTACAGGGGTCATTCAGGTGGGCTGCGAGTCAATCATGTTGACGTCTTCTTCCTCGGGCTCAGCGATGCTCGGGTTTGGCAGGAACTCTACTGGAACCACGTTGAACATGTCGACTTCCTTGGTCATGGCGAGCCTGGCCAATGCAACTACATTTGAATTTCGCTCTTGTGGAACTTGTTCTATAGCGTAGAACTCAAATTCTCAAAATGTTGCCTTCTCCCAATAGGCGCCATTTTTAAGCCACAAGCCTGATATTCACCTATAACATGGTTAACGACCAACTAGGAGTCACTATAGCAGTGGATGGCCTTTGTCTTAAGCTCGGAGGCTATCTGGAGACTTGCCAATAACACTTCGTACTCAACCTCATTATTCGATGCTTCAAAACAAAACCTTAGCACTGAATGAAAGTGGTTTCCCATCAGGGTGATCAAAATGATTCCTGCCCTCGACCCCTTCTTATTGGTAGATTCATCGAAGTAAAGTCTCCACAGCACACGGTCTAGGGTTACGACTTCCTCATTGGAGATTACCGTACATTTGACAATGAAGTCTGCCAAAGCCTGCCCTTTGATTATTGTTCTAGGATGAGGGGTGATCTTGAACTGTCCGTGTTCAACAACCCAGTATTGGTTCGGAGGAAAAAACTAATGAGGTTGTTGGAATTCTTAAAACGGGAGTATCTGCCTATTTGAAAGGACATAAGGGTTCATAAGTTGTTAACTTTGGGATACAAACCTCCAGAATGAGAGATTTGTATTTCTCTGAGTAGTGCAAACAAGGAAGAGTATGTTATTCTGGGAAAGAAAGGGGAGTTCTGATTCCCGATTCGATAATAATTCTAAGATTGTACTAAGGTTTAGGCCGGAGGCCTATAAGCTAATCTAACCCTGGTAGGGGTGATGACTTATGAGTATATCTGGTATCAATGATAAAACAGGAAAATTGACCGTTGATGAAATAAGCAGACCCTGGGGTTTCAGCAGATTTGATGTGCAAGAAAGAGTTAACGAAATTATAGTTATAAGACAAGATCTTGTGGAACAAGATTGTTACTCTAGTAAGGGTGTTATAAAAGGGTAAAAGGTAAAGAAATTGGACCTTGGAATTATAGTCAGAGGTGGGAGATTCATTATCAGATGTGTTCAAATAAATTTCGTGGACGAAATTGTTAAAAGGATGGGATAGTTGTAATGACCAAAAATTACTAGTAAGGCATAAGGGCCTTGATTAGTGTGTCGGGAGGGCATAATTGGTAGTTATGTGAATTATTGATAAGATGCATGATTATGTGATATGCATGTTCCTATGACTATATGGATATGTGAAATGCATGTTTATGAGTATTAGATAAGCATGTGGGCCCTGTTTAGCTTGTAAGGGAATAATTGTAATTTTGGCCTGTTAAGGGCGTAAATGTAATTATTTATGATAAAATATTGAGATCACATTATTATGTGGATATATTTGCAGCATACGACACGAGGCGATCCTAGGGAGCAAGTTAGCGGAAAAGTCACAACAGGACCTGATACCCGACTCAGGGCGAGTCAAGGGGTATTTTGGGTAATAGATATTAAATTCAGTTATTGGGTTATGAAAATAAATCTTCGGAGAAATATTTGAAGTTAGAGAGTTTAGGAGGGAATATTGGGAAAATTTACCATTCTGCCCTCGGGGACGTTTTTGGTAACCCGAGTTTTGGGATTAACTTAAGTAACTTAAGTTAGATAAAAAAAAACCAAGAAACAGATAGAATTTGGCTAGAACTGACTATTCTCTCTCTCACTCTTGTTTCCTTTAGAAACACTCTCTCAAGCTAACCTTTGAAGCTAAGGTGGAATCTTGGGCTAGGAATCACTTGAATTGAGGCTAAGGACTTGCGGATAAGCTCAGCAACTACTAGGTGGATTTGTTCTTCAGTAAAGGTCAGCTTTTAATTATGGTTTAGAACTTGAATTCTATGAATTTCTGGTTGTTTTAGGAGGTTTATGAGCTTTTGTGTTTCAAGGATTGAAGTGTGATTTTGATAAGTATTTAGGCTAGTCTTCCTATGGGTTTTGCTGCTGGGAGTATATTAGAACTACTATGATAATTAAAATATGTTATTGGGATGGTTTTATGTTGAATTGAGTGAGGTTTGGTTGTTGAAAATGGGGATTTCTCTCGGTTTGAAGGGTTTGGGCCACGGCTCTGTTCTTGGTGTGTCGTGGCCCTCTAGAACAAATTTGTGCCAAGAAGGAGGGCGGGTCGCGGCATAGGATGCTTAGGGCCGCGACCCGTGTGTGCTGTTTTGGGAAGCTGGGCCTTTGGTAGGAGGCGGGTCGCGACATGGAGGGCCTAGGGCTATGGCTCTTAAAGGAATTTTTGGCCTTGAGGAGGTTTAAGGTGCGGGAATTTAACCTAGGGTGCTCAAGATCGATTCCACTACCGTGCTTGGTGGAATTTGATGTCTCGACGGCTAGAACTTGGTCCAGAAACCTTTGATCACTTATTATTGATGGAATCATTTATCATGGTTGTGACTAGGTCTACGCTAGGGATCGGGACAGGATCGTGCTTGAGGGTCATCTTTCTTAATCAAAGCACTCAGAATTAAAGGTAAGAAAATTGCACTGGTTGTGTGACTATGTTGGGACTAAGGGTTCCCTATATTTGTGTGCAATATTGTATAATGGTATTATGCCATGTGAACATGAAATAAATGGCCTAAGAGTGCCAGAATTAATATGGGCACACAGGATGCGGCCCGACCACTGGTAGCTGAGGACAGCTTAATAATCACTGAGCTCGGTTTGAGCGGACCAGAATCAGTGAGTTGAACACTAGGCTTGGCCTAAGTGAACCAAAGATAGTGGATTAAACAGAGGGTACAGCCTAAGGGCGTTGACCCTAGTCATATATGATATGTGTACTGATGCTAACTTGATGAATATGATATGCTGAATATCTAGATGTTAGATTGTTGATTTATCGACTGTTATCACTAATTAGGTGAATGTTATGGCTTGCTGGATAATTGATTAATGTTAATGTTTACCCTGATTTTGGCCAACTGACACGGAGTCAAATTTGCTTGATGTGGACAGATACGTTGAAATGAATGTGATGACAAAAACAATAAAGAACACAAGAGTTTATAGTGGTTCGGCCCCAGAATCTGGTAACAACCTACGTCCACTTGAACTGTTATTGATATAGGATTCAAAGCAGTGATCAAAGAACTAGGGTCCAATGAGTTTCACCAACCTCTGAAGAACAAGACAATATATCAAATAGAATAACTCTAATCTTAGATAATCAGAAAGCAAAAAAGGTTCTTTCCCTTGAGCTATTTTTCTCTATTTATATGCTCAAGGAAGATTTACATTAATTTGTTACAGATATTATTTCCTAAATAATCGGATACTCAGGAAATCATGGGACATAATTTCAGATTCTATCATAACTGCATAAGATTTTCTCCGTGTATAACATGCGTATGACTAGGCTGGTCGTATATAGAGATCGAACATTGTGACAATAGATGTCTTCCTGGTCGATAGTCGAGCACGAATTCTGCCAGATGTCAGCCACGTGTATTAAATGTTTGCCAAGTCATCCATGCCTGTTTTTTGGATAACATTTGCCCCCCAAGTTTGTTTAGTGTGACCAGCAATAAAGAAACTTTAGGGAAACAACCGTTCATATCCCCACAAAATCTGTCAGGATCCCCGTGCGTTTTTGAAAGCCGTGACATAATTATGTCTAATCAAGCCTTTTCAGTTTTCAAGAAAACAATTTGACGGCTTATACACTTCCCCACGTTTCGAAAATGGGAAGTAATGATTACCACCTTTTGCCATACCTCGGTCCCTATAAGTAACTTCTTTTTCTTCCTTATAATTTTTTACTCACCATCTTTGTCAAGATCCTCAAGAACCTTGCTCCCAGAATACAGAGCTTCGAAACCAGTCAGACGTCTAGCTGAAGGTCTTTCCGACTCGAAATTTCTACTTTTTTCTTAATCTCCATTTTCCCCCAGGTAATTACTTTGCCTTTTAAACTTTTCTTTATGCCATGCATACCGTTACTATGCTCTGTGATTTCCATGTTCTTGAGTAGGGTTTTATGAGGATTTTTTGTATAAACCTTTCAATGCTTGGTAAAAGGGCGTCTTTCTGCTTCGTATAAGTTAGGACTTAGTTTGATAGTAAGGATCATAGGCTTAGGGCGTAAGATTGACGTAAAAATTCAATCTTTAAGCTAGGTGAAAAAACTGGGTTTTTTCCCGCCCTTCAGGAGTCGAAAAAGTTCTCTTTAAGAAAACAGTTTATTTCCTTTTTGATCCGTTTTTCAAACCACCAGTGTCTAATCTTAGTGTAGGGGTAGGATGCTGCTGATTACTTAGACGCGAGCAACGTTATCTCAATCTTCCACACTACTTCGCAGACTATGTCTTATCTCCGCCATTGCCTGTTTGTAGTTCATATGCAAGACCCTTGAGGAGGAGAAAGACCTATTGAAGACGACCTCTTGGCCCAACTACTTGAAGGCGAAGAAAACCCATCCACTTTGATACCAGAAATCCCTTTTTCCCGCCCTGGTTTAAACCGTCCTCCAGCCCCAACCCAGAGAATGGCCTGAAAAAAAACAAAAGCTCAAAAAAGGAAAACTCCTAACTCCTCAGGCCAACCTTCTGCTGATGCCCCCTCGACCAGCGGTCGAGGCGAATTTGCTCCTGACACCAATGTCCAAAGGCGTGCCCGCCCTCGTCATGCTGACCAGCCAGCTGTTGAGTGGCACGTTGTTCCCCAAAGTAGGGTGACGATACAGATGATCGCCAACTACTTAAATAAATACAACCTGACGGGGTGACCCTAGTTAGACCTTCTATCGACCAGTGGGCCAACCTGCCAGGCAGAGCCTATAGCCTGGTCGCGGTTTCACTTCGAGGTAGGTGCCACCTTGCCTCTTCATCCGTTCTTTTAGGGGGTAGCAAATTACTTTGGAGTTGCCCCCTTTCAAATCACCCCAAACGGATATAGAATGCTGGCCGCACTTTATATCCTTTATAAACTCAAGAAATGGCCAGTACCTACCCCCCACGAGGTTAATTTTATTTTCGACCTTAAGTCCAACCCCAACCAAGATGGCACGGGGTTTTTTCATCTCTGCCACCAAGAAACCAGGCGCACTTTCTTGTCCGAAACCACTCATATCTCTCTTGCGGGGAGGTATCACCATGAATACTTCCTTAATCCTGACCTAACTACAGACAACCTGGCCTTCACTTAAGGAGTTAAAAATTCTTATGCCAGTAGCTTTTTCACTTAGTGTTTTCATGTCGTACTGTCTTGACATTCCACTGTGTTCCAAGCCCATGGTTACGTCCAATCCCTACTCCAGGGATGGAGTCAAGGGCAACACTCTTAGCCAGCATGCCAAATGCTAATAAGAGTGTCAAAAACTTAGTTATTGAGGCTAACCTTAGGTTGGTTGGCCTTTGGAGCTCCCAATCTGCGACGAATAAACCTTCGGCGAGCGGTGTCCAAGCCGAAGTGGAACCTGAGCAGGAACTCGAGCAGCAACCCCAGGCGTCTCCTCCACGGAGGAGGCCAACTGAGGTTACGATCAGGGACTTGCCGTCCCTCATCAAACGGAGAAACCCTCAGTCCCCGAGGGCAAGGGAAAACAAAAGGCTGCCGAGCCTACCAAACTTTCTGACGATTCATCGGATGTAAATGGTACAATAATCTCGCTTTTAAATCATTTTCCCATTCCCTCTCATCTATTTGATGGGGACGACAACTTTAGGAATGCTCCCTCTTTAGATTTTTTCCAGGAACTAGGTAGTTCAGTAAATAATGCTACGACCAGTAGTTGTAGCCCGGGTACTTTACTTGTAATCCTTTTACTTTTATCCCTGTTCCCTCTATGACCATTTAGTCTTATTGCTCGATTTGCTTTCTTTTGTATAGGTATGGACTCCGAGGACGTTTTCGAGTACTATCAGGCTGCCGCTGCCTCTTCTCTCCCAAAGAAGGATAGCAAGAGGACTTGAGGGGAAAGTAGCAAGACCCCTTCGAAGAAGGCTCGAACAGATGATGCTCCAGCCACTACCCCTTCCAAGGAGAACACGACACCTCTGCCCCCCACCGAGCAGACGACTCCCACACCTGTTAATTCACAGCCTTCTTCTAGGGCCGCTGACAAGGAGGCATTGGACAACTTGCCCGAAGGCTCCCTACCCAGCTTCGTGGTTGGGTTAGCCCGAGAGAGGATATACAAACTCTCAAAGCACAGACGCAGTCAGGCTACCATCACCGAAACTGCTTCGATGGATGCTGACCAGGTTGTCAACAGAGGGCTAAACGAGATAGTTAGTGTAAGTCATCTCCTGCTACTTTGCCATTTATGTCTAATTCCTTTCCCTTACTTTATTTCATTTTTTATCTTCCAGGGGCTGCTAACTCTAACTGCTGGCTGGCGCTGTGTTGGGGCGTTGGTTTCTTGCGGAAAGAATTTTGACTCCAGGTTTGCTCAGGCTAAGCAAGCACTTGAGTCTGACAACAACAAGCTGCTCGAGGAGAAAAAGGAGCTGTCCAAATTTAACGAGCAACTGTGCGAGGACCAGGATACTTTCACCCAGGAGCTTCTGGAGAGCCAAGACGCCTTGAAGAAAGCCAATGATGCCCGGGAGAAATTCAAGGAAAGTGCCAAGCTTGTCACTCAAGAATGCAAGCAGCTTGGACTTGATATGACCGCCAGCAGGGAGGAGACGGCGAAGCTTAAGAAGCGAGTGCAGGAACTCGAGGAGGAAGGGGCCAAGAATTTGAAGAAGTACAAGGAAGCCACTCACCTCTGCTTCTACGAGTTCTGGAAGCACAACCGGGAGGCCAACTTCAACTACCTGTCCGAGCGGTTGAAGAGGACTCTGATGGTGCAATGCGCCATTCGGTTGGAAGAAGAGGAGAAGGCCAAGGCACCTGCCGCTGACGCTGAAGCTGGTCCTCCTGCCGACCAGGGCACTCCCCCTAATCCTCAAGACCCTCCTGCTCCTCAGTAATATTTTTTTTCTTTTATTTCATTTTTATGACCCACGGGTCGTTTTGTAAAGACAATTGGTTTTTATTGCTGCGAGGGAAGCTCCTTTCTTTTTAATTGAACAATTACATCCGAGCAGTACTGCTCGCGGTGTAACAGAATGCTTTTTTGAAACTATAATATTTTTTTCCTATTATAACATCTGTTCGTATGACCGAACTTAGCATAGTACTTTGGTTTGATTTAACAAAATATAAATTTTGAAAAATACTCTAAGTACCGTAGCATGCTTTCACTTATTTTGTTCATGTGTTTACATACTTATTGGTATGATTTGCAATCGATGTACTTTATATGCCCCCCAAGTGATCAAGGAGCTTCTAGGTCCTTAGTCACTTGCCTTGACCACGACCTGTGCGAACATTACTGCTCGATAGGAAACGTAAAACTTATAATACAACAAAACAACACATGTAATGAACAAATATTTGTAAAAATAAATTTACAAAGGTTGGCATGAATGACTGGCTGCGCACAGTCCCTTATAATCTCGTATTAAAAATGGACTAAACATGTCTTTACGAGTGATCTTAAAAAGATCTTACACTTATAAGCGATTAGCCATACAACGTGGCTAACCCTTTTTCGAAACTTGTAAAAAGTAAAAATTAATACAAGCTAGTCCTTTAAGAAGGACTATTTATTGGTAGTACTTGCGCATGTGTTCACCGTTCCAATAGCGTGGAACGAGATCTCCATTTAAGCGTGCAAGTTTGTAGGTGCCCGGGTGAAGGACTTCTTCAATCTGATAAGGTCCTTCCCAGTTTGGTCTGAGCACTCCAAGAGTGGGGTCGCGGGTATTCAAGAAAAATCATCGCAGCACTAGGTCACCGACGTTGAATTTCCTTTCCTTCACCTTTGAGTTAAAATACCGGGCGACCTTTTGCTGGTACGCAATAACTCGAAGTTGGGCTTTTTCTCGTATTTCTTCAATTGAGTCTAGGGACTCCATCATCAGTTGGCTATTCTGGCTCTGGTCGTATGTAATGCGTCGATGTGAGGGGGATCTAATTCGACAGGTAACATAGCTTCATACCTGTATGCTAAGGAAAACGGGGTGTGACCTGTCGCTGTTCGATGAGAAGTTCTATACGACCAGAGTACTTTAGGCAGTTGTTCTGGCCATGCTCTTTTAGCATCTTCGAGCCTTTTCTTTAGTGTGTCTTTAAGCGTTTTATTCACTGCTTCAACTTTCCCATTTTCTTGTGGATGCGCGACTGAAGAAAAACTTTTGACGATCCCGTGCCTTTCGCAGAAGTTTGTGAATAAGTCACTGTCAAACTGGATGCCGTTATCTGAAACAATTTTTCGAGGCAAACCATATCGGCAAACACTGTTTTTGATGAAAAATTCAAGAACTTTCTTGGTCGTTATGGAAGCGAGTGGCTCAGCTTCGGCCCACTTGGTGAAGTAGTCGACGGCTACAACTGCGTACTTCACTCCTCCTTTTCCCGTTGGCAGGGATCCAATCAAGTCTATACCCCATACTGCGAAAGGCCAAGGACTCTGCATCTATTTTAACTCATTGGGAGCTGCGTGCGGGATCTTAGAAAATCTCTGACACTTGTCGCATTTTCGCACAAACTCCATTGAGTCTTCGTTCATAGTTGGCCAGAAATAGCCCTGTCTTAGAATCTTTTTCGCCAAACTTTGCCCCCCAGCGTGATCCCCGCAGAAGCCTTCATGTACTTCCCTCATCAACTCCTTCTCTGGTGTAATACATCTGAGCAATGGCATGGAATATCCCCTTCGGTATAGAACACCATCGACCAATATATACCTAGCAGCCTGCCTTTGAAGAGTTATGGCTTTGTTCCTATCTGCCGGTAGTATACCATTTTGTAAGATACTCCAAGTAAGGCACCATCCATGTGTCTCCCATCCAGATTTCCATACTGGCTTCAGTTGCTTGTATGCTCGGCTCGCTCAATCTTTCTACTGGCACAATTCTCAAAGTGTCAGCATCTTTTGCGCTTGCGAGTTTGGCTAAGGCATCTGCGTTCGAATTCTGATTCTGAGGTATTTGCTGGAGGGTATACTTCTTGAACTGGGCCAACAGATCTTTAGTTTTGTTCAAGTAGGCCACCATTTTAAGGCCTCGTGCTTGATATTCCCCTAGAACTTGATTCACTACTAGCTGTGAATCACTGTAAATATCCAGCACCTTTATACTCATGTCTTTTGCCATTCGTAATCCAACGAGGAGTGCTTCGTATTCGGCTTCATTATTTGATGCTGTGAAGTCGAACCTAATGGCGGAGTGAAATTGATGCCCCTCTGGCATTATCAAGATCACTCCTGCTCCCGCGTGAGATTCGTTGGACGATCCATCTGTGAATAACTTCCACGAAGGAGCATCATCTTGGGGCTAAGGCGCACTAGGCATTTCGCACTGCTTGTTGTCTGGGAGTTCGGTGAACTCTGCAATAAGATCATCCAAGACTTGTCCTTTTACTGCTGCTCACGGTGAATATGTAATATCGAACTGCCCTAGTTCGACCGCCCATTTTAATAAACGCCCAGCCGCCTCTGGTTTTTGGAGGACTTGCCAAAGGGGCTGGTCAGTTAAGACTGTAATGGGATGGGCTTGGAAGTAAGGACGTAGCTTCCTTGAGGCCAAGATTAAACAATAAGCTAACCTCTCGATGGGAGGATATCTCAGTTCTGCTCCTATTAGCCTCTTGCTTACATAGTAAATTGCCTTTTGTTCGCCTTCTTCCTCTCGTACTAGTACCGCACTGGCAGCAACTTCGGTGATTGCTAGGTAAATGAACAAAGTTTCTCCTTCGATAGGCTTTGACAAAATAGGAGGCTGTGCCATATGGGCTTTTAAGGCCTGAAAAGCTTGCTCGCAGTCTCCTGTCCACTCAAACTTCTTGTTTCCCTTAAGTAGATTGAAGAAAGGGACGCACTTATCCGTTGACCTGGAAATGAATCTACTTAGGGCTGCAATTCTCCCAGTTAAACTTTGTACATCCTTGATCCTCTCTGGCGATTTCATGTCGATCAGGATTTTTATTTTGTCGGGGTTGGCCTCGATTCCTCTTGAATTAACGATGAACCCCAAAAATTTCCCTGATCCAACTCCGAAGGAACATTTGAGAGGATTTAGTTTCATCTGGTACTTGTTCAATACATCGAAACACTCTTGTTAATCCTTCACATGACCTTTTGCTTTTTTTGACTTTACCAGCATGTCATCCACGTACACCTCCATGTTTAATCCGATCAACTCTTTAAACATGTGATTAACCAGTCGATGGGAAGTCGCACCTGCGTTTTTCAGACTGAAGGGCATCACTTTATAACAGTATAATCTCGTATTAGTTCGAAAGCTGGTGTGATCCTCGTCAGGGGGATGCATACTAATCTGATTGTATCCTGAGTATGCATCCATGAAGGAGAGGATCTCATGTCCTGCAGTAGCATCGACCAGCTGGTCGATCCTTGGGAGCAGAAAGCAATCCTTCGGGCAGGCTTTATTGAGGTCTGTGAAATCCACACAGGTTCTCCATTTTCCTTTAGGCTTGGGAACTAGCACTGGATTAGAGACTCACGATGGATAAAACGCCACCCTAATGAACCCATTCTCCTCTAATCTTTCAACTTCTTCTTTTAAGGCTCTTGACCGATCCTTATCGAGCAGCCTTTTTTTCTGTTGCACTGGTGGAAAACTCTTGTCTATGTTCAGGACATGGCTGATAACTGTAGGATCTATCCTAGCCATGTCTTTGTGCGACCAGGCAAAGACTTCCTGGTTTTTCCGCAAAAACTCCACCAATGCATGCTTCGTGGTTGGTTCTAAGTTTTTCCCGACCTTCACGACTCTGGTCGGGTATTTTTTGTCAAGTTGGACCTCTTCCAGGTCCTCGACGGGTCCAACATTTTCCTCAAAATCCCCAAAGCGAGGATCTAAATCCCTATCCTCACTTTGGGCAACACCCTATATGGTGACTTCATCACCAGATTGGGCTTGTGTATCAATAGTCATCTGCAACCTATTTGGGGAGTGCTCTTTGACGTTCCCTTCTTTGCCTTCGTGACTGAGGCATTGTAGCACTCCCTGGCCTCCCTCTGATTTCCCAACATGCGTCCTACCCCCTCTTCTGTCAGAAATTTCATGGCTAGGTGCCATACTGAGGTGACGGCTCGAAGACCAACCAGTATAGGCCTTCCAATGACTGCGTTGTACGCCGAGGGACAATCGACTACTATGAAAGTAGCGAGTAATGTCCTGGTAGCAGGCGCTGTACCGGCTGTCACTGGAAGTCTGATTGACCCTGTCGGGGCGAGTCCCTCACCAGAGAAGCTGTATATTGTTTGGTTGCAGGGCTCCAAGTCCTTAACGGACAACTTCATGCGTTCCAGCGAAGATTTATACAGGATGTTCACTGAACTTCCTGTGTCAACTAGCACTCTTTTCACCATCATATTGGCCATTTGAATATCCACGACCAGCGGATCGAAATGTGGGAACCGGACATGTTGGGCGTCGCTATCAGAGAAGGTTATATCGCCCTCTTCTGACCGGGCCTTTTTTGGTGCGCGGTCCTCCACAGTCATCATTTCGATGTCCTGGTCGTGGCGCAGAGTCCGAGCATATAATTCTCTGGCCTTTCCGCTGTTTCCCGCGAGGTGCGGGCCTCCACAGATGGTTAACAATGTGCCAGTTACGGGGTCAGGGTGCAAAGGTGGCGAGCGTTGGCGTGTGGGCGCTTGCTCGTTGCCACCTGGAGATTCTCGTTGGGAATTTCTCGAGGCCCATATATATCTTCTCAAGTGTCCTTGTCAGATAAGGAACTCGATCTCATCCTTCAGCTGGTTGCATTCATTGGTAT
The DNA here is from genome assembly GCF_963169125.1 of Humulus lupulus. Classification (NCBI taxonomy): domain Eukaryota; kingdom Viridiplantae; phylum Streptophyta; class Magnoliopsida; order Rosales; family Cannabaceae; genus Humulus; species Humulus lupulus. The sequence goes on from NC_084793.1 coordinate 61,824,200, forward strand.
CATGTCCGTAGTCGTTATGATAACGACAGAACTTGGTAGTATCTATTCTCGAAATATCCTTTCGAATGGGAGCAGGTTTCTTATAAGGCACACTGGAACTCATGGCCTGATAAACCTCTCCCCGAGACTCAATAAGGGAAGTGTAGTTAGTGAACTGAGGTTCATAACGATTACCCTTGTCTCGTTTATTGTCAGAGGTGAAAGGCTCAATGTGCGGCCATTTCCCCCCATTCTTGCCATTGCCATTGCCGTTCCCGTTGCTTTTGCTGTTGCCGTTGGGTTTGGACCCATTGGTGGCTTTGGCTGGCTCGGCAGTCCCCTTGTCCTTGCCTGGGGGCTTCCCTTCATTGGAGATGGCATCCTTGAGCTTGATATACCGATCAGCTCGATCCAAAAATTCCTGGGTAGTTCTGACCCCATGTTTTCTGAGGCTGTCCCAAAGAGGCGTGCGGCGCTTAAACCCTGCGATTATGGCCATCATTTTTCTTTCGTCTCCCACTGTTTTTGCTCCAGCAGCTGCTCGCATAAAGCGCTGGACGTAGTCCTTCAATGGTTCTCTATCTTGTTGGCATATTTCAACCAGCTGATTTGCCTCAGTCAGGTGCACACGACCTGTATAGAACTGTCCGTAAAACTCCCTCACGAACATTTCCCAGGAAACTATACTTGCAGGAGGGAATTTGAAAAACCACTCCTGTGCGGCGTCAGAAAGTGTTGCAGGGAAGATCCTGCACCGAGCGTCTTCGAACACTTTCTGAATGTCCATTTGTATCTCAAACTTGTTGACGTGAGATACCGGGTCACCATACCTGTCAAAGTTCGGAAGCGTAGGCATCTTAAACTTGCTAGGATTTTCTGCCATAGCTATCCTCTGGATGAAAGGAGTGCCCTTTCTCCCATCGTGGTCGATATAAGATGTTCTTCCCCCGACCAGCTGCTGCACTGCCTGGTTGAGGGCATCTATCTGGGCTTGCACGGCGCCAGGAATTGCCGGGGCCTCTGGTGCTGGGGGGACGTACTCGTCGTGCCGCTCCCGGCGATCGTTGAGTACGTCTCTTAAATCCTCGTCTCTCCTCCGCTAGGTGGCAGGCTTCTGCCTCCACCTCTTTCTTCATTCCTCCAACCGGCATTTCCTCTGCCTGAGTCGGCCTCGTTATAACCATGTCCATCTCTGAATCTTGATTGGCTATGGTGGGATCGACTGTTCCCTCAGTTGCCTTCCCGGGCTGGAACCTCTTGAGCGTTAGAGGGTGGCCTGCGTTGGTCGGTAGGTCCCCGTGCATTATCATGCCGTGGGGGGCCTCGGGCCGCAGAGCCTAACTCTGAGTTCCTCCTGTTACCAGGTGGACGTTGTCCTCTGCTCGGAGGGTTTGGCTCATCGCCCCTATGGCGTCTAGGACTGCGAGGCAGCTGCCCGGCCCTATTCTACCATTGTTGCGTGGGATTTCCGCGACCAGCTTGGGATAGAGGCTGTGCCTCAGGGTCCCTCAGCGGGACATCATCCTGAGGCACCGGTGGCTGGTCGGGCCTTTGTGGGCTCGAGGGTTGGATAGGTGGGCTATGATTAGGACCCCTCTTGGGCGACCCAATCATAGGTTGATCAGGCTGTAAGGAAGGTGCAGCCTGATTCCTAGCCAGCTGTAGGGCTGCTTCGAGGGTTGCCATGGCCTCCCTCTGGTGACGGTCCATCTCCGCCTGCCTTTCACTCAGCTCCAGGCGCTGCCGTTCAATTTCCTGTTGCTGCCGCACCATGATTTCGGCAGCACTTTCCTGGCTGGCCCTTAGATTGGCCAGTTCATACTGCAATACCCCCAGGGTATTCTTCAGTATCTCGAAATCCATTTCTTCCTCATCGAATTCCAAATGTGGCTCATCCTCAGTCACATTTGGAGGAGGAGGCGGGTGAGATGGTGCAGCGCTGGCCGCCTGTCCAGTTTTCTTGGTAGTTTTCGCCATTGATCTTTCAACGATAATGTATCAAGCTCTCAATGAAAGCACCAGAAATGTTGACCCTGATTTTGGCCTACTGACATGGAGTCAAATTTTCTTGATGTGGACAGATACGTTGAAATGAATGTGATGACAAAAACAATAAAGAACACAAGAGTTTATAGTGGTTCAGCCCCAGAATCTGGTAATAACCTACGTCCACTTGAACTGTTATTGATATAGGATTCAAAGCAGTGATCAAAGAACTAGGGTCCAATGAGTTTCACCAACCTCTGAAGAACAAGACAATATATCAAATAGAATAACTCTAATCTCAGATAATCAGAAAGCAAAAAAGGTCCTTTCCCTTAAGCTATATTTCTCTATTTATAGGCTCAAGGAAGATTTACATTAATTTCTTACAGATATTATTTCCTAAATAATCGGATACTCAGGAATCATGGGACATAATTTCAGATTCTATCATAACTGCATAAGATTTTCTCCGTGTATAGCATGCGTACGACCAGGCTGGTCATATATAGAGATAGAACGTTGTGACAATAGATGTCTTCCTGGTCGATAGTCGAGCACGAATTCTGCCAGATGTCAGCCACGTGTATTAAATGTTTGCCATGTCATCCATGCCTGTTTTTTGGATAACAAATGTCTTGTAAATCGTTTGGTTATGCTTTGTGAATTATTTGGTTATCTATATTGATTGTTCTATGCTGTTATAGTTTTCTTGCTGGGCCTTGGCTCACGGGTGCTTCGTGGTGCAGGTAAAGGCAAGGGGTAAGATGAATCAACCATGGGTTGGAGAGCTCTGGGGGTGAGGTGTACATTGTCAGTTGCTCAGCCACCACGGTCGAGGAATTGTACAGGGACGGAAAGAATCTTCCTGCCGCCATAACTATTTTCCTGCACGTATAAAACATAAAGGAATGATCCTAATGCCCAGCAAGGAAAATCTACTACTAGCATGAAACATAATCATACACATAAACTATGAGCATATATCATATACTATAACACATATATCATAATTCTATCCCATGTACATGGTAACTATTGGGGTTTGCTAACTAAGCAACTATAAGCCTCAAACTACAATGAGGTTTGCAAGTTAAGCAACTATAAGCCCCAAAAACATAAAGCATTAGGGTTTGCTATATAAGCAACTATAAGCCCCAAAACATACATATTTCATAACACATAAAATAATACTATAGCATAATCATAATACTTTTATATAAACATAGCACATATCACATAAGAACTATCCTATTTTCCTTACCAAAATACCGGGATGATGAGAACAAGGTCGGGATTTTGGAACACTTCTAAAATCCATTAATAGAGAGGTGAGTATTCTAAAAGAAAAGAGATGAAAAGAATGAACTAAACCATCGAGAAGATACTTACCAACAAGAACCTCAAGTTCAAATAACTTAGATGCCTAACTAAGAATAAAGAATACTGAGTTAGGAATTGAGTAGAGAAAAAAATATAAGAACTAATGAAACAATACAGAAAGGAACTAGAATTAGGAATACCTTGAATGCACTATAATCGAACTACACCTCGAAATCGAAATACACACTATGAACCTTACTTCCCAAGTGTTTTATAAGCTTAAGATGATAAAGCTTATAACCCCAACCAAGTGCTTAACACTTTAAAGTAAACCTATTAGCGTGTAGGCTCTGAACTCAGCTTGATGAATGAAGAAATGGCTGGGTACTAGGTCCTATTTATAGAGTTTAAGAATGAAAAGTTCTTCATTTAGCTTGAATAAAATAATGGCTTTTTAATTGAAAAACATTTGAATGATCGTTCAGCTGAGGCTGAAGACTCAGTCAAAAAGATTCTGACTTATCAAGAGGTTTATGGAATAAAATGAGCTCGATTTCAAAATAATTTGAAAATACAGCCCTAGAGCCTACATATCGCCTACCGTAGGCGATATATCGCCATGGCTCATATTCCCGAGGCTCATCGAAATGGTCGTGCGAAGTTACGTGTTTTTTGTATCCCCGTGTGGCGATATATCGCACCCTAGAGCTGCAATATATCAGCATACGCTGAAATATTATACACGTAATTACACTTTTTCAACCTAATTTGAATTGAGTAAACAGCCTTGACTAAGTCCTTTAACGATTTCAAAGCTGCTGGTAGACTCTAAGATTTTCAAATATTACTCTTAATAAACTATTCCTCAAAAATACTTAATTTCTCATTAAACATACTCATGACAAGTGTCATTACCTTATTGGATCTATCTAAACCTTATAGTATAATAAATATCATCTTAATAATCAGTCATATTAATCAAACCTTAGGTTTTAATTAATATTCTTAAACAATAGGTTAAACTTATGAAATCTACAAGTGTTGCTACGATTGTCCAACTAAGTCCCGGCTTGAACCAAAATCCACAGTAATAAACATACTATAACTACTACTAGCTATTACTATTACTATTATCTAACTAGCTAAGTAAAATTCTTGGACTCTACAATTCTCCCTTACTAAAAAGAATTTCGTCCTCGAAATTTACTTACCAAATATTTCCGGATATAGGCCTCGCATGTCTTCCTCCAACTCCCACGTTGCCTCCTGTTCAAAACTATTACTCCATAGGACTTTGACTATTGGAATACTCTTGGACTGTAACTGCTTCATCCCTCTATCTAGGATGCTAACCGGTCGTTCCTCGTAACTCAAGTCTTTCTGGATTGCTATCGTATCGTACTTGAGGACGTGAGATGGGTCTAACACATACTTGCGTAGCATTGAGATGTAGAACACGTTGTGGCTATCTGCTAGGGCTGGCGGTAGGGCTAGTCTATATGCAACTGCTCTCACTTTGTCCAATATCTCAAAAGGACCTATAAATCGGGGACTAAGCTTGCCTTTCTTCCCAAACTTCTTCACACCTTTCATAGGAGATATCTTCAGGAAGACTTGATCTCTGACTTTGAATTCCACATCGCGCTGCTAGGCATCCGCATAGCTTTTCTGACGACTTTGAGCATAAAGCATACGCTGTCTAATTAGCGTTACTACTTCTTGAGCTTTTCTAACAGCTTCAGGACCGAGAAGCTGCCTTTCTCCTACTTCATCCCAATGCAACGACGATCGGCACCTTCTTCCATAAAGCAACTCATAAGGTGCCATGCCGATCGTTGACTGGTAGCTATTGTTGTAAGAGAAGTCTATCAGCGACAAGTACTTATTCCATGATCCTCTGAAATCAAGTACACAAGCGCGCAACATATCTTCTAAAATTTGAATCGTACGCTCGGACTGACCGTCTGTCTGAGGATGAAAAGTTGTACTAAGACTTAACTTAGTACCCATGGTTTGCTGTAAACCTCCCCAAAATCTCGATGTAAACACCGATCCTCTATTCGACACTATTGTTTTGGTGATTCCATGCAACCGTACTATCTCTTGGACATAGATGTCTGCGTACTGATCCGTCGTGTATGAATTCTTAACAGGAAGGAAGCGAGCGGACTTGGTTAGTGTATCTATTACTACCCAAGCTGAATCATGCTGCCTGTTTGTTCGTGGCAAACTCGTCACAAAGTCCATAGCTCTATCGTCCCATTTCCATTCTGGTACGCTAAGCGGTTGCAATAAGCCTGCAAGCCGATGATGATATTCTTTCACTTGATGGAATATTAAACACATAGACACAAATTCTGCTATGTCCTTCTTCATCCCTGGCCACCAATACATTGCCTTGATGTCGTGCGTCATCTTGGTCGATCCTGGGTGAACTGAGTACGGGGTACTGTGTGCTTCTTCTATAATCATCATCTTAATCCTTTGATCATTCGGCACACATACCCGATCTTTATATCTCAATAACCCTTGACCATATATTGAGAAATCTGTGGTCTTGCCTTCTCTAACTACATCCATATGTGCCATTAGTGTGTTTTCACGCCCTTGCCCAATCCGTATATCTTCTAGTAGATTTGACTGGATGGACAAGTTAGCCAGCTTGCCGACAACTACTTCTATTCTGGCATTGATCAACTCCTACTGTAGTGGATTTTCTATTCCTGCTAGTGCTGCTAAACTTCCATAACTCTTCCTACTTAGCGCATCGGCAACTACATTTGCCTTTCCAGTGTGGTATAGGATTTCGCAGTCCTAATCCTTCACTAACTATAACCACTTGCGCTGCCTCATGTTGAGTTCCTTCTGAGTAAAGAAGTACTTCAAACTTTTGTGGTCCGTATAAATCTCCCACTGTTCTCCGTAAAGATAATGGCGCCAGATTTTCAATGCAAAGACCACCGCTGTCAACTCCAAATAGTGAATTGGATAGTGTTGCTCATACTCCTTCAGCTGCCGTGAGGCGTAGGCTATCACCTTGTCATTCTACATGAGCACGCAACCCAACCCTTGCTTCGACACATTGCAGTAGACTACGAACTTATCGTTGGGTGTCACTACACAGAGTACTGGTGCTGAGCACAACTTGTCCTTAAGCAACTGGAAGCTTTTTTCACATCTATCATTCCAGTTGAATCTTTGCTATTTCCCAGTCAGGTTGGTGAGCGGAGTGGCTATCTTAGAAAATCCCTCTACAAACCTACGATAATAACCTGCTAATCCCAGAAAGCTCCTTTCTTCGGATGCGTTCTTTGGTCTTGGCTAATCCTTCACGGCCTCTACCTTTGATGGGTCTACTACAACTCCATCTTTGGATATAATGTGCCCAAGGAATGCCACTTGCGAAAGCCAAAACTCGCATTTCTTGAACTTGGCGTAGAGTTGATGCTCCTTTAGTCGTGACAAAATCAACCTCAAATGTTCCTCGTGCTCGACTTCGTCCTTGGAGTATACTAAGATGTCATCGATGAACACTACAATGAATTTATCTAAGTAGTCCTTGAAGACCTTATTCATTAAGTCCATAAATGCGACTGGTGTGTTGGTAAGACCGAAAGACATAACCAAGAACTCGTAATGCCCATAACGAGTTCTAAAAGCTGTCTTAGGAATATCTTCTCCCCGCACCTTGAGCTGATGGTACCCAGACCGTAAATCAATCTTTGAAAACACAGTCACTCCTTGAAGTTGATCAAACAAGTCATCAATCCGAGGTAACGGGTACATATTCTTAATCGTTACCTTATTCAGCTCGCGGTAGTCTATGCACATCCGCATGCTTCCGTCCTTTTTCTTCACAAATAGAACCGATGCTCCCCATGGCGAATGGCTCGGTCTAATGAAACCCAAGTCTAGGAGTTCTTGTAGCTGCGTCTTTAACTCCTTGAGTTCTATAGGTGCCATCCGGTATGGTGCCATGGAGATAGGCTCGATGCCCGATACTAAGTCTATCATGAAGTCAATTTCTCGAGTCGGCGGCAATCCTGGCAAGTCATCGGGAAATACCTCTGGGAATTATCTTACAATATGTAGATCTCCAACCTTAAGCAGTGTTTCTTTTACTACTTATGTGATGCTGGCTAAGAATGCTTGACATCCTTTTTCCATCATCTTTTGAGCTTTGAGAGATGATACTAGCGGTGTGCGTAGTCCTGAAACTTGTCCCATGAAGCATAGTCTCTGGCCGTCAGGAGTCTCGAACGTCACTTTCTTACGTTAGCAGTCGATGGCCGCGCCATGCCTTTCTAGCCAGTCCATGCCTAGTATTACGTCGAAGTCCTTGATCTCTAGTTCTATGAGTTCTCCTTCTAGTTCTACGTCCTCAATCTTGATCGGTACGCCTCGTACAATCCGTGATGATAGAACTATTTTGCCTGAAGGCAATTTGATTACAAACCTAGTTCTAAATATTTCACAAGGTTTGTCTAGTTTTTCTATCATTCCTAACGAGATATACGAATGAGTGGCTCCCGAATCAAATAATATAGAACATATATTATTGAGGATAGAAACTTGACTTGAGACCACCTTATTGCTAGCATCAGCATCTCGTTGGGTTAAGGCAAAAACCCTGGCAGGAACCATCTTATCCTCATTTTTCCCTCTGACTTGAGCTGAGGACATTCTTTCTTTTGGTGTCCCTCTTGACCATAGTTGTAACATCCTTTGGTGTTTTCCCGGCATTCCCCAGGATGTTTCCTTTGGCATTTAGCACATGGAGGGCATAACCCGACCTACTACCTCCATTATTCATCCGTGCTCTTTTATCGCTGTCAGACTGTTTATTGTCAGGATGCCTTCTTTTCTAACCGTTGTTGTTGTTGTTGTTGTTGGACTGGTTGCTGTTGTTTCTATGGTGGTTGTTGTTCCGACTAGTTTGAGATTGACCCTGCTGTATAGGCTCAGGCTTACTGGCTTCTTCTTTACTAATGTTAGCCTGCAACCTTTCTGCTTCTATGGCCGTCTCTAGAAAGTTGGCATAAGTAGTATTTCCTAGCTTTGTTAACTTAACCCCTAGCTCAATCTTCGGTCGAAGTCCTCCAACGAACTTAGACACCCTCAAATAGTCAGTTGGAACCATTTCCGGTGCGAACTTAGCCAAACGATCGAACTGCCAAGCATACTCTGCCACTGTTAAACTTCCTTGCTTCAGGCCAGCGAACTCCTCAACTCTTGAAGCAATGACAGCCGAATTATAGTATTTTTTGTGGAATAGCTCCACAAATCGAGCCCAAGTCATGGTGGCAACATCATGCATCTGCTGGACTAAGTCCCACCATATTCTGGCATCTTTCTTGAGCAGAGATGAAACGCAGGATATACGGTCCACGTTTCCTAGATTCATGTGCATCAGGATTGGCTCCACGTTTCTTAGCCACTCTTTTGCCTCGAAGGGGTCTATAGTCCCTTCAAAGTTTGGAGCGTGTTGCTTATAGAACCGCTCATAAACTGGCTCCATGTGTTGTACTGGATACGGCGCATAATTCGCCACTGGCCATCCCCCATATGGACCAACTTGTTGGGGTGCTGAGGCCATTTGATGTGGTTGTGGCTGCAGCGGAGGCGGAGGCTGAGACTGGGACTGCGCCTGTTGTCACTGTTGTTGAAATAGTTCCTCGACTATTTGTCGCAGTCTGGCGATCTCTGCAATGTTGTCAACTGGCGATGTCAGCGGCGCAGTGCGGCTGGCAGCAGCACGCACTCCCCTTCTACGAACCGGAGGGGCTTCATTGTTAATCAGAGCAGCATTGGAGGCATTTCCGTTGGTGCGAGCAGATCTTTGGAGCGACATCGCAACAAAGTTCTAGCAGTTAAGAGAAACATGTCAAAACTTTACCCTTATAGGCTCTAAGGAAAAACTTAATCTAAACAAACATAACTCGAACCTATTAATTATGACTTCTTATGAAAATTATATATGTCTTCTTTATTATTACAGTGGGTTTCTATACTTAGAAAAATAAGCCATCTTTATTTTCTAAGTTTGTTTCTAATCACCCTATATGACTTAATTCTTAGGCTCGAAACTCATCTTTGTTCCAAAGTTAACCATATTGAGGGAGGGCTGGGATCAGTAAAATCATTCCCACTACTATGGCCCCCTAACTCTCAATATAGAAACTTGGTTCATTGATTTGTATCCACCCTCACCGAACTTAGTCATTATTTATTAAATTTATTATTTATTATGATTGCAAAAGAAAATTAAACTCATACAAGATAACAAAATAACCATGATATTAATTTGGAAAAGAAAGCTTTCACTATTTACAGCCATAAACGAAAACAAATAATAAATTAAAACAAACAATGAAACTAATTATTCTAAAAATCGGGATCTTCTACATCCGATCCTTCATCTAGCATATCATCATTTAACTCCTCATAGTCCTCATTATCATATGCCTCAAAATGTCCTCGAGGAAGGTTCGTAAAAATTCTATGCTTTTGCTCATTTGTAAACTGAAATTCCATTTTTGAAGTGAACCTAAGTAAGAGAAAATAATATCTCATTGCTACCGGCAATTCATCTTCATCATCCATTGTTTCCCATATATCCTCTAAGGATGCAATTACAGCATGATAATCTCTAAATAGTCTAATTACTAAAACGTATTTTTCTGTTGCTCTCATCATGATCTGCTTAGATTCTTGGAGTTGATCTATTTCTCTGTGGAACAAAAGTAGCCTCCGAGTGATTCTTTCTAGCACTCTTACGGTGTTTCTCGGTTCTTTAATTCTTTTTAAAGCCATAATGGCTTGGATATCCTCATAAGTTAATGCCCCGTTCATTCTTAACTGAAAAACATAAAGACTAAAATTGTTAGCTATACTTATAAACATAATAACTATAATCATAAACACTTACTTGGCGATCAGATTCAGAGCTTTGAGTGTGTGTATCGAGGAGAACTTCATGCAAAAGAACCATTGCTCTAATACCAACTGTAACGATCCAACTATTCTAGACTTTGGACCATAAATAACTACTATACATAGACACTAATCTTAAGAAAACATACACATGAAATAACCATAACTTTATTATAAACTGTAAAAGGTTAAATACATAAAATTTGGTTAGGGTATGGGATCCCATTGTTTGCAAATAAAATATAACATAACTTAAATCTTAAAAATCGTTACAAAACAAAGTGTGGAAAATACATATAAAGCATAATTTTAAATGACTAGAAACCAACTACATCCTCGAATCGTTCATGCAGTCCACCGATTCCATTCTCCCTCAATACACATTCCCAAGTCGACAAGAATCTTCCTGCCGCCATAACTATTTTCCTGCACGTATAAAACATAAAGGAATGAGCCTAATGCCCAGCAAGGAAAATCTACTACAAGCATGAAACATAATCATACACATAAACTATGAACATATATCATATACTATAACACATATATCATAATTCTAACCCATGTACATGGTAACTATTGGGGTTTGCTAACTAAGAAACTATAAGCCTCAAACTACAATAAGGTTTGCTAGTTAAGCAACTATAAGCCCCAAAAACATAAAACATTGGGGTTTGCTATTTAAGCAACTATAAGCCCCAAATCATAAAAGTGTTAGGGTTTGCCATATAACAACTATAAGCCCCAAAACATATATATTTCATAACACATAAAATAATACTATAGCATAATCATAATACTTTTATATAAACATAGCACATATCACATAAGAACTATCCTATTTTCCTTACCAAAATACCGGGATGATGAGAACAAGGTCGGGATTTTGGAACACTCCTAAAATCTATTAATAGAGAGGTGAGTATTCTAAAAGAAAATAGATGAAAAGAATGAACTAAACCATCGAGAAGATACTTACCAACAAGAACCTCAAGTTCAAATAACTTAGATGCCTAACCAAGAATAAAGAATACTGAGTTAGGAATTGAGTAGAGAAAAGCTATAAGAACTAATGAAACAATACAGAAAGGAACTAGAATTAGGAATACCTTGAATGCACTATAACCGAACTACACCTCGAAATCGAAATACACACTATGAACCTTACTTCCCAAGTGTTTTATAAGCTTAAGATGATAAATCTTATAACCCCAACCAAGTGCTTAACACTCTAAAGTAAACCTAGCAGCGTGTAGGCTCTGAACTCAGCTTGATGAATGAAGAAATGGCTGGGTACTAGGTCCTATTTATAGAGTTTAAGAATGAAAAGATCTTCATTTAGCTTGAATAAAATAATGGCTTTTTAATTGAAAAACATTTGAATGATCGTTCAGCTGAGGCTGAAGACTCAGTCAAAAAGATTCTGTCTTATCAAGAGGTTTATGGAATAAAATGAGCTCGATTTCAAAATAATTTGAAAATACAGCCCTAAAGCCGACATATCGCCTACCGTAGGTGATATATCGCCTGGGCTCATATTCTCTCAATATGGTTAACTTTGGAACAACGACGAGTTTCGAGCCTGAGAATTAAGTCATATAGGATGATTAGAAACAATCTTAGAAAATAATAAAGAAGGCTTATTTTTCTAAGTATAGAAACACACCCTAATTATAAGGAAGACTTACATACTTTTTTTAAGAAATCATAACTGATAGGTCCGAGTTATGTTTGCTTAGACTAAGTCTTGCCTTAGAGCCTATTAGGGTAAGTTCTAAAATGTTTTTCTCAATTGTTAGAACTATGCTGAAGATGTCGCTCAGAAGGTCTGCACGCACACCGAAAATGCCTCCAGCGCCACCAACAAGACTAACGAAGCCCCGCCAGTCCGAAGAAGGGGAACGCGTGCGACCAATGCTACTGCTAATAGAAGTGCACCACTTCCGGGTGACAACACCGCTAAAATTGTCTAGCTATGGCAACAAGTGGAAGAATTGTTGGAGCAACAACGACAATAGAATCATCAACAGCCTCAGACTCAACCCCAGCTTCAGCCGCAACCGTAGCCTCAGCCAGCGGTTCAAGCACCCGAGCAAGTAGGTCTGTATGGGGGATGGCCAATGGAAAACTATGCGCCTTACCGAGCTTAGTACATAGAGCCAGTCTACGAGCGGTTTCGTAAGCAACACTCTCCAAACTTTGATGGGACAACCGACCCTTCGAGGCGGAAGAGTGGCTCAGGAATGTAGAGTCGATCCTAGCACACATGAACCTCAGTAATGCAGATCACATATCCTGTGTTTCGTCTCTCCTGAAGAAGGATGCAAGAATCTGGTGGGATTTAGTAAAATAGAATCATGACGTCGCCACCATGACATGGACTAGATTTGTGGAGCTCTTTCATAAGAAGTATTATAACTCGGCAGTCATCGCCACAAATGTGGAAGAATTCTCCAGTCTCAAGCAGGGAAATTTGACAGTAGTTGAGTATGCACGACAGTTCGATCGACTAGCCAAGTTTGCACCAGAGTTGGCCCCAACTGCCTTTTTGAGAGTCACCAAGTTTGTTAGGGGACTCAGACCAAAAATTGAGCTAGGAGTCAAGCTAGCAAACCCTGGAACCACTTCTTACACCGATGCTCTAGAAACGACTATAGAGGTGGAGAGGCTCCAGGCAAATGTTAGTAAGGAGGAGGCCAGCAAGCCTGAACCTAAGCAGCAGAATCAACCTCAGAATGGTCGGAACCACAACAACAATCATGAACATAGCAACAACAATGGCCAGAAGAGAAGGCATCCTGACAATAAGCAATCTGACAAAAAGATCACAGACAAGCAATGGTAGCAATAGGTCGGGTTATGTAGAATACTCGCAGTGCCTCAAATGCCAAAAGAAACATCCTAGGGAGTATCGTGGAAACACCAAAGGATATTACAATTGTGGTTAGGAAGGTCATCAGAAGAGAGAATGCCAACAACTCAAGAAAGAAGAGAAAAAAGACAACAAGATAGCTCCAGCCAGAGTCTTTGCCTTGATCTAGGGAGAAACTGAAGCTAGTAACAAAGTGGTCACAAGTCAGATTCCTATCCTCGATAGTATATGTTCAGTATTATTTGATTCGGGAGCAAATATATCTCGTTAGGAATGATAGAGAAATCATACAAACATTGTGAAAGATTTAGAACTAGGTTTGTGACATAATTTCCCTCGGGTGAAGTAGTTCTATCATCACAGATAGTACGAGGTGTACCGATCAAAATCGAGGACGTAGAACTAGAAGGAGACCCGATAGAACTAGAAATCAAAGACTTCGACGTAATACTAGGAATGGATTGGCTAGCAAGGCATGGAACCATCGATTGTAGATGCAACAAAGTGATGTTCGAAACTCCTGACGGTCAGAGACAATGTTTTATGGGAAACGTATCAGGACTATGAACACCTCTTATTTCATCTCTCAAAGCTCAAAGGATGATAGAAAAAGGATGTCACGCATTCTTAACAAGTGTCACAGATGTGGCAAAGGAAACACCACTAAAGGTTGGAGACATCTGCATCATAAAGGAATTTCCAGAAATATTTCCTGACGACTTAATAGGATTGCCGCCTACTCGAGAAATTGAATTCACAATCGAACTAGTACCAGGAATCGAGCCTATCTCAAAGGCACCATTCCGGATGGCACCTACCAAACTCAAGGAGTTGAAAACGCAATTGCAAGAACTCTTAGACTTAGGTTTCATTAGACCAAGCCATTCGCCATGGGGAGCACCGGTTCTATTTGTGAAGAAGAAGGATGGAAGTATGCGGATGTGTATAAATTAACGCGAGCTGAACAAGGTGATGATTAAGAACAAGTACCCGCTACCCCGGATCGACGACTTGTGTGATCAACTCCGAGGAGCGACCGCATTTTCTAAGATTGATCTACGGTCCGGGTATCACCAGCTCAAGGTACGGGAAGAAGATATTCCAAAGACAGCTTTTAGAACTCGATATGGGAATTATGAGTTTCTAGTTATATCTTTTGGTGTTACCAACGCTCTAGCCGCATTTATGGATTTAATGAATCAGGTCTTCAAGGATTACTTGGACAAATTCATCGTAGTGTTCATTGACAATATTTTGGTGTACTCCAAGGATGAAGTTGAGCACAAGGAACATTTAAGAATGACCATGTTGCGTTTGAAGGAGCATCAACTTTATGCCAAGTTCAAGAAGTGCGAATTTTGGCTTTCGCAAGTGGCGTTCCTTGGCCACATAGTATCCAAAGATGGAGTTGTTGTAGACCCAGCTAAGGCAGAGGCTGTGAAGGATTGGCAAAGACCTAAGAATGCATCAGAAGTTCGAAGTTTTCTTGGGCTAGCAGGCTATTATCGGAGGTTTGTAGAAGGCTTTTCTAAGATAGCCACTTTGCTTACCAACCTGACCCAAAAATAGCAAAAGTTCAACTAGTCGATTAGGCTTCCAGTTACAGTAGGAACTGCGCCCGCAAATAGGACATTACTCACTACTTTTATAGTAGTTGATTGTCCTTCTGCGTACAATGTTGTAATTGGAAGGCCTATTCTGGTTGACCGGAGAGCTGTAAACACGGTTTGGCACCTTGCCATAAAATTCCCAACTGACGCAGGAGTAGGATGCGTATTGGGAAACCAGTGAGAAGCAAGGGAATGTTATAATTCCTTGATATCTAAGGCAAAGAGAGGTGGATCGAGGGAAGACGCCAGGAAATAGTTGCAGTTGGCCAATGAAACATAAGCCCAATCAGGTGAGCACGTCACCAAATAGGGTGTTGCCCAAAGGGAGGATAGGGATTTGGATCCTCGCTTTGGTTATTTTGATAAAGTACGACCAATCGAGGACCTCGAAGAGGTCCAACTCGATGAAGCAGATCCGACCAGGGTTGTGAAAGTCGGTAAAAACCTAGAGTCAACGACAAAACAAAAGGTGGTAGAATTTTTGAAGAAGAACCAGGAAGTCTTTGCCTGGTCGCATAAATACATGGTTGGAATTGACCCAGCAGTTATCAGCCATGTCCTGAACATAGATAAAAGCTTTCCACCAGTGCAACAGAAAAGAAGGCTGCTCGACAAAGATAGATCGAAAGCTTTAAAAGAAGAAGTCTAGAAGCTAAAAGAGAACGGATTCATCAGGGTAGCGTTTTATCCATCGTGGGTCTCTAATCCCGTACTAGTACCCAAGCCAAATGGCAAATGGAGAACATGCGTGGATTTCACAGACCTTAATAAAGCTTGCCCAAAAGATTATTTCCCGCTCCCGATGATCGACCAGCTGGTCGATGCCACTTCAGGACATGAGATCCTATCATTCATGGATGCATACTCTGGGAACAATCAGATCAGCATGCTCCCACCTGATGAGGATCACACTAGCTTTCAGACCGATACCAGGCTTTACTGTTACAAAGTAATGCCCTTCGGTTTGGAAAACGCTGGTGCGACTTACCAGGGACTAGTCATTCACATGTTCAAAGAACTGATCGGTACAAACATGGAGGTATATGTAGATGACATGCTGGTTAAGTCGAGGAAGGAAAAAGAACACATAGGGGACTTGCAAGAATGCTTCAACATCTTGAATAAGTATCAGATGAAGCTGAATCCCCTCAAATGTTCCTTCGAAGTTGGATCAAGGAAATTTTGGGGATTTATAGTGAACTCACGAGGCATTGAAGCTAATCCTGAAAAGATCAAGGCCCTGGTCGATATGAAATTGTCGACAAAGATAAAAGATGTTCAAAGTTTGACCAGGAGAATCGCTGCTCTAAGTAGATTTATCTCCAAATCGACAGACAAGTGCGTCCCATTTTTTAATTTACTTAGGGGCAATAAGGAATTTGAATGGATGGAGGAGTGCGAGGAGACTTTCTAGGCATTAAAGTCCCATAAGTCGCAACCACTATTCAATCTAAGCCAGTTGAAAAAGAAAATTTACTCATCTACTTGGCTATCACAGAATATGCTGCTAGTGCCGTCCTGGTAAGAGAGGAGGAAAGTGTGCAAAAAGTTGTATACTATGTAAGAAAAAGGCTAATAGGAGTAGAATTGCGGTATCCGCCCATTGAAAAGTTAGCCTACTGCTTGATCTTTGCCTCCACAAAGTTGCGGCCGTATTTTCAAGCTCACCCCATCACAGTACTAACTGAACAGCCCCTACGACAAGTTCTAGAAAAGCCAGAAGCCGCTGGTCGATTATTGAAATGGGCAGTAGAACTTGGGCAATTTGACATTTCTTACTCATCACGAGCAGCAATAACAGGACAAGCTCTGGCTGACTTTGTCGCAGAATTCACTGGACTACCAGATAGTGAACAAACGGAAGAGCCTGAACCTCAAAGACAAATTCCCTCTTGGAAGTTGTTTACTGACGGTTCTTCTAACGAGCATCACGCTAGAGCCGGAGTGATTTTGGTAACGCCTGAAGGACATCAATTCCACTACCCAATCAGATTTGACTTCACAGCATCCAACAACGAAGCCGAGTATGAAGCCCTGCTCCTAGGTTTACGATTGGCCAGGGACATGAACATAAAGTAACTTGAAATCTATAATGACTCCCAATTGGTGGTTAATCAAATTACTGGAGAGTATCAAGCCCGAGGTCTAAAGATGAGTGCTTACGTGAACAAAGCAAAAGATCTGTTGGCACAATTTGAGAGGTACACCCTCCAACAAGTACCTCGCGACCAGAACTTGAACCTTGATGCTTTGGTCAAATTAGCAAGTGCAAAGGATGCCGATACGCTGAATATAGTGTCTGTTGAACGGCTGTCCGCACCAAGCATCAGAACAGAAGAAACCTCGCTGGTAATTCAGGCATCAGATACATGGATGGTACCTTTCATTGAGTACTTGACGTGTGGAACACTGCCACCAGATAGGAATCTAGCAAGGACCCTTCAGAGGCAAGATATTCGGTTTATCTTGCTCGATAGAATTCTGTATAGAAGAGGGTACTCAATGCCACTCCTGAGGTGTGTTTCTAAAGAAAAAGCCAAGGAGTTACTGCAAGAAGTCCATGAAGGTTTCTGTGGGGACCACGCTGGGGGGTATAGTTTATCGAAAAAGATCCTAAGGCAAGGGTACTTCTGGCCAACAATGAACGAAGACTCAGTGGAATTTGTTCGAAAATGTGACAAGTGTCAGAGATTCTACAAGATTCCGTGAGCTGCCCCTAATGAGCTAAAGCAGATGCAAAGTCCGTGGCCATTCGCAATATGGGGAACAGACCTAATCGGGTCTTTACCCACAGGAAAGGGCGGCGTCAAATATGCTATGGTGGTTGTTGATTACTTCACGAAGTGGGCCGAAGTTGAGCCACTTGCAGCCATATAAACCAAGAAAGTGCTGGATTTTGTGGTCAAGAAAATAGTGTGTCGCTATGGATTACCAAGAAAAATTGTATCAGACAACGGCACTTAGTTTGATAGTGATCTATTCACGAAAATTTACGAACGATGTGGAATTATCAAAAGCTTTTCTTCAGTAGCTCACCCGCAGGCAAACGAACAAGTCGAGGCTGTCAATAAAACACTAAAAGATACTCTGAAGAAAAGGCTTGAAGAAGCAAAAGGGGCATGGCTAGAGCAGTTGCCTGAAGTCCTCTGGTCGCACAGAACATCCCATCGAACAACAATGGGCCATACTCCATTTTCCTTGGCCTATGGATATGAAGCTATGTTGCCTGTTGAATTAGATCCGCCATCACATCGGCCACTGGCATACGATCAAGGCACTAATAGCCAGTTATGAATGGAACCTTTGGATTTAGTCGATGAAAGGCGCGAGCAAGCCCAACTCCGAGTAGTGGCTTACCAACAAAATGTCTCCCGGTATTTCAACTCTAAAGTACGTGAAAGGAAATTTAATGTGGGATATCTGGTACTTAGAAGAGTTTTCCTCAACACCCACGATCAAGCTACTGGAGTACTCGGACCTAACTGGGAATGACCATACCAAATCGAAGAAGTCCTCCATCCAGGCACTTATAAACTTGCTCGCTTAAATGGAAATCTCATTCCTCGCTATTGTAATGGAGAACACCTGCGCAAGTACTACCAATAAACAATTCTTCTTAAAGAATTGACTTGTATTAATTTTACTTTTTACAAGTTTATGAACAAAGGTTAGTCAATCTTGTGACTAATCACTTATAAGTGTAAGATCATATTTTTTATCACTCGTACAGACACGATTGTCCATTCATTACAAGAAATAAAAGGGACTGTGCGCAGCCAGTCAATCTTGCCAACTATTGTATTTATTACAAGTATTTGCTCATTACGTGTGTTGTTTTGCTATATTATCATTCTGAAATCTATATTACGAGCAGTAATGTTCGAACATGTCTTGGTCTAGGCAAGTGACCGAGGACCTAAAGCTCCTCTATCACTTGGGGGCACATAAGGTATCTAGGAAGCAAAGCATATCACCAGGTATGTAAACACACGAGAAAAATAAGTGAAAGCATAATACGATACTTAGAGTATTTGTCAAAATTTTGAAAAATTTGTTTAAATTTTGTTAAATCAAACCGTACTATGCTAAGTTCGGTCATGCTAACAGATGTTATTATAAAATGAAAATATTATAATATCAAAAGAGAAATCCTTTACACAGCGAGTAGTTACTGCTCGAATGTAATTGGCTGTTAAAAGGAATAGCTGCCCAAGCAGCAATAAAAATATAAATTGTTTTGAGATCACAAAAAGTAGTTCATGTGTCTTAAACTACAGGTTAAAATCAAAGAAAAACAAGTAAAATTTATGTAGAGGCTGGAGGGTCCTGAGGAGTTTGTTGGTCGATACAGGCCCCAATTTCCTCTTCCAAACCATCAATGCCCATAGCCAAGGAAATTTCGGGGGAGCCTGGAACTTTCGCTCTCTCCTCTTCTTCAAGGCGAGCAAGGCACCTGTTTATTTCAGTTTTCCTCATGCGCTCGGAGAGATAGCTGAAGTCTGCCTCGTGGTTGTGCTTCCAGAACGCGTATAAGCAGTTGAAGGTGGCCGCCTTTTATCTCTCCAAATTGCTGGCGTTGGTCTCCTCGAGCTCTTTTACGCGCTCCTCCAGCCCCTCAGTCTCATTTCTACTAATGACCAGGTCATCTTGGAGTTTAGTGGCTTCCTGGAAGTTAATTTTACAAGACTCCTTATACTTCTCTTTCGTCTCTATGACCTTGGCCAAGGTTTCCTGATGCTGCTTCAACTCTTCGGCCAGTGTAGTTTTTTCTTCGAGTAAGATAGCATTTTTCTTCTCAGCTACCTCAAGCTACCCGAAGCATTTCACCTTGGCTACCTCAAGTTGCTCCTTATATTTTTCCTCATCAACCCTGAGCTCCTCAGCGTGTCTTTCCTCAGACGCCTTAAGTTGCTCGCCAAGCTTCTTCTCATACTGAGCAGTCTGGGCTCCCAAGCGACGCCAACTGGCGATCATAGTCAGAATTCCCTGCGATCAGAGAAAAAGTTAAACTGCTGGCGAAAAATGACAAGATAAACAAATGAACCTCAGCAAGAAATGGTAACTTATACTGACTTTTTCATTCAGCGCACAGTTAATTATCTGGTCGACCTCCATGGAGTCGGTACCAGTGATAGCCTCTTGATTGCGTCGATGCCTCAATATTTTGGTCATCCTCTCCTTGGCCGAGCTAAGCACAATGCTCATCAAGGCATCTCTTGTTTGATCAGGAGGTGCCTGGCCGGTAGGTGCTGCAGGAGGTGCCTGGCCAGCAGGTGCTGCAGGAGATGCCTGGTCAGCAGAGGGAGCTATCTGGTCAGCAGGTGCTGGAGGAGAGATCTGATCGGTGGGGGCTGGGGGAGACGTCTGGTCGAGGGGAGTCGGAGGAGGTGTAGTTTCCTTTGAATGAACTGGCGTTGGAGGATCCCCAGTCCGAGCTTTTTTTGTTGGAGGGTTCTGATTGGTCTCACCGCGGTGTTGCCTACTTCCCTTTTTCTTGCTCGAAGGAGCGGTGGGTACAGGTACGTTGTAAAGCTCAAACATATCTTTAGTCGACATCTTCACAAGTAAGAAAATATGCGAATAGTTAGATAATGTAGATGGAGGTGTCCACTAAATCAAGAAAATAACATCAAGGAAATTATAAGCTATATACCCGAGCTACAACTACTGGTCACTACATTACTTATTGAACTACTGCTACATTCCCTCACTGCCTTGAAGAAGTCTGAAATTAAATTAGGCATGTATTTAAAGTTGTCGTCCCCGTCAAATAAATGACAAGGAATAGGCAAGTTGTCTAAGAGTGAGAAGACAGTACCGTTCTCATCTAAGGATTCAAGAATAGGTGTGAGATGTTTGGAAACCTTCTTTTTACCCTTTCCTGAAGGAGCAGGGGCAGCAGCTGCTCGCGGGGTGATGGAGGGTTCCCTGATAGTCACCCCAGCTGTCCTCCTCCTCGGAGGTTGTGACACGTCATGGTGCTGCTCGGGAACTTCCCCACCAGTAGCATTCCCCGCAGTTGTTTTCCTCACATCCTGGTGAGGGGCCAAAAGGCCAACCAGCCTTAGATTGTTTTCCGTGACCAGCTCTTTGACGCTTTTTTCTATATCTGTCATGCTGGCCAAGGAAGCTGCTCGTATCTCCATTTCTAGAGTAGGAGCTGGTCAGCACCACGGACCTGAATGACATAAAAATGCTAAGGAATATGCCGAAAAGATAAAAGAAAGTAAGCGACCAGAGAATAAAAAAATTACCTCCTTGAGTGAAGGCCAGATTGTTGGCGACCAAGTCTGTTGTTAAAAAATGCTCCTGGAAGTACTTTCCTACGTTGGACATGTAGGTGATCTCACTCAGGAAGGTGTGAGCAGATTCCTGGTGGTAAAAATGGAAGAACCCTATGTTGTTGTGATTGGGGTTGGACTTGAGATCAAATAAGTAATTGATCTCATGCAGCATAGGCACAGGCCACTTCTTGTGGATGTATAGGATATAGACAACAAAGAGCACTCTATATCCAATTGTGGTGATTTGGAAGGGGGCGACCTCAAAATAGTTGGCCACCCCCTGGAAGAATGGATGAAGAGGCAAGGTTGCCCCTGCCTCAATGTGGTATCTCGACCAGGCGCTGTAGGCGCACCCAGGCAGGTTTGCCCGCTGGTCGATGGAAGGTTTGATTAGGGTAATCCTGGAAAGTCCGTACTTTTTGAGATAATTCCCTACCATCCTAGCTGTAATATTGCTAAGAGGTACCACGTACCATTCGACCTCTGGTCGAAGGATGTCCCGAGGTCGGTCTTTTGTTTGCATTCTTGGCTGAGGGGTGTTTTCAGAATGTGGGCTGGTCGAAGGAATTTCAGCCCGAGGAGCAGACTGATTTACAGGTGGGTTGGTTGGTTTCTTTTTCTAGGCAGTTGATTTTACTCGACCCATGTTTGGTGGACTTGTTGAAGGTCTAGGAATTTATAGAATTAGTAATGACGGTTGTTCCTGATCTTCGAGCAACTGGGCGAGCAAATTGTCATCGATTGGCCTTTCACCTCCCCATGGGCCATCCATGAAAATCTACGAATAGAGAAGGGGAGATGAGAATCTACAGCCAAAAGACCAATAAAGTGTAAAGAGTTGGAATAACGTTGCTCGTGTATAAAAGTTAAGCTTTTATACAATCAACAACATTCTAACAAAAACACTAAATTCTATGTGAATAGTTTGGAAAATGGATTAAAAAGCAGAAGTGTAAAGTTTTTCAGAAAAAACTTTTCAACTCTGAAAGGGTGGGAAAAACCTAGTTTTTTCTACAAGCATAAAAATCAAATTTTTACTTCGATTTTATGCCCTAAATAAATAATCCTAACAACCAAACTGATTCCTAACCCCCGCAAAGTATTATTTTCCTATCATATTAGGCTTAGATCTACGTGCCCTTTTACCCCAAAACAATTTCTTCAAGAACATTCAAGAACCCAAAACCTGAAACGGATATAAAACAGATATTGCATGGCATATCAACGACTGAAAAGTTTGGGAAACTTACTTGGATGAAGGTTGGGGTAAATTTCTGAAATGCTAAATCAGATGGCTGGACAGAAGCTTCGTAAATTGTCAAGGTCGTTTGAGTCTCTGGGCTTTCTGTGACTTGTTCTTCAGTGTTCTAGAGGAGAAAGTGAAAAGTAAAAAGTGAATGATGATTTTGATGGGTTATTTATATTGATCGAGGAGCAGTTACCAAGGTAATTATAAGGGGTAACTTTCCAAGGCATGGGTAAGTGCAATAGCCATTAGATCACTTTTGGGAAACCGCAAAGATATGATTGGTTGCCTTTTTCGAGAAGGCGTGGGTGGCTCTGACGGATTTAATAGGGCATTCGAAAGGATGGTCGCCTAAGTTTACTTTATGCTGGTCGCAATAAAATAAACTTGGGGGGCAAATGTTTATCCAAAAAGCGACTCCTAATGACGTGGCAGAATTGACTTACACGTGGCTGGCAAGTGGCGTTTTTAAGTGAATGAATCATGTTCGACCATCGACCAGAGAGTTATTGATTTATCAAGCCTCACGCTTAAGTATGACCAGTCGGTCGCATGCTTTCATTTACTTTCTTCTGGATATGCAATCTTATAATATTAGTATTTATTATATTTTCTTTCATTACCTTGATAGGCAAGTCTTAATTGTAATTAAGGCCCATCGTCCCATGTAACCTTCTTGAGCCTATAAATAAGAATCAAAGGGCTTAAGGAAGGGACTTTTGAACTTGGATCTTTGTACTCAGAGAGAAGAATATAGTGTGATTATTCGCCGAAGTTATAATCTTCCCAAGGCTTGTGAAACTCGTGAACCCTAGTCCATTGATCACAGTGTTGGGATTCAATATCAATAAGAACACTAAGTGGACGTAGGTCATTACCATTCAATTGGGGCTGAACCACTATAAATCGTTTGTGTCGTTTTCTTTCCATTTGAATTTCTTCTTGTTTTCCTTTCATTTCCTATCGTTTATCTGACTCCGTGTCGTTGGCCAATTTGAGGGTCAACAACATTCATGTAGAAACATGCTATTAGGAATGTCCTATATTTTTTGTTATATGTCTATATTTAATAATTCATATATTAATAAATTTAGTCTTAATTAGTTAAGATGATAAATCAAAATTAAAGTTGTTTAATATGTTGTTTTAATGAAAAATATTTTATCAAAATAAAAATGATATTCTCTTAGCTAAAGAAAAATTAGTATTAGAATTAAGGGCACAATTTTGTTTTGTGTTTGCTTAATTGGATTAGTAATTAATAGAATATCATTTGGTAAAAATAATTAAATTTATTTTTACAACTAAATTAAAAAATATTTATTTTGTGAAAAACACATTCTTTTTTCAAATAGTGAGTGGGAGAGGGAGTCATGACAATAAGTCCAATGGTCTCCATTATTGGTTGAATGCCGAGAGGCATAGGAAGGACCTCATGTCGCCTCCGTTTGCGACCTCCCTAAGGAAAGGCTTCCGAATATATTTATTTTATCTCAAGGTTGACTTCTCTTATGAAAATATAATTAGTGATGTATTTCAAATTTGACTGACCCTAAAACACACTCTTGAGTTAAGTCATTGATTGGAAATAATGGGTTACACTCCAAAGGTGTATCTAGGCTTTCGAGCATGACTAGTGCATCTTGACCAAACTAGCCATAGTTCATAAGTCAAAAGAGAAAAATGTGTTTTAAGTTTTCACTTATAAAATTGAGATTTGCCTCAAAATTAATTTGGAGTTAGTCTGACCTTCCCTAAGGCGGTCCATTAATTTTTAAATTAATTTATCGTGGATTAGTATATATTTTTATGTGTTTTTATATGTTGCATTCATGCATCATATTTACTTTTTGAAATAAAATTTGATATTGATTATATGTTTTAATTCATTATATTTTATTTATTTATTTCTAGCAACAATGGTTAATTCTCTAAATCCATATCATGTACTTGAAAACTTAGGAAATCAAACCTACCTCATTCACAAACTCTTGGAAATGATTCCATTTAATCTTAACCCACATGAGAAGATGGTACAATGGGATTCACATTGTCTTCAGAACACAAAGCTTGTATGGAGCGATCTATGATCTTCCACCAGAGGAACCAAGTTTTTCATCTAGCTTTGATGAACATGAAAAATATGGTGAATGGATGAGATCGAATCACCTAGCACGTCAATGCATGTTATCGACCATGCATGGCGACATTAAAGAAAGATATATGATTATTGAAACTGCATATGAGATGTGAGCCATGATAAAGGATGATGCTATAGCACATGCTCAATTTTTGAAATACAGGGTAAATTCGATTTACTCAAAAATTATTCTTTAATATTTTTGAATGCTCGATTAAAATTATGCTACTAATAATATTTTTCATATGTTCTTGCTTTCAAGGATGCATAAATCTTTTGAGAAAAAGAGTAGTTGCATTGAAACCAAAGCGAAGAGGAAATGATGAAGACAATTAAATGAAGAAAACATTAGTTTAGCAATTTATTTTTTCTAGTTTAAAACAATTTAAATTTTGTCATTTTGAAATAGTTGATTTTTATTATGAAAGAATAAGTTTTTTTTCTTTAAAGTAGTTTGAGAATTCTTTCTAGAAACTATGTTTTAGATTCCTTTATTTGATGAATAAACAATTTTACTATTTCTTTTGAATAATAAATTCAGTTGTTATCTTTGAAATATACTTGTTCCACCTATTTCATCAATGGGTATAAATGATAATTATGAATTATTTATTATTGTGCAAATCATAGATTTAATAAGACATCTTATTCCAACCACAATTAAGTTAAACATATATGTGAATTATTTTTCAGATTGACTTGTAATTAATTAGACACATAAAACAAATAAAAGGCAACCTTTTATTGCAATCATTCAATGGCTCTCTCCCTATTTATATAGTCTATTCATTAAAGTTAACCAAAATACCTTTCTCTAATAAAGGTTCAAAAATCACATAATAGTTTAGCTAATACATAGAGATGTATGTTGAACCTTTTAGTGTTCAAAGCTAAAAGAAATAATAAATAGTAAGTCAATATTGATTGACATTTATTTTAGATATATTTAACTTTGATTGAATGCAAAGAAAATTTCTAGAAATTTTCATGCAACATTCAAAGTAAAGTCACTTAGAGACTTGTTTGATCTGATCAAAAGGAAGTCTAAACTCGAATTTGGAATTCAAGTAATTTGCATGTGAACTTGGAATTCAAACCCAACTCACATACAACTAGAATGCTAAGCAAAATTAGTATTTTGGAAATGGAATATAATCATATTAGATATGATTATATTCATGATGAGTAATCATTGTCATCTTTATTATATCTATAATATTAAACACTTGTTATACTCT
Organism: Humulus lupulus; assembly: GCF_963169125.1. Classification (NCBI taxonomy): domain Eukaryota; kingdom Viridiplantae; phylum Streptophyta; class Magnoliopsida; order Rosales; family Cannabaceae; genus Humulus; species Humulus lupulus. Next base: position 61,849,805 of record NC_084793.1, read on the forward strand.
GTACATGTTTGATTGTACAACATCAAAGACGTAGAAGTTGGCATTCACAAGTTGTTTTTCCATGGAGCCATTTAGTGAAACAGTTTAATAATCATAAAAGACTACAAAAGAGTTTGTATCTCTTTAAATGTTACTTTAGTGAAGAGTGATTATTATAATCACTATATTTTCTAGTAAAGTTGTACTAGAAATAATGATTTCAAGTCAAGTAAGTAAGTTACTGATAATTAACAATGATAAAATCAAAGAATATCACGAATAGTGTAAAGCCTTGTTGTAGAGGGAGCAGTAGTTAGTAACTACTCCATTACAAATCTAAAGATAGTTAAATTGTGTAAACACAATATAACTATACTTCATTTACATACTAGTACATGAAATGAAAAAGTTTTTTTACGTAAAATAATGGTTGAAACACCATGAATCTAGAAATGGAGTTTGGAATTCTATGTCATCTGGATTCTTAAACATCCAACTAAAGTTCATTGAACTTCAGTTTGAAACATGGTATTCAAGATGAAGAGGAAAACAAAGGAAGTACAGACTTTTCAAAGTTAGGTTATTAACCTAAGGCAATGAACAGAAAGAGGAATTTATTACTTGAATAAATATATTCTATTGTAACCAAACTTAAATATGTTTACATACTCTTATCCACTGCTTTATTGTAACGCCCTAGTTACCCCAGAACATTTACGGTGAACGGTGGACCGGAAATTTGACTCGCTACCCGAGTCCTTTGGTCAAAGATGTGCTCTAAGTGTAATTAACAGGTTAAGGTGGAAAACTAATAAAAAGGGAATGGATATTTTCATTACAAACTGCTCTACAGAGCTAATCAAAACATTTACAAGATGTTCTCAGTACAAAATAGTCATTACCGCTGCAAATTTACAAATCCGCCGACCTAAGTGGCAAAAATAGGGTAAACCCCCTAGTTCCTCTGAGAACGCCTTGGCCGTGGTGGTCAAGCAGCCACATATGTACACATCACCACCTAAGCTCTCCACTCAAGGTTGGGTGAGCTTTTCTTTCCCTTTACCTGCACCACATAGCACCCATGAGCCAAGGCCCAGCAAGAAAAGCATAATAAAGCATGATATAATATCAACAATGACCGTAATAATCATTCAGGACCAACAGTCCAAACAAATAGGTGATAGTTGCAAAAGTCACAAATGTGGGTACAGCCCCCTCTAGCCATGTGACGTTAGGGTCACTCGGGCTTAACTGATAAGTGAACCTTTCATAAGTTTAACCAGGATAGGTGTATGGTGAATAGTCACCAACATAACCCTCCTCATGACCATAGAGTCATAACCCTGGAACAGCGTTCCCTAGCCATGTGACAAACAGTCACCGAGGCCATATGCCCTGGCTCTGAATAACTGGTCTTAGACCAGACAAGCGCTTATAAGTTCATCCACCTTAGGGTCGGTCCAGTGTTAATGCCTTAGAGCCATTCAACACCGATATCGATTAGATCTAATCTTCATTTGGCTCGACGTTCATGACACTATGCCATTTCTGACTCTTAGGTCAGTGTCCCTAACTAGTCAGTACATATGCAGATAATCAACATTCACTAGCATTTAATATGCAATCCATGTCCACATCTATCAATCAACATGCCTCAATAGAAAACACACATGTCATATATATGCAGGGTGCAGTCTTCTTACCTCAGGTTTGAGCGAGAAATATAATAAGGACGACCCCTGAGAACGTTCGATCTTTTAGTTCCTTAGCGGTTACCTAATCACAACCAATCATAACCTTCATTAATAAGAATCCACATAAATAGGGTCTTAACCTAAGCACCACTCTCGGGACCTCGAAACATGCCCACACGGTGAGTAGATTCGATCCCGGGCCTTAAGGATTGAAACCCCAAGTCAAAAACCCTTGAAAACACTCAAAACGGAACTTAGAAGGAACAGGGTAGCGCTACAGCGCTCAACCCCTAGAGCCCCAGTGCTAAACTCAGAACCACCAACATGCCAAAAACCTTCCTGAGGAGCGCTGTAGCGCCCTAGGGTGGGCGCTATAGCGCTACCTCCAGACCAGCACCTCCCTGAACCGACCTTCTTTAACTCCTTCGATTCTAACCTGATTCCCAAGATTCCAAATCCCATTCTTGATGCCAAATGAACCCAAAAACCATCCTAACACATCCCAAACATCACAAGCATAGGAACCCTAGCCAAAACTCCCAACAAAAACAAGTATTCACCCTAGAAATCTCAGCTGCAAAACAAAACCAAAATAGGGCAAACCAGAGAATCCCATGGTTAGAAACTTACCCAAACCTCAGCTTATGATGCTCTTCAATGGTGGAACACACTCCCAAACTTCCAAGGCTTGCTTCCCAAGCTTGAATCCTCAAAATTGGTTCAAAAATCACAAGGAAAGGTGAAGAGAAGAAGGTACGGGAGAACTCTTAAACATGCTCTGTTTTTCACTATCTTCTTTCAACCAACACTGAATATATATATATATATCCTAGGGGTGAAATGTCCACTTTACCCCTAGGTCGATTAATAGTTTCTAAAGGCTCCCAAGGGCATATCTGGTACTTTCCTCTTATCTCGTTAATCATAATTAACGCTCTCCAATTCCCGCTATTCTCAATAATCTCAAATACCGATAATTCACATCCTGTTACCCTTTAATACCTGGTAATGCTCTAATCATTAAAATCCCCCCGAGACTCAACCGCGAATCAGTATTCTAAGATCGTCTCATGTCGAATAGCTCGAACCAACCCACATTATAATGTGGTCTCAACACATATCATTGACATGCATACAATTATACAATTATACCTTCAACGGGCCAAATTACCATCACACCCCTGTACTTAAAATGTGGACTCACTTGCATGCATTTAACATCATACTGTAATATAATTCACATATACATGTATAATATCATTTAATGGCATAATTAAGCAAGTATGGCCCTCCCGACCTACTAATCCCGCCATTGAACCACATCGGAGAATTCGGGGCATTACAACTATCCTCTCCTTACAGAAATTTCGTCCTCGAAATTTACCTGAACAGCTCGGGATACTGATTCTGCATGTCTGACTCCAGCTCCCAGGTCACTTCCTCGACCTTGCTGTTCCTCCACAATACCTTAACCAAAGGTATCGTCTTGTTTCTAAGGACCTTATCTTTTCTATCGAGTATTTGGACAGGCTATTCCTCATAGGAGAAATCTGCCTCAAGATCCAGATCATCATAGCTCAAAATATGATTAACATCAAGCACGTACCTCCGAAGAGCTGAAACATGAAATACATTATGCACAGCAGACAAAGCTGGAGGCAAAGCCAACCTGTAAGCCACCTGACCAATCCTCTCCAGGATCTCAAATGGACCTACATATCTAGGGCTCAGCTTGCCTTTCTTCCCAAACCTTCTCACCCCTTTCCATGGCGAGACTCTTAGGAAGACATAGTATCCTACCTGGAACTCCACATCCCTGCGTTTGGGATCTGCATAGCTCTTCTGTCTACTTTGAGAAGTAAGTATTCTAGCTCTAATCTTCTCTATGGCCTCATTGGTCCTCTGAACTGCCTCAGGACCTAAGTATCTCCTTTCACCTGTCTCATCCCAATGAATGGGAGATCTGCATTTCCTACCATACAACATCTCATAAGGTGCAACCCCAATGGTAGACTGATAACTGTTGTTGTAGGAGAATTCTATCAAAAGGAAGATACTTACTCCAAGATCCACCAAAGTCCAGCACACATGCTCTTAGCATGTCTTCCAATATCTGGATCGTCCTCTCAGATTGCCTATCTATCTGAGGATGATAAGCAGTACTGAACTTTAACTGTGTCCCCATGGCTTTCTGCAAACTCCCCCAAAACATGGAAGTAAAAGTAGGGTCCCAATCTGACACGATCGACCTAGGTGCACCATGGAGCCGCATGATCTCTCTCACATAGAGATCTGCATACTGGTCAACTGTATAAGTAGTCCTCATTGGCAGAAAGTGAGCTGACTTGGTGTAGTGATCCACTATCACCCAAATGGAATCATGCTGACCAACAGTCTTGGGTAAGCCCACCACAAAATCCATTGTGATGTCTTCCCACTTCCACTCTGGGATATCCAGAGGCTGCAGTAGCCCTGCCGGCCTCTGATGCTCAGCCTTGACCTGTTGACATGTCAAGCACTTAGCCACATACTCTACTACATCTCTCTTCATCCCTGGCCACCAATACAACGATCTCACATCCTGGTACATCTTTGTGGTGCCTGGATGCAAAGAGTAAGGTGTAGTATGAGATTCATCCAGAATCTCACGCCTTAATGCAGTGTCTAACGGAACACATATTCGACCTTTGTATCTCAACAAGCCCAGCTCAGACACTGAATAATCTCTGGACACTCCAGCTAGAACATCCTCTCTAATCTTGATCACCTGTGGATCACTCAGCTGACCCTCTTTAATTCTCTCCAATAGCGTAGACTGTAACATAATGTTAGCCAACTGGCCCACCAGCAACTCTATACCAGCTCTGGTCATATCGTCTGTTAGCTCCCTGGCTATCAGCCTCATTCCATGAATCTGCCCCGGACCCTTCCGGCTTAAGGCATCAGCTACCATGTTGGCCTTTCCTGGATGATACAGGATCTCACAATCATAATCTTTTACTAACTCTAGCCAACGCCTTTGCGTCATATTCAAGTCCTTCTGGGTGAAGAAGTATTTCAGGCTCTTGTGGTCCGTATAAATTTCACACTTTTCTCCATAGAGATAGTGCCTCCATATCTTCAGAGCAAAGACCACAACTGCTAACTCTAAATCATGAGTAGGATACCTCTTTTCATACTCCTTCAACTGACGAGAAGCATAAGCAATAACCCTCTCTGATTGCATCAAAACACAGCCCAAACCTTGATGACAAGCATCACAGTAAATCACAAACTTCTCCTAATATGTTGGAAGACTCAAAATCGGGGCTGTAATCAACCTCTGCTTCAGTTCCTGGAAGCTGTTCTCACATCTATCTGACCACACAAATTTATGACTCTTGCGTGTCAGCTCAGTCAATGCACTAGCTATCTTTGAGAACCCTTCCACGAAAAGTCTATAGTACCCTGCCAATCCAATGAAACTTATAACCTCAGAAGCATTCTTTGGCCTTGGCCAATCTCTGACCGCTTCGATCTTTGCTGGATCCACTTTAATCCCCTCCTTACTGACAATGTGTTAAAGAAAAGATACCTGAGACAACCAGAACTCACATTTCATGAATTTAGCAAACAACATGTGTTCCCTCAGTCTCTGTAGAACCAATCTCAAGTGATACTCATGTTCTGACTCTGACTGAGAATATACCAGAATGTCATCAATAAAAACAATCACAAACTGGTCCAAATAATCCTTGAACACTCTGTTCATCAAATCCATAAAAGCAGCAGGGGCATTAGTCAAGCCAAATGACATAACTAGAAACCCATAATGCTCATACCTGGTACGGAAAGCAGTCTTAGGTATATCTCCTTCCTTGACCCTCAACTGATGATAACCAGAACGAAGGTCGATCTTTGAGAATACCTTCTTGCCTTGCAACTGATCGAACATATCATCTATCCTTGGCAAAGGATACTTATTCTTAATTGTCAGCTTATTCAGTTCTCTATAATCAATACACATTCTCAGATAACCATCCTTCTTCTTTACAAACAGAACTGGCGCACCCCAAGGTGAAAAGCTAGGTCTGATAAAACCCAAATCTAACAGCTCTTGCAACTGCACTTTTAATTCTTTCAACTCAGCTGGGGCCATTCTGTAAGGCGTCCTAGACACTGGCTCCGTCCCTGGTGCTAGTTCTATAACGAATTCAATTTCTCTATGTGGTGGCAACCCTGGCAAATCTTCTAGAAACACATCCAGAAACTCACAAACTAACTTGGTATCCTCTGGTCTCACTGGCACGACCTGAATGGTATCAACCACACTGGCTAAGAATCCAATGCAACCTCCTTGCAATAAATCCCTAGCCCTCAATGCAGAAATCATAGGAATGCGAGGTCCATGCACAGCACCAACAAACACAAAAGGATCCTCACCTTCAGGCTCAAAGGTGACCATTTTCCTTCTGCAATCAATAGTTGCCCCATACTTTGCCAACCAGTCCATACCCAGTATCATATCAAAGTCATTCATAATCAACTCTATTAACTCCACTGATAACTCTCTACCCTCTACTGTCACTAGCAAAGATCTGACCCACCTCCTGGATACCACTAACTCTCCAGTGGGTAACAAGGTACCAAACCCCACAGCATAAAAGTCACAAGGTCTACACAGTCTATCAATAACACTACTAGCAACAAAAAAATGTGTAGCACCAGAATCAATCAAGACATTATAAGGGGTTCCAACACTAAGAAGCTGACCTGTAACAACTGAGGGAGAAGCCTAAACTTCTGCTTAAGTCAACGCGAACACTCGAGCTGGGGCCGAGCTGTCCGCCTTTCTGGGTTCTTCCTTTCTTGCCTTAGGGCAAACCTTTTTAAGATGACCTACTGCTCCACATGAGAAGCAGGCCTTTGCCCTACATTCTCCCAAGTGATGCCTCTTGCATCTAGGGCACTCAGGGTAAGACTTCCAGGCTTCACTTTATCCTAGATGACCCATAGAAATACCACGGGGCCTCCTGTCAGGATCTGGAACTGGGAAGGTATCAGGAACCTTCCTCTTCTGATCACTGGGGCCTACACCCCTACCAGAACCCACAAATGGAGGACCTGGCCTCCTGAAATATTTTCTGGCTGCACTGTCATGCCAGATCTTGATTTCTGCACTCTCAGCTATGAGTGCCTTCTCCACCACCTGTGCATAGGTAGTAACCCCTGCCACAGTGGTGATACGTACATCTCGGGCTAACCTGGGCTGTAGCCCCTGCAAAAACCTCTCTTTCCTGGTGCCATCATTGGGCACCAATTCCTTGGCAAACTTTGCCAAACGATCGAACTTCAAGGCGTACTCAGTAACTGATAAGTTCCCCTGTAGTAGCCTAATGAACTCCTCGGCCTTCGCCGCTCTAATAGCATCATTATAATATTTCTCATTAAATAGAGTCTGAAACTCTTCCCAAGTCAAGGCATTCACATTCTTGGTCTGGGTAATCACTTCCCACCAAATCCGGGCATCCTCCCGAAACATATAGGTAGCACAGGCGACCCTCTCATTACCAGATACCCTCATAAAGTCAAGGATAGTGGTAATCATGCTCATCCATTGTTCAGCCTTGGCAGGACCTGCACTGCCCTCAAACACCGGAGGTTGTTGCTTCCTGAACCTCTCATAAAGAGGCTCCCATTTATTTCCAACCTCAGGCAGCTGCCCAGCTGCTAGCACCGACACAGGAGGTGCCTCTGATCCACTGGCCACTGCAGGCCCTTGTTGTTGTTTCAAGAGACGAAGCTCTTCTCCCTGTTTTAATATAGTAGACTGCAGATCACTGACTATCTGCTGCCAGTTTACAGGAGCTGGCTGTGGAATCTGAGACTGGTCATTAATCTGACCCTAGCTATTATTGTTATTCTGGCCCTGATCACTCTGGCCAGTTGATGTGTCTGTCTGCCCTAGATTCATGATTCTGTCACTGACACCTTGCTGAAATAATGATCAATACGGCCAGTCAGGTAGTAATAACTAAACCTCTTGCCGCCTCACGGTCCAAGGACAACTAGACAATTATCACATTCCACAGTTATACAGATATACAAATAGATACATGTCTATAGCATTTAGCACTCAGTATGTATCACATAACAGTTCATAATCAACCATATTTATAAGCTTGTTCCAGCAATTCCCAGTACTAATAAGCACACAGTTGCCGAGGATATAATATTTCAGGGCATAGGTTTAACATGGTGTCTCATGCATACAGGTAAAGCATATATACCACACTTAAGCATTTATACATATAACTACACAAATAGTTACCAAACCATGAGTCGAGCTTGACTTCAGTGATGTGTGTACATGCTCAGCCAGTCTACAGGAACCCTAACCTTGGCATTGCTCTGATACCAAGTTGTAACACCCTAGTTACCCCAGAACAGTTACGGTGAACGGTGGACCAGAAATTTGACCCGCTACCCGAGTCCTTTGGTCAAAGACGTGCTCTAAGTGTAATTAACAAGTTAAGTGGAAACCTAATAAAAAGGGAATGGATATTTTCATTACAAACTGCTTTGCAGAGTTAATCAAAACATTTACAAGTTGTTCTCAGTACAAAATAGTCATTACTGGTGCAAATTTACAACTCCGCCTACCTAAGCGGAAAAAATAGGGTAAACCCCCTAGTTCCTCTGAGAACGCCTTGGCCGTGGTGGTCAAGTGGCCGCATATGTACACATCACCACCTAAGCTCTCCACTCAAGGTTGGGTGAGCTTTTCTTTCCCTTTACCTGCACCACATAGCACCCATGAGCCAAGGCCCAGCAAGAAAAGCATAATAAAGCATGATATAATATCAACAATGACCGTAATAATCATTTAGGACCAACAGTCCAAACAAATAGGTGACAGTTGCAAAAGTCACAAATGTGGGTACAGCCCCCTCTAGCCATGTGACGTTAGGGAACTCGGGCTTAACTGATAAGTGAACCTTTCATAAGTTTAACCAGAATAGGTGTATGGTGAATAGTCACCAACATAACCCTCCTCATGACCATAAAGTCATAACCCTGGAACAGAATTCCCTAGCCATGTGACAAACAGTCACCGGGGCCATATGCCCTGGCTCTGAATAACTGGTCTTAGACCAAACAAGCGCTTATAAGTTCATCGACCTTAGGGTCGGTCCAGTGTTAATGCCTTAGAGCCATTCAACACTGATATCGATTAGATCTAATCTTCATTTGGCTCGACATTCATGACGCTATGCCATTTCTGACTCTTAGGTCAGTGTCCCTATCTAGTCAGTACATATGCAGATAATAAACATTCACTAGCATTTAATATGCAATCCATGTCCACATCTATCAATCAACATGCCTCAATAGCCAACACGCATGTCATATATACGCAGGGTCCAGTCTTCTTACCTCAGGTTCGAGCGAGAAATATAATAAGGACGACCCCTGAGAACGATCGATCTTTTAGTACCTTAGCGGTTACCTAATCACAACCAATCATAACCTCCATTAATAAGAATCCACATAAATAGGGTCTTAACCTAAGTGCCACTCTCGGGACCTCGAAACATGCCCACACGGTGAGTAGATTCGATCCCGGGCCTTAAGGATTGAAACCCCAAGTCAAAAACCCTTGAAAACACTCAAAACGGGACTTAGAAGGAACAAGGTAGCGCTACAACGCCCAACCCCTAGAGCCCCAGCGCTAAACTCAGAACCATCAACATGCCAAAAACCTTCCTGAGTAGCGCTGTAGCGCCCTAGGGTGGGCGCTATAGCGCTACCTCCAGACCAGCACCTCCCTGAACCGACCTTCTTCAACTCGTTCAATTCTAACCTAATTCCCAAGCTTCCAAATCCCATTCAGTATGCCAAATGAACCCAAAAACCATCCTAACACATCCCAAACATCACAAGCATAGGAACCCTAGCCAAAACTCCCAACAAAACCAAGTATTCACCCTAGAAATCTCAGCTGCAAAACAAAACCAAAATAGGGCAAACCAGAGAATTTCTGTAACGACCCCAAATTCGCTATTAAGGCTTAAGGGCCTGGAGTAGTGTGCCTGGAGGGCATAATGGAATTCTGTGTGTGTCTTTAGTGAGTTTTATGCATGATTATGATTTGATGCACGTTATATGACTATTTGATTAATTGAGATGCATGACTATGTGAATTAGTGTGCATGTAGACCTGATTGTCTTAGAATGAGCATGATTGTAATTTGGCCATTTTAGAGCACAACTGTGATAATTGTATTATGTGACTTGTGCCATGTGAGTGTGATGTTTTATCAGGATGCACGCATCGAGACGGTCCTATTGAGCCAATTAGTCTAAAAGTCACAACGGGATGTTGTACCCGGCTCGAGAGGAGCCTAGGGGTACTTTAGGAATTTCGTAAGTTGAAGTGAGAACTAATGGTTATAGTTTTGGCAATTGAGTAACCTGGGTAACCGTTTGTAACTGCTGTGGGTAACAAGTTTTAAGATAGAAAGTGATAGAATTGAAATAGAAGTGTAAAGACTTAAGTGCCCTTGAAAGTTTAGTTAGGAAGGATTATTAGGAAGGGGTAAATTAGTCTTTTGGCAAGGGGATTATGAAACTTTCAGCTGAGATTTAGGGGGGTACGGTTTGGGCATTTGGGGTTACTTGAGGCTTTGATAGAAATTGAAGAGAAGAAAGAGAAGGAGGAAGAAGAGCTAGGGCAAGCAAAAGAAAAGAAAAGAAGAAGAAGGGTAGAAGGGCTGAAGTGGGAGCTTAGGAGGAGTTCAAGGAAGCTTGTTGGGTGGATTCTTCACTTAAGGTATGGATTTTATACACACTTAAGTTTGGTTTCTGTGTTGATTTGAGGAATTTAATGCTTGAGTTAAGCTTTTCAAGGTTTTGTTATGGGTTGCTGAAATTTAAGATCAAAGGTGTGGATCTTGGGTGTGTTGATGTTTGGATCTTGAACCTAGTGTCTATAGGTTGTTAGATTGTTCATATGAAGTTTGGATTTGAGTTTTGGGGTTTAGGTATTGGTTTGGGGTGATTTGGAGAGGTTGAAGCTCGGGAAAAATGCATGGAAAACCCAGAAAATCTGGGTTCGCGATGGAGCGCCGCGGCCCTGTTCTTGGGCGCCGCGGCGCGAGGATGCTTCAGGATGGGGGCCAAGCTGCGGGGCGCCGCGGCCCTAGGCCATTTTGGCTGCCCAAAAGTTGAATTTTTTGGGCTTTTGCCCAGGGACACGGGGGATGGTTTCGATGCTTCGTTTTATGGATTTAGAGGTCCCGGGAGTACGGGATTGGTCCCGGGAGTACGGGATTGGTCCCGGGAAGTGGTTTTGGGTTTGGTTAGTATTGAAAGTGTTTTATGTGTCTTGTGACTAGGATTCGGAAAGGCTCATGCTAGAGGACCGTGCTCGTGACCGTGGTGCATCGGAAAGCTCGGGATACAGGTAAGAAAACCGTAACACCCGAGAATAGGGCATGGCCCCACTGTGTGATTGCAGGGCATGGCCCTAGATTATATTATGTGCAAATGTCTAACCTTAAATGAATCATGATGTGTGTGAATGATTATTTCGAATGTACTATATGTGTGATTATAATGAAATGAACGGCAAGGGCCGAGAGTGGCGTAGGCCGGGTACGGCCGTGGGGCCGGAAGTAACACTCAAGCACATGGGATGCTTATAGTCAGGGTGGGACCCAAGGGATACATGAGTTATCCTCGCGGTGAGAACCGAAACCCGAGGCTTTGGTAAGGCCTCTGGGGCGGCATGGCCGTACTTGTTTATTATGATGGTTTTCCTATTTATCAGTGAATTATGCCAGCTATATTATTTGCATACGTTATGTTCTATTTGGGTTTTCTTGCTGGGCTCGGCTCACGGGTGCTCCGTGTGGCAGGTAAAAGCAAGGAGTCAGTCAACTGGCCATGAGTATGGAGAGTGTGGGGGCGGCGCGTACATGTTCGGCCTGCCCGACTGCTTTGGTTGGGGGCATTTTGTATATGGCTATATTAAACCATTCTTTTGATAACTGATCAAGTGTAAATCTATTTTTGAGTTGTAAATATTTTGTAAACCTTATTTTGGGATCCCATATGTTTTATACTTAACGTTTTCAATGAAGTTAAACATATTAAAAGAGTACAGCCTTAAATTCTGATTTATCCACACTTTTGGTTTTAGAAACCACTTAGAGTCAGTCAAAAGCATGATTTCTATTTTAAACTCACTAAGTAACGGCTCTAAGGTAGTAGGGCGTTACAATTTCATGGTTAGAAACTTACCCAAAGCTCAGCTTATGATGCTCTTCAATGGTGGAATGCACTCCCAAACTTCCAAGGCTTGCTTCCCAAGCTTGAATCCTCAAAATTGGTTCAAAAATCACAAGGAAAGGTGAAGAGAAGAAGGTACAGGAGAACTCTTAAACATGCTCTGTTTTTCACTATCTTCTTTCAGCCAACACTGAATATATATATATATATCCTAGGGGTGAAATGTCCATTTTACCCCTAGGTCAATTAATAGTTTCTAAAGGCTCCCAAGGGCATATCTAGTACTTTCCTCTTTTCTCGTTAATCATAATTAACGCTCTCCAATTCCCGTTATTCTCAATAATCTCAAATACCAATAATTCACATCCCGTTACCCTTTAATACCCGGTAATGCTCTAATCATTAAAATCACCCCGAGACTCAACCCAAGCCCCGGCACTTAAACCTATTGTGACTAAACCGCTAATCAGTATTCTAAGATCGTCTCATGCCGAATAGCTCGAACCAACCCACATTATAATGTGGTCTCAACACATATCATCGACATGCATACAATTATACCCTCAACCGGCCAAATTACCATCACACCCCTATACTTAAAATGTGGACCCACATGCATGCATTTAACATCATATTATAATATAATTCACATATACATGCATAATATCATTTAATGGCATAATTAAGCAAGTATGGCCCCCCCGGCCTACTAATCCCGCCATTGAACCACATCGGAGAATTCGAGGCATTACATTTATGCATGGATTATGATATTAATTTAAATGGATGTCTAAGTAGTCTTTACTGAATGGCTGACATGAAAAAATAATTTGAAGATCTCGACCATAATGATTCTATTGTGATTCTTATTCTTAATATTGACAACGTTCTAATCATTGGGAATGATGTAGAGAAATTGTCAATAAAAAATAAATGGTTAGCTGAACGTTTCTAAATATTAGATTTAGAAAAGCCAAGAATGTTCTATACATTCAATTTTATAGAGATTGAAAGAACAATCTTCAGGCATTGTCTCAAGTGACTTATATAGATAAAAGCTTAAATTCTTTAGTTTACAAAATCCAAGAAATATTTGTTTGCCTTCCCAATAAGGAGAATGCATTATCTAAGTAATAAATGTCAATTTATTTTTTTAATAGAAAAGAGGACATGAGACATGTATTCCTACAACTCAGTGATAGACTGTTTAATGTATCGAATGTTATGTTTTGACATTTGTTAAATGGTGGGAATAGTCGGCAGTTGTCAATCCATTATGGATTGAGTCACTGAATAATTATAAAGACTTAATTTTGAGTATCTTGAATATAATATAGATTATATGTATGTGCATTTAGGCAGAGACCTGAAATCCCAACAGATGAACTGATTTTAAATCTTCAAAGATTAATATCAAAATCAGCTTCCATAACTGTGGAGCAGACACATTAATCTAGAAATGTGTTAGACATTTCAGATTTATATGTTTCACCACAAGAGCCAAAATATAACAACTACGAGCAGTTGAATAGTTTGTAATTCTGGAAAGAGTTTTAGACTAGAATAAACAGCAAGTATCTCATTGTGAAAGCAATGGAGATACAACTATTCTAGAAGAACTAGAAATCATGAGAGGGTAAAGCACATGAAATGAAGTATCATTTAATACAAGATAATTTTACATAATTGATGTAAAGATCTTGAAGATAACTTTAAAACAGTTTCTTACCAAACTGTGACAAAGACTTTGTTAGAAAAAATCAGTGGGAGATTGTTTCAAGGGAAAATGGGAGATTGTTGGGAATAGTGCCCTTAAAGCAATTGTAGTTGACAAATATTTTAAATGAAATAAATAATTGGATTGAATTATTACATATACATAGACTACGTCTGATATTATATTGATAATATTAAGTAAATTTCAAAAAATATCCAAAGTTTATCTATGTGGTCTTAATCTCATATTGGTATGAGAGGACCGAGATTAAGATAATAAACTTAAAATAGTTCACAGTAAAATAAAGTTATGGAATATTTAGATTAATTACTGCTAGTACGGTCCACTAATATTATGAATACATGTGACCTAGATCTGGGTTACTAGTGTAGTAGGATAATTTAGTGGAAGTACTTTGCATGCTGAGAGTATGTAGAATTGGACCAGATGTGATTTGTTAAGACTTTAAACACTATTTCGTAGAATTAATCAAACACATCAAGCAATGATCATATACACGATGATCTTAATCCTGAGGTTGCTATGAACTCCTATATATGTCATCTAATCCTTTGATTCATGCGGTAAGGTTTGTCAGAATGATCAGGCTAAGAACAATTATTTTGGGGACTCAATGATGTATATGGCTGGGGGCGTAGTTTAACATATTTGGAATCTATACATTATTATAAATTGAATAATGGTTCCCTATTGGGTTCGCTTTCAGAACTGAAAAGGTTATAAGCGCTCAGGTCGCAAACTTGTTGTGACACAACCTTCACTAGTAAAGTCAATGGTACTCTAGGAACAAGATATAGCAAAAAGGGTAAAACGGTAATTTTATTCCCTTTTTAAGTATGAACTATTAATAGAGGATTAACGATGTATGTAATGATTATATCAATGGACACTTTATTCTTTAATAAAGTACTTAGTAAATATATGTATGTAATTATCAAAAGTCCAATCTCATATTTATAGTGGAGTAATCATGTGATTAATAAATATGATTATTTAATCAAAGAGCTTTGATTAATAATGTAATATTTATTGGAGCTTGATATTATAGGTCCATAGGTTCCTAGGGTGGCTTTATCAACACCATATCAATGTAAGAGTTGATACAAGGGTACAACTATAATTTGAAAATTTAAGAAGAATTTTATTGTTCGGGTCAATTATGCAATTATATGATAATTGAGGTTTAATTATTAATTTGGAATTAATTATTAATTTTTCAAAAATATATTTATTAATTTAAATATGTAAAATTTCGAAATTCATATATATAAATAAATAAAATTTTGAAATTAATTATTTTATTTGAGTGGGAGAAAATAAAATTGGTAAGTCAAAAATAGTATTTGATTTATTGAATTTTAAAAGATGATGATAATGATGATCATCAATTTGAATTTTGAATTTAAATTTAAATCTTGAAATATGGTTGTCATCTTAAAAAGATAAATAGTTTATTTTGTAGAAGATTGATTTTAATTAAATAATTAAACAAAAGAAAAATGTAATATTCCTGAAAAGGATATTACAGTCCACGCATGACACAGTCCAAGGACTGTGCCATGCGTGTATGACTACACTGATATTGTATCAGTGTTGTTTTAATTTTATATATTTAATTATTTAATAATTTGAAAATAGTTTTTTTCAAATTTGGTAAGTTAGATATTTACCTAAATCGAATCCTATCATCATTATGATATTATTATTATATTACTATTATTATTAGAAATAATAAGGTAATATAAATTTCTATATATATGATATAAAAGATGAAGAGAAAACACACAACAATACAACACAATACACAATTCAAAATAGTTCTCAAGGTTTTTGTCAAACAAAACTCTTTCTTCTTCTTCTTTATTCTAGCCATTGTCAGACCATAATCCAAGTTCTCATGTGTTGAGAAATACTTGTGATTCCTAAAATACAAACTCATGTTCTCTATGTGCACACACACATCTTGAGGTGTAGAGAACACTCTGGAAGATCATGGTTTGAGTGCTCAAAGCTTTGGATAGGAAGATCGAAAAATATACAAAAAGACTCAAGGACACTTGATAAGCTTCAAGAGATAATTGTTTATGTCCTTGTATTTTTTGTGTTTATATGATATATATATAAATATATTGTATATTTATATATTTATTGCATGATTAATAATATTGTATGTTAATGTTTCTGGATTGTTTTCTTGTTCATATAAACTGTTTATATGAACGATGAATTTTTTTTTATTGTTATTGTTCCTAAACCAATGGCCCCACCACACTAATTTAATGTGTGTTCTGAATGTTTTTCCAACACGGAGAACATATAGTTGTCATCTGTTTCAACAGATCCACAAGTAAAGAGAATTTCTCTGAAGACAAAAATCAGACAATTTGTACCAGTTTGTCATTTTTTGTGGTATGAAAGAATGTTATATTATTTTATAATATAATGTAATATTATATTATATTATATTATAATATAAAGTTTTAGATTAAATAAATGTGACAAAGAGTGTCACATATTGTAACATATAATAGAGAGTTACAATATTTAGATATATGAGATATATCCAAATAATGTAACATATTTGCTGTTACAAATTTGTAACTTCCAAATATTACCCTTTATTGTGTAAATTTGTTGTTACACAATATTGAGATGAATTTCATAAAGCCATATGTGATATGGCTGTTAGTGCTAAAAATGGTCGGTGGCCGCGGCCACAGGCTAAAAACTGACAATTTTTTTTCAGTTTTTTCAATCTTTGTTGAACGGCTCAAAAAACCCAAATAACTCCCAAATCTCATTTTTAATTCCATATTAATCCAATTAAACATTGGTAACAGCCATGGGGGTTGGTGGAATTTGAAATTCAAAGGGTATCTCTAAACTCTATAAATAGGAGTCTATAGCTCACTTGTAAGACACAACATTTTCTATCCATTAGAGCACTTGGCTAGAAACACCTTGAGGCTTGATAATTCCATAAAGCATTTCCTATAATCTGTGAGAGATCCCTTAGTGCTTGAGTTAGGGGGAAATAAGCTTTTGGACAATGGTTTCAAACCTTGTTCAAGTTGGTGATCCCCAACACTCTTCACTTTGGTAGTGTGAGTGAGAGTTGTTCATCTTTTGTTTCTTGTTCTTTTCTTTCATTCTATTGCTTTTCATCTTTATATTGTTCTTCTCTATTTACTTGTATTTCTTGTTTAAGAGTTGTAATCTTTTCTTTTCTTTTCTTTTCTTTCAAACACTTTACTTTATTTGTAACCTTTTGCTTAGAGTTGTATTTTACTATTATCTTCTTCTTCATCATTTTCTTTGTTTATTTGTAATTTTCAGTTATAGAGTTGTAACTCTTTTTAATCAATCATTATTTATTTGTAATATATTGCATAGAGTTGTAATTTATTATTATTTCCATTGAGGCAAAATACATATTTTCCTAACAAAGAACACATAAGACCTAAGTGTTTTTCTCTGTTAAATTTATTTAAAAAGAATTATATTAAACACTTTGGTAGCATGAATCAATTCTTGAGCAAAGAAATTCAAAATCAAATACAATATCATTCAAGAAAAATAACTGAGTTTGTTTGGCTACTTTTACATGTCATAAAATACATGCATCTAGTTCCATGTACTTTGATAGTGGTTGTTCAAGACATATGACAGGTAATGTCAGCATACTCACCAACTTCAAATCTTTGAAATGTGGAGTAGTAACTTTCGGTGATAGAATGACATGAAACATTTTAGGAAAAGGTACCCTAAATATTGAAGGGTTACCAAAACTGAAAAATGTTCTTCTTGTTGATGGAATGAAAGCTAACTTAATTAGCATAAGCCAAATTTGTGACCAAGGTTTCTTTGTTAATTTTTTGCATGATGAGTGTAATATTGTAAATCAAAGTGGTGACATTGTTCTTAAAGGTTCTTGCTCTTTGGATAATTGTTACACATTCACACAAAAATTCACATGTCATGCATCATCCTCTAGTTTTAATAATACTGATTTGTGGCATAAAAAACTTGGTCATCTAAATTTAAAAAATTTGAAAAAGATTGCCAATACAGATCTCATCCGTGGTATACCCAAGATAGGTAAAGAATCACCTAGTAAGTGTGAATCATGTCAATTTGGAAAACAGTTGAAAGCTTCCCACAAAGCTCTATCTCATATTAATAATTCAAATGTGTTGGAATTATTACATATGGATTTCATGGGTCCTATACAGGTTGAAAGTATTAATGGTAAGAGATACATTTTTGTCTATGTGGATGCTTTTTCTAGATTTACTTGGGTAGATTTCTTGAGAGAAAAATCAAACACATTTGAAGCTTTTAAAACTCTCTGTACAAGACTAAGAGTTGAAAAAAATTGCAACATAGGAAAAATTGTAAGAATACGAAGTGATCATGGTAAGGAGTTTGAAAATTATATTTATGATGAATATTGTAAATCTTTTAGAATTTTTCAAGCATTTTTTGCACCCAAACCCCAAAACAAAATGGGGTAGTGGAACGGAAAAATCATACCTTGCAGGAAATGGCCAAAGTTATGCTAAATAGCGAAAAACTCACAAAGAAATTGTGGGCTAAAGCAGTTAACACTGTGTGCTACACAATTAATCGTGTTTTTATATGTCCAGGTACAAATAAAACTCCTTATGAGATCTGGAAAGGTAGGAAACCCAATGTCAATTATTTTCATGTTTTTTGGTGCCTTTGTTATATTCTTAGAGATCGTGAGAATCTTGGCAAATTTGATGCCAAAAGTAATCTAGGAGTTTTTCTTGGTTATTCCAATAATAGTAGGGCTTATCGTGTTTTAACATGAGAACCCAAACTGTTATGGCATATGCTAATGATGTTGTTGATAATCTGAAAGATTTTTCTTAGTACTCCCATGAGGAAGAAATTGACAGGTTCATTGATGTTCAACAATAGAAAGGGATACCAGATCTGATAGAAGATCGTTCAGTGGTGACAACAACTGATGATGTATCAGACATAGATTTTGTTGTGACCACAGCTGAGCGAACAGGGAAGGAAACCCCAACTAATTCTTTTGGCTCTATTAAAAAAGAACCCCCAACCAGAGTAAAAAAGAATCACCCTTCTAAACTTATTTTGGGAAATCTTGAAGAAAGTATGATCACTAGAAAGAGGTATGTAAATTTGGTTCAATTTATTTGCTTTACTTCTACATTTGAACCAAAAAATGTGAAGGAAGCTTTAAATGATAAACCATGGATTAATGCTGCGCAAGAAGATCTAGATCAATTCATAAGGAATGAGGTATGGATTCTTGTCCCTAAACCAAGCCATGCTAATGTTATAGGTACAAAATAGATATTTAAAAACAAAACTGATGAATTTGGTACCATAATAAGGAATAAAGCTAGGTTAGTTGCATAGGGGTACATTCAAGTTGAAGGAATTGATTTTGATGAGACATTTGCCCCTGTTGCAAGGCTTGAATCCATAAGATTATGCTAGCTATTTCATGTGTTCTTGATTTTAAATTACTCCAAATTGATGTCAAATATGCTTTTTTAAATGGGCTCTTGAATGAAGAGGCTTATGTTGAGCAACCCAAAGGGTTTGAGGACCCTCACTTTCCAAATCATGTTTTTAAGCTGCAAAAAGCATTGTATGGGTTGAAACAAGCCCCTCGGGCTTGGTATGAAAGACTGACCCAATTTTTGGTCTCAAAGGGGTACAAGAGAGGGGGAGTAGACAAGACAACTTTCATAAAAAATGTTGATACCAATATTATGATAGCTCAAATATATGTTGATGATATAGTGTTTGGTTCTACTGATGATTCTCTAGTGCATAAATTTGTGAAATAAATGCATGAAGAGTTTGAGATGAGCATGGTGGGAGAGCTTAATTTTTTCTTAGGGCTCCAAGTTAAGCAATCAGATGATGGAATTTTCATTTCACAAAGCAAGTATGCTAGGAATTTAGTTAAGAGATTTGGGCTTGAGGCATCCAAACTTGCTAAAACTCCCATGGGAACCACTGTCAAACTATCTAAATATAAGAATGGGACGAAAGTCGATCCAACCCTTTATAGGAGTATGCTTGGGAGTCTTCTATACTTAATTGCTAGTTGTCTAGACATCAGTTACAGTGTTGGAGTGTGTGCTCGCTTCCAAGGGAACCCCATGGAGTCTCATGTGAGTGTTGTGAAAAGAATTATTTGTTATATCAATGATACTCTTGAATTGGGCATTTGGTACTCCAAAGAAACAAACTCTAACGTTGTGTGCTATAGTGATGCAGATTGGGCAGGAAACACTGATGACCGCAAGAGTACAAGTGGTGGTTGTTTTTATCTAGAAAACAATTTGGTTTCCTAGCACAGTAAAAAAAACTCCATCTTCTTGTCAACAACTTTTGTACTCAACTTTTGTGGATGAAACAAATTTTCGCTGACTATGGGTTTGATCTAAAAACTTTAACCATTTTTTGTGATAATATAAGTGCTATTAATATCTCCAAAAATCTTGTTCAGCACTCTTGCACCAAACATATTGACATTCATCATCATTTTATCAGGGAACTTTTTGAAAACAAAACTCTGATTTTAGAATATGTTGAGACTAACAAACAAATTAAAGATATTTTTACTAAAGCTATAGACACGGTCAGATTTGATTCCCTTAAGAAATCCTTGGGAGTTTGTTTTATTTGAAATTTCCAATAATTGATTGTCTTGCCTTGCATATGTGATTGTGTAAATCTCTTGTCCTGATTGGAAGAAATTTGTTGAACATATTTTTTCAATTTTTGGAAAATGAACTTTATAACTTTCATACTTTATGAGGAATAAATAGTATATTTGAAAAGTTGTAGACCCTCCAATTTATATTTGATCAAATCATTATGTCCATTTTAGTATGATCATTCCTTAATCTAGTTTCTTTTTCAGGCTCCATTCTGGAAAATAGCTACCTATACTGATGTGTGAATGCCAACACTGAGTAAGTTGGTACCGGGTAATAGCAATTATATTGGAGGATACTCTACCAGGGTAAAGGGCTACCATTAGTATAAGAGTCATAGCCTCCATTATGGTTACAATTTGAAAAAGGCTACAATTGTCGAACATGGGCAATGACCCTAGCTTTTAAAGGCAAAAAAGAAACACCAAATTGATTACACATGCACACACAAATGCCTATTGACTAGACTGTGTAAGAATGTTGTAAGACTCATACACATAATGAATCAATTAAAATATTTTTTTTGATTGGTATATTCTCTTTCAAATTATTGTTATCATTATCACTTAGTTTTTTTTAATTATAATTCATTTTTCTAATTTTTGGAAGAAAAATAGTTATCTTGTTTCTCTTGCACAGGACTTGGCATTTACATGGACACATATGATATGACAATTTAACCTTTTAATTTTGGCATTTTTATTAAAATAAAATAATTCCTTGTTGGCAATTTATTTTTTTATCTCATTATATTCAAAATCTTGTAAAAGTTTCCAATTTTGAGGTGTGAGAGAATATTTTTTTTTTTAAAAAGGGAGATTTTTTTGGCATTTATCACACAAAAAATTGGTTACCCATTTTTTTGTTACCCATTTTCGAATTTGCCTCATTTATTCACCTAATTCTCTATATATTCAGAGTCTCTTTGGATTTTTGGTTCTAAGTGTTTCTTGTTCCTCTTTCTCGCTCACTTATTCCCAGGGTTCTAGGTTTTTGTTCTTTGTGTATCTCCTTTCATTTTCTTTTAGCAGCCATGAAGACCCGAGGTCGTGGTTCCGCATCCAAAACTGTGAAGCCTCAAAAGGAGACAATTCTTGAGACGGTTCCCTCAGTCACTCCTCCAGTTCCAGCGTCGACCCCACCTGTTAATGCTTCATTGTCCTCAGCTGCCTCTGTTCGTCTAGATCATCGACCCAAAAGCACAGTAAGGAAGAATGTCCTTTCCCTTCCAGGTCTTGAGGGATCCACATTGATTGGGGCCGCTAATAAAGGCATGACCTTTCTCGACCTCAATGTGCAGAAAAATCTAACCTCGGCGGTTCCACTTGCTTCTCCCAAAGGTCTTGGCAAACAAAAGCCCTCTTTGACCTCAAGCCCTACACAGTCTGTCTCCACCAGAACCAAGACTGATCCATCTGCTCAAGACTCTGAGTCGTCATTATCCTCTGATGTACTGACACCCAAGGCAAAGGGCAAGCGCAAATCCAAAGTCTCTAACAAAAACCAGACCAAGAAGGCCAAAGTAGCTCAGGTAAAAGGAACTAGCTCCATCTCTGATTCCTGCTCAAGATAATTAACTCCAAGAAATACAATCTTTGAAGGAATTACTTATTATGTCTATCTTGAGAAATTTGATCTGACGCAGATATTAGTTGTCCCCGCAAAATCCACGTCTGTCGGATCAGGATCAACTAGAAATGGAAAATCTTCATTAATCAAGAATATCTTCAAATATTCTTATTTTTATTGGAGATTCTTTCTCAGCCTTTCTGAGCACAAAATGGTCTCTATAAATAGGCTTCTAGGGCCTTGAGAAAAAGTGAACTCTTTGGTGCATAATTTTGTGAGTAAATTGTAATATATGTGAGGGTTCATAGTTTGTATTAAATTTTATTGTATTCACGTGATCTTGTAGTAAAATGAGTGTTTAGTTTTGTAGTGAGTCTGAACCACATTCATGAGTGAATACATGTAGTAATTTGAACACAATTCTTATAGTCTTCGGGAGAAGATTTTTACAAGCCTTGTGTCGGGAGGATGCAAGCACTCGCTGGCCATTGAAGGGAGTTCAAAAGTTTGAGCCTTTCATTCAGAATCAGATTAGTGAAGAGAAGTACAACAAAGTTGCAGCAAATCTCAAGAGGGAGTCTTGTTTTGTTTAAGTAGATATTTTGTACTTGTGATTCTTTATTAATTGATTTTATTCTCTGGGCGTGGCCCCAAGGAGTAGGTTATCCGAAAGGGTTTCAGAACCTTGTAAAAATTCGTTGTATTCTTTATTGTTTTTGTACTATTTTTTTATTGTGTTCACTTTCTGTCATGACAAGTTCATATTCTATCTCAACAGATCTGAAATCTGTTTCGACATTTAATTACCATTCCACACCTTAATTAATTTACTTGGTTTAAATAATTGTGTAATTACTAAAAATGGAATTTCAATAATCTGCCCTTAGTTCAACAATAAAATATTAATTGTAACACACAAAGTCATTAATACCCTCGTTACAAAGAATAAATTTATTCTAATAATACCAATCGGGTGATCAAAACCGGCTGCTAAAGGTATTAGTTTATTTCTTTAAATTTGGGTGGGGCCAGACCCTATACATCTTTTGCTAATAAGTAAAATGTGTGGTACATATAAAATAGAATGTAGTCAATACAACAAATAAAATATGTAATATATGCCCAGCGAGATGGCTTCCGTTGTCGTACCGTGCGGGATGAAATCTGAGACCCAAAATGATAGTTATTTTTAACTATATATAGAGGGAAATTTGACTATTGATGCATTAAATGGGGTACCATGGAAAAAATACCCTACCCACTGTATACATATGCATTTGATCCTAGTATTTCCATTAGTTCCAAAAATACCCCTCTCATTTGTTTCCCACTTTCTCTCTCTACTCTCTCAGACTTTCTCTATTCTCGGTCTTGAAACCAAAATCCCCAAAAACTCTCACTCTCCTTTCACGCATTCACTGTGGCTTTGTCTTCCGCGACCATGACAGCACAGAAAGTGGCAAGAAACCATTGTCGGAGTAGGTGGGTAGGCAAGAAAACCCACGAGATTGACTAAATAACCCCGAAAGAGGCAAAGGTGAGGGATTGACTTGTTTATTCTGCAATAAATTGTATGGGCCTAGTTTATTTGTTAATTTTTTTTCATAGGATAGATCAGGGATGGGGTATGAAGAAATCTGGGTTTCGAGATTTTTATTCACCTTGATAGAAATCGATAGGCCTCGATAGTATCTATTAGGTTCTGACCTCGATAGGCCTCGATAGAATAAGGCATATTTCTGATTTAGCATGTGCATCAATAAAGTTAGATATATTATGATTTTACATTGCCTCAATATACCTCGATAGGCCTGGACAGTGGTGCCTAGCATCAATATTTTTTGAGGCCTCGATAGAATTAGGCATTTTTATGATTTTGCATCGGCCTCGATAAGCCTCGATAGGCCTCGACAGGCCTCGATAGGCCGCAACAGGCCTTGACAGGCCTCGATAGAACTATGCATTTTCTGATTTTGCATGGACCTCGATAGGCCTCGATCTGCCTCAATAGAATTGGGTATTTTCTGAATTATACCTCGATAGACCTCGACAAGCCTCGATAGGTCTCGACAATAATGGTTTGCATCAATATTGTGTGTTACCTCGAAAAGCCTCGATAGGCCTTGACAAACCTCGATAGTTTCTCTGTTGTTTGATTTTTTTAAACTTCGATGGGTCTCGATCCTCGATAGTCACCAAATTGTTTTAAATTGTATTTTTAATAGTTTTTTTTTTGTTTGTTTTTTTTCAGATGCCTCATTTCATTGTACCATTGGAGAAGCACTTTTCTGGTCGTGTCACCTATAGGGGTAGTGCTTACTTGGATACCCTTATAGAGCCGTTTAGGAGGCACAGACTAATTGAATGGGAAGAGGCATGCCCATTAGGACAGTTCTTCAAGGCTAAGCCCTTTAGTTTTCTGGGGCTTTACTGCATTGGCTTATGTTGCGGAAAGTGGAAAGCAAAAGTCTAAAGAGGGGCAGTTCTACTTGGGCAACACTTTAAGCTCATCTTACAGAATGTCAAGTAGTTGCTCATACGTCACACCCTTCTCCAAAAGCAGAACTTGATTTTCACCATCCCTGAAAATCCAATCCCTATTTTCCAATTCCCAAACACCATTGAATGCAACAGATATGGAAACAATCGAATCTATTTAAAAAAAAAACAAAAAAAAATAGGTCAAAAATTAAAACTACAACATAAAACAGCAAAAAATCGATTTCTATCGAGATATGTCAAGGCCTATCGAGGTTAACCTATCGAGGTCTATCGAGTACAATCGGGGTACATCAAGGCAGCATGCCCAACAAATTTCTTATGAACCCATCGAGGCATATACTACATACATTAAGTTCTATGTCTCTATCGAGGTCCATCGAGGATCATCGAGTCTCATCGAGGTAGCCATTTTCCCTAAATGTGTGAGGGTTTTATCGAGGTCCATTGAGGACCATTGAGTCTCATCGATGCATATCGAGTTAGCTAATTAATATAAACATATGAGGGTTTTATTGAGGACCATCGAGTCTTATTGAGGTAAACAAAAAACCCAGAAAAAAACCTAGAAAGGAACGAAAATCCATTCCAATAGTGAAAAATTACAATAAAACATGAAGGCGTACACAGATCTATTTGAAATAGCAAAAATAATTTAGATAAACAAGTTTCCTCACTACTTATAATAAATATATACTTACTCATACGATTTTTGCCCCTATATCCAAAATCCAAAATGAAGTTATTGCCTTGAAAGGACTCACAACTTGCCCCTATATATTAAATCCAAGCTCGAAAATTTGTATAGATTAAGATAATGGTGGCTGCCTTTTTTTTTTTTTTTTGTGTATGACAGATAGAGAAGGAGAAGACAATAGGAGAAAAAGAGAGGGAAATTTATGATAGGGGCATTTTGGGAATCCAAGGGAATACTAAGATAAAAATGTGATATTTTTTTAGCTTGGTATCATTTTGGTATATGGGTTACTTTTATGTATCAATAATCAAATTTCCCTATATAGATGAAAAATATTGTTTGTCACGAACATATGTGATCATATATATGCTTCATTGTACTAATTAATTATATTTAATTTTTTTCTTCAGCAATTATACAAAATTAGGATTGACATTGATAAATATATATGACCTTTTTCTACGGATACTCATACTCATACAATAGTTGCATGTCACTCATGATTTAACTTCTAGGAATAAAATGCAAAAAAAATAAAACATATCAATAATACACCAACAGACCAAGCTCCTTCACAAACCGATCCATGTCAAACCTGCAAAACGTCTCCATGTCACAACCATACTTCAAATCCCTAAATGGAGTAGACCACTTCCCCCGTGATGGATATTAAGAGTAAATAAACTCTCATACAATCATCACCATTAAAAAAGAGTCAAAGAATCAATTAAATACTTTATTTGAATATGTCAAAACTAAACAAAGTATCCAATGCAAAGATTCTCATGTGGGTAAGCCAAAACACCATATTTTACAGTCCAAGTCCATCATTAGACAATTTTGGCAAAAGTACAATGTTGAACAATACAAGTACAATGCACAACAACCTCTTGACCCATTAAACACTTCAGCAAACAAACAATACTCATTTAATACCCATTTACCAGCTATACTACTAAACTCTCCACAAACTTCAACAAACCAACAAAACCCACGATCAAGTCATTAACACCCATTTACTTAACCTATTAATTAAAAAAAAAAAAAAAGGAGTAAGCTAAAGAAAACACTTACCATAAGCTGGAACTCCCTGGTCTAGTCTTCAAAATGACGACATTCCTTATGGCATAATCGTGTTCCGCGTCTTCGAAAATGGAAAGGCCAAGAGTGATCCTCTTCTTCGCAGCAAATGGTTGTTGGGTTTTTGGTTTTACCTAAGTTTGGTTTTTGAAATCGTTTATTCTCAGAGCTTTTTGGTCTTCCTTAGAGCTTTTCATTCATGAAGCTTTTGTTTTAGGATTTTTTTTCGTTTTAATTTTATTTCTGAATTTGTTATATTTAAAAGGTTTTTTTATTTAAAATTTGGGTTTTTAATAAATTACAAGGTGAATTAATCTTTACTGTACACGTGGATAAAATTAGACGGAATTACAGCGGGTACTAACAGATACATACGGAAGTAGATATTGGGTACTTTTCCTACCAAAAAAAATGGGTATAAATCATAAGTTTTGTAAAAGTTTAAGTATTTTTGCTGCTAATTCCCCGTAAGTATATGAAAATATTAATTAAATGTATATGTACCCTTGCCTTGCTAGATGTCTTAAATTTTTTATTTTTAATTTTATTAAATCTTAAAAATTAATTAATTAAATTGTAGAGTGTAGTCATCACTCAATTGCAGGGTATAACAATTATATATGTGGTCATCATTATTTAAGTTTAATTGCAGGCCGGTGATATATATTGAAGATGACTACAATTCACCTAAAAAATAAAAAAGATTACACTAATAAATGCATATAATATATGTTATTGATCCTTTTGCTTTAGACAGCCGAATGAGGAAGGGAAATTTAAGTTTTTATGCCTAATGAGATATACTAAATCAAAAAAATGCTTGCATTTCTAATCATTTCAAAAAAATGCCAAATCTTTTGACAATACCCAAAATACCCCTCTCATAATTTTTCCATCAACTTCCTCTTCTCTCTTCCCTCTCCCTCAACCCATTTCTCTCAACTCTCTCTCTAGAAACAAATTCATGGTAAGGTAAAATATAACAGAACTCAATGTAATAGCAAGTATTCCTTACTTATGACACTAAAATATTGCATTTTGAACAGATCTGGGCATGATTTTTGAGTTTTTTTTGCGATTTTTTTTAGATTTGAAACTTTGAAATCTACAGAAAATCGACGTGGTTCGATGGTGGTTCGATGGTGCTCGATGCCAGCTCGATGGGGCCTTCAAAATCAAGATTTTCATGAAAAAATTGATGTTGCTCGATGGTGGTTCGATGGAGGTTCAATGGTGGTTCGATGGAGGTTCAATGCGATTCTTGCAAGATACGTAATTTTTCACTCGGGTGTCCGTTTTGGGTAATTTTTTTTTTATTTTGGGTATTTTTTCAAGATCTACATGTTTAAGATGTGTATATACACATTTGGGAAATGTAAATCTTGAAAAAAATGACAAATGAAAAACATACCTCATGTTCAAGATATGTTTTGGTACGTTTTCAAGTTCTAAACTTTGAAAATGTGTATGTGAATATCTAAAACGTGTAGATCTTAAAAAAAATACCCAAAATAAAAAAAAATTATCTCAGACGGACACCCGAGTGAAAAATTATGTCTCTTACAAGAATTGCATTGAACCACCATCGAGCAACCATCGAACCACCATCGAGCAACCATCGAACCACCATCTAGAAATCTCGATTTTTTCATGAAAATATTGATTTTGAAGGCCCCATCAAACTGGTATCGAGCACCATCGAGCAACAATCGAGCAAAGTCAATTTTCTACATATTTCAGAGTTTCAAATCTGAAAAATAACTCAAAAATCATGCCCAACTCGATGGTTGCTCGATGGTGTTCGATGTTTTCTCGATGGGGCCTTCATAATCAATATTTTCATGAAAAAATCGACGTTGCTCGATGGTGGTTCGATGGTTGCTCGATGGTGGTTCGATGCAATTCTTGTAAGAGACATAATTTTTCACTCGGGTGTCCGTTTGGGATGATTTTTTTTATTTTGGGTATTTTTTTTAGATCTACACGTTTTAGATATTCACATACACATTTTCAAAGTTTAGAACTTGAAAACATATCGTGAACATGAGGTATGTTTTTCATTTGTCATTTTTTTCAAGATTTACATTTCTCAAATGTGTATATACACATCTCAAATGTGTAGATCTTGAAAAAATACCCAAAATAAAAAAAAATCACCCCAAACAGGCACCTGAGTGAAAAATTACGTATCTTGCAAGAATCGCATCGAACATCATCGAACCACCATCGAACCTCCATCGAACCACCATCGATTTTTTCATGAAAATCTTGATTTTGAAGGCCCCATCGAGCTAGCATCGAGCACCATCGAACCACGTCGATTTTCTGCAGATTTCAAAGTTTCAGATCTGAAAAAAATCGCAAAAAAATCTCAAAAATCATGTCCAGATCTATTCGAAATGCAGTATTTTAGTGTCCTAAATAAGAAATACTTGCTATTACATTGAGTTCTCTTATATTTTACCTTACCCATGAATTTTTTTCTAGAGAGAGAGTTGAGAGGAATGGGTTGAGGGAGAGAGAGAAAAGAGAGAAGAGGAAGTTGATGGAAAAATTATGAGAAATGTATTTTGAGTATTGTCAAAAGATTTGACATTTTTTTGAAATGATTAGAAATGCTAGCATTTTTTTGATTTAGTATATCTCAATAAGCATAAAAACTCAAATTTCCCACAAGGAAATACCATCATGATCCAAAAACAAACAACTAATTATATATTACATAAGCATGGAGACTACAATATATATCCGAAAACAAACAACTAACGTGAACAGCATACATCAAATTCAGTACTATGTATAAACATGTGATCCATACCTTTAGCACAATATATATATATATATATATATATTTATATTGTTTTGTTTTATCTTTTGAGAACACGTATATAACATGAAGTTTCATGAAAGGCCGTGCTTTCCAAATACTACTTGTACTTGTTAATTGTTAAATGCACCGACTTTCAATACATATATAATATAGTCAACGGCTCCAAATAATCAAGTTCACCTTGATAAAAATTATATATATAAAAAATGTTGCATTCAACGTACGGTGTCTTTCTATATAGCTAGACATATAATGAACGACGACACAATGTAACATATAAACTATTAGGTCAATAAAAGAGACCCCCGACTAATTAAACTTTCTACACCACTAAAGCTAACATAAACCATTTATAATATTTAGCCTGATTTTTTTTGCAACTATAAGAATTATACGCTGAAAATAATAATCCGGGTATAACTTTAACCTTTTTTTGTAAAATTAAAAAATAGTATATATGTATCTCTTCTACATAATAAGGGTGGAAATAACGAAATTTTTTTTTTTTATGTTTTTTTATTTTTTTCGGTTAATTTTAATGAAATATTCTTATATTTAGTAGTAGATTGTAAACAAAATTTAAACTTAAGTCAAATTAAATAAATAATTAATTAAACAAATTAAAATATGATAGTTTTAGATATTTTACAATAAGATTTATTTAAAAATAATAAAATCATACGTTTTATAACTTAAATAAAATTTAATTAAAGTTAAACTTCACGTATTAGAATACTATTATATTAAACATATAACATAATATAATCTACTATCAACTAGAAACAAACTTCATTTAAAAAAACTAGCAACAAACTTAAATTTAATTTAAAATCCATATATAATATTAAAATTATATTAAACATATAATATATAATCTCTTGTTGTTATTGTCAAATTCAAAAACTAGAACAAACATAAACTTCAAAAAAAAAAAAATGAATTAAAATAAGATATTTTATGATAATTTAAATAATTAAATCATATTTATTTAAAAATAATAAAGTCATAAATATCATTTTTTTTATCTTATAAATTTGTGTGATAGTTTATTTTTTATCAAGTGATTAGAGCTATTTTTCTTCATCAAATTCACCAAAAGACATTGCGAGTTACATTAGAAACTAAAAATAGTTGATGCATGTATACTACTCTACACTATGACTTTTTCTTTTCTTATTTTATTCTATTATTAATTTCTTTTTAAATATTATTGTAATTTATATTTATGTCATGTAATCATGTAAATATATATTTATATGAATGTTGTGTTTAGATATCATATATATAGAGATTATTGTTATAAATATTTATATATACTATAGAATTGTAATTCATTCTATTATATATTTTTTTTAAAAAGTGAACTATTTTTTATTAAAATTATAGAAAATGTTTTTCCCTAATTTTTTTTAATACATTTATGTCATATATTATATTAAACATATTTTATTTATTTTTATGATATTATTTATTTATTTAAAGTTTATATGATAATTAAAAAATAATACAAATAAATACATGTTTGAATAAGTATGTTTATAACTTTAAAACTACGCAAGCGTGTGTTGCACGTTATTTTTACCTAGTATATATATCTCTTCTATATAATAAGTATGTAGATAACGGAGATTCTTAGATTTTTTATTTTTTTAATGTTAACTTTAACGAAATATTCTTATATTTAACAGAATATTTTTATATTTAGCAGTAGTTTGTAAACACTTAAACTTAAATAAAATAAAATAAATAATTAAAAAAAAATTAAAACAAGATATTTTTGAGATATTTTACAATGATAATTATTTAAAAATAATAAATAATTAAACAAATTAAAATATGATATTTTACCAAGATAATAATTTAAAAATAATAAATAATTAAACAAATTAAAATATGATATTTTTGAGATATTTTACAATGATAATTATTTAAAAATAATAAAATCATATATTTTATAACTTAAATAAAATTTACTTAAACTTAAACTCACTTATTAAAATAATATGATATTAAACATATAATATAATCTACTGTGAATTAGCAACAAATTACTTTTTTTTAAAAACTAACAAAAAACTTAAATTTAAAATCCACATATAATATTTAATATTACATTAAACATATAATATTTAATCTCTTGTTGTCACTCCTAAATTCAAAAACTAAAGCAAACATAAACTTAAACAAAAATAAATAAATTATTTAATTAAAATAAGATATTTATTTGAAATTTATATGACATTAATATAAATTTAATAAAAATAATTAATAAATTCTATAAATAAAACTAAGTAAGCGTATATATTGCACGTTGTTTGTATCTAATATATATATATATGACAATTCTCCTATAGGGGTTTCACTTTAAGCCCTACCGGTAGGGCTCTCACTGTTTCTCGACCTCTAAACAGTTTTCGGCGCGGTTTTTTTTAAGACCATGTATATTGTAGCTATTTAGATAATCTTGCAAATTTTCATAAAATTCCAAATAGTTTACAGTACTGAAAACTAGATTCAAACATGTTGTTTTCAACGCGCATAAAAAAAATTAGTCACGAGTGCAACAACATGTTTGAACCTAGTTTTCGGTATTGTAAACTATTCGGAATTTTCTGAAAAATTATAGGATGTTCTAAATAGCTACAATATACACGGTCAAAAAAAAAAAATCGCACCAAAAACTGTTCATGGGTTGAGAACGCTGAGAGCTCTACTGGTAGGGCTTAAAATGAAGCTCCTCTAGGAGAATTCCCCCACATATATATCATTGAAAAATTTAACTTACTTATGGTAATAAAACACTTCGTGTTCTGTTTTTTTTTTTTTTTTTCAAAAAAACACTTCGTGTGCTAGCATTAAAAAAACAGCTATTAGTGTAACTTGGTATCAATTCATAACCCAAACTAAGACCATATTTACGCGAAAAATAAGAAGCCAAAAATTCGGAACTATTCATTGAACGTATTGTATCCATTAATTTATAGTCAAGATTTATTAGAAAACAGAATATATATATATATATAGAGAAGGGGGAAATTCTCCTATAGGGCTCTCAGTGTTCTCAACCCTTGAACAGTTTTCGGCACGATTTTTTTTTATGACCGTGTATACTGTAGCTATTTAGAGCATTCTGCAAATTTTCAGAAAATTCCGAATAGTTTACAATACCGAAAACTAGGTTCAAACATGTTGCACGCGTAACTAATTTTTTTTATGCGCGTGGAAAATAATATGTTTGAACCTAGTTTTCGGTACTGTAAACTATTCTGAATTTTCTGAAAATTTGCAAGATGCTCTAAATAGCTATAATATACACAGTCATAAAAAAAGTCACGCCGAAAACTGTTCACGGGTCGAGAAACACTAAGAGCCCTACCGGTAGAGTTTAAAGTGAAGCCCCTATAGAAGAATTGTCCTATATATATATATATATATATATGAGGAATTCTCTTATAGGAGCTTCACTTTAAACCCAACCGGTGGGGCTCTCAGTATTCTCGACCCGTGAACAGTTTTCAGCGCAATTTTTTTTATGACCGTGTATATTGTAGCTATTTAGAGCATCCTTCAAATTTTTAGAAAATTTCGAATAGTTTACTGTTGGGAAAAAATTACGCGAATTTCCTTATGAATCAGATTAGTGAGAATAAAAAATAATAGCAAAAATAACACTCGTAAAAATATCTAAATTTGCTGCAATTCTTTTACTGAAACTGAGAAACAAAAATACACAGTGTTTACAACACTTCTCACAACCCACACCCCAATTATACCTAAGAATTTTTCTCACAAAAATTCTCTCAAAAGCATCTCTCTCATTAAGCTTTTAACTAAGCTTTTCTCTTTTTGTTTTGAGATATATATAAATGAAACATATGTGTGTTTATATAGGCTTTGGACAAATAAAATGGTGGTAGAAATCAGCCAATGGTTATGCACCTTCCATTGCTAAATGCCTAACTTAGGCATCCTAAAAATAACAAAGGATGTGTTCCATTCCTTTTATTTTAACTAAGAAAAGATAATTTTTTTTTTTGTCAATCGTCACCGTCTTTGTCATCATATCTGCTGGATTCTTACTTCCGTGGATCTTCTCCAGCATTAAAACTTCATCTTCTAATAATGATCTGATGAAATGATAACGAAGTCCAATATGCTTAGTTCTAGAATGAAATGCTGAATTCTTTGCCAAGTGTATAGCACTCTAACTATCACTGTACAAAGCATTCTTCTCCTGCTTGAATCCTAACTCAGTTAACAAACCTTGAAGCCATATCATCTATTTACTGGCTTCAGTTACTGCTACATATTCAGCCTTTATAGTGGATAAAGTTACAATATTTTGTAATTGAGATTTCCAACTAACAATTGTATTTCCAACAGCGAATATATAACCTGTGGTGCTTTTCCAGTGATCGACTTCACCTCCGAAGTCTGCATCTACATAGCCTTGTACTTTTAATTCACCTTTACCAAAGTATAAACACTTATCTGTGGTACCTTGTAGATACCTCAAAATCCACTTCACTGCTTCCCAGTGAGCTTTTCCTGGATTCGACATAAACCTGCTAACAACTCCCACTGCATGTCCAATATCTGGTCTTGTACAAACCATCGCGTACATTGAACTCCCAATAGTTGAGGCATAAGGAATCTTAGCCATGAAATCTCTGGCTTCCTCTTTCTCAGGGGACTGACCCTTGGATAGGCGAAAATGACTTGCCAATGGTGTATTGACTGGCTTGGCATCGCCCATGTTGAACCTTTGCAAAACACGTTTGATGTACTCTGACTGAGATAACTGCAAAATCCCTCTATGCTTATCTCTTGTGATTTGCATTCCAAGAATCTTCTTTGTTGGACCTAAGTTCTTCATGTCAAACTCTTTTGACAATTGCTGCTTCAACCTTCTGATATCATCCATATCTAGACCTGCTACTAACATATCATCAACATAAAGTAGCAAAATGATATAGTTGGACCTATATCTTTTGAAATAGCAGCAGTGGTCAGCATTGCACTTCTGGAAGCCTTCCTTGTGCATAAAACTGTCAAACTTTTTGTACCACTGCCTTGGGGCTTGTTTTAGGCCATACAAACTCTTCTTAAGTTTGCATACCATGTTCTTCTTCCCATTCTCTGAAAAACCTTCTGGTTGATGCATGTATATCTCCTCATCCAAGTCTCAATGAAGAAATGCAGTTTTCACGTCTAACTGTTCAAGATGAAGATCTTAAATGGCAACAATACTCAACACTGATCTAATAGTATTGAGCTTTACAACAGGAGCAAAAATCTCAGTATAGTCAACTCCTTCCTTTTGCTGAAATCCTTTGACTACTAATCGGGCTTTATATCTCTTAGAGCCATCATGCTCTTTTTTCACCCAATACACCCATTTTTTGTGAAGTGCCTTCTTACCCACGGGTAACTCAGTGTCTGGTTGGAAATCAAAGACTGCATCTCGTATTTCATGGCAAGCTCCCACTTGCTTGCATCACTAGTCTGACATGCTTCATCATAGCATTCAGGCTCTCCTTCATCAGTCAACAACAAATAGTTCATATATCTCCTATTAGGTAACGTTGCGTCAGACTGTTGCGTACCGCTTTTTCCAACAAGTTGTTTTTGCTGAGGACTTGTCTCAATAGACTCTGTCACAGGACTATCAGGGACATAATCTACATCTGCAAAAATTGGCTTACTATGTCTTGAATCATTGGCGTCAATTTTCTGTCTATCCTTGTACATCACTCTTTCGTTGAAAATCACATCTCTACTACGAATCACCTTTTTGTTTTCATCATCCCAAATACGGTAGCCAAACTCATCCTCACCATAACCGATGAATATGCATTTCTTAGATTTGGGATCAAGCTTATTCCTCCCTTGATCACTAATATGCACATAAGCTACACAACCGAATTTTTTTAGATGTGATAGGTTTATCTCTTTCCCGCTCCATACCTTTTCTGGTATTCTGTACTCTAATGGACTCGATGGACCATGATTGATCAAGTAAGTTGTTGTGTTGACTGCTTCCGCCCAGAACTACTTTGGTAAACCTGACTATATACGAGTGCTTCTGGCTCTTTCTGTCAACGCTCGGTTCATGCGTTCAGCAACTCCATTGTGTTGAGGTGTACGTGGCACGGTTCTCTCCATTCTGATTCCGTGCTCATAACAAAACTTCTTGAATAGGTCTGAGCTTTTTAATCTTCAGACCTATCTCATTTTCAACCATATATTTCAATCTCTTGAAAGCCTCAAACACTTCAGACTTATGCTTCATAAAGTAAACCCATACCTTCTGAGAGTGATCATCAATAAAAGTCATGAAGTAGTGTTTCACACCAATGGATGAAGTGGTCATTGGTCCCCAAACATCAGAGTGAACCAGCTTTAACCTTTTCTTCTTTGGGGTTCTTCCACTTGTTTGAAAGCTGACCCTCTTTTGCTTTCCAAGTATGCAATCTTCGCACATATCTAACTCAATTGACTGTAGACCTGGAAGTTTCCCCTTCAAATGCATAAGCTTCATCCCCTTCTCACTCATGTGGCCTAGCCTCTGGTGCCACATATTGGGATTTTCATTTCCTATTGCAACTGCAATTGAACAACACGCCCCTACTGTCATGTAAAGAGTACCACTCTTTTTTCCGTGAGCAATCGTCATTGCACCCTTTGAAATCTTCCAATTATCACCATGGAAGTTTGTAGTGTAGCCTTCACTAGCCAACTGCCCTACTGAGATCAAGTTTTTTCTTAGGTCAGGAATATGTCTGACATCCTTCATCTCCCTAACAGACCCGTTTAACTTAATCTTCACCACACCTTTACCAACAATATCACAAGGTTGATCATCACCAAGGTATACCTTTCCAAGGTTTCCAGGGACATACCTCTCAAAGAATTCTTTCTTCGAAGTAGTGTGGAATGATGCTCCAGAATCTAACACCCAAGACTCTTCCTTGCTCTCTAGAAAGCATATCAATGCATCATCTCCTTCTGGGGTAGAAGTAACATTTGCCTCTACCTTCCCATCTTGGTTTTTCGGTGCACTATTGCACTGATTTTTGTAGTGTCCAATCTTACCACAATTCCAACACTCGATGGTCTTCGAGCTCTGGGAATTATTGGGATTCCTAGATTTGGACCTCCTATCTTTTGATCTACCTCGATAGTTTAATCTTCCACGTCCATTCTCTTTGGTTGTATTTCTTCCTCTTGACTCTATATGTAAAACTGAAGAGGTTGATGATTCACCCGACTCTCTCCGTCGGATCTCTTCACTGAGAACCAGATCACGAACATCATCAAATTTTAACTTATTGCTTCCTGACGAGCTACTCACAGTTGTGACTGTAGCATTCGAATTGTCTGGTAGAGAAGACAAAAGTATTAATGCTCGTACTTCTTCGTCAAATTCAATTCCAACTTAACTCAATTGGGTTGTGACTGTATTGAGTTCATTTAGATGTTGAGCTACCAATGCGCCTTCCGTCATCCGCAAATTAAATAACCGCCTCATCAAATGAACTTTGTTAGAGGCCGATGGCTTCTCATACATATTAGAGAGTGCTGCCATAAGACCCGCCATGGTCTTTTCCTTTTCTATATTGAAAGCAACATTTTGAGACAACGTCAATCGAATAACTCTAAGGGCTTGTCTATCAAGAAGATTCCAATCTTCGTCTTTCATACTCTCTGGCTTCTTTTCAGAGAGAGGTTGATAAAGCTTTTTCTGGTATAGGTAGTCTTCGATTTACATCTTCCAAAATCCAAAATCTGCGCCATCGAACTTCTCGAGTTTCACCTTTCCTTCGTCTGCAGCCATTGCTCCCACTCAAATCTGACTTTCTAATAGAAATTCTAACCAAAGTTTTGATACCAGTTGTTGGGAAAAAATTATGCGAATTTCCTTATGAATCAGATTAGTGAGAATAAAAAATAATAGCAGAAATAACACACACACAAAAATATCTAAATCTACTGCAATTCTTTTATTGAAACTGAGAAACAAAAATACACAATGTTTACAACACTTCTCACAACCCACACCCCAATTATACCCAAGAATTTTTCTCACAAAAATTCTCTCAAAAGCTTCTCTCTCATTAAGCTTTTCTCTTTCTGTTTTCAGATATATATAAATGAAATATATGTGGGTTTATATAGGCTTTGGACAAATAAAATGGTGGTAGAAATCAGCCAATGGTTATGCACCTTCCATTGCTAAATGCCTAACTTAGGCATCCTAAAAATAACAAAGGATGTGTTCCATTCCTTTTATTTTAACTAAGAAAGGATAATGTTATTTCTTTAACATTTACAGTACCGAAAACTAAGTTCAAATATGTTGTTGCACGCGTGACTAATTTTTCTATAGGACAATTCTTCTATAGGGGCTTCCCTTTAAGCCCTGCCGGTGGGGCTCTCAATGTTCTCGACCCGTAAATAGTTTTCGGCGCGATCTTTTTATGACTGTGTATATTATAGCTATTTAAAGCATCCTGCAAATTTTCAGAAAATTCTGAATAGTTTACAGTACTGAAAACTATGTTCAAACATGTTTTTTATGCGCATAAAAAAAATTTGTCACGCGTGCAACATGTTTGAACCTAGTTTTCGGTACTCTAAACTATTCGGAATTTTCTAAAATTTTTCAAGATGCTCTAAATAGCTACAATATACATGGTCATAAAAAAAATCGCGCCAAAAATTGTTCACGGGTTGAGAACACTGAGAGCCCTACCGGTAGGGCTTTAAGTGAAGCCCCTATAGGAGAATTTCCTTATATATATATATAATTATATCTGTCTCGAGAATTTTAGCATAAATTATGTGGACATATTAAAATAAAATTGTATATCTCTTCTATATAAAAAGTGTATAGATAACGAATTTTTTTTTGTTTTAACAGTTTTTTATTTTTTTCCGTTAATTTTAACGGAATATTCTTATATTTAATGGTAGATTGTAAACATGATTTAAACTTAGATAAAATTAAATAAATAAACAAATTAAAATAAGATATTTTTGAGATATTTTACAATAATAATTATTTTAAAATAATAAAACTATATATTTAATAACTTAAATAAAATTTAATTAAACTTAAACTTCACATATTAGAATAATATTATATTAAACATATAATATAATATAATCTACTATTAACTACCAACAAACTTAAATTTAAAATCACGTATAATATTAATATTATATTAAACATATAATATATAATTTCTTGTTGTTATAGCTAAATTAAAAAACTAGAATAAACATAAACTTAAACAAAAAGTATTTAATTAATTAAAATAAGATATTTTATTATAATTTAAATAATTAAATCATATTTATTTAAAAATAATAAATGCATATATATCATTTTTTTTATCTTATAATTTTTTGTAGTAGTTTTTTTTTTATCGAGTGATTAGAGTTCTTTTTCTTCATCAAAGGACATTGCGAGATACATTAGAAACTAAAAATAATTTATGTATGTATACTACTGTCTACACTATGTGTTAACCCCGTTTTTCGTCAATTTAAATCGTAGAGCAATTAAACAATGTAAAATATGGTGCAAACGAATAGTAAGGAGAAACAAGAAGGTTTTTACGTGCCTTTACAAGTGGTCATTCCTCCTCTATTTATAGAGAGGTTACAGAGTTCATTTCCACATATTTCAGGAAGATATTTTGTATATCAATTCAAATAATTACATTAAATGATGTATCTTCTATATACAAGGAAACGTCCCCTGAAGACCCGGGGACGAATAACAAACTAAATAATATCCCTTAAATGTAGGGATTATACAACAATATATATGTTCATACATAACGGGTTGTCCCAGATGACTCATCGGGTCTTCGAGATCAGCGATCGACCCTATGGCTGTCGAGACTTATGGTATTGCTATGAGCTTGCCACCTTACTACAAGACATGCTCGAAACAGATAAATAATGTCGAGGCTTATCACACTCGAGCCTGCGTTTCCTAAGCTCGAGCTGCTTAATCCGAAGGCACTTGATAACAGATGTATCCCAATGTCATGTCGTTTTGAGCTCAGAAAGAATCCCGAGATTACACATTTTTTAGATCGTCATTTTACTTCAGAGATCTTACAACTAGACCATACAATGTATTTCATATATTTCGAGCTCACACTTGACAAGTCCAGTTTTCGAGGTCATAACTTCTGGTCTCGAAATCTGGGTGTAACACTATGATTTTTTCTTCTTATTTTATTTCTATTATTAATTTCTTTTTAAATATTATTGTAATTTATATATATGTCATGTAGCCATAAAATATATATCTATGTCAATGTTGTGTTTAAATGTCATATATGTAGAGATTATTGATATAAATATTTATATATACTATTAAACTATAATTCATTCTATTATATATATATATATTTAAAAAAATAATAAACTAGTTTTTATTAAAATTATAGATAATGTTTATATCTTTAAAACTAATCAAAGCAAGCATTGCACGTTGCTTCTACCTAAAAATTTAATTATGCATGAAAAATATCCCGACAAAAAAATATGCATGTAAAATATGATGAATTAAAAAAAATGTGTATAGAAATAGGTTAATTAAAGATGCCAAATTTTCTAAAAAAATACGACTTCTCTGTAATCTAAATTTATTTGGTTGTCATAAAACTTTCGTGTCAGGTATAAATACTGAAGCTTGATAAAAAAAAATTTAGTAACAATCCAAGTTTACACGTATATAATACTAAACCAGAGAGCGAAAAAGTATATATATTACTAGAATACATAAGTCAAACATACGTTTAAAAAAAGATTTTTTACATAAAATACCTATTAAGCTAAAATAATTAGGTTTTTACAGTGAACATTTTTATTTTTATTTTATGGTTTTAAGGAAATTTTTACGGCTTTGTCTTTTTTTGTGTTGTTTTCACATTGTTTTTTAGGTTTTTTTTTTTGTTAATGTTCAATTACTTTTATATATATTGTTTTTTTTTTTGTTTTTTTATCTAGTAAGTTATTTTCAAGTTTTTTTAGTTGTTTTTCCTAAAATTCGTATTTTTGGTAATTATGAAACTTTAAAAATCGTATTCTTAAAGACTTGAGTGCGTATTTTTGAAGAAAAAAAAGCAGGAATAGTAAAGAAATAAAAAAATAAAAACAAAAAAAAATTTATATTTAAGAAAAAATCTCTAAAAAATAGAATAGAATTTTCTAAGATACATGATTTATATATATACTAGTTAGAAGCAACGTGCAATGCACGTTTGTTTAGTTTGAAATTTGTAAATATTATCTATAATTTTAATATAAATAATAGAATGAATTATAGCTCTATAGTATATATAAATATTTATATTAATAATCTCTACATATATGACATCTAAACGGGTACACCCAGATTTCAGGGTTTAGGAGTTACGATCTCGAAATCTAGGTTCGTTAGGTGTAAGCTCGAAATAAGAACGGTCGTCATATGATCCTTCAGTCGGACCGTTTCGCTGTAAATGACGACCTCGTAAGCTCGAGGAGTGTTTAGCCTCGAATATTCTCTAAGCTCGCAATAGCTATGGTTCAACACTTATATATATTTCATGATGCATCTTTTGCTTTCAGACAAGCTGATTTGAGCTCGAGAAGTGTTAGCTCGAATGCGACGACTTCGTCAATGGTTACTTGTTATAAGCTCAGGCGAAGTAAAATGACGAGCTCGTGATAAGCGAATAGTCTTGGAGATGTAGTGGATTCCGTATCTGAGCTAATCAGTTACATATGAATGTATTTATTGTTGTAAATTCCCCTATGTTTAAAGGATATTATATAATTTGTTAACCAATCTCACATTTTATGGGATATTTCCGTGTACGTAGCAAATAATGCATTAAGTGGCATTATATCATTTAATTTGCAGAATATCTTCCTGAAATATGTGGGAACGAATTCTGAAACCTTCTCTATAAGTAGAGAAGAACACTCTATTTGTAAGGGAGGGAGATCTTGAGAGAAAATTCTGGGCAACTGTTCTCTGAAAAGTTTCCAGAA
This sequence comes from Humulus lupulus, assembly GCF_963169125.1. Taxonomy (NCBI): domain Eukaryota; kingdom Viridiplantae; phylum Streptophyta; class Magnoliopsida; order Rosales; family Cannabaceae; genus Humulus; species Humulus lupulus. Next base: position 61,890,954 of record NC_084793.1, read on the forward strand.
AACTCCCAAGCACTTAATACACAGACTCGTGGACTAGGCAGATTTAATTGATGAACCACATAAAAAACATCCTATTTTCATCTTCTTTCATTTCCTCTGATATATTCTTGTTGAATTGCTCTCCTTTTTAAGTTGACGAAAAACGACGTCAACAGTTTGGTGCTTTCATTGAGAGCCATTAAACAGTGCGTGAATCTGTTTAGTCAGAGAGCCTCTCGAATTAGCAATGGCTGCTAATGATCCCAATATACCTGAGGAGGAAATTCTAGATGAAGATGAGTACCCCCGACGCCTTGGAAAGCAACCTATGGTGAATTATGATCCCGATGAGAGGAGTGACTCGTCTAAGTCTCGGGGACCACCCACTCCCAGGGCCGACGAGGACATGTACTACAATCCCGAGAGATATGTCCCAATCGTGGAACATGAGAATCTCCAACTGCGTAAACAGTTGGCGGAAGCTAAAAAACGCAATGAAGAGCTAGCCAGACTAGTTGCTGAAGCACAGGCGGCTTAGGCCTCGCCTCAGCAAGACGCCCAACCTCTGCCTCCGCGAGACGCACATGTCCCACCTGGTAGGCCTCAAGGGTGACCGCATGAGAACGCGGCCACTAGAAGAGCGGAGCAACCTCCGCCTCCAACAGCGCAGCCTGTCCCACTAAGACCTCGGAAAAGTAACAGGGCTGAAGGTGCTGCTAACCCGACCGCAGAGGCACCAGCAAGACTAGGAAATAACTGAGCCCCCTTAGTGGCTTGGACCCGAAATCCTAGTGCCACACAGAATTTACCAGAGCCTGATCGGGCGAATTCAGGGCCATCTAGGCCCTACAATGGACGATAGCCACCTTCTCCAATAAGGCACCCGTCGTCGCCAATAAGGCACCCCTCGCCAATTCGGAGGGATGCACAACCGGCCCACCATGATAGGGAAAGATGAGCTGGGCGTAGACATGGGAATGAAGAAACTGCTCGAGAACGTAGGGGTCCCCATCCTACGAGAAGCCAGATGTACCGATCTCAAACAATTGAGATAAGGAGACCAGCAGGAAACCCATCTCGTAATAATCATGCAATGAGCCATGTCAGCGAAAGCTCGGGTGACACTAGGTCCGTAAGTATATATAACTCGAAGCCCAGGAACGCCAGAAATTGAGGAGATCACCCAGATTTACGGGAGCATTTAAACCATAATTGGGGACGTGATAATCCCCCGAATTAAGATCTACGAGATCATCTGAACGGACGCAAGCAGCAAATGTACAATTCTGCACCAAGGCGGGGAACTGGAGTTGTAATCAACGATAACCAGTTCCCCCCGGTCCAGTCCAAGTCTCCTGTAGATCCAGTCCAAGAAAGGATTGAGCAATTGGAGAGAGCATTCAGGCTCTCACAGAACGAACATAGCCGGGAACGAGATGAAGAGTTCGATGAAGAACTTGAGCCCTTTGCCCCACATATCTCTAACACCCCGTTTCCTAAAGGATTTAGAATTCCTCATGTCCTGCCATTCGATGGAAATTCGAATCCATACAGTCACTTGAGCATGTTCAATACTATTATGCGAGCCAGCAATGTGGGTTACGAGCTCAGGTGTATGTTGTTCCCAACTTCTCTCACGGGACCAGCAAAAAAATGGTTTGAAAAATACAAGAGGCATTCGATTGCCTCCTAGGATCAATTGTCGAGAGATTTTATGAAACAATTCAAAGCCATGGTCGGCATTAGACCCGAGGCTTCAGCCTTGACTAATGTCCGGTAGCAGCCAAATGAGTCGTTGAAGGGTTATCTCATAAGGTTTAACTTGGAAGTCGCTCGAGCTCATGATGTCGACGACAGTGGCCATTTAATGGTCATTCGAGCCGGAGTAATGCCTGGGAGTCCTCTTTGGGAAGACTTGCAAAGAAAGCCTGTAAGGTCCTTAACCAAGTTCAATCGAAGAGCCCAGAGGTTTGTTAATGTAGAGGAGGCGAGGTCAACATTGAATATGACCTCTCAGCCCATAACTACAACAACAAACGCTAACTCTGCCTCGACCTTGGAGGATCCTACAACTTCAAAACCCCTCGGGGACAACCCTTCCAAGAGAAAGAAAAATGAAGGGAATAACCCCGAGGCAGATGGGGGAAAGAGGAAGAAAGGAGAAAGATACTTCTCTGTATACAAAGTGTATACCGAGCTCAATGAGTCTCGAGAGAATATCCACCTGGCTAATGAAAACCAGGTTCCTTTTAGGCGACCTGATCCCATGAGAAACCAAAAGGAAAAAAGGGATTCTAGCAAATATTGTAGATTCCACAGAGATATCGGGCATACAACCGATGAGTGCAGACAACTAAAAGATGAGATCAAAGGTTTGATCTCGAGGGGGTATTTCGGACAGCATGTAAGAAACTAGAACCCAATCAAGCTTCTACCAGTCAGAGGGCAGCAACTGCAACCACCTGCTTAGAACAATAACTCCCGAGCTCGGGAAGATGAACGACCCCCTCCGATTGATGGAGAAGATGTTATAACCATCTCGGGGGGACCCCATATAGCAGGATCGGGTAGGAATGCCCAGAAAAGATATGTGAATGAGTTAAAGATTGGTGACGGGTCCCCCTACGAACCTGAACCCAGAGCTCCAAAACAACAAAGGGTTGAAACTCAACCCATAACTTTCACTGAAGACGGTGCCTCTCACGTATAGTTCCCTCATAATGACCCTCTGGTCATCACCCTTCAGCTCGTGAACAAGAGGGTACACCGAGTCCTAATTGACAACATGAGCTCGGTGAATATCCTCTATAAGGCTACTTTAGAAAATATGGGACTCACGCTTCGCAACCTAAAAGCCTGTGCGACTACGTTGTACGACTTTTCAGGAGAAGGGATTGCCTGCATGGGATCCATCGAACTCCCTGTGACATTGGGAGACTACCCAATCTCTATAACCAGGATGATGGAGTTCGTGGTAGTGGATCTTCCATCGGCCTATAACGTACTGATTGGGGGACCCTCCCTAGTAGGGTTGGGGGCAGTTTCATCCATTAGGCATCTGTCCATCATGTTCCCGACTTCTAGTGGCATCGGGACTTTGAAAGGGGATCAGCTCGCGGGGAGGGAATGCTATAGCATTTCCGTTTGAGGGAAAAAGCAAACAAGTGCACAAGCACTTGTCATAATTCAGAATGAGGACGGGACGATCTTCGAAATCGACGAGGAAATCGACCCTAGAATAGAGGATAGAGACCTCGAGCCATTGGAGGAGCTTGAAGAGGTCAAGCTCGAAGAAGTCGATCCCCCTAAAGACCGTGAAGGTGGGGAAAAATATTTCTGAAAAATCAAAGTAGCAATTAATTTGCTTCTTAAAGAAAAACCAGGATGTTTTCACATGGTCACATTCGGACATGGTAAGAATAAGTCCAAATGTAATGAGCCATACACTCAATAGTGACAAAAGCTTCCCCCCAAAGCAGCAGAAACGTAGACTTCTGGATGATGATAGAAAGAAAGCCTTAAAGGAAGAGGTTGATAGGTTAAAGGCAAATTGGTTCATACAAGATGCCTTCTATCCTGATTGCATCACCAATCTGGTATTGGTCCCGAAACCTAACGAAACGTGGCGAACTTGCATCGATTACTCCGACCTCAACAAGGGATGCCCAAAGGATTGCTTTCCCCTACCTCGAATCGATCAGCTCGTAGATGCCACAGTTGGGCATGGTCTTATGTAATTTAGGGATGCTTATTATAAAATATAACCATATCGCTATGCACGCACCCGGACCAGGAGCATACGAGCTTTGTAACCGATAAAGGGTTGTACTGTTACAATGTTATGCCCTTCGGGCTTAAAAATGCTGAAGCGCGTACCAAAGGCTTGTGAACAGAATGTTCTTTGAGCAAATAGATAATAACATGGAAGTATATTTTGATGATATGTTAGTCAAATACAAACATAATGATAACCATGTGGATGACCTCGAAGAATGCTTTGCCGTGCTATGGAAGTACAACATGAAACTCAACCCCCAAAAATGCTCATTTGGAGTGTCATCAGGGAAGTTTTTGGGTTTCATAGTAAACGCGTGAGGAATAGAGGTTAATCTTGACAAGATCCAGGCACTAATTGATATGCCCTCACCTCGAAAGCATAAAGATGTCCAGAGCTTAACTGGACGGATGGGGGCATTAAGTAGGTTTGTTTCTAAATCTACAGACCGCTGTCTTCCATTCTTCAACCTTTTGAGGGGGGGGGGGGGATTCGAGTGGATGGAGGAATGCGAGCTCGCATTCCAAGACCTAAAGAAACACCTCATGAAACCTCTGATCTTGTCAAAACCTATCACAGGAGAAGTCTTATACCTGTATCTCGCTACAATTGAACACGCTATCAGTGACGTGCTCGTCCGAGAAGACAAGAAGGTACAAAAACCAGTATACTATGTCAGGAAGAGGTTACTAGGGGCAGAATTGAGATACTCGTTAATGGAAAAAATGGCTCTTAGCCTGATCCATTCATCTCGAAAGCTCCGACCCTACTTCTAAGCACACCCCATGCATGTGCTAACTGTCCAACCACTACGACAAGTCTTGTCTAAACCAGAGGCCTCAGGCAGATTGTTAAAATGGGCTGTTGAACTCAGACAGTTCGAGATCACTTATCATCCGAGAACGACCATAACGGGGCAGGCCCTGGCAGACTTCATCGTGGAGTGTACAGGAGTGTCTGATGATGAAGTTATAACCCCAGCTCGCAAACTATGGAAACTTTATGTCGATGGATCTTCCAACAAAAATGGATCGGGGGCAGGAATCATATTGATCACTCCAATTGGAAATCAATTTCACTCCGCCTTAAGGTTCAGCTTTGAAGCATCTAACAATGAGACTGAGTACGAAGCTCTATTGGCAGGACTCTGAATAGCCAAGGAGCTCAAGGCCAAAGCAATACATGTTACAGTGACTCGCAGTTGGTGGTCAACCAAATGCTAGGGGAATATTAGGCTCGTGGCATAAGAATGGTCGTATATTTAGAAAAAGCTAAAGCGACGCTCGAACATTTCGAGTTCTATACCATAGATCAAGTTCCCTGAGAACAAAACTCAAATGCGTATGCCTTAGCCAGACTCGCCACGTCCAATGAAGTCGATACACTAAATATAGTACCAATAGAGCACTTGTCGACTCCCAGTATCAACGAGCCTGAAAAGGTAGATGTGAGCATGATTGACTCCGAACCGACCCAGATGACCCCAATAGTTGATTACCTTGAAACTAGCATTCTCCCAGCAAAATGGAACAAGGCTCAGAAACTGATGTATCAGATTCCAAGATACACTATTGTGGAAGGAAGGTTGTATCAGAGAGAATATTCTATGCCATTACTTTGATGTGTGACTCCACTCGAGGCAAAGAAAATCCTAGAAGAAATTCATGAAGGATTTTGTGGAGACCACGCTGGGGGGCATAGCCTATCAAAGAAAATTATACGACAAGGATACTTCTGGACCATTATCAAAGCAGATGCATTTAAGTATGTCAAGAAGTGTGATAAATGCCAGCGTTTCGCTACAATTCTGCGAGCTCCTCCATCCGAGCTAACCATGATGACCTCCCCATGGCCATTCGATGTGGGGAATTGATCTCATAAGTTCATTGACAATCGGCAAAGGTGGAGTAAAGTATGCAATGGTCGCGGTCGATTATTTAACAAAATGGAAGGAGGCCGAACCTCTGGCAATGATTACCTCGAAAAAAGTTCTGGACTTTGTGGTAAAAAACATCACCTGCCGATATGGAATGCCAAGGAAAATAGTATCAGATAACGGTACTCAATTCGACAGTGAATTATTCACCCATTTTTGTGAAAAAAATGGAATAATAAAAAGCTTTTCCTCCATTGCCCATCCCCAAGAAAATGGCCAAGTCGAAGCAGTAAATAAGACTCTCAAGAGTTCTATGAAAAAGAAGTTAGAAGAAGCTAAGGGAAAATGGCCTGAGGAGTTACCCCGAGTTTTATGGACATATCGAACTATAGCTTGCACCTCAACAGGGCATACCCCTTTTTCCCTGGCATATGGGTGCGAGGCCATGTTACCAATCGAGGTCAAAATATCCACCATTCATAGCCATGCTTATGATCAAGCCTCGAACCAATCCTAGCTAGAAGTAAGTCTGGACCTTATTGAAGAAAGGCGAGATGAAGCTCAACTGAGAAATGCAGTATATCAACAGCGAGCTATCCGATATTTCAATAAAAAGGTTCGGGAAAGGAAGTTCGAATTGGGAGACTTAGTGTTAAGGCGTGTGTTTTTAGCTACAAGGGACCCGATTGCTGGCGTAATTGGGCCTAATTGGGAAGGACCTTATCGAATCGAGTCAGTTATTCGACCCGGAGTCTATAAATTGGCAAGATTAAACAGAGAATTGGTACCGCAAGCTTGGAATGGCAAACATCTATGACCTTACTATCAATAGTGAAGGAATGATGTCTCATCGTAACCAAGCGTTTTTGTTTTTTACAAAATTTTTATTAATAAAGTGTTTGATTTTGATCAAAAGTCATTCTTGTTTCTATATGTTGTATTTTTTGTAAACTCTCTTAATTTAATAACCTATGGTCACACTCATAGGATATTAAGGGGGCATGGCATACATACCATAAATTTGAAAAAATAAACAACATAAAAGAAAAAATGTCTGGACCAGTAACCCGACATAGAAGTGTATGCTTGAAATAAGTGTCTGGATATAACCAGATGCACGAGCTAAGATAATTTGGACGCAACCAGATTATGAAAAAATAAGTGTCTGGATATAACCAGATGCACAAGCTAAGATAATTTGGACGTAACCAGATTATTAAAAAAACAAGTGTCTGGATATAACTAGATACGCGAGCTAAGATAATTTGGTCATAACCAGATTATCAAAGAATAAGTATCTGGATACGACTAGATACGCGAACTAGTGTGATCTGGATATAACTAGATCGAAAATATATAAGTGTACGGATTATGAACCAAACACGACCTAAATAGGTTTGGAACAAACCAACTAAAACTGATTGACACAAGTGGGAAAAAGATAGACCTACTTCGAACTAAGTCGATACCGAGGCTGGAGTATTTTGCAACAAAAGTTTCTACCTCATAACCTCAAGGAACTGTCTGAGGAAGAGGAAAAGTGACTATAAAAAGCAAAATACAACTAAACTACTTAGCTTACATATCACTTAAGTACTTTCGAGTGTGTGGTAAAAGTAAACCTTGACACAAAATGAGATCGGATGTGGATACATCAAGCAAACTACGCATAAATGCATCAAAACTCGAGCTAAAATCCAACAGATGTTTGTATGAATAAACAAACATAAAAGGCAAAAGTTTAATATATATTGCTTAAAATATTTCGATCTGAGAAGTGTAAGGAAAAAATATTAAATTAAGGATACCAAATGTAAAAGCTTGAATAAACAAAAATAGCTCTTTTACGAGCTGTAAATTGTTTTCGCCCCAAAGGCATAAAAAAGAAAGGCCCTAAACTATTACAATTTTTTTTTAAATGGGACGCAACCCATGATTGAGCTCTACGAAGCAGGAGCATCCCCCTTGGTAGCACTTGACCCTTCCTTAGCTTACTCAGCCTCCTCCTAAGCTTCCTCCACCTCCAGTCGAGCTTGCCACTTAGCCAGAAGCTCGTCCTCAAGGGTGCCCAGGAAGCTCGTATCGAGATTGGTATTGCTGGCCCAAATCCTGTACATGGCCATGTCGACTGCTCAATCCTTCCTCTGATTGAACTCTTCGAGGAGGCGAGCCTTTTCACCCTCCATTATCTCGAAGGTGGCCTTTTTCTCCTCCTTGAGCTTGGCATTCAGCTTCTCAAGCTCCTCATCCCTAGAGCTCTTCTCTTTGAGCTCAGCGTTTAACTTCTTAAGCTCCTCAACCCTGGAGCTCATCTCTTTGAGCTCAGCCTCCAGCTTCGACTTTGTAGCCTTGAACTCGTCAGCGAGCTTAAGCTAGAGATCCTTCAACTCCTGAGCATAGGACATGCTCGCATGAACCTCGCTGTTCAGCTTGTAATTTAGCTGAGCAACTGCAACGAGAGCCTAACACACAAACAATTCAAGTTAGAACATGTTCCAAGTAAAATTACAATAATTAACGAAGTAAGAGAAACTACCGAGGAGATAAGCTCAGTACTCTTGTCATAAAGGACATTGGAGTCTCGAGCGTTGACCAGGAACTGCAATTGAGGAGCCCCAAGATTACTGTAGCTTTGGTCCACTCGAGAAAGGACATCCGAGCCTAGAGTGGCTCCATGAGTCCTCGCAGCGGTGTCGATGACATACTCATCGGAATGAGTCGAAATCGATAGCAGGCGCTCTTGAGTGGGAACCAGCTTCTTTGGAGCTAGGACGGTTGTTTGAAGGGTCTGGACAGCTAGAGGTAGGGAGGAAGCAGCTTCCACAGGAACCTCGACCTGGGGGTTGGAGATCACGATTGGGCTCGGAACTGGAGGGGCCGGAGGAGGAGGAGTAACCTCGGTCCTTTTAGGGACTTTGGCAGGTCGACCAGTTTTTTGTGATGCACTCGGGCGCTTGCTTTGCTTGGCCCCCGAGCGGCTGTTGAGCATGGTCTCAAGGTCGGAGTCCATAGTGCCTACATAATCAAATCATATTAGAAAATGAGCTTAAAATGCTAAAGTAAGCATGAAGCAGACAGTTAAAGGAAATAAAGACAAGTGACAAGAAAACTAACTGGAACTCTCCCCTGAGCTCGTGCTCGGTGACCAGGTAATCCCCCTATCTTCAGAGGAGGCTGGGGGAGTCCCTTCCCTATATGTGGAAGTTAACCTCAAAAGGTCCCTATATTCGTTTGTTCCGTATTGGACGGCAATCCCATCCCAAACTTCATTTAGACTATACATTGTTTGGTATTTCCCCAGCCAGCTATCGAACCTATGGACCCTATCATCTACCCAAGACCATACATGGAAGTTATCCCTAGAATTTGGGAATAGGATCAGGGTGTCGGGTCTATGTTTAAGAAGGGATGGAGACCACAAGGCCGAGCAGAGAATGACCTTACCTCTGTCACTCGAGCTCGAGGCCTTGTCATTGGTGTCGTTCCCCAAGCACGGACTCTTGTAACAACGAGCTAGTGATCCTGCTTTCGAGCTTCAATTTAGAGGAAGCTTGTCAGTGGGGAGTGGCACGTGATCTCACATGGTGTACTTCCAGTAGGCAGTGTCGTCCGTTGACTGGTCCTGCTCCAGAAGGCCGCAGGCTCGAAGCTATCTTCATGAAGAAGATAAGACAGGCAGCACCTATCGTATGGCAGCTGGACCAGAGCTTCTCTGTGCTCCTTCATCACATTCGTAGGGGTAGGATGGTGATAATTGGCTGAATCGAATACATTATAGTTAGTTCAAGCCTAAGCGAAAGTCGAGCATGAAAGGAAAGGGGGTCATATACTTACGAATTTGTCTGAATGAATAAAACTTTGAGGGAGCTAGGCTGTCTGTCCAAAAGAATGCCAGCTTGAAGTTGGGAGGATGGTTGGGCATGTCCTCGAAGATCTTCTTCTCCTTGGGATAGCTCAACAGGTAATAGAAGCCATCCCCTCTCCGAGCTCGGGAGGGGTTACTTTCCAAGCAAAATAGATACAGGATCTCCTTTGGCGAAGGTCCTTCCCACTTCAGTTCGTGGTATAGCGACCTTAGGGTTGACAAGACCCTGTATGAATTTGTCTGGAGTTGGAAGGGCGTGAGCCCAACAAAATCCAGAAAGTCCTTTAAAAAGGACTTCAAGGGCAATAAAGCCCCTGCCTTCATATGCTCGTGACTCCAAGCTGCGAGCTTCAGTTTATTGTCGGGACGGGCATCTCCTGGGGCGTAGCAGCTTCGTTCATTGAGGTGGGAGCTTGACACCTCAGCGAGCCTGACAATCCTAGGCCGTGACGAGCCAGGATGTTGGTGATTTGTCCTAACGAAGAAACCGAGCTCCAATAATGCTCGGCCTTGAAAAATTCCTCCCTCGAGGTAGAAATAGTAGCTGGTTGTGATGTCGACGGGTGATTTGATGTCTCCATCAGTGAGAATATGAGATCACTCGCCTTGAAGGCAACTGTTTCTTTGAGCCTAGGATCGAGAGGGATCAGCCTAAGCTCGAGGTCCGGGTCTGGATAGATCGCGACACGAAGTTTTTTCCTTTTCCTCTCTTCAACCTCATCGATTTGACGCCGAAAGTGAGCTCGAATATCCTCTTGCTCACTCCTCACTTTGTGCTAGCGAATTAGCCACTTATTTCGAGTGAAGGGCGATTCAGAGCTTGAAGTTGCCAGAGAATAGGGAATTGCGAGCACTGACCCCCACTGTTTTTCAAAATTCTGCGACATCTAACAAGAAAGAAAAGGGTGAGGGCTAGGCATACAAGAAATAAAGGATAAAATTCAAGATAGTTCGAGCTCGAATGCTCGAAGCCACGGAATAAGCTCGATTAATATCTCGAAAGAGAGGGGTCGAATTTGGGAGAAGCCCGAGCTATTGAAATGATCGGACTTCGAGCATTTATTTGACGCGAAGGGGGGAAAGTGGATTTATTTTAAAGAATCCCAGATTTCCAGGGAAAAAGTTGGCGGGTACTCAAAAAGGTGATAATTTTGGGAAACGTGCACTTTAAAACCCTAATTCAGCACCCCATTTCTTGGTCTACATGATACACTACTTGTAGTCTAAAAAAAAAATAATAACAACAAAATAAAAAGACATATTTGCATCCTTTACACAAAATCTGGGTTTGAAACCCATGATATCAGAAGAACCCAAAATCTACGCAGTATCGGCTAACACAATATGGTTGACATTATGACTGGTTACAGACATTCTAGTGCAAAACTAGTAAACGTGCCTACAGTGTAACAGAAACACAAAAATCAACGAAGAAAAAAATACGTATATATATGGGATCAAGAACAGACACTTACACACGGTGGCTGATGGATACAGAGAAATTGACGATCAAAGGAGTAGTTGCAGGAAAGCTTTCACGGAGTCGTAGACGCCAAGGGACTTTTGTTTTCTCAGTTTGGAGAACATGCAAGGACAAGACAATGTGGGTTCTGGTTTTTCCTTTTTCTCTCCGAAAGCTTGAAAATGAAAGTGAAGAAGGAGAGGAGATGAGAGGCTATATATATGTAAATCCCAAAAGGAGGCCAAAGGTCGGGCTAATCTGAGCCATTGGCCAGATTTTGTATCTAATTTGACTGTCAGGTACAAATGAAGTGATGGAGACATAAAGTCAGTAGGCGAAAAGATGTGGGCATGGTACAAAAGCACTTAAGTACTCCGGTTGAGCAACCCTTGGCTGACGCGTGTCCACTCTTGAGTACATTTAATGGTACAATTTCCAAGGAAGGCAGTTCAAAAGTTTCCTTCTCATAGGATTCGAACTAATACTTTTGAAGGGGCAAAATGTTACACCCAGATTTCGGGGTTGAGGAGTTACGATTCCGAAATCTAGGTTCGTTAGGTGTAAGCTTGAAATAAGTACGATTGTCATATGATCCTCCAGTCGGACCGTTTCGCTGTAAATGATGACCTTGTAAACTCGAGGAGTGTTTAGCCTCAAATATTCTCCGAGCTTGCAATAGCCATGGTTCAACACTTGTATATATTTTCTGATGCATCTTTTGCTTTCAGACAAGCTGATTCGAGCTCGAGAAGTGTAAGCTCCAATGGATGACTTCGTCAATGGTTACTTGTTATAAGCTTAGGCGAAGTAAAATGACGAGCTCGTGATAAGCGAATAGTTTCGGAGATGTAGTGGATTCCGTATCTGAGCTAACAAGTTACATATGAATGTATTTATTGTTGTAAAATCCCAATGTTTAAGGGATATTATATAATTTGTTAACCAATCCCACATTTCATGGGATATTTCCGTGTACATAGCAAATAATGCATTAAGTGGCATTATATCATTTAATGTGCATAATATCTTCCCGAAATATGTGGGAACGAATTCTGAAACCTTTTCTATAAATAGAGAAGAACACTCCATTTGTAAGGGAGGGAAATCTTGAGATATTGAGAGAAAATTCTGGGCAACTATTATCTGAAAAGTTTTCAGAAAACTCCCAAGCACTTATAACACAAACTCGTGGATTAGGCAGATTTAACTGCTGAACCACGTAAAAAACATCCTGTTTTCATCTTCTTTCATTTCATCTGATATATTCTTATTTAATTGCTCTCCTTTTTAAGTTGATGAAAAACGGCGTCAACATAAATACAACGTTGACATATATATATATTTACATGACTACATGACATATATATAAAATACAATAATATTTAAAAAGAAATTAATAATAGAAATAAAATAAGAATAGAAAAACTCATAGTGTAGACATGCATAAACTATTTTTAGTTTCTAATATATCTCACAATATCCTTTGGTGAATTTGATGAAGAAAAAGAGCTCCAATAACTTGCTAAAAAATAAATTATGACACAAATTTATAAGATAAAAAAAATGATATGTATGACTTTATTATTTTTAAATAAATATGGTTTAATTATTTAAATTATCATAAAATATCTTTAAAATATTCTATTTTAATTAATTAATTATTTTTTGTTTAAGTTTATGCTTGTTCTAGTTTTTGAATTTGGCAGTTACAACAAAAAATTATTTATTATATGTTTAATATAATATTAAGTTTAAGTTTAATTAAATTTTATTTAAGTTATAAAATATATGATTTTATTATTTTTAAATAATTATCATTGTAAAATATGTCAAAAATATTATATTTTAACTTGTTTAATTATTTATTTTTTTAATTTTATTTAAGTTGAAGTCATGTTTACAATCTATCGTCAAATATAAAAATATTTTATTAAATATAAAAATATGCCGTTAAAATTAACAGAAAAAAATAAAAAACTGTCTATATACTTTTTATACGGAAGAGATATATTCTTGTTTCGTACTTTTTAAATAAATTTTGATGAAAAAGTACACTGTCATTATATATATATTAATTCTTCAACAGCACAATATTAATTTGTATGTGTAATATACTATAATTACATGTATTACCTAAAATTGGTAATTAGATTACTCAAATTATTAATATTAATAATATTCTTAATTTAATAAATGTTTTGTTTGTTGGTAAGCATCTGTATCATATAATTGGTTAGTTGAATGTCAAACTTGAGACAAACGAGCCTGATTCAATGACGGTTCGTTTTTTTAATTTTTTTTATATTTTCTTTGATTCTTATGGGAAATAGAAATATTATTGGCAATGTCGTTTAGCTAAGGCTTGTTTGGATGTAAGGAAACTAAAAATTATTGGTAGTGTTTGATTTAAGGAAAATGAATAGAATGAAATGATTTTTTTTTATTCCATACTATTTTTGGTTGGTAAATTTAAATAGGAAAGGATTTTCCAATAGAATTATCATTACACATTTTGATGGAATTGTTATTATATTCAACATTGGGTGGAAAAATCATTTTATTCCTTCATTTTTATATTATTAAAAAATATGATTCTTATATTAATTACATTATGAACTCTTATTTATTTTAACAACATTTTTATTATATTTGAAATAAGTCATTCTTTCATATATATATATATATAAATATTATATAATTATTTTTTTAATAAAATGTTATAATAAAGTTATATGTACATGAAATTTGAAATGATATTATATCTTTTTTTTTTCTATAATTTTGTGTATGTATAACTTGTGAATTTATATATTTTAAACAAGAAAAATAGTATATATATGTATATGTATTATATGCTCAAATTATATGTGTATATAATATAAATATATATATTTTAAGAAGTCACATTAAAATTTTAAATTATTTAAAATATAACATCAATTTCAAATTATTAAAATTGATATATATATATATATATATACATTTTACTAAGATTTAAAATAAAATTAGATTTCATGAATTTTTTAATAAAATAAAAACTATCTTTCAATTAAGTACAATTTTTAAGTATTAATAATATTTTATTGTACATTTTTCTACAAAATATTTTTGTTTATAAGGATAATTTAATAAAAAAAATATGATTTAGAATAAAAATGATAATTTTGTATATAATAAAAACTAATATTAAAAAAAAATAATTTAATTAAAAATTATTTGTGAAAATAATTATATTTTGGTCAAAATAATATAAATTTTATTCCATTTCATTCAATTCCATACTATACCAAACATTAGTCTCGACCAAATAAAATAATTAAAATTTCATTATTTTCCATTCTATCGATACTATTAGAGCACTCTCAATGGAGGAGCTAAAATATTTATTTCTTTATAATATAGAGAAAAAATAGTTAAATAGTCTTCCAATGGGTGATGTAAACTTATATTTTTTTTACCTAAATGAATAGTATTTCCTATATGTATTGAAACACTATTCATCAAGCTATAAATATTTGATTATTTTTTATAAAATTTTGTATATATATATATATACGAGTGTGGTGCTATTATATTTAATTATTTTATTTCCTAAAATGAATAAAATATTTTAAAAAAAATATAATATTTAAATGATGTAGAGAAAAAATAGAGAAGCTGGTGTATAGTATAATATAAAAATTTGAGGTAAATTATAAAAAATATGTTTTGGTGATGTATTTTGCAATACACTTTTTTTTATAATATTTAGCTAAAACTTACAAAAACATCTCTTATCAGTTCCTTTATACATATATTTATAATAGTTGTGTACAAACTCTAATTAATTTATATCTACATTTATATAATATTTTAATAATATTATCTTTCCTTATAATCTTTCTTTCTCCTATTTAGTATATATTTATTATTATTTTTTAATTATTTTATTTTATTTTAATTAATAAAATATATTTAAATAATGTATAAAAATATATAAAAAACCTGATATATAATATAATATAAAATTTAAAAATAAAATAAAAATAAAATATTTTAAAAAGATATTTTAAAAAATAGAATAAAACATCAATTATACGTTAACGTAGAATATCACAATCACATCAATCCAGTCAGGTATTTAGTTACGTGTGTGAAGCGAACACAAACACTGTTCTATTGCAAAAACCTAAAAAAATAAGAGCCGGCATTCGGATGATTGAAGTGAGATTTAATTAATCAGGGTAACGCGTAAAACATTATTATTAATTAGTTTCATGAGCAAAAAACTGGAGCGAATATTAATTATGATCATTTTCATATCATATATACCTTATATATTTCATTGTTGGACCCACGTACTGCTTTTGAGACACCATCGATATTTATATATATATATTTCTAAGCCACCAATTATAAGTTTATAATCCTAATATTATATTTGTACCAAGCCAGTTCATTATTCATCTTTATTATTTTATTAATAGGTTTATATTATGTTATTATTATTTTTTTCCTATCTTCTCTGTTTTGACTTTTCCAAATGAATATCCCTCCCATATCCCCAAGCCCCACATAAAAAAAAGTTACAGTCAGCCATCTCTTAATTATGATAGCTATATATAAAACCCTATTTCTCTCCTTATCCTCATAAGTACTCATCATCTATTCCTCCCTTAGAGTACTTCCACCACCTTTTTCTTTTTTCTTATACTCTTCTCTGAAACACATCTGTACGAACAAATAGTACCATACTCGATCATTATCAATATCCAAATTATGGTGGTGCTCAATCAAGCAAAAGGTGCCGTACGGCGCTTTGCCCTGATGATTTTAGTATTGGGTCTTGTTTGTGCTGAGGATCCGTACAGATATTTTGACTGGACTGTTAGCTATGGTGATATCTATCCTCTTGGAGTTAAACAAAGGGTTCGTATATAATTATATCTTCTCTATATATTTACATATCAACTTTCTAATAAGTTTTTTAACCTTATATTAAAACTAACGGAAAAAAAATAGTAAGTTTTTGCATTATATTCTTCTTGTGTTAACTTTGTAGTACTAATTAATGCAGGGAATTCTTATCAATGGCTTATTTCCGGGGCCCAACATTTATGCTGTTACCAACGATAATCTCATTATCAATGTTAAGAACAACTTGCCTGAGCCTTTCCTCCTCTCATGGTGAGCGAGCTATATAGAGATACTGTTTTTTGCTTTTATGCTATATAAAGATACTGTTCTTTGCTTATATGCTATATAGCTTCTTAATAGCTTTGCCTCTATAATGATTATTAACTATTATATAAATATATATATATTCCTTCGGAGACGTCGTAATAATATTGCAAATTTGCTTCTTAGTTATTTATTATATATTGTTTTACAACCTACAATATAATAAGTTTTATGTAACGTTTGGGCTAATGTAAATGTTAGATCTGATATTGTGTGTGTTTATATGTGCATAAATATTATATCACCACACCATGAGTCATGGCTAATCTTGCCATTAAACCAACAAAGAAGCAAAAGGCAAGACTACTCTACAAGTTACGAGATTGCCACCGTAGGTGTAAACTAAGTTAATTAATGGAACCTACGTAAGAGGATCGTGTTTGATACAATTCTGTGCAAAGACTATCTCATTGACTTTTTCTTTCTTTTTCTCTCCTTTTGGGGACAATATAGCTGGAACTAAATATTTCTAGTCTCGTTCTAGAGAATTTTATTAGGTCAACTTTCAATGATGGCTGCCCATTACAGGGGCTGTATCATCTAAATGTATGTTTTGTAATATTATCGGGGCCTGATGTAGAAATCGTGGAATTTTGTTATACTTTGTTCATATTGGTATTGGATCATGTACCATAGGTTCCAAGTTTTAACATATATAAATGGGGCGAACCAGTGATCCATGTCATTGACTGGTTCATGTGAACAATTTTATTCCTAGCACTATTTTGTCATTTTCTATTTCATCGTATATACACTGATTATTATTTAACTTTTTTATTTTAAAAAAATAATAAATAAATAAAACAGGAGTGGTATACAGAATAGGAAAAACTCTTTTCTAGACGGAGTTTCTGGGACAACATGTGCCATCCCACCAGGGAAGAACTATACCTACAAATTACAGGCCAAGGATCAAATTGGAAGCTTCTACTATTTTCCATCGACTGCTTTTCACAAGGCTGCTGGTGGCTTTGGAGCCATTAAAATCCTAAGCAGGCCAAGAATCCCAGTCCCATTTCCTCCACCTGCTGCTGATTACAGCATCCTCATCGGAGATTGGTACAAGGCTGACCATCAGGTATATATTATTTTGGCCCTATACAAAGCCCATAATCAATATGGGCCTGGATAAATTATCCAATATCACATTTCAAGATTGACCTGACCATAAATGAACTACACATGCATTATTACACATCTTACTGAACAAAGTTTGTGTCTTGCTGTGAAAACGTTTCAGACATTGAAGGACATTCTTGATAGCGGTTGTAGGCTTGCTTCTCCAGATGGAATTCTGATCAATGGCCGTGGATCCAACGGTGCAGTTTTCACAATTGAACAAGGTAAAACGATTAGACTGAGAGTGTCAAATGTTGGGCTACAAAACTCGCTCAATTTCCGAATTCAAGGGCATAGCATGAAGTTAATCGAAGTTGAAGGAATCCACACTATCCAGACAACTTACGACTCACTTGACATACACGTGGGGCAATCCTATTCGGTGCTAGTTACAGGCAACAAGGCCCCACAGGACTACTACATTGCCGTCTCAACTCGCTTCTCCGACAAGGACATGACCGCCACTGCTATCCTTAAATATAAAAACTCGGCCCGTAAAGTTTCTGGCCCAATTCCTTCTGGGCCCATTCCGGGCATTGATTGGTCTCTGAACCAGGCCCGTTCAATTAGGTACCAAGACAAATTCAAAAATCATTACAGATTTGTACCATTATTTCTATTGTAGTACTTTTGTTGATGAAATATGTGAATTGGTAACAGAAACAACGGAACCGCGAGTGGACCCAGGCCCAATCCACAAGGGTCGTACCCATACTGGAACATACCCATTTCAAGGACCATAACACTCGAGAGCTCAGCGGGTCAAGTCGGTGGCAAGCAAAGATACGCCATTAACGGTGTGTCGTACAAGCCTGCTGACACTCCTCTTAAGCTTGCAGACTACTATAAGATTCCAGGTGTCTTCCGGGTGGGCAGCATGCCTGAAAACCCGACCCGCAGACCCATCTCCCTTGATACAGCGGTTCTCGGCGCTGACTACAGAGCTTTTATTGAGATTGTTTTCCAGAATCACGAAGACATTATTCAGAGCTATCACATTAGCGGTTATAATTTCAGAATCGTCGGGTAAATGCTTACAAAACTCGTAGCTCAAAAATAAAATCATAGACTTACATAACGTACAACTTCTCACATATACATATAAATTTACTTGAAATTTCAGAATGGATAAAGGTGTATGGAGCACGAATAGTAGAAAGCAATACAATATGGCAGATGCTGGCTCACGATACACTACACAGGTTTGTTTTATTTAATTATCATTACTAGATTGATATATATTATATATATACTGTTGTATAAATATCAAATTAATAAGTTAAAAATAAATATGTGTTACAGGTATACCCAAAGTCTTGGACGGCTGTTCTTGTGGCACTGGATAATGCGGGTATGTGGAATGTGCGGAGCGAGTTTTGGGCAAGGCAGTATCTAGGACAACAGTTTTACATGAGAGTTTATACAAATTCCAACTCAACTAGGGATGAATACCTCATTCCTCCTAATGCTTTGAAATGTGGCAGAGCTATTGGCCGCAAGCCATGATAACACTTTTTTTTTTCCTTTGCTTTTGGGATAAACTTTTGTGTGCTTTCGAGTTTAATTAATCTCTCAAAATTGGTTAACTAGATTATTATTCATAACTAACGAGAGAAGAGACAAAATAGTGTTGTATGGGATGAAGAGACGTTTCATTCTCAATTCATTAATTAATTCTTTTTTCTTTATAATTCTTTGGGGCGTGTTGAGGGCACAAATGTGACAAAATTTGTATGGTGTCACATAGGGTGTTATTCTATCTATGTTTTTTTTTGTTCTCATGTTTCATTTAAGATACTACTTAAAGGCAAGGTGCAAGACTCATTTGTTTAATTTTATTTAAAAAATGTATTAATTTATTTAATTATAATTTTTAATTTTGATATAAATTTTAAATAAATAAATAATGTCATATGTTATAAAAAAAATGCATAAATATATTAAAAAAGAAAGAGTTATCAGCGATAAAAGTCCCTTATCTTTTGATAGTGTAGCATTTAAATCCTTGATTTTTTTAAGGCTAAAGTCTCTGTTATTTTTATATAGTAGCATTTAAGTCTCTAATTTTTTTTTAAAAGGAAAATATCTCTTACATTAACATATTGGTGCACTTGTTTCCTAAAGTCTTATTAATTATTTTAAATAATTATTTTAATTGGCTTTAAAATTGTAAAAGACAAATAATATTGAATTTAATTAATAAAAAAATGTAAATTAATTTAAATAGTGAGTTAAAAAATATATTACCTACTTTTTTAAAAGGAAAAAAATATATTTTACTTAAAATTACTAAAATAAAATTTTATTCATTAACATATTTACGTATTTACTATTTTTTTTACTTATTAATTAAATTAAAATTGTGTTATTTTATTAGTTCTTACTCCCACCAATCAAATAATTTTAATTTAGGAACATAAGAACTAATATAATAACACAATTTTGATTTAATTAATAAGTAAAAAAATATTTTAGTAAATATGTAAATATGTGTTATTGAATAAAATTTCATTTTCGTAATTTTAAGTAATATATTTTTTAATTGACTATTTAAATTAATTTACATTTTTTATTATTTAAAAATATAATTTTGTTTGAATTTATAATTTCAAAATCAATTAAAATAATTTTTTACAATAATTAACGAGTCATTAGGAAACAGGTGCACCAGTATGTTAGCGTAAGGACTTTTGCCTTTAAAAAAAAAAAGATTAGGGACATAAATGCTACTATATAAAAAGATCAAAGACTTTTGCTTTAGAAAATGATGAGACCCTTAAATGTTACTGTTGACGTCGTTTTTCCTTAACTTATAAATGAAGAGCAATTAAACAAAATACCAGAGGAAACAAACGATCAAAGACACGATTTTTACGTGGTTCAGCAGTTAAAATCTTCCTAGTCCACGAGTCTGTGTTATTCACTTTATGAAATTCTCTCAAAGCTTTCTGGAAGCAATTATATAGAGTCTTCCCAATACCAAATTTCTCCCCCCTACAAATGAATGATTCCACTCTATTTATAGAGTGGTTTACCGAATATCTCCCCACAGATTTTGGGGAGTTATGATACAAATCAATTAAATAAGTGCAAATAAACGCGTATGGTTATTATGTATGCGTATAAATCCCATGATATTTTGGATTTAATAACAGATTACATCTGATCCCTTAAACATAGGGATTTTATAACAATAAACATGTTCACACACAGCTTACGAGCTTGAACACCAGACTCACACGCCTTCAAGACCGTTCACATATCACGAGCTCGATACCTCAGTTCGCCTATGTTCTTAACAAGTAACATTGTCGAGATCATCCTTTTCGAGCTCACAATCCTTGAGTTCGAACCTTCTTGTCTAATAGTAGGAAATAAATCGGGAGATTTATACAAGTGTTGAACTATTGCCTTTGTGGCTTCGAGCCTGACTTATAACCTCGAAACTCCTCCGAGACCACATAGTTTCCGAGCTCACCAATTCAGATGTTGTCACATTTACTGCTTAACGACCGATTATGACGAATTGGTTTATTTCGAGCTTACACCTTACGAGCCTAACTTTCGAGATCAAAAACTTTTATTCTCGAAATTTGGGTGTAACAGTTACATTGTCAAAAGATCAGAGACTTTTGCCGCTAATAACCCTAAAAAAAATTAAGTCAAAACATATTGTTTATAGTTTTAAAAAAAATGATAATTTTTTAATTTATTTTAAAAAATTTGTTAAACTAATAATCTGTTACATAAACACTTTTTACATGTAAAGATATGATGCATTCTAATTTTAAAGTAAATTATTTGATGCTGTTTATTAGTTTGAAATTTAATGTTCATAATAATTTACATTTTTGTATTTTTGATTTATATATATATATTATATATTGTGATTCTAGTTTTAAAATTAAATACTTTTTTTTTAATTTTCTTGTAGAAAAAATATTTAGTAGAATAAAATATTCAAAAATTCTAAACTAAAACTAAATTTTAAAAAGTTTATTTGATCAAATTTTAAAAAAATTTAAAGCCAACAAAAAATTATCTATAAATATTATTGTTTAATTAATAGATAAAACAATTAAAATGACTAATTTCTCATAAAAAAAACTAAACGGCAAAATAAGAAATATATATATTTATATCTTATGTCACTATTACATATATGTTTAGATAAAAAAATACATTAAATGACAAAATAAATAATTAATAAAAAATAATAAATTTAAGCACATAAATATTTTTCTTTTATAGTTTTGAATATATAATTGATAGAAATTTAAATACTTAAATATGAAATTTTAAAATATGTGATGAGAAATTATTATGGCTCATTTATTACTTTTTATTTTTGTTTTCAGTTGGTTTACCTTATTTAGATGACTTTATTATTTTTTAAATTTTATTTACCTTATTTAGATGACTTTAAAATGTTAGAGAACAATAAAAAAAAGTGTTAAATCTAACGGAAACCAACAATTTTCGTTAAACTCACATTTATAATATATAAAAATATTGGCAATAAATTACAATGCTCAGTAACTTATATTCATGCTTAATTCTTTTTTTTTTTCCATAAAAACTTGGCCTCATTAAAACCTCAAGAGCAAAACCCAATGGGAAAAATCTCAAGAGGAAAAAAAATACTAAGGATATGTCATTCAATAAGGCCATCAACTATAATAGCAGAGTTTATACAGTGGGGGTAGCCAAGCCACCAAACATAATAAGAACCTTTCAATAAAGCAAGCTTAGCTAAGGAATGAGCCACTCCGTTAGCTAGTCTTGGACAATATTGGAAAGAAATATAAAAAAAATCATTACAAATAAGAATGACATCTCTAACAATAGATCCTAGATAGGAACCAAGATATGAATTGTTCTTAATAAATTTTACAACATTAAGGCAATTAGACTCCACTATCAAACTTCTATAACCCAAGCTTCGACACAAGTTCAGTCCATTAAGGATAGTTGTAGCCTCTGCAACATTCTGCAACCTCCGGATGGGCCGCTGAAATCAAAGACCAAGTTACAGACAAGAGAACTTGGTTATTATGGTTGCGAAGAAGAATGCCAGTGCCTTCTACTCCAATGGCCGAAGGGCTACATCAATGTTGAGCTTTAGAGTGCCTGAGGGAGGGGCCTTCCATCTTGGTACCCCTGTACCTCCTACAGACTCAGTTACATTGTGACTCCCATTGTGGTTTTTGTTGGCTTGCATGTACCTGTCATAGTAATCTAACAACTAAATTGCTGCCATGTCAACATTAAGTAAAATATTATTGTGGATAAACTTGTTCCTTCTGTACCAATTTCTCCAAAGAAAGATAAGGAGTATCTCCAAACCAGTTTTGGAAAGACAGTCATTTGCATCAAGAAAGAAAGGATAGATATCACCTTGGTTACGAGGACAAGATTGAAACATCTCATTGTAGACTTTCCTGATATCTTTGAGAGAGGTGCACCCCCAAAGTGCATGGTAGGAAGTTTCAGTTGCAGCATTGCAGATAGGAAAATTTGAGTTGGTAGAAACCACACGACACTGAAGGTTACTGAAAGTTGGGATCCAATTGCAAGAGTTCCTCCAAATGAAATTTTTTATCTTTTGAGGCAAGTACAAAGACCATAGCGTCTTCCACCAAAATTGAGGGGCCACTAGAAGAAGCAACTTGACCAAAGCCATGAACATGGGTTGCTTTCCAATAGCCCCTTATCACCATATATAGCCCAGAAGCATTATGGTGCCAAACAAGCATGTCGTCATTCAGGCTATAGTGGAGAGGAATTGATGGAATAGCTTCGGCTTCTTCTTTAATAAAATTATTTTTTATTAGAGGAATATTTCAATTCCCACAATAAAGCTTGAGAGAGTCAATAGTAGCATCTATAGGAAGGGCTCTTGGATATATTGAACAATAACCATCCCCTCTATGAATCCAACGATCCGAATATATAGAGATTGAAGAACCTTTCCCCACAAACCATCTTGTTTCCCTAAAAATTAGCATGATGACGTGGCATAAACATAAGGCACGTGAAAGACACATGAAAAGTTATTTATGGAAGATTGGTCAACCCACGACCAAACAGGAGAAGGAAACGTGCTATTAGACACGCGCAGGAGTTATGCGGAGTAGTAGGAAAAGAAGTTGGTCAAAAGACATGCTACCAAAGCTATTCGATGGAATGCAGTTAAAGCTCAAAGTTAGTTAAATATATATATATATGTGGGGTATCTGTTATTTCAAATGTAAAGTGTATTATTTGTATATTATTTTATTATTACTTGTTGCACAAGTTACGCAAGGCCCGTGACCCATCTTTGTACGTCCTTGAGTCTATAAATAGAGACCCAAGGATTCATTGTTCCTTACGCAATATTTCTTTATCAGAGAGTTCATAATATTCGAGTGTTGTTACACACGTTCTTGTATCCTTTTTCCTAAGTTGTGAAACTTGGTGGACTCTAGCCTGTTGATTGCATGTTTTGGGGGATTTACATAAATAAGAGTACTAAGTGGATGTACATCATTACCGACTATTAGGGCCGAACCACTATAAATCTGTGTGTCGTTTATTATTCATTGATTATTCTTAAGTTCAATTCTTATTTCATGTTGTTTATTTGACTCGGTGTCATTGGCCAATTCGAGGGTCCACATTTTGGTGCTTTCATTGAGAGTTGAACTCAGAAAGATCAAAGTTAAGAAAAGATGGCTAAATCTACTAGGAGAACGCACGGTTAACAAGCTGGTCAAACGTTTGAGAACCCTTGAGACCCACCTCCTCCACCGGGAGTAGCAATGGGGGTGTTTCAGGATGAATTAGTCACATTGTAGGCTAACCAGAAGAATGTTGCTGAGACTATGGTCATGCAGCAAATGGAAATTGACAGACAAAGGTGAGAGCTCAATGATAGGCAAGCCGAGATGGATCGCCGTCAGAGAGATGCAACGGTGGCCTTCGAGGCGGCTATACAATTAGCACAAGGAATTCAACCTCCACAAAACCCTCAACTAGAACCACCTCAAAATTCGCAATCTCCTCAAAACCCACAACCTGAGCAACCACAAAATCCACAACCACTACGAAACCCTCAACAACCAGAACAACACTAAGCTGCCCAGCATGAAAGATAGAGCCATAATTCTGGTAGACGTAATGAGCAGCGTTAGCCTCCTCGGTCTATTCGAGTCAGCACACACCCACCTCGACACAATAGGGATGAACAACATCCCTAAAGTCCAAGACGTCGTGTAACAGACGAACATGTCCTACCTGAGAGAGGAACAGGAAATGCTCCCTCACGAAATAGGAGGCAGCCATACTTAGATTCTGCGGTCAGGGATCTCCCACGACATAACAATGTCTCGGGACATAGCGACCAATGCAAACCTCACAGGCCTCTTCTAGTTTATCGAGATGGTTTTTGTAACGCCCTGGATAACCAAGACCGTTACACTGTGTGTTTGAAATAGTGTGAGACTTGCTAATCAAGTCATTTAAATAAAAATGTGAAACTAATGACACAAATAGATTAGGTTTAAAAGATTTTGGTTATAAACGAATAATTTTCATTAAGGTAAATGTTTGGTACATGGGATCCCAAATTAGGGTTTAAACAACATAATTACAGAATTTTCAAATCTTACAAATAATCAAGCCACTCTAATGGAAAAATACACGTTTTAGGTTTCCGTCCTTGTACAAACCCCCGACCGTGGCGATCGGGCAGCTAACTATGTACACCTCGCCCCCAGAGCTCTCCAACCCATGGTCAACTCATCTTACCCTTGCCTTTACCTTCACAACGTAGTACCAGTGAGCCAAGGCCCAGCAAGAAAACTATAATGTCATAGCATAATCAATATCGATAATAAAATAGATCATAGAGCATAACCAAATGATTCATAAGACATTAATCAATTATCCATCAAGCCATAGCATTCACTTAATCAAGAACACCAGTTGACAAACCAATGATCCAACATCCAGATATACATCAAACCAATAACAATACACATGTCATGCAATAACTAGGGTTGACGCCCTTAGGCCACACCCTCTATAATAAACCATTGTCTTTGGCTCACTTAGGCCAAGCCCAGTGTTATACCCACTGACTCTGAGCAGCTTAACTGAGCCCAGTGATTAATAAGCTATCCTCAGCTACCAGTGGCTGAGTCGCGCCTTGTGCGCAAGTATTGATTCCGGTACTCTTAGGCCTTTCATCACATGTCCCCATGGCATAATACCATCTCATGAAATTCATACAATTATAGGGAGCTCTTAGTCCCAACATATTCACATGGTTTATCACAATCATCTAACAATGCATACAAATATAGGGAACACTTAGTCCCATCCTATCCACATAAACGGGTGCAGTTTTCTAACCTTTAATTCCAAGTGCTTTGATTAGGGAAGACAACCCCCGAGCACGATCCTGCCCTGAGCCCAAGCATACACCTAGTCACAACCACGATTAAGGATTCCATCAATAATTGTATAAATGTTTTCGGTAGAGTTCTAACCTTCGGGACATCGAACTCCACCAAACACGGTAATGGGATCGATCTCGAGCACCCCAGGTTAGGTTCCCGCGCTTAAAAACTCCAAAATGCCAAAAATGCCCTTAAGAGCCGAGGCCCAAGCGCCCTATGCCATGGCTTGCCCCAAATCAGAGGCCCAGCCTCACCCAGAAACAGACACGGGCCGCGGCTCAGCACTATCCATGCCCCGGCCCGCCCTTCTTCCTCAGCCCCAATCAGCTTCGAAGGGCCGCGGCACACCAAGAACTGAGTCGCGGCCCGACCCCTTCGAACCCAGAAAATCCACCATTTTAACACTCAAACCTCACTCAAACCCATCCAAATTCATCCCAATGATACAACCCAATAATCCAAACATTCTAACATGATTTCAACAACATAACCCAGCAAAAACCTAGTATAGAAACTCATCAAAGTAACATTTTAATCTCTGAAACCCATAAGCTCAAGAACACCAAAACCAACTAGGAAATCACTGAATTCAAACACTAAACCATAAATTGGAACTTATCTGCACTGAAGAACCAATCCTCCAAGAGATTGCTGAGCTATCTCCCAAATCTTTAGCCTCAATTCAGTTCTAAATTCAAAACCCAAAAACTCTTAGAACCCAGCCAAAACTATAAAATTTAATCAGCTAAACCACATTTCAATACTTACCTAAACTCTTGGTCTGAACCTTCAGATTGCTATTGAAATTCTCCCCTCAATCCCAACTCAAATTCATGAGTTTCTAGTCCAAAACTCCTTTGTTTCTGTGGTTCCCTTGAGAGAGAAAGAAGGTCGGTTCTAGGTGTTTGTACTGCCTTCCCTTGGTTTTGTTTTTTCTTTATTAGTTTACTTAAGTTAATCCCAAAGCTCGGGGTGCCAAAAACGTCCTCGAGGGCAAAATGGTAAATTTCCCCAGTATTCCCACCTAGGCTTCCTAACCTCAAATATATCTCCAATTATTTATTTCCATAACCTGATAACCCAAATAACTGTCTAATACCCAAAATATCGCTTGACTCGCCCCGAGTCATGTATCGGGTCCCGTTGTGACTTTCCCACTACTTGCTCCCTAGGATTGCCTCGTGCCGAATGCTGCAAATATAAATATATCCACATAATAATGTGGTCTCAACAGTTTATCACATTTATGCCCTACTGGGCCAAAATTACAATTATGCCCTTACAGAATAAACTGAGCCCACATGCTTTTCTAATACTCATAAACATGCATTCCACATATCCATATAGTCATAGGATCATGCATAACACATAATCATGCATTCTCACCATTAGTTCACATTACTTCCAATTATGCCCTCCCGACACACTAATCTAGGCCCTTAAACCTTATTAGTAATTTTGGGTTGTTACAACTATCCCCTCCTTATAACAATTTCGTCCTCGAAATTTACTCGAACTCATCAGATAGTAAACCTCGTACCTCTGACTAAAATTCCCAAGGTCCAACGCATTTACTCTTCCTCTTCGATAACACTCTTTTGTGAGTAACAATCTTGTTCCACAAGATCTTGTTTGATAAATATACTTTCATTAACCTTCGCTTGCACATCAGATCTGTAGAAACTATAGAATCTGCTTAATACATCAACGATCGCTTTATTGTCTTATCATCGTTACCAGAAATACTCATGAGTCATTACCCCTACCAGGGTGAGACCAACTTGTAGGCCCCCCGGCCTAGCCTTTGGTACAACCTCAGAATTCCTGTTAAATCGGGAGTTAGAACTCCCATTTCTTTCCCAGAATATCATACCCTTCTTTGCTGCACTACTTAGAGAGATACAAATCTCTCATCCTGGAACTCTATATTCCAAAGTTAACAATTTTCAAGCTCATATGTCCTTTCAAATAGGCAGATACTCTTGCCTTAAGAATTCCCGCAACCTCTTTGGTTTTCTCCCGAACTAATATTGAACCGTAGTATCCACTACACTTTACTTCTTTACTTAGAGTAGTACCCCTTACTTTTTATCTTGTCATGTCCTGTGCCGTGTCACCTTAGCTGTACTACAGCATTCATCACTGTGACCATTCCATCAAAGGATTATACCTTCCTGGACATCTCAAATATCTTCACATTCAATGCATACTCTCTTAATTAACCGTTAAGTCTTTAGATTGCCATCCCATCTGCAATCAACCAATAATTCCAGGTTCCCACTCTACTCTCTTCGTTCTCTAGTTCCTTCCACAGCTTGGAAGACTATAGGGTTTCAACTCAGCATTAGAAATGCTCTACCCCATTACTAGTTCACTTGAACCAAGTTACATTAACTCATTCAACTAAGTTATAACTTTCCCTGTCCAATCACTTTACTCGTAATCTAATGGGGTCCACTCCTATGATCCACCACTATAACACTTTACTTTCCAATATCCGAGCATATTAAATTCTATCACCCACTTAAACCTCCCGGTACAACATACCTTAGGAGATGGAACGACATCCACTTCGAATTCTCATCTCCACGCCAAACTTCCATCGGACCACTCATTCGATCCTTGTACTTTAACTCGTATTACATTAACAGGGTTCTTCGTTGTCTCCACAAAACCATCACTTTGGATTCCATCATCCAAATGAATACGTATCTGTTCATCACCACACACCAATGCTATTCCAATCTTAATCGTTACCTTGTCCATTCCATTGTAATCTGTGGCATTCTGTCTAACTGTCACACACCTCCCAAGTGAGAGATTCGCCTCCAATAAAATCTTCTCCTCATACAGTCGAGGATTTCTAACACCAACCATCCATCCATTACGTTTCACTAAATCTTGGTCTCAAGGTTGTCTTTCTTACAGATGACCAAATGCTCAAATACCTTACGCTATGCATACACTGCCAACTTATCGTTCCATGTATATCAACCATGTTCCTATTTTTTAACCTCCCATGAGGCTCGATCCATCTTCTTGTCAGTCTGAGCTTGGGCGTGCCCTAACCTGTGATGCACCCCTCACAGTTTCATATTTTTACCAAAAGTTAGGTCCTTCATGATACCCTTTTGTATTCAACCATAACACACATACTCCTACATCACCAAGTGCTAATCAATTCTCTGTCTTCTGAACTTCTGATCTGACACTATCCATTCGGTCTAACTTCAAGTTTTGCTATCCTTCTAATCCTTGGTGTAGCTGCCCGCGAAGATACTTACGTAGTAGATGACGCGTTTATCGGTCTCGTTGTGCTCCCTATCCTTTAGACGTTCTTCAGTAGCTTCTCTTGTGGCTTCGAATCAAATCTGTTCATACCTGACCCCTCTTCTTCTTATAGCATTATTCTGAATACCCCTGGCAAGACCAAACTGAAATTCGTGGAGCTCTACCTGTGACCATGCTTCCTTAGTACTAACATCATTAGCGAAGTAGTCATTCGCATTCCACTTCTAACTGGAGAGTAGTCCAACATACCGCCAATAAACCTGAATGAGACTTGTCCATGTTGTTCCTATATTTTCTGCTTGCAGAATTTACCTGTGTTGTTGAAGCTTGAATCGGTTATGAACCTTTGTTACCAATTCATCACACCCTACTTGGTACAAGTAGTATTCCTGAAATGTCTCTTTCCTTGATCCTCAGTTGGTAATAACCAGATCGTAGATCAATTCCTGAAGACATTGTCCTGCCTTGTAACCGTGCATTTAGACTCTTCATTCTTAACAGACAATGCCAACAATTCCCACAACATGATGCTCTGTCTGATCCACCCCTAGGTCAAACTTCTTCGACTGCTTAGTAGTCCTTTCTGTCAAACCATTACCATCTTCCACAATGTCCCTGATACCGAACCTATCCGTAGCCCAGTCCTGAAGCGTACCCAATCCTTCCTTGTATACCCATCTGAATCCCTATTGGTCGGCTTAGTTTCCATTCAGTCCAGTTAAAGTACTCCAAGTGATATCCCCTACAATCCATGGTTGTGTCTTAACAAATTACCTCTCACTCTAACTCATGTCAAGGCTTCCATATGACGAGCTCTATTGCTCTCACTACGAACCTCTTTATTACTTGTATTCCAATTCCTCTTCCAGAAGTTTCTAATTCCTTCTCAACAAATACTAATATCTCCAGTCCCTCATATATTACCCCTTAATCATATTCTCTATGTCTGAACCTTTCCTGGAAAATACCCAACACAGAATTCTTCCAGCTCGCTATATAACAAAAAACGTGAACTATTAAGTCAACTGATCATCTCTGAGGACTAGCCTTGGGCTTCGAATGTAACAAGGCATTCTAGTCTTCCATTCCTTGATCATGGGCAATCCATCCTAACATATCAAATCATTCCATGTAAAAGTCGTGCCCTCACCTGACATCCTTCCAAGTGGCGTTTCCTGCCTTAGGTGCATATTAAATAACCTCACTGGTTCCCATCACTGTCCTGATGACTATCTTGTAAATCGGGTCCCTTCCTGTCAAAACTAGAAGCCATAGAAATATCCGGGGTTCTTCTACTTTGATTACCGAGAATCTATCCTTACTAAATTCCACCAATGGAAATACTGTCTTTTGCATCTCTTGCTCTATGGCATTCATGCTCTATACCTCATTCCACAGATCTAGAATAACATAGCCCTCCCTGATGTCAAAATACAGATGAAGATGTCATACATTGGAGCGGCCCTGACGCTCTGGTCTATTCCAGAGTTTAATCCTTAAATGGGTCATCATTTCCATCTACATCTACCCGTATCAATCTCCCAAAATGAATGACCCAACTCACAAAACTCATTGACACACACTGTCGTTACCTTATTACTCCAAATCAAGCTTATAAGCCTATTAGTCTCTGCAGCTCAAACTATGTCTTTATAACCTCTTTTATCAAATCATCATCTGAGTTATTTCCAGCCCATCTTGCCAATATCTCGGTCTGAGTATCTTTTTCAGGCATCCTTCTGCCACAAATACTTAGCGCAACTTCTTAGTCATTACCTCTCATCTTCATATAACCAGGGATGGAATTAGCTTTGCCCATCCATTGACCAATTCTTAGGCAAACCAAAACTTTCCTCAAAACCAGGGGATAACGCCTTTTAAGCCTTCCATTTAGAGCTCTCATTTGTCCATACACTTACATCAAACCAACACTGGTAACCTCACTATCAAAGTATACAAAGCAGCTTTTTCTCCAGAAAAGTCTGCTATTTGTCCATCTAGTCTCAGCCATTAGACCCCACAGCTTACTCACATACTAGCGACCATCTGTTGTGACTTCCAGAGGCAGACGGAGGTTTCCAACCCCGACTATCATCTATACCCCCCTATAATACAATGCCAAGTTCACTTAACCATTCTGGGCGCAAACAATTTGAATTCATCTGCCACTATTGACTAAACTCCTTAGCCCTGAGGTCCACACTCCAAACCAATCCACAACCAGGTCCAAATGACCACAATAATCATGCACACATAAAGCATAATAAACATTAATCCACAATTCTATCCATTTAGCTACCAAATTTTATTGCTACCACATATATTCACACTTTACCATGCTTCCTACATACCAATAAACAGATACAACATATAAATTCAATTCAGGCAGTTAACCACATACAATTGCTATGCAAACCATTATCCAAATATTCATTCGCATGCAATAGCAATGCTAATCAGCACGCCTCAATCTCATCACACAATAGTCAAGAGCCAGGCCCTATCAGTTTCTCATGCTCCCTACATTCATGCAACACAATACATTCATATTTCAATCAAGCACTTAAGCATATAATCTCATATATTCAATTACAGAACCTTGAGTCGAGCTTGTCTTTAGCGGTGAGTGTACATGTCCAGCCTATCTTCAGGAACCCTTAAACCTAGGACGCTCTGTTAGCAAGTTGTAACGCTCTGGATAACCAAGACCGTTACACTGTGTGTTTGAAATAGTGTGAGACTTGCTAATCAAGTCATTTAAATAAAAATGTGAAACTAATGACACAAACAAATTAGTTTTAAAAGATTTTGGTTATAAAAGAATAATTTTCATTAAGGTAAATGTTTGGTACATGGGATCCCAAATCAGGGTTTAAACAACATAATTACAGAATTTTCAAATCTTACAAATAATCAAGCCACTCTAATGGAAAAATATACGTTTTAGGTTTCCGTCCCTATACAAACCCCTGATCATGGCAATCACGCAGCTGACAATGTACACCTCACCCCCACAGCTCTCCAACCCATGGTCAACTCATCTTACCCTTGTCTTTACCTTCACCACGTAGCACCTGTGAGCCGCGGCCCAGCAAGAAAACTATAATGTCATAACATAATCAATATTGATAATCAAATAGATCATAGAGCATAACCAAATGATTCACAAGACATTAATCTATTATCCATCAAGCCATAGCATTCACTTAATCAAGAACACCAGTTGACAAACCAATGATCCAACATCCAGATATTCAGCATATTATATACATCAAACAAACAACAGTACACATGTCATGCAATAACTAGGGTCGACGCTCTTAGGCCACACCCTCTGTAATAAACCACTATCTTTGGCTCACTTAGGCCAAGCCCAGTTTTATACCCACTTACTCTGGCTAGGTTAACCGAGCCCAGTGATTAATAAGCTGTCCTCAGCTACCAGTGGCTGAGCCGCGCCCTGTGCGCAAGTATTGATTTCGGCACTCTTAGGCCGTTCATCACATGTCCCCATGGCATAATACCATCTCATGACATTGATACAATTATAGGGAGCTCTTAGTCCCAACACATTCCCATGGTTTATCACAATCATCTAACAGTGCATACAAATATAGTGAACACTTAGTCGAGTCCTATCCACATAGGCGGGTGCAGTTTTCTTACCTTTGATTCCAAGTGTTTTGATTAGGGAAGACGACCCCTGAGCACGATCCTGCCCTGAGCCCAAGCATACACCTAGTCACAACCACGATTAAGGATTCCATCAATAATTGTATAAAGGTTTCCGGATAGAGTTTGAACCTCCGGGACATCGAACTCCACCAAACATGGTAGTGGGATCGATCTTGAGCACCCTAGGTTAGGTTCCCGCACCTAAACCAGAAAACAATATTTCGGGGAAAATAGTGATATTCTGGGTTTAGCAGAATTAACTGGGAATTTTAAGTGTATTGTTAGACGGGAGGGTAAAATGATAATTTCGCCCTCGAGGGCATTGAGAGGAAATAGTTAACCCGTGCACCTCGCCTCGCCCGCCTCGCTGAAGGCCCCATTGTCTCATGCCTATGTGTCGCGCACCCATGGGCCTCGCCCAAGTGCCGCGCACACAAGCGCCTCGCAAAGCCACCCGTGCACCTCGCCCCGCCCGCCTTGCTGAAGGCCCCATGGTCTTATGCCTAGGTGTCGTGCACCCATGGGCCTCGCCCAGGTGCTGCGCACCCAGGTGCCTCGCGAAGCCACCCGTGCACCTCACCTTGTCCTGCTCACTGAAGGCCCCATGGTCTCGGGCCCAGGTGCCGCGCATCCAGGCGCCTCGCGAAGCCACCCCTGCACTTCACCTCGCTCGCCTCGCTGAAGGTCCCAAGATCTTGCGCCCAGGTGTCGCGCACCCAAGCACCTCGTGAAGCCACCTGTGCACTTCGCCTTGCCCGCCTCGCTGAAGGTCCCATGATCTTGCCCCCAGGTGCTGCGTGTGGCGTGCTGCCCCTTTGGCACACCCACATGGGGCCATTTTGTAATGAGCATGCCTTGGTGCTTGATCATTAGTCAAGTCTTGCACCAAGCAACCTCATGGGATAGGGTAGTGGCAGTTTTGTAATATTGCATATGTCTCCCAGACAAAAATCATATATGTTCCTGGGAAGACTTTATTTCCCTAGAAGGCTCCTTAGGGGGAGGTGACCTGGTGACTTAGGGAAGCACCATGGCCATCAGCAGATATGGGCCAAAGCTGTGTACTCCCTTGCCCTATCAAGGCTATATATTAATGAAATAACATTTATCCATACTTGCCCCTTGTGTGCTTCCTTGTTGCTTATGTGTTACTTGTTTGTTACCTTCGTTGGGCCATTGTGTGCCACTTGCCTTGTTGTGTGCTTTGTGTTGTGTGGACGTTCCTAGGAATGACTTGCTTTGTGCTTGCTCATACTTCATTATTCGCCCGTTGCATGTCCGAGATGTGTATGTGGCTAACCGCTAAGTTTGTTTGCCTGTAGGTGTGTGTTGTAGGCTGACTTGCTAGCTTGAAGAGTCTGCAAGTGCCGCACGTTCCGTCTAGTTAGAGTACCCTAATAGTCGGCCCGTGACAGTTGGTATCAGAGCCAAGTTAGAAAGCGCTTGGCAAAAACACACTATGGTGAGCAACACTCAGAGGATCGAAGCTCTTGAGAAGCGAGTAGGGGAACTAGATGGCCTGGACGAGAGGGTCAGGGATCTTTCCTCTGCAAGTTAGGACTCGGGATCGTCTGATGCAAACAATCGCATAGCTGCATTGGAGAAGGAGAATGATGTTCTTCTATCCAGAATTATCGCGTTGGAGAAAAGAAACACTCCAACAAGTACTTCTGTTTCCCCTCGGTGGGAAGAACGCATCGCGCCGGTGGAGCGCATGCTAAAGGAACAAGAAGTTTCAATAAATGACACGACAGAAGATTGCAGGGAGGCAGTCGGTGTGCTCAGAGAAGAAATGGCTGAGCTATCTGCCAAGGTAAACTTGACCATGCGAGCGGTTGGGAATGCCCCTGCAATAGGGCTGATAGGTATGAAGTATGGCCGAGCCAAAGTACCCGAGCCGAGGCCCTATAATGGGGCCAGAGATGCAAAGGATTTGGAGAATTTCCTCTTTGACATGGAACATTACTTTAGAGTCGTGCGAGCCGATTTGGAAGATGGAAAGGTCGCCATGGCTACCATGTATTTGTCGGGGGATGCCAAGGTGTGGTGGAGGACCAAGTATGATGACATAGAGAATGGCAGGTGTACCATCACATCTTGGGCGGACCTGAAGAGGGAATTAAAGACGCAATTTCTGCCAGAAAATGTAGCTTACATAGCTCGTCGCCAGTTAAGAGAGCTTAGACAAGTCGGGACAGTTCGAGAATATGTAAAGAGATTTTTGGGACTGATGCTCGATATAAAAGACATGTTCGAAGTGGACAGGCTCTTCTGCTTCCTCGAGGGATTGAAACCGTGGGCCAAGCAAGAACTTCAAAGACAGCGGGTGTCTGATCTGGCCACCGCTCAAGCTATTGTCGAACGCTTAACAGACTACACTCCGGAGAGCAGCCTACCAAAAAGGGCTACTCCTCCAGCCAGCTCAAGTAGTGCCGGGAGTAAGAAGTCTGGGAAGTCCTGGCAGGGTAAGAGTGGGGGAGAGAAGAGGACAGCTGAGTCCAATTCTTCCAGTGGGACAGATGCTGCTGCAGAGAAGAAGCCGCTAGCTTGTTGGATTTGCAAAGGCCCACACAAGTCGGCAGTTTGCCAATTCCGGGGCAAGCTGAATGCCCTCATCGGCCAAGAACAACATGGCGAAGGAGAAGAGGAAGAAGAAGAGTACGCGCACATGGGCGCTGTCCGCCTGTTGAACGCTCTCAAGAAGCATGGCGAGAAAGGGAAGAAGACCCTTGGGAAAGGGCTAATGTTCGTGGATGCCGCTATCAATGGCAAGCCTGTCAAAAGCGTGATGATTGATACTGGCGCCACCCACAACTTCATCTCTGAACTCGAAGCAAAGCGACTGGGACTAAAGCTGAAGAAAGATGCAGGCCGCATGAAAGCGGTCAACTCCAAAGCCTTGGCCACAACTGGCGTGGCTAAAGGGGTAAAAGTGAAAATCGACACGTGGGAAGGGCAGACTGATTTGGTGGTCGTCCATATGGATGACTTCGATGTAGTTTTGGGAATGGACTTTCTAACCGAGAAAGGTGCCATTCCAATTCCTGCCACTGGAAGCTTACTCATAATGGGAGAGACTCCTTCAATGGTACCTGCAAAGGTGAAACCACCCCCTGCTGTGAAGCTTCTATCATCTTTATAGTTCAAGAAGGGTGTGAGGAAGCAGGAGCCCACTTATGTAGCTGTACCCACCGTGTTCGAAGAAGTAGTGGAAGAAATTGTTCCACTAGAAATTACGAGGGTCTTAAAGGTGTATGGGGATGTGATGCCAGATAAACTCCCCAAAGCCTTGCCACCAAAGAGGGGGATTGATCACCAGATAGAGCTGGTGCCCGGAGCGAAACCTCCAACAAAAGCGCCATACAGAATGGCACCCCCTGAGCTAGAAGAATTGAGGAAGCAATTAAAAGAGCTATTGGAGGCAGGCTTCATCAGACCGTCGAAGGCACCATATGGTGCACCGGTGCTATTCCAGAAGAAGCACGATGGGAGCTTGAGACTGTGCATCGACTATAGGGCTCTCAATAAGGTGACAGTTCGCAACACATACCCCATTCCTCTGATCGCTGATTTGTTCGACCAGCTAAGTGGAGCCAAATACTTCACCAAGTTGGACTTGAGATCGGGCTACTATCAAGTGAGGATTGCAGATGGGGATGAACCAAAGACTACGTGTGTTACTCGATACGGAGCATTTGAGTTTCGAGTAATGCCGTTTGGGTTGACAAATGCACCTGCTACCTTCTGTACACTAATGAACCAAGTATTCCACGAGTATCTAGATAAGTTCGTGGTGGTGTACTTGGATGACATCGTGGTTTATAGCGCCACGATAGAAGAGCATCAAGAACACTTGGCTCAAGTGTTTCAGAAGTTGAGAGAGAACCAGCTATATGTGAAGCGAAAGAAATGCTCGTTTGCACAGGAGAGCATCAAGTTCTTAGGCCACGTGGTGGAACGTGGCCGTATTCGTATGGATCTGGAGAAGGTGAGGGAAATCCAGGAATGGAAAGCCCCCACAAACGTGAAATAACTCCGCTCCTTCTTGGGCCTAGCCAACTACTACAGATGATTTGTGGACGGCTACTCAAGAAAGGCGACACCCTTGACCGAGCTTCTGAAAAAGGGTGTGATTTGGGCATGGACTGACAAGTGTGCTGAAGCGTTCAGGAGTTTGAAAGAAGCCATGATGAAGGATCCTGTTCTTTCCTTGCCAACTATTAGCAAGCCCTTCGAAGTACAGACAGATGCATCAGATTATGCTCTGGGAGGGGTACTAGTACAAGAGGACCACCCGGTCACATACGAAAGTCACAAGCTGTCTGAAGCTGAGAGGAGGTATACTGCCCAGGAGAAGGAACTCCTCGCAGTTATACATTGCTTGCGAGTGTGGAGGCATTACTTGCTGGGGTCAAAGTTCATAGTGAAGACGGATAATGCAGTTGTGAGTCATTTCCTTACTCAGCCGAAACTGACTCCTAAGCAGGCTCGATGGCAGGAGTTTGTGGCAGAATTCGACTTCCGTTTTGAGCACAGGGCAGGACGCTTAAACCAGGCAGCTGACGCCTTGAGTCGCAAAGCGGAGTTGGCGACTCTAAAGATCATGGCTAGCTTGTCGGCTAGCGTGGTGAACACTCCACTCAAGGAACGCATTAAAGAAAACCTGGAGAAAGACCCAGTTGTCAGGACCATCCTGAAGCTCGTAAAAGAAGGCAAGACTTGCCAGTTCTGGGTGGAGGATGATCTTCTGTGGGCTAAAGGGGGGCGCTTGTATGTTCCAAAAGCTGGAGATTTGCGAAGGACATTACAAAGCGAGTGTCATGACACTCTGTGGGCAGGTCATCCAGGGTGGCAGAGAACCCATGCCCTCTTGAAGCAGGGATACTACTGGCCACAAATGCGGGACGATGTAGTGGAGTACACCAAGACCTGTCTGGTCTGCCAGCAAGACAAGGTCGATAGGAACAAGACACCTGGGTTGTTGGAGCCCTTGCGAGTCCCAAGCCGACCGTGGGAGAGCGTGTCGCTTGACTTTATCACCAGTCTTCCGAAGACAGGAGATTTAAGTGCGGTCTTGGTGGTCGTGGATAGATTCTCGAAGTATGCAACATTCATCCCAGTGTCGAAGTACTATTCGGCAGAAGAGACAGCCAGACAATTTTTCAAACATATTGTCAAATATTGGGGAGTGCCCCAGAACATCGTCAGTGACCGAGATGGAAGATTCCCGGGGACGTTTTGGTCCGAATTATTCAATCTCTTGGGGTCACAACTGAATATTTCCTCGAGCTACCATTCACAGACAGATGGGCAGACAGAAAGATTCAACGGGATATTGGAGGAGTACTTGCGCCACTTTGTGAATGTCAATCAGAAGAATTGGCCGAAACTACTCGATGTAGCTCAATTTTGTTTCAACTCTCAAAAGAGTTCTTCGTCGAATAAGAGCCCTTTTGAAGTTGTTAATGGACGGCAACCACTGTTACCCCACACAGTGGACGAATATCGCGGTCGGAACCCGCGAGCCTTTCACTTCACAAAAGACTGGAAGAAAACAACAGAGATTGCCCGAGCTTATCTAGAAAAAGCCTCAAGAAGAATGAAGAAGTGGGCAGATTAGAAGCGCAGACCACTGGAGTTCAAAGCAGGTAACTTAGTGTTAATGAAGCTGAGGCCCGAACAGTTGAGATTCCGAGGGGACAAAGACATCAGACTCGTTCGCAAGTACGAGGGTCCGGTCTCAGTCATCTCAAAAGTTGGCCTAGCTTCATACAAAGTCGACCTACCCGCTTGGATGAAGATACACCCGGTCCTTCACGTCAGCAACTTGAAGCCGTATCATGAAGATCCAGCCAATCCAGAGCGCAACCAGTCAACCAGAGGAGGAGTCAGTGTTCAGCCAAGGAGCAAGCGTCAACCTGAAGAAATCCTGGCGGAAAGAACGGTCACCACTGACCGTAAAAAGCATAAAGAATATCTGGTAAAATGGAAGGGGCTCGCTGATGACGAAATCAGCTGGGAAAGGGCGGAAGACTTGAAGAAGCTCACGCAGAAGATTGAAGATCTACAAGCTACTTCGTCGAGGGCGCCGAAAGATTAAGTGGGGGAGAGTGTGGCGTGCTGCCCCTTTGGCACACCCACATGGGGCCATTTTGTAATGAGCATGCCTTGGTGCTTGATCATTAGTCAAGTCTTGCACCAAGCAACCTCATGGGATAGGGTAGTGGTAGTTTTGTAATATTGCATATGTCTCCCAGACAAAAATCATATATGTTCCTGGGAAGACTTTATTTCCCTAGAAGGCTCCTTAGGGGGAGGTGACCTGGTGACTTAGGGAAGCACCATGGCCATCAGCAGATAGGGGCCAAAGCTGTGTACTCCCTTGCCCTATCAAGGCTATATATTAATGAAATAACATTTATCCATACTTGCCCCTGTGTGCTTCCTTGTTGCTTATGTGTTACTTGTTTGTTACCTTCGTTGGGCCATTGTGTGCCACTTGCCTTATTGTGTGCTTTGTGTTGTGTGGACGTTCCTAGGAATGACTTGCTTTGTGCTTGCTCATACTTCGTTATTTGCCCGTTGCATGTCTGAGATGTGTATGTGGCTAACCGCTGAGTTTGTTTGCCTGTAGGTGTGTGTTGTAGGCTGACTTGCTAGCTTGAAGAGTCTGCAAGTGTCGCACGTTCCGTCTAGTTAGAGTACCCAAATAGCCGGCCCGTGACACTGCGCACCCATGCACCACACGAGACGCCACTATGCCCCAAGTCTTCGCCTCACACCATGCACCTCGGGATCGTGTCTCCTAAGAGGACCCATAAAGACTTCAATATTTAAAGGTAAAAGCCTAGGTATAACTCAAAGAGATCATATAGGTACGAAGAATGTATGGGGTACGACCCTTAAGACCCCGAATATCAGACCCTATCCTCACGCCAGACAAGTAGTGGTTGTATGCTCAAGGTACCTGACGTGGTCCTTTTCAGCCAACCTCTGACATTTTTCCTTGGCAAGTAGTGGAGGTACGAGGAGTGGTGGCATGACCTGCATGCTTTTGACCATTTATCAGCATCGACACCACAACCCTCTGCTCCACCATGACCTGTGCCACTACCATGACAGTGTACCCAAGTACCTTTTTGTCCCCTGGGACCACCTTGTATCCAAGGCCATTAGAGCCAAGCTATAAATAGAATTCCACCCCTCAAACTAAGGGTTTGGAAAATTATTGTAATATCAAACTATTCTAAGAGCCATATACGAGTTTTTCTTCTATTGTTCACTTGCAAATTTTCTCCAAATTTCTACAAGTTCTTTTGCATTCATTAAGTTAAGATTAATTCTTTAAGTTTTCCATCCATATTTCGGTGACGAATTTCTGCCGTCAACAGTTTGGCACTTTCTATGGGAAAGATAAGTGCCAAGCCACTCTTCTTCCATTGATTCTGACAGGAAAAGATGCCAAGATGCTCTAAGCAACTGAGAGAGCCACGAGAGGTGGAGGTCCACCTCGATGGAGATCAGCTGAAAGCCTCCATGAAGAATCCTCCGCCACCCAAAAATGTGGATGTACCAAAGGGGCCCACGGTTCCTAGAGATGAAAGGGAGGCTTCATCCCCAACTATTTAGCGTGATGAGAACCATCCACGATCTGCAGCTGCTCCCGCGAGAGATGCCAGAGAGCTTCTGTAACGACCCAAATTTACTAATAAGGCTTAAGGGCCTTGATTAGTGTGCCGGGAGGGCATAACTAGATTATATGTGATTTAATGATTAAAAGCATGTTATATGATTATTTGAATATTTGTGATGCGTGACTATGTGTATTAGTTTGCATGTAGACCCTGATTAGGTTAGAAGGGCATATTCGTAATTTTGGCCTATTGAGGGCATAAATGTGATAAATTTTTGAGACCACATTATTATGTGAATATATTTGTAATTTGTGACTCGAGACGATCCTAGTGAGCGGTTTAGCAAAAAAGTCACGGCGGGGATTTATACCCGGCTCGGGGCGAGCTTGGGGGTATTTCTGGGAATTTAGGAAATATATTAGAGTCTATTTTGATATTGAGGAATATAATTGGTGATTAGTTAGGTGTCAGGAAGTAAGCGGTAAATATTAGAGACGTTCGAGGAATTATTGGGAATTGGGTGTAATGACTAAAATGCCCTTAAGATGTTTAAAAGCTTAGTTTTAAGTGGGAGGGCGGTATTTTGGTGTTTAGGATCAGAGATAAGGGTCATGCTGCTTTATGCCTTAGTGGATTATGTAGAAAGTTGTAGAAGGCTAAAGAAAAGAAAAAGGAAAAGAAAGAAAGAGAAAAGAAAGAAGGGAAAAGCAGGACAACTATCTTGTACGGTTTGGGTTTTTCTTCATCAATTTTTCTGGAAATTTGGAGCTAAAATTCAGAGAAGGCTTAGGCTAAGACTCAACACTAGGATCCTTTATTTGGCTTGGGGAATTAGTAGAGGTTATTCATCATTTGAGGTAAGGTTTTGAGGTTGATATTCAGTTCTTGGTTTTGGTATTGAGTTGGTTTCTAAGCTGGGTATCTGTGGGAATTATAGGGAATTAAACCTAAGGGTTTGAGGAGGTAAAGGCTAAGGAAGTGTGGAAGACAACCTAGGTTGAGCTCATCCATCAAAGGTAAGAAACTCTAGCTTTAAGCTTTGTGATTTTTGTTGTTCTGCTGAGTTCTTGAGCTTCAAATTCAGCCATGGTGATTTTTGTATGTTGGGGTACATGTGAGTGAATTTTATATGGTTAGGTCATTTGGGGTGAGTTGGAGATGTTGGGAGGCTTGTTTTGAAGTTTGGTAGAGGTTTGATTGAGTTTTGGAGGGTTTTGGCTCGAGGAAGTTCGAAGGGGAAAAACCTGAGTGTTGTCTGGCTGTGACTAGCGCTGTAGCGCTAGCTTTAGGGCGCTACAATGCTAGGCTTGGGTGTCTGGGAGCCTGATGGCTCTGTTTGTAGCGATGTAGCACCCACTTTAGGGCGCTGTAGTGCTATCCTGTTCCCAGAAGGGGATTTTTGGGTTATTTCTTAGAGTTTTTGGCCAGGGGCTCGGGGTTTGGTTCCACCACCCTATTTGGCGGAGTTAGGGCTTCCTGAGGGCTCAGACGGGAACGTGCTTGAGAATCGAATTGAACAAAGCTATCAGAATCTAAAGGTAAGAAAATTGCACCTGGTTATGTGTTTGTGTTGGGACTAAGAGCTCCATATATCTGTGTGATGTCATAGATGTTATTATGCCGTGGGACATGTGATAAACGCCCTAAGAGTGCCGTAAATAATATTTGCGCACAGGGCGCGACTCGGGCACTGGTAGTTGAGGACAGCTTATTGTTCACTGAGCTCGGTTTAAGCGGGCCGGAGTCAGTGGGATAAATAGAGGGTGCGGCCTAAGGGCGTTAACCCTGGTTATCACGTGTAATTGATTATTAATATATAGTGATGTACTTGGTATGCTGAATACTTGAATAACGTGAATGTTTGGACTGTTGAGTACATGTTTATACTACATGAGTTATCTGGTTGTTTGCTTGATGATTATGCTCTGTTGTTGTGTTTTCTTGCTGGGCCTTGGCTCACGGATGCTACGTGGTGCAGATAAAGGCAAGGGAAAGTTGGACCAGTCCTGAGATGGAGAGCTTTGGGGCTGAATGTGAATAGTCAGCTGATTGGCCACCACGTCCGAGGAGTGGAACAGGACGAGAAAAGCCTAATTGTCTGTTTTGCCTTAGAGTGGCTAATAATTGTATTTTAATCCTGAAATTTTGTAAACTGTCTTTTAACTTTACTACTTTTGGGATCCCATGTAAAGAAAATGTTTGATTATAAGAAATGAATCTTTTGAGACCAAAATCTTTTAACCCTAATTCAATTGTAGTTTCAGTAACATGTTTCTAATAGCTTGACTTGATTAGCAAGTCTTGCACTTTTATAAACACAGAGTGTAACGGTCTTGGCTCTCCAGGGTGTTACAACTTGGTATAAGAGCATCCTACGTTTAAGGGTTCCTGAAGACTGGTTGGACATGTACATTCGCTGCGAAAGACAAGCTCGGCTCAGGGTTTGGTAATTGTGTATGCATGATTATATGTTTAAATGAATAGAATTGAATATGACTGTTGATATATGCTTGATTAATATGGAGCATGAGATACTGATATGGCCTGGCCCTTGACTATTGCATGATGATATTGAGGCATGCTTATTAGCATTGCTATGCATGTGAATGAAAATATTTGGATATTTGGATAAACTGTTATATCTTGATTGTTTGTGAATGTTTGAGTCCCAGTGGTGGATCATGAAAGGATTATTACTCTATCATCATAGTCTAACTATTGAGCCATTGATTGCAGATTGACTTGGATAATTATGCGTCCAAGAAAATATACGCGACTAGCCAGCATCAGGTCTGAGACTAGAGATGATGACCAGGGCCAGACCCCTCTGCCAGTCCCTGAGAACTGGTAGCAACTTATGGCTAATATGCAAGCACGAATACAGAGCCAGGATGAACAGATTCAAATTCTGCGATGGCAGGCTCCACAGGGAGTGCTGCCCCTATTGTGCCACCTGCAGTGGTACCGGTTGTATAGCCAGTAGAGGTTGGTAACAGATGGGAGCCATTGTATGAGCGGTTCAGGAAACTGCAGCCCCCGATCTTTTAGGGAGGACCTGATCCACTGAAGGCCAAATAGTGGATGACCATGATTACTACTATCCTCGATCTCATGGGGGTAGAGAGACATGACAGAGTGGCCTGTGCCACATATATGCTGAGGGAGGATGCCCGTATCTGGTGGGAAGTGGAATCACAGACTAGAGATGTTACTGCTTTGACTTGGGAAGGATTCAAGGACCTATTCAGTCAGAAGTACTATAATGTTACCATTAGGGTAGCGAAAGTAAATGAGTTTGTGGGGTTAGTTTAGGGCAG
This sequence comes from Humulus lupulus, assembly GCF_963169125.1. Classification (NCBI taxonomy): domain Eukaryota; kingdom Viridiplantae; phylum Streptophyta; class Magnoliopsida; order Rosales; family Cannabaceae; genus Humulus; species Humulus lupulus. The sequence goes on from NC_084793.1 coordinate 61,934,611, forward strand.
CATGACAGCTATAGAATATGCCCTGAAATTTGACAGACTTGCAAAGTTCGCACTAGATCTTGTGCCTACTGATGCAGCTAGGAAAGACAGATTTATCAGAGGGCTTAATGCCATGATAGCCCGAGATGTGAGGATTACAACAGTTCCTGGAGGGACAACTTATGCTCAGGCTATAGAGAAGGCTCTTACCACTGAGGAAATGGAGAATAAGATATGGAGGGAGAGTGCAGCAAGGCGGGAGGGCCGCAGGGCGGTGCCTCCATATTCTGGTTTTGGTAGGGGCGGAGGCCCCAGTGATTTGAAGACGAAGACCCCTGATGCTTCGACCGCTCCTGGTCCTGATAGGAGAGGTCGGGGTACTCAGGGTGGCCGTCAGGGAGGCAGTGATTCATGGAGGACCTATCCTGAGTGAACGAGGTGCAGAAGACGCCATCTGGGCGAGTGTTGGGCTAAGGCCTGTTATGTGTGCAGGGTGGTGGGACACCTCAAGAAAGACTGCCCGACAGTGAAGAAGGGAGATGCGGGGAAGGTGGACAGCTTGACTCCAGCTCGAGTGTTCACCCTGACGCAGGTGGAGGCCGAGGCTAGTCCCTCAGTAGTGACAGGTCAGCTTTCTAGTGCTGGCTCTCGTTTTACTGTATTGATTGACTTTGGTGCTACACATTTGTTTGTTTCTAGTAAGGTGATTGATAGACTGTGTAGACCTAGTGAGTATTATACTTAGAGGTTTGGGACTATTTTGCCTACAAGAGAATTGGTAGTTTCTAGGAGGTGGATTAGAGCACTGCCAGTGATGGTTGATGGTAGGGAGTTGTCTGTAGACTTGATTGAGTTAAGTATGGAAGACTTTGATATGATTTTAGGTATGGATTGGTTGGTTAGATATGGAGCTACTATTGACTGCAAGAAGAAGATGGTGACCTTTGAGCCGGAGGGCGAGGATCCCTTTGTCTTTGTGGGACCAGTGCATGGACCCCGCATACCCAGGATTTCAGTGTTGAGAGCTAGGGACCTATTACAAGGAGGATATATAGGTTTCCTAGCTAGTGTGATGGATATCACCAAGGTTTTGCCAACGAGATCGGAGGAGACCAGATTGGTTTACGAGTTCTTGGATGTGTTTCCTGAGGACTTACCTGGAATGCCGCCGCGTAGGGAGATTCAGTTTGTCATTGAGTTAGCACCGGGGACAGAGCCAGTGTCAAGGGTGCTGTATAGGGTGGCACCGTCAAAACTGAAGGAATTGAAGATACAACTATAGGAGCTTCTGGATTTGGGGTTCATCAGGCCTAGCTACTCGCCATGGGGTGCTCCAGTTTTGTTTGTGAAGAAGAAGGACGGGACATTGAGGATGTGTATAGACTACAAGGAATTGAACAAGTTGACTATCAAGAATAAGTATCCCCTACCAAGGATTGATGACTTGTTCGATCAGCTGCAGGGTAAGATGGTGTTCTCAAAAATTGATCTTCAATCTGGTTATCACCAGTTGAGGATCAAGGATGAGGACATACCGAAGAAGGCCTTCCGAACGAGGTATGGGCATTATGAGTTTCTGGTCATGTCGTTTGGTTTGACCAATGCCCCAGCAGCCTTTATGGACCTAATGAACAGAGTGTTCAAGGACTTTCTGGATCAGTTCATTATTTTCTTCATCGACGACATCTTAGTGTACTCCAGTTCAGAGGGGGAGCACGAGATTCATCTTCGATAGGTTCTGAAGAGATTGAGGGAGCATCAGTTGTACGCCAAGCTTAAGAATACCCCTTGGACAAAGCAACGTGAACATCCTGGGAAGGCGAAGCAGCCCCAGAGGCCAGAGCAGAAGAACAACGCTAACCCTCATAATGAAGCCAAAGTCACCTCTAGGGAGGCACCACTTCACCTAAGAGAAAAGCTCAATAGAAGGAGGTCAGAAGTAAGGACAACACCTCCTGTGGCCCCTCCGATGGGTAGAGAAAAGAGAAAGACTGATCCTACCGAGTTGAGGGACTCCTTGAATAGGAGGCGACATGAGCTAGATACTTAGATAAGGAGCTTTCAGAGTAAGATTGTCACGGCGTTTGGGGGGCACATTACCGATGAAGAGTTCAACTACGAGTCACCCTTCACGCAAGAAATCTAGTTGGAACGGATCCTGGCTAACTTTAAAGAACGGCATATGACCCCTTATGAGGGAAATACGGAGCCCAAATACCATCTAGATGTGTTCAATGACCTAATGAAATTGAGAGGAATTAATAGCAGGGCCAGGAGCCACTGCTTCGCTGTCACGTTAAAAGGACCTACGTACAAATGGTTCAAAAGACTCAACCAGGGTCAATTAGGTCATGGAAATTTTTTCCGAAGAGTTTCTCCAACAACATCATGCCGTACACGATTATACCCTACCGGGCACTAGCCTCGCTAATATAAAGCAAGGTGAAGGAGAGAGCTTGAAGAGCTACATCCACAGGTTCAACGTGGAGGTGGCTAAAGTGGGAAGCCTGACCAGGGGAGAACTCATAATGGCGATCACGGCCGGAGTGCGCCCAGAAAGTAAGCTTTGGAATAATATACTAAAAAGGGAGGTCATAGACTTAGATGATTTCTATGAGCGGAAACAAAAGTACATTCATGTCAAAGACGACCATGAGAACTTGAAGACATCACTTGTCAAGCCCTTAGCCCCTGAAAGTTCGAATGACGCAAAAAAGAAAAGGGTGTACGAAGGCCCAAGAGATGATTACTAGAGGAAGCAAAAACACGGAGGTAATCCTAGGCAAACATCCCACACCTTCTACACTGAACTAACACATACTAGGGAGAATATCTTCATAGCAAACGAGAATAAGTCCCCTTCAGGAGACCCCCACCAATGAAGAGTGATTGGCCGAAGAGAGACCCTGGAAAGTACTGTTAGTATCATAAAGACATTGGCCACACCACAACGGAATGCAATCATTTAAAGGTTGAAATAGAGTAACTCATACGCAGGGGGCACTTGTGTAGATACGTCTAAAGAGAAAATGAAAGACCAGATGATAGACCACCCTCGCTACAAGCATGAGATGTAGCCCCAGAAGTGCAAGGAGAGGTGAGGACGATCTTCAGAGGACTAGGATTCAGAGGAGAATCGAAAAAAGGGTGAGATAGGTGCGCCAAGGAAGCCAGACGAAGCCCACCCTCATGCATGCTAAGCTTAGAACAACAACCCCCGAAAAAATTTAAAGGCGAAAAGGACTCAGTAACCTTCAACGAAGAAGATGCGCGGAATGTGCATTTCCCTCACAATGACCCCTTGGTGTTGACTGTTCAGCTTGCAAACATGAGGGTACATTGGTCCTGGTGGACAATGGAAGCTTCGTAGACGTCCTATATCGCCCAACCTTAAAGAAGATGGGACTGGGTATCAGGAAACTAAAGCCCTATAACACCTCCCTGTATGGGTTTACAGGAGACTTGATACAACCCCTGGGCATAATCAAGTTAGCCTTCACCATGGGAGAGTCACCCAGACAGACCACTGTGATGACGAACTTTTTCGTAGTAAGTTGTTCTTCAGCCTTCAACGCAATATTAGGGAGACCCTCCCTGAGAGAATTGAAGGCGATAATCTCAGTATACCACTTGGCCATAAAATTCCCAAATCCTGGGGGTGGCGAGCGTTAAAGGAAACAAAAAGAAGCAAGGGAATGTTATAACACGTCCCTTCACACAACCATGAGACTGCCAGAACTTATGGAGATGGCAGTGCATGGGAGCACAAACCCGAGAGAGTTCAACCCCAAAGTCACTGAGGAGAGCAGAATTGATGGTTGTGCATACGCGCCTGAGGGGGAACATCGAGTAAAGCTCCACTTTTAGTATGATAAATCAAAAGGGTTACCATAGTTAGCCCCCCAACAGCAATGAATTAGAGGGGTAACTTAGATGTCCTGATATGTAGTAAGAACATCGTCGCCATAAATACCTATGTACTCTCCCTATTTTTAATGAATATGTTCTTTATTGGCATGTCACACTCCTCATTTACATGAGCACGTATCTAACTCTTGTATACCTATCACCAATTGGAATGATCAAAGTGCATGAGAAAAATGATCAAAGTGGCTGAAGAGATAAATCTCGCCAACCACTTGGGGGCAGGGTACACAACCAAAAATGGTTCTAAAAGAGACCCTTATAAAAAAAATAATGAAGAAAACCTTGCAAGGCATCTCTTGAGTTCACAAGGATTAACTACCCTTATGAACATCAAGAGGGTCAAAAGGTCCTATAGGAAGAGCTTCCTAACAAAGGATGATACCTCCACGAGAGGAAAAGCCTCCTAATAAAGGCTGATACCTCCATGAGAGGAAAGGCCTCAGGAAGAGCCTCCTAATAAAGGCTGATACCTCCACGAGAGGAAAGGCCTCAGGAAGAGCCTCCTAGTAAAGGCTGATGCCTCCACGAGAGGAAAGGCCTCAGGAAGAGCATCCACCAATAAGCCTAGAGCGGCCACCAAGATGTCTAGCCAAAAAAGGTCCTAAAAGAGATCCTTGCGAAAATAGTACTATGCATAATGACGAGAAAGACACTTCTCACAAGAAGTAATAAACGCACGCAAAAGTATATAAAAGGATGACTAGAACCCCAAGGGTCAACATATCCTTACAAATACAGTCAAGGTGCACCAAAGAGAGACCTATCAAACCCCTTTGCGTGGGCTCAAAAGGACCTCAAGCATAATAAATAAAAAGTAAAAAAAAAAAGAGAGCTATCGAACCCCTTTTTGCGGGCTCAAAAGGACCTTAAGCATAAAGAAGCCAAAATAAATGATCATATATATATATATATATATAAAGTTGCGAATAAGTGGCAGGACTTAGAAAAGTTCAAACAAAAAAATGATGATAGGCTCAAATGAGCGTACAACCAAATAGAATTAAATGATAACAACTGCAGAAGCAAAATCTCAAGGCTTCCCGCCGTGAGCATTCCACTCTGCCACCTTGGCGACGGCATGCCCACCAAAGGAGGAGAAATTGAAGTTAGGATTTTTCCTCCACACTCCATACATGGTGCACTCTATAGATTTGTATTCAATCTACCCCAAGATCAGGAGAGTGATCCTCTCCTACAACGTTGCAACCTTGGTTTCTACTACCCCAAGATCAACCTCCAGGTGAGCGACCTTCTCCTGTAACACCACAGCCTTGGCTTCCGCTCTCCTCATCTTTTTTGAGGACAAAGAGGCCTTTTCGAAGGCCTTCTCCAACTTCAGCTTGGTGTCAGTAAGCTCCATCTCAAGCTCCTAAACTTTGACCGTGAGACGATCCCTTTTAGCGTTCGACGAGGAGAGGTCCTGCACCGAGTTGGCAAAGGGTTGAGCCATCAGAGAAGCCTACAAGAAAGCAAAAAGAAAAAAAATGGTGAGCAGATAAAGAACTCAAAACAAAAAAAAAAAAGAAAAAAGAAAAGAAAGAGTAAGACCAATGTGAGATGCATGAACTCACCCACATTGTTGAGCGCACAAGAGTCTCCCCAAGCTCCAACATGGCAAAATTCCCAAGACCTCTCCACTCGGTCTCAGGAATACCTTCGGCAACCCGGATATACGTTTTCCCATAAGAGGCCGCCATACAACCAACCCAGGGTGTCCCCTCCAAATCAGGGGCGCTCGGCTGAGCAGGGACATATGACCCATTCACCGAAGGAGGAGGAGGTGCAGGAACACCAGAAAAATGGGGCCCCGATGGACCAAGATTGATGGGAGCTTGAAGAAGAGTATCATATTCCTCAAAAAAGGGCACGACGAAGCACCCTGGCATGGCCTGCAGACCACGAGAATGAGAGACCATGTCACGGTCCATAGGGACCAAAGGAGGGCACCCCTTGGGAGACGGAGATGACCGGGGTGGGTGTCTGGATTATGGGGAAACCTCCTCAGGCACACAATCCACATCACCCCCGTCTGAGTGACACTATACTAAAGTATCCTTCTTCCTTCGTTCGAAAATATTCCACAGCAAATCGAGATCCGAAACCGTGGATAAACCATAGCGGTTAAGGTTGGCCACAGTGAAGAGATGGGCAGCCATTTTTTTAGTGGGGTTGGCATCGAGAAAGGCGTCCATTGGTGCTGCCTCCGACTCAGGAATGTGAGGGATACCAAAGTTCTCTACAGAATCAACACAATTTCCAATATGAGCATAAGTTCCAAAATAACAAATTCAAGGTAAAAGGAAGAAAAACTTGAAGTACTTACTTGGGGATGAGCGAAAGTGTTCACGTACAAAAAAGGGACCTTTCACGAGGAAAAATCCTACTTCTAGGACCCCGGGTTGGATACAAAGCCCTCTATGAGGGAAACTTAGGAATTTTCTTTCTCCAGGAAATATAAGCTTTTTGGATTTAGGGGTTGGCATGAGGTTGTACATAAAGTGCACCTCTTAAGCCGTAGGAGCACGATGGTTGAGCTGAATAAATGCCATGTATAAGCAGCTTAAGGTCAGCCAGCTATTAGGTGCCAGCTGGAGCAGAGCAAGGTCGAAATGGTTAAGGATCATGATGAAGAATGGGTGTAAGGGAATGGTCCCACCCGCCTTCAGGATATGCTCTCTCATGGCCACGTACCCCTAGGGGGGATTATTGGCCCGACACTTGTTGGAAGGAACATACAACTTGTACTCCTTGCCAATATGGTATTTCTCGGATAACTCCAACAAATGGTTCTTTGACACGTTGGACACAATAGAAGATGCCAATAGAGGACCAGAATCTGGCCCCTCGGGAGCCACCTATTGCCATGCTTTCTTTGACATATCTGCAAAACCCAAAGAAAAAGGGGAAGTCGAAACAGGGCCCTTTACCCTCCATTTTTTCTTTCTAGCAAGAGTTTTCCGCTGAGGCGCTGAGAGTGGAAGCACTGAGCAAGGGTGAATCGAAGAGGAGGGTTGAGGGGAACCCGGGGTGACCTCATGACAACTATAAGGGGAGAACGGGGCAGGAGGTTTAGGTGGGAGGTTTCCCTCCATGAACTCCAACTCCATCTGTAGATCAATAAGGATCACTCTAAGGTTTGCAATGTGGTCACTAATGTCAAAGGAGAAAGGAACTCCATCACCCCTCAAAAATAAATCTATTTTGCTCTCCACCACCCATATTTTATGCCTAAGTTCAGCCATGTGCTCAAGGTGACGTATACAGGCTTGCCTCAAAGTATCATAGTCTTGGTGAGGGTTGTTTTCAGGGGACTCCGAGTCTGAAGATAAGTCTACAAAATCGACCCCCGGAGGAATGCCAAATGACCCCTCACATGCCATGGAACCTCATCTCGTAGGTAATAAGGGTGCACGTGTAGGTGAAGGGGGTCCTACAAAACACAAAGGAATAGGCTCAAAACCTCTAGACACAAGCGCTCAAAATGACCAACTACGGGGTACAAGAAAGGGCATGTGTGTGGATTGGCTCACAAGGAGCTCCAACCAAGGCAACCTATCCCGAGTAATGCTAAATTAGACCCATTGAACATAAGAAAGAAAGAAAATATACCTTGAGTAAGTAAAATCGAGTACCATCACAATCAAAAGAAGGCCTAGGGTCAAAAGCACCGTCGTGGTCGAAAGAAGGCCACGGGTCAAAAGCACCGTCGCGATTGAAGAAATGCAAAGGGTCGAAAATATGTGCCTACAATAATAGAGGAGAAAGGTGTTTTAGTCTCCAAGCACCTATATGGACATTTGTAAAAAAGAAAGGAATTAAAATAATAAAGTAGAAAGACCACCAAAAAGAGTTTGCAAGATCAAACCCCTTACCTCTTGGAGGAAGTGAAGACACTAATACCACTAAGCTAAGAATAGAAAATGTAAATATTACGCTTGAGATGAAGGTCTATTTATAAGAACCACAAACTCATCTAAGCCATTGGATCCACTACTTGATTAATGGTCAAGAAGGGAGCTTGGCACTTGCCTTGGGATTTGCAGAGCACAATGATAGGCTCACATTCGTTCTCAAAATCTCATAATAATCTTCAACTCCAAAGTGTGTTTTTCTATAATGTCAAAATGAAGAAGCATGTTAATACCTCGCGGGCATCCCAAAAGCATCCTACCTGGAAGTCTACCTGTAATGACCCAAATTTCCTAATAAGGTTTAGGACCTTGATTAGGAGGCTGGGAGGGCAATAATTGATTTATTGTGCCATTATATGAATATATGCATGATTATGTGAATTATATTATTATATGATGATAAATGCATGCATATGGGTCCACTTTTCATTATAAGGGCATTTTGGTAATTTGGCTCGTTGAGGGCACATTTGTATATTTCCATGCATGTTGGAGAATTATGGATAAGACCACATTATATGTGGATTTGTTCGAGCTTTTCGGCATGAGACAATCTCAGAATGCAAGTTATCGGCTTGGTCATAACGAGGTTAGTTTCAGGGCTCGGGGTAATTTGAGGATTAGTACATTGCCGGGAATTAAAGGGTAATGGGATATGATTTATTAGCATTTGAGGATATTGAGAATAATAGGTATTGGAGGGTGTTAATTATGATTAACGAGATAGATGGGAAATGACGATTTTACCCTTGGTGGCAGTTAAGGGTTTTAAATAGGCTTGGGGGCATTTTTGTCTTTTGACGTAAGGGATATATATCACTTAAGGATGGCTATAGAAACCTTAGAAGCAAAACAAAGCACTCCTTGCCTTTCCCCACGATCATCTTCTTTTTTCCTTCCTTTGAAATTTTGAAGCAAGATTGAGGATTCAAACTTGGAGATTGAAGCTTGAGGTCTTAGGCTAGTGTTCAGCCATTAAAGAGGATTCAATTCTGAGTTGAAGGTAAGAATCTCAGCCATATTTTCTCTGGTTTTGTTCTATTTTAGCTAGGTTTTTAATTGATATTTTGGGATTGAATTTGATGAGGTTTTGAATGGTTTAAAGCTTAGGTTTGAAGCTTAGGTTTGGTTGGGTATATGATGGATAAGTTGTGGTAATAATTGGGAACTTTGCTTAATGGAATTAGAAGTGTTTTAGTAGATTTTCGATGTGATTTCGAAGAGGAAAAATAGGGGTTTTTGGCTGGGTTTCAGGTGGGGCCGTGGCTCTATTCTAGAGCTTCGCAACCCAAGCTTGATGAAGGTGAAGGGTGGTGTTGAAGGGCCGTAGGGCCGCAACATGGGGGAAGGCTGGCCGCGTCGCGTGTTGATGGAAGGATTGAGGCTAGCGCCTCTATTTGGGAGGCGGGCCGCGGCATGGTGTTGTAGGGCCGCAGCTCTTAAGGGCCTATTTGGCCAGAATTGTGTTTTTGTCATGGGAACTCAAACCTTAGGCCTCGAGATTGTTAGTACTACCCAGTTTTGTAGGATTCGACGTCCTGAAGGCTAGGTCTTGGTCTGGGAACCTTTTATTATTCATTTTATTGATGGAATCCCATATTTGGTTATGACTAGGCGACCGCTAAGGGATCAAAGGATTGATCATTCTCAAGGGTTGTTCTTTTATTATTTCTCGCTCGAACTAGAGGTAAGAAAACTGCACCCAATATGTGATGCATGAGAAACATGTGATTAGAGAATGACAAGAATATTGAATATAAGATTGATCAGAGCTTGAGTCTCTGTAATTGTGCATGATCATAATTATTCTAGTGATTGTTAAGTAAGCATGCTGAATGCCCTACATTTGGATATTTGGCATATGATATATGCCTAGTAGCATTGCTTACTTGTGTGTGGCACTGACCCATTAGTCAAAAATTGGCACGAGCCGTACGACATTGGCTTAAGAGTCATGAACGACACTGATGTGTTCAACACAAGCCGAAAGGATTAGATCTAATTGACATAAGCATTTAATGACTCATCATGAGCATTAATTCCTGACCGACCTCAAGTTTGATGAAAACTAAACGCGCTTGTCTAGTCTAATGGCTAGTCACTTAGAGCCAGGGCTAGAAGGCCCAGGTGACTGCATCGTCACATGGCTAAGGGTGCGGAGCCCAAACTAGTGACTTACTCATCAGTCACTCACCTGCTTTAAGTTATTGACTTACTCATCAGTCACTCATCTGACTAAGGCTACACGCCTTAGTATGATTATCAGAATCTCAAGTGTTAACCACTCATCTGATTAGGGCTACACGCCCCATCATGGTTATCATAACCTCAAAGTATTAAGCATTCATCTAATTCGGGCTACAAGCCCAGTATGGTTATCAGAACCTCAAAGTGTTAATCACTCATCTGATTAGGATTGACTTGATAGTCATCCACACAGGAGGGCAATATCCACCATCATTATCTGAACTTATTTGCATGCATGAATATGGCTATTATTGCTAGGCATGCACATTATGACTTAGAAACATGTTATTACTGTTCATGAGCATATTGATTTTTCTTGCTGAGATTTGGCTCACGAGTGCTATGTGGTGCAAGAAAAGGCAAAAGAAATCTGGACCATCCTTGAGTTGGAGAGCTCAGGTGACGATGTGTACATATGGGATAACTCGACCGCCACGGCTGAGGGTTTAAAGAGGAACTAGGGTTAAACCCTATTTTGTCGCTTAGGTCAGCTGGTTGTAAATATTTTGTTGTAATTAACCTTTAAATTATTTTTGGGATCCCAATGTATATAGTAAAAGTTTTAGTGAACGTTGTTTGTTAACCAAAATTTTTAACCCTAAACCGCTAGTCATACTTAGTTACACGATTATAGACGAATCTCACCCAGGTGTCGCGCACCCATGGGCCTCGCCCAGGTGCCGCGCACCCAGGCGCCTCGCGAAGCCACCGATGCACCTTGCCTCGCTGAAGGCCCCATGGTCTTGCGCCTAGGTGTCGCGCACCCAGGAGCCTTGCGAAGACACCCTTGCACCTTGCCTAGCCTGCCTCACTGAAGGCCCCATGGTCTCGTGCCCAGGTTCCGCGCACCCAGGCACCTCACAAAGCCACCTGTGCAGCTCACCTCGCTCGCCACACTGAAAGCCCCATGGTCTAACACCCAGGTGCCGCACACCCAGGCGCCTCGCGAAGCCACCCATGCACTTTGCGTTGCCCGCCTCGCTGGAGGTCCCATGATCTCACACCCAGGTGCCGCGCACCCATGCGCCACACGAGACGCCACCGTGCCGTAAGTCCGCGCCTTGCACCATGCACCTCGGGACCGTGTCTCCTAAGAGGACCCATAAAGACTTCAATATTTAAAGGTAAAAACCTAGGTATATCTCAAAGAGATCATATAGGTACGAAGCATGTACGGGGTATGACCCTTAAGACCCCGGATGTCAGATGTTATCCCCACGCCAGAAAAGTAGTGGTCGTATTCTCAAGGTACCTGACGTGGTCCTTCTCAGTCACCCTCTAACATTTGTCCCTGGCAAGTAGTGGAGGTATGAGGAGTGGTTGCATGACCTGTATGCTTCTAACCATTTATCAGCATCGACACCATAACCCTTTACTCTCCACGATCTGTGCCACTACCATGACAACATACCCAAGTACCTTCTTGTCCCCTAGGACCACCTTCTATCCAAGGCCATTAGAGCCAAGTTATAAATAAAATTCCACCCCCCAAACTAAGGGGTTGGAAAATTCTTGTAATATCAGACTATTCTAAGAGCCATATACGAGTTTTTCTTCTATTGTTCACTTGCAATTTTTCTCCAAATTTCTACAAGTTCTTTTGCATTCATTAAGTTATGATTAATTCTTTGAGTTTTCCATCCATATTTCGTTGAAGAGTTTCTGCCGTCTGCACTCCGCTTATAAGTTGAAGGATCAAAAGATTCATCTTATAAGTCGAAGGTTTAAAAGACTCGACTTATATGTCAAAGATTTAAAAGACTCGGCTTATAAATCGAAGGTTTAAAGGCTTGACTTATGAGTCAAGGGCGGTAATAATGCTAACATCAGTCAATGTGGTTAAGCTAACCAGGAAGCATGATATTCGCTTGAATGACGCAATGGCTGCCTGAAATAAATAGCATTAGATACACTTAGCCAGCTCTAAGGCTGGTTATATAGGGAATAGAGAAGGGGGCCCTAGTGTGACTCTATAGTCTCTTATCTAGATTGATTGCATGCACAAGTATGGTTATTACTGCTAGGCGTGCTAATTATGATCATGTGATCTAATGATTTACTGCTTATAAGTATGATTATGTTTTCTTGCTGAGCCTCGGATCATGGGTGCTAAATGGTGCAGGTAGAGGAAATGAAAAGTTGGACCAGTCATGAGTTGGAGAGCTTCAGGGGAAGAGTGTACATATTCGACCTACTTGTCCGCCACAACCGAGGTTATCGGTTGGAATTAGGGTTGGACCCTGATTTTGCCGCCTAGGTTGAATTTTGTATACATTTTTAGTTTGTAACTATTTTAAAATATTTTTGGATCCCATATATTGAAATCAAACTCTTTTATTGAGGTGGTTGACTTTTGATAAAAAAAAAATTGGTAACTAAACCTATGGTTAGTTTCAATCACACATTTTAAGTCCAAATGACTCGTTTAGCAAGTTAAGACTAATTTAATTGCACAGTGTAATGATCCTGGATTACGAGGACATTACAACTTGGTATTAGAGCGATTTAGGTTTAAGGGTTCCTGAAGATTGGCTGGGCAGGTACACTCCCTAATGAAGACAAGCTTGGCTCATGGTTCAGTTGCTATTGATATGAATATGTATTTACCTGCCTATTTGATATATGAATGATTCATTTGCATGCTTTATTATGAAGCATGAGTTATACTGATAGGGCCTGGCTCTTGACTGTTGTGTGGATGTTAAAGGATGTGCTGATTAACACTATTACTGCTATACATATTGAACAAATACTTATTAGCATTGTTATTTTTTTATAACTGCTAAGTGTGTGATTGTTGGCACTAGCGTGGCTTTTGAAACCTAGAAAATGCTTATTAGCTTTGTTATATGCATATGAATTCTTAGAACGTGCTTATTAGCACCTTAATTAAGCATGAATATGATTGCACTTTCATAATAGCATGATTGTTGCGTGGGAAAGATATTGAACTGCTTATTAACATTGTTATTGCATGTGTATGCTTAAATTGTTCAGTCTTGGACCGTGGGGTGGTGTTGGGCACCGTTATTGTTGTCTGATGTGCCGAGTCATTGATTGCAGATAGACTTGGAAGTATGCTTCTAGGGCAATCAAATGAAACTGTCGATGGTGGAAGTCAGGTTAGAGACAACGACTAGGGTTAGAACCCTCCGCCAGCTTCTAAGAACTGACAACAGGTGCTTACTGATATGCAAGCTAGATTACAGAGGTAGGAAGAAGAGATTCGCCTGCTGAGGCAGCAGCAGGTTCCAGCAGGGAACGCTGCACCAGTTGTGCCACCTGTTGTGGCACTAGTATTACAGTAGTAGACGGGGGCTGAGAATAGGTGGGAGCCTCTTTATGAGCACTTTAGAAAGCAACACCCTCCTACCTTTGAGGTTGAGCCAAATCCGCTGCAAGCTGAGCAGTGGATGGGTATGGACACTTCCATCCTAGACTTTATGGGGGTGGTAAGTAATGACACAGTGGCCTGTGCCATATTTATGTTTAGGGAGGACGCCCGAATCTGGTAGGAAGTGGTATCCCAGAGTAGTGATGTGAAGACTCTGAGCTGGGAAGAGTTCAGGGAACTATTCAATGAGAAATATTATAACAATACAGTCAGAGCTGCAAAGGCATATGTGTTCAGTAATCTAGTGTAGGGCACCATGACTCTTACAGAGTACACTCTAAAATTTGACAGGTTGGCCAAGTGCGTTGCAGACATGGTGCCAACTGATGTGATAAGAAAATAGAGATTTGTTCAAGGGCTAAATCTTATGATAGCCCGGGATGTTCAAATTACTTTCGTACCTGGAGTGACGACTTATGCTCAGGTAGTGGAGAAGACCCTTACTATTGAGGGTGCTATAAACAAGATCTGATGTGAGAACATGGCCAGAAGGGACAATAGGAGGGTGGGACCTCCCTTTATTGGAGCTAGTAGGGGCGTAGGCCCTAGTGACTAGAAGAGGAAGACCCCAAACACTATTATAGTTCCAGGCCCAGACATGAGGCTACGGGGTATACAGGTTGGCTGCAAGGGTGACAATGAGAGCTGGAGGAGTTATCTAGAATGTGTTAGATGCAGGAGACGTCATCTAGGGGGGTGTTGGGCAAAATCCTGCTTTTTATGCTGTACAGTTGGGCACCTTAAGAAGGATTGCCCAAGGGTGAAGAAGGAAGAGCCAAAGAAGGCAGACAGCTTGGCCTCAGATTGAGTGTTTGCATTGACACAGTTAGAGGCTGAGGCTCGACCCTCAATAGTGACATGTTAGCTTTATAGTGCTAGCACTTAATATTTTGTTTTGATTGATTCTGGGGCTACACATTCCTTTGTATATAGTAGAGTGACTAATAGGTTGTGTAGACCATGTGAATACCATGCAGTGGGATTTGGGACTTTATTGCCTATTGGAGATCTGGTAGTATATAGGAGATGGATTAGATCATTATCGGTGGAGGTGGATAGTAGAGAGCTATCAGTAGATTTGATTGAGATGGTCATGGAGGACTTTGATATCATTCTTAGTATGGATTGGCTAGCCAAGTATGAGGCAACCATAGGCCATAAGAAAAAGATGGTAACCTTTGAAATTGAGGGCGATGACCTGTTTGTATTTGTGAGAACTGTGCATGGACTCAGTATTCCTATGTTATCAACGTTGAGAGCTAGAGATCTATTGCGGGGTGGTTGCATAGAATTCTTAGCTAGTGTGGTAGATTGTGCCAGTTGGACCCGAGGAGACCAGATTAGTTTGTGAGTTTCTAGATGTATTCGCAAAACAATTACCAGGGTTACTGCTCCACAGAGAGATAGAATTTGTTATTGATCTGGCACTGGGGACAGAGCCAGTGTCTAGGGCACTGTACAGGATGGCCTCATCAAAATTGAAGGAACTGAAGGTTTAGTTACAGGAATTACTGGACTTGGGTTTTACCAGGCCCAATTTTTCTCCATAGGGTGTGCTAGTATTATTAGTGAAGAAGAAGGATGGCTCTCTGAGGATGTGTATTGATTATAGAGAGCTGAACAAGCTGACTATCAAGAACAGGTATCCACTGCCAAGAATTGATGATTTGTTTGATTAGCTACAGGGAAAGACTATATTTTCAAAGATTGATCTTGGATATGGTTATCACGAGATGATGATCAAAGATGAGTACATTCCGAAGACAGCCTTTCATACCAGGTAAGGGCATTATGAGTTCTTAGTCATGTCTTTTGGATTGACTAATGCCCTATCAACCTTTATGGATCTGATGAACATGGTGTTCAAGGATTAATTGGACTGGTTTGTGATAGTCTTCATCGAGGACATCCTGGTTTATTCTCATTCAGTGGTAGAGCATGAGCACCACCTCCGGTTAGTATTACAGAGGTTGAGGGAGCATAGATTGTATGCAAAGCTCCAGAAGTGTGAGTTCTAGTTATCTCATGTGACGTTCCTCAGTCACATAGTCGGTAGAGATGGAATTATTGTGTATCTAGTCAAGATTGAGGCAGTCAGGGAATGGCATCGACGTTTTGTGGAAGGGTTTTCAAAGAATGCAACACCATTGATGGAGGTGACACACAAGAACTTGAAGTTTGTATGGTCAGATAGGTGTGAGAACAACTTATAGGAATTGAAGTGGAGGTTGATCACTGCTCCGATTCCGAGTCTTCCTTCAGATCAGGAGAAGTTTGTGGTCTACTGTGATGCATCAAAACAAGGGTCAGGTCGTATCCTTATATATATCTGAAAGGTGATTTCCTATGCATCACGACAGTTAAAGGATTATGACTAGCGGTACCCTATACATGACCTAAAGTTAGCAGTGGTGGTGTTTGCTTTAAAGGTATGGCGACACTACCTTTATGGGGAGAAGTGTGATATATACACTGACCACAAGAGCTTGAAGTATTTCTTTACTCAGAGAGATCTTATTATGAGACAGAGGCATTGGCTGGAGTTGGTTAAAAATTATAATTGTGAGATTCTTTACAACCCAGGGAAGGCCAACATGGTGGCAGATGCCTTGAGTCAGAGAGGTCTGGGACATTTATTTAGCTTGAAACAAATATCAAAGGAGTTGGCATAAGAGATGACTAGAGTAGGTATAGAGTTGGTGGTGGGTCAGTTAGCTAACATCACCTTGCAGTCTACTCTCTTGGAAAGAATTAGAGAAGGGCAAATGAATGTCCTTAGTTGATGAGGCACAGAGAGGACGTTCTAGCTGGAGTAATTAGGGATTATATTGTCTCAGAGATAGGTTTGCTGAGATACATGGAGCAGATTTGTGTTCTGATGGACTCTACTATCAGACAAGAGATTATGGATGAATCTCATACCACGCCTCCATCCAGGCACCACAAACATGTATCAGTATTTGAAATTGCTAAACTGGTGGCCTGGAATAAAGAAAGAGGTAGTTGAATATGTGTCTAAGTGCCTAATGTGTCAGCAGGTGAAAGCTGAACACCAGAGACCAGCAGGGCTATTATAACCTTTCAGTGCCTTGAGAGTGGAAATGGGAAGACATTACTATGAACTTTGTAGTTGGATTACCCAGGACCGTGGGTTAACATGACTCAGTGTGGGTGATTGTCGATCGATATACCAAATCATCCCATTTTCTGCCAGTGAGGACGAACTTTACAGTAGATCAGTACACTAATCTTTATGTGAAAGAGATAGTACGCCTTCATAGGACTCCTAGGTCCATTGTGTTAGATCGGGATCCCATTTTAACTTCCAAGTTTTAGGGAAGCCTGCAAAAGGCTATGGGTACACAACTAAAGTTCAGTACTATCTATCACCCTCAGACAAATGGGCAGTTTGAAAGGACGATGTAGATATTAGAGGACATGCCACGAGCATGTGTGTTGAACTTTAAAGGGTCCTGGATTAAATATTTGCCATTAATTGAGTTTTCCTACAACAACAACTACCGGTCGACAATTGGAGTGGCTCCTTATGAGATGATGCATGGTAGGAAATGCAGAAAACCCATCCATTGGGATGAAATGGGTGAAAGGAAATATCTGGGTCTTGAAGAAGTTCAGAGGACCAATGAGACTATTGAGAAGATTAGAGCTCGGATGCTCACTTCTCTAAGAAGCGACTTGAGAATTAGAGTTAGACATGCAGGATCAGTATCCCGAGCTATTCAGGTAAATTTCGAGGGTGAAATTTATATAAGGAGGGGATAGTTGTAACGTCCCAAAATTTCCTAATACAACTTATTGCCTTGATTAGGGGGCTCGGGAGGGCAATATCAAAATATTATGTGAATGAAGTGAATATTTATGTGATTATGTGAATTGCATGGGTTATATTATTATATAGCTAATTATGCATGTTTAAGTGTATTAAATGTGTGAAACAAGTTTGCTTTTATTTAAAGGGACATATTTGTAATTTTGACCCATTGAGGGTCTAATTGTAATTATATGATTATGTGATTGAGACCACATTATTATGTGGATATATTTGAGATATTCGGCAGGAGTAGATCCTTTCGAGCAAGATAGCGGTTTAGTCACAATGGGGGATTTATACCTTGCAGGGGTATTTTTGTAATTCAGTGAGTTACCTGGACTCACTAGAGTATGAGTCGTATTTTGGAAAAATAGTGATATTCTGGGTTTAGTGGAAATAACTGGGAATTTTAAGTGTATTGTGATGCAGGAGGGTAAAATGACGATTTTGCCATCGAGGGGCGTTGAAAGGAAAGAGTTGACTTGGAGGCGTTTTGGTCTTTTGGACCTTTAGACTATTTATTTTAAGCTGAGTTTATTAACTTACTAGAAGGGAAGAAACATGGAAAAAAACAGAACATCAAAGCTCTCTCACTTCTCTCTCTCTCTCTCATTCTCCATTTTTCTCTCTAAGTCTCTTTGAACTTTGAAGGCATTTGTGATTCTAGAGCTTGGTAGCAAGCTTGCTAAGGGATTTGGAAGTTTTTAAGCATAGGGGAACAACTGGGAATCATATTTCATTGGAGGAAATTCAGTTCAATGAGTTTTTGGTTTTGTTTTGTTTTAAAGTTTTGAAGTTTATTGAATTTTGATGCTCAATTGAGTTCTAGAGTTGATTGTTGTGTTTCTGAGATGTCGGGACCATTATTATGGTCAAAACAGGTGAAAAAAATGTTTTGGGATGATTTTTGGAAGGTTGGCGATTCTAAAATTGTTAGTTTTCTGAGTTCGCAGGGTCGTTGCAGCCCTGTTCTTGTGGCACCGCGACCCTTATGAACTCAGAGGGACAAGGAGGTGCCTCAAACCTCCTTTGCGCCACGGCCTATGCCTTGTGGTTTTGGGCTTGGGGCTCTCTGACTTGTTGCGCCACGACTCAAATTGGGGAAATGTTAAAAAGTAGGTTTTGGGAGCTGGGAACCCAAACCTAAGTGCTCGAGAATGGTTTTACTACTAGGGTTAGTAGAATGCAAGGTTCTGGAGGCTAGGACTTGGTCTGGAAGACTTTATTAGCTCGTTCCTGATAGTTATTCATTGTTTAGGTTGTGACTAGGGTGAATTGTTATGCTCTGGAGGAAATGACTGTACTCGGGGGTCATCAGAGAGTATTTACTCAGGACCTGAGGTAAGAAAACTGTACCCTGTCTGTGTTTAGGGCTTGGCCCGGTTATAGTACACGGGTATCACTATGCTGAGAATGTTTTATTAAACATGTTAATTGTGCTGTATTTACCTATGTTAAGTAATAACTGATTATCTGTATATCTGATTGAAAAGCTCGACTTACAAGTCGAGTGTTACCTATTATATCTGATTGGAAGGCTCAACTTATAAGTCTAGAGCTTATCGATTATATGCGATTGAAAAGCTCGACTCATAAGTCGAGGCTTTATCTATGGTATCTGACTAAAGCTTGGCTTATAAGTCGAGGATCCATCTATGATATCTGATGAAAAGCTTGGCTTATTACTCAAGGATATATCTGGTTAAAAGAGTCAGCTTATAGGTCGAAGATTTGAAAGACTCGGCTTATAAGCCAAAGGATCAAAAGATTCAGCTTATAAGTTGTAGGATTTAAAGACTCGACTTATAAGTCGAAGGTTTAAAAGACTCAGCTTATAAGTCGAAGGTTTAAAGACTAGGCTTATGAGTCGAGGGCGGCAATAGCGTGCTAGCGCCGGTCGATGTGGTTAAGCTAACCAGGAAGCATGATATAGGCTTGAAGGACCCTAAGGTTGTTGGGAATTGTGCCCTGAAAGCAGATGTAGTAGACATTGCTTTAAGAAATAAATAAATAAATTGAATTTGTTATGCATATATTTTATGGACTATATTATTCTGTGATAATATTAAGTAAATATCAGAAAAATTCATAAGTTCATATATGTGATCTCAACCACGTATTGGTACGGGAGGATTGTGCTTGAGATAAATGAACTTCAATAGTTGCAGTAAAATAAAGTTATGGAATCTTTAGATTAATTACTGCAAGTACGGTCCACTAGTATTGTGAATACATGTGATCTAGATCCGAATAACTAGTGTAGTAGGACACTTTAGTGGATGTACTTTATATATTAGAAAATATATAGAACTGGACCATATATGTGTTAGGAAAACTTATACAGGATCTTAATTTATTTTCATGTATATCTAATATTAAATAAATTAATACGAGATAGCCTAAAACATGTTTCTAAAATTGAATTCAAAGAGAAACAATGAGTAGAATACTTACAGTATACGTAGCGGAATTAAATAGTCCTTCCTTCAGTTTCTCTAACTCTTGTATCCTCTCTGTCGCATAGTATTATCAAGAAACTGAACCAATCTTCTATTTTCTTCACAGTCTTCCAATGTATCCTTAGAATCACCTAGACTAGTGTGGGCAATTTTCAACACATGAGATAGATATAGAGAGAAGAAGACAAAATAACAAAGAGGCTTAGAAAATGACTTGTGTTTAGAGAGAATCTAAAACTATCAGACCAGTGATTAAACTTCTATTTTGACTTTTCTCTAAGCACTCCTCTTATAGACTCAATTAGGCCATTTAATTTAATTAAAAAATCAATAAAATAATAGCCATTTTAAAGTCCTAAGTCGAAATTATCATGGGCTTTAGGCCCGTGAAATTTCCCATTTGATTATAAGCCCATTAGACTTAAAATCAAGGCTTGTATTATTTTCTATTAATTTAATTAATTAAATAATTACTTAAATCCTTTATCAAATTAATTATTTATAATATGAACCTAGATTTAAACTTATTTATTAATTTAGATACCAATTTATCTTAATTAATAAATTTGCCCTAATTTCTCTTTTCTTCTAAAAAATACATAACTCTCTGAAACTATCCAAAATTGACCTGATCAACTTTGATAATTCTAATTGATAATTAAATCAATTAATTGAGACTATCTAGATGATTTTATCCAAGGTACAATGGGGACCATGGGCCTATGAAATCAAGCTCTAATAAGTTATCATAAATCTAACAAATAAATTTACTAACTTATTAATTCCTTGTGACTCCACTATACACTCGAAATTGCACTCTTGAATTCATAGAACGCTCTATAACAAATATAGATACACTATTAATTATCCATTGTTACAACCATAATTGTCACTCAATCCTCTATAGATGGTCTACAATGAGATAAGACTAAAATATCGTTTTACCCCTCATTGTATTTTATCCTTAAAACACTTAGTTCCTTGTAAATGATATTTCAGTAAACTAATTTAATTACTGAAATGAGATCTCTATCATTTAACACATTGACCCAAACTTAAACAAAACCATCATTTCACTTCTTCATCAGAAGCTATAGATGTTCATATCTATGATTAACACTCCCACTCAATTATACTACTGAGTTCATAAGATGTAAGTATGGGCTAGTCCGTAGGGTAAGCTGGTAACGAACAAGTCAAAGAACTCAAATAATAAAATCAGTTAGAATACTAACCACTCAGAATTGAGATTGAATTGACCTATGGTCAACTATATGATATGACTAGAGTAAGTAATAACGGTATGTTTACTTATCTTATCTACTGTCAATATCGGTCCAGTCCGACGTAACAAATACATCCGATCTTATCTACTTTGCTAATGTTCTGGAAAGAACATAACACCATAATATGTAAGTAGACCATATCGTAGATTGGCAAGTCAGTGTAAATCATGTGCACTGACTAATCTTAGGACTAACTTATTTTGAACATATAATCATATTTATATTCCACCGTGATTACGTCACTATAAATAAGATTAGCTATACGCTCGGGATTTAATAGAAGTTTATATTAAACAAACAATCATGAAAATAAAACATGTGAGCAAAGTGATTGACTACGTCAAAAAATGATTTCTATTCTTTTATTGATAACAAAATGAGATTACAAAGAATTTGGGTTTTAGTTAGGGCATAAAACCTCACCTCTCCCACTTGTACTAATTGAAACTAATGCCTTAATTCTACTAATCCCATTTCTTTGATATGCTTATCAAATGTAGCTCTGGTAGTATCTTTGTAAATGGATCTGCAAGATTGTCTTCAGTTGCAATCTTCATAACCTTCACATCTCCCCTGGCCACATATTCTCGAATAATGCGATCTTTCTATATGCTTACTCCTCTTGTGACGTCGAGGTTGTTTCGAGTTGGCTATCGCTCTTGTATTGTTACAAAACAATACAAGCGGATTATCCATTTATGGAATAACACCAATATCTGAATAGAACTTCTTTAGCCAAACTATTTCCTTAGCTGCTTCAAACGCGGCTATGTACTCAGCCTCCATGGTGGAATCTGAGATTGCTGACTACTTTACGCTTCTCCAAATCACAGCTCCACCCCCAAGATTGAACACCATTCCAGAAGTAGACTTCCTGTCATCGACATCAGTCTGCAAATTTGAATTGGTGTAGCCTACAGGGTTCAGAACACCACCCTTGTAGACTAACATATAATCCCTAGTACATCTCAAATACTTCAGGATATGCTTAACTGCTATCCAATGTTCCAGTCCTGGGTTTGACTGATACCTTCATTACTCCCACTGCATAGCAGATATCTGGTCTAGTACACAACATGGCATACATCAGACTTCCAACTACAGATGCATAAGGAACTTTTCTCATTGCATCTTCCTCTTCAAGAGTCTGGGG
The DNA here is from genome assembly GCF_963169125.1 of Humulus lupulus. Classification (NCBI taxonomy): domain Eukaryota; kingdom Viridiplantae; phylum Streptophyta; class Magnoliopsida; order Rosales; family Cannabaceae; genus Humulus; species Humulus lupulus. Next base: position 61,956,799 of record NC_084793.1, read on the forward strand.
AGACTGCTTCTTTGAAAGATGAATTCCATGGTGGGACGGTAGACGCCCTTTCTTGGAATTTGTCATTGAGAAACGTTCAAGCACTTTATCTATGTAAGCTGCTTGAGATAGAGCTAAGAGTCTGTTCTTTCTATCCCTAATAATCTGGATACCTAGAACATAACTCGCTTCACCCAAATCCTTTATATGGAATTTAGTGCTCAGCCAATTCTTCACATCTGATAATTTCTTAACATTGTTTCCAATGAGTAAGATATCATCTACATAAAGAACTAGGAATACCACTATTTGATTTTCCTTCAGTTGGTAAACATAGGGCTCATCAATATTTTGTTCAAAGCCATAGGTTTTGATTATTTCATCAAACCTAAGATTCCGGGAACGAGAAGCTTGCTTAAGTCCATACATGGACCTATTCAACTTGAAAACTTTTCTTTCTTGTCCAGCTACTTTAAATCCTTTTGATTGATCCATATAAATGACTTCGTCAAGCTTTCCATTAAGAAAAGCTGTCTTGACGTCCATTTGCCAGATCTCATAGTCGAGAGCGGCTGCTATGGATAGGAGGATGCGAATGGATTTGAGCATGGCTACCGGACTAAAAGTTTCCTCATAGTCCACGCCTTCTCTTTGGGTATAACCCTTTGCTACTAATCGAGCTTTATAAGTCTTGATATTTCCATCAACACCTCGTTTCTTCTTGTAGATCCACTTGCACCCAATGGCCCTAAAGTCACTAGGTGCTTCCACAAGATCCTAGATAGAATTTGAGTACATGGACTCCATTTCTTGTTTCATGGCTTCGAGCCATAGTTCCTTTTCAGGGCTAGCCATTGCCTGTTTGAAAGAAAAAAAATCATCATCACTAGTATCACCAACAACCATATTGGTTTCACCATCCACACCATAGTGATCTGGGTTCCTAGAAACCCTCCCACTACGGCGAGGCTCTGTGACAGTTTGCTCAGGAACAGTGGTACTTTCTTCATTTGAATCGACTTGCGTCGGTTGGACGTGAAGAGTGGGAATTTCATCATCAACTCGCGTTATTGACGATGGAATATTGGTTGGAGTCAATTCTTTAACCATCTCCTCTAAAAATACTTTGCTATGAGGTTTAAAGTTCTGGACATAGTCATTTTCCAAAAAAGTAGCATTTGTAGAAGTAAACACTTTCTTTTCTGAATGACTATAGAAAAGTCCACCCCGAGTACGTTTAGGATAGCCAACAAACATGCAAACTTCAGTTCGCGGTTCTAGTTTTCCCTCATTTTTCCTCAGGACGTGGGTGGGACACCCCCAAATTCTATAATGGCATAAACTAGGTTCACAACCATTCCAGCATTCTAAAGGTGTTTTGGGGATTGATTTAGATGGCACAACATTGAGAATGTCGTTCGCGGTTTCGATTGCATGTCCCCAGAACGAAGTTGGTAGAGTTGAGTAACTAAGCATGCATCTAACCATTTCCAATAAATTTTTGTTCTGGCGTTCCGCTACACCATTTTGTTGCGGAGTACCTGAGGCAGTAAGTTGTGATAAAATCCCAAGTTCAGTTAAATGATCTTGGAACTGCATATCCAAATATTCTCCACCCCTATCAGATCGCAAGATCTTTAACCTTTTACCTAATTGTTTCTGAGCCATTGCTAGGAATTCCTGAAACTTTGAAAATGTTTCTGATTTCCTATGCATTAGGTAAAGACATGAGTATCTAGAGTAATCGTCAATGAAAGTGACGAAATACTCAAAACCACCCCTGGTTTGTATATTCAAAGGTCCACAAACATCTGAATGCACAAGACCAAGTGGTTCTTTGGCCCTATCACCCTTTGCAGAGAATAGACGCTTGGTCAGTTTGCCTTCTAGACAAGATTCATAGACAGGTAATTCACCTAAGTGAGCTCCCTCAAAGGTCCGTCCTTTGTAAGTTTTTGAATCCAACCATAGCCAATGTGACCTAGTCTCAAGTGCCATAAATACGTCATATTATCGTTATTGGTCTTTTGACGTTTATTGGTCCTAGGTTTAGCTACTTTGAATAAATCATTATTAAAAGTGAGGAGTTTGTTGGGTCGCAGAATATAAAGCCCATTTTCCAAACATGCAATACACAATTGTGATCCATTGAAAGAAATAGATATATTAGAACATGTGAATGTCATAGCAAATCGTTCTAATTGCAACATGGAAACTGAAATTAAATTTCTACTAAAATCTGGAATAAAAAATACATCATTTAAAATTAAAAATTTATTTCCGAACTTCAGACGAGCTCTTCCTCTAGCTTGGATCGCAACGAACGTTTCGTTCCCAACTCTAAGCTTTAAGCCGCCTTCGTTCACTTCCTTGCACGAATCAAGAAGTTGTAAAGAGTTACAAACATGGTTGGTAGATCCAGAATCAATAATCCAAACAAATTTATCATTCTCTAAAACACATGTTTCCATGATAAATGAACTATAATCATTACCTTTGTTTTTAGCTGCTAGAAGGGTCTGTTTCCAATGCCCCTTCTCTTTGCAGTGAAAACACTTATCTTTAACTTTCTTGTTTTTCTTGTTCTTCCCCTTAGGCGTTTGTGCACTTGGTTGTTGTAATGACCCAACTATTCTAGACTTTGGACCATTAATAACTACTACACTAATCTTAAGAAAACGTACATATGAAATAACCATACCTTTATTTAAAAATTGTAAAGTAAATAAATACTTAAAATTCATTACAACTCAGATGCGGAAAAATACATAGAAAATATGATTTGAAAGACTTAAACAACTTCATCCTCAAATTGTACGCGCAGTCCACCGATTCCATTCTCCCTCAATACACAATCCCAAGCTGCCAAGAATCTTCCCGCCGCCATACTATTTTCCTGCACATATAAAACAAAAGGAATGAGCCTAATGCCCAACAAGGAAAATCTACTACAAGCATGAAACATATACATACACATAAACTATAAACTATAAAGTGTAAACTATAATCATATGACTATATAAATACAACATCTATTACAATGGCCATCATACTTCTTGGGACTTGCTAGCTAAGAAATCATATGCGCATAAATTTATGGGGCTAGTTATCTAAACAAGTCCTATAAATTTATGGGGCTCGTTATCTAAACAATCATATGCCCAAGGAATCTACTATTGGGACTTGAATTCTAAACAAGTTATATATTTGTTATCTAAACAAATTATGTGATTGTTACCTAAACAATTCATACACATAAAACAACTAAAAACATATTATACTTATAACATAAACATATATCAATAACATAAAAACATACAAATCTATCCTATTTTCCTTACCAAAAATAAAAAATGTGAGAACAAGATCGGGCTTTGGAACACTCCTAAAAACCATAATAGGGAGGTGAGTATACTAATGAAAAGAGATGAAAAGAATGAACTACACCATCGAAAAGATACTTACCAACAAGAACCTCAAGTTCAAAAACTTAGATGCCTAACCAAGAATAAAGAATACTAAGTTAGGATTTGAGTAGAGAAAAACTATAAGAACAATACAGAAAGGAACTAGAATTAGGAATACCTTGATTGCTTCTATGACCGAACTACACCTCAAAACCAAAATACACTATAAACCTTACTTCCCAAGTGTTTACTAAGCTTATAATGATTAAGCTTATAACCCCAACCCAAGTGTTTAACACTCTAAAGTAACCTAGCAGCTTGTAGGCTCTGAACTCAGCTTGATGAATAAAGAAATTGCTTGGTACTAGGTCCTATTTATAGAGTTCAAGAATGAAAAGATCTTCATTTAGCTTGAATAAAATAATGGCTTTTTAATTGAAAAACATTTGAATAATCGTTCAGCTGAGGCTGAAGACTCGGTCAAAAAGATTCTGGACTTATCAAGAGGTTAAGGATTAAATTGAGCTCGGTTTCAAAATTGTTAAAAAATCATGCACCATAGCCGATATATTGCCCATGCTAGGCGATATATCACCTTGGATGATATACCCGAGGCTTGTCGAAATGGTTGTGCGAAGTTACGTGTTTTTCGTATCCCCGTGTGGCGCTATATCGCCCCCTAGAGCAGCGATATATCAGCATGCGCTGAAATATTATACACGTAATTACACTTTTTCAGCCTAATTTGAATTGAGTAAACAACCTTGACTAAGTCCTTTAACAATTTCAAAGCTGTTGGCACACTCTAGGATTTTCAAAGATTGTTCTTAATAAACTGTTGACGGTGAAATCTCGTCAACGAAATTAGATCGGAAAACTCAAAGGTAAGTCAGGCGAAGTTTATATAAGAACTGAGAATAAACTTTAAGGAAAAGTAAACACAGATAAACAATGGAGCAAGCCTTAGTATATTTCTCAATAGCCTCTGCATACAATGAATTTTCCAACCCCCTCCCATGTGGGAGAGGGGTCCTTTTTATAGCAGGCTCTGATGGCCTGGGATACATGGTGGTCCAGGAGACCAAATGGTACATAAGTACTCTGTCAGGAGAGTGGTTTCAGAAGCTGAGGTCTTGCATCCAGTACAGGGGTAGGCGTCAGGAGGATGTCTCCACTACTTGTCTGTACCCATGTCAGTGGAGTGAGGACAGACATAGTGGCGCAGGTGGTAGTGGTGTCGACTCTGACTCCTGGCCGCAGACGTACGGGCCATAACTCTTATTCTAGCATTCCCACTCCTCCACTGGTACGGGTGTCCGTACTTTGACATACAAGGTCTTAAGGGCTGTACCCAGTACTAGATCATACATGAATGTTCCGTTCGTCTCGTACCCGGACCTCTAAGCATTGGGGTCTTCAAGGCATAGGGAATGGGACACTTGGTGCATGCAGTGGTCGTGACGTGAGGCGAGGCTCTCGGGTCCTTGGCATGGGATGCCTGAAGCACCCCGAGGTCACTCACGAGCATGGGTGATGGGCATGTGGCCTCAACAGATGTCTAAGGGTGCGAGGCGAGACGCCTTCCTCGCGAGCCCCTTGTGGACACGGCTCCCTTGGCGTGTGGTCCCACTCGAGTGGCCACCTGGTGGCGTGGCTCCCATGCCACTCAGACTTTGAAGGCGATGGCATGGCTCCTATTCCTTCGCGAGACCTCCTTGGAAGGCCTGTTAATGGCGTGGCACGCGCGGGATGCGGGGCCTCGCATGGTGCTGGGCGCGCGCGGGACACGTGGCCTCGCCTGGTGCAGGGCGCGCGCGAGGAGGTGGCCTCGCCTGGTGCTGGTGCGCGCGAGGGGGTGGCCTCGCCTGATGCTGGCGCGCGCGAGGGAAAGGACCTCGCCTGGTGCTGGCGCGCGCGAGGGGGTGGCCTCGCCTGGTGCTGGCGCGCGCAAGGGGGTGACCTCGCTTGGTGCTGGCGCGCACGAGGAGGTGACCTCGCCTGGTGCTGGCGCGCGCGAGGGGGTGGCCTCGCCCGGTGCTGGCGCGCGCAAGGCCATTAGGGCTGCCGCGCGAGAGGCAACAGTGGCTCGGGGTCACCCCAACCCAGCCATATTTTTGGGCGTTTATGGAGCTTAAGCATACACTTTGAGTCTTTTATGGGCATGGAATATTGAGCATCCACAAAGGCCATACTTCATGGCTCACTAAGTGATGCTTCCCTTGGGACAATCTCCCATTTTCACAAGACTTATAGGTCTGAGCTTGATAATGTGACTAAGTGACCTTTAGCCTTGTATTTTCACCATGTACTGGGGTTTTTTTTCTTGGTGGATTTTTGGCATCCACATAAACTTATTCCTAAAAAATACTTAATTTCTCATTAAATATACACATGAAAAGTGTTAATATCTTATTGGGTCTATCTAAACCTTATAGTATAATAATTATCATCTCCATAATCAGTTATATTAATTATATCTTAGGTTATAATTAATATTCTTAAACTATGGGTTAAACTTATCAAATCTACAAGTGTTGCTATGAGTGTCCAACTAAGTCCCGGGTCGAACCAAAATCCACAGTCATAAAAAAATACTACAACTATTACTAGCTATTACTATTACTACTACTATCTAACTAGCTAAGTAAAGTTCTCGGACTCTATAGTTGTGCACTCGTCTTTGCAGCCTTTGCAGGCTAGGGGTTGTTGTTTTGTCCACCTTTCCTCTTGTTTCCAGCTTTCGAAGACGAAGCTAAGTTAGCTTGAGCCTTAGCTAGATCAACAACAACATCAGTAATCTTATTTTCACCTCCTTTACTATGTCCACCAATGATAAGTTCAATAATCTAATGCTCGTTCATGAGATGCGTCAGACCATAGTTGAGTTGATCACGGACATGCAGACACGATGCCGTTCGAGCATTTACGGTGTCTTCACGTATGTGTGGAGATGGTGTTGTCCAAGCATTTACGGTGCCATCACGAGCACTGACAGTGCCATCACGAACGTGCGGACACAATGCTCGTTCTGGGGATTCCTCAATCATGACAAACTCGGAGTTGTCACCAATAAACTCTATGTTGATATTATGCTTCCAATTAAGGAAGTTCTATCCACTAAGTTTCTCCATCGAAAGTTGAGAAAGGATGGGAGTAGACACAGAGACTACTTAACTACAAATTATCAATAAAATAGAAATCAATCACATTTGCTCAATAAAACTTCTATTGACACATATTTCAAGAAATAGCACAACATATACCAAAAATATGTAAGATATGAGAAAAAATACCAAAAACAAGCATATCTCTATTTCTTTAGGTTTTTAACTAATCTATGATTACCTTGTCTCGGTTAGCGAGAGTCAAAAATACCACTAGTTAAATAGAGTTGTAAACTCATTTAATAATGGACACCACTATTAACAACCTACTATTCGATCAAAATAAGATAACAAAATCTCTTATTTTATGAGCTAGACCCACGGTTTCAATAATCATAGATTTAGTCCTAGTAGTCACCGTAGGGGTGAGTCTAGTAGAATTTGACCTAAAATTATCTATCTTTCGAAATCTAACCTTGTCAACATAACTAATGAACACCTTCCGTAGGGGGATGAATCAAAGCGCCTCAAGGCCCCATTAAGCTATCGACTATGTTAAACCAACGATAGAGATCGAATGTAATATTAAAATAAGCTCATTATTAAATTAAAAAAATAGTATTTTTATTATTTATTTTTAGAAAATTAATGACTATGGTTTTCCCAAAAAAATTAAACAAATTAAAATTTTTAAAACCAAAGTCCTATAATTTCCTATTAATTCTAAAGTGTCATATTGAAACAAATTCAATTAATTTAGAATTAATTTGTTGCTAATCAATATTTAGGTTTAACTAATATAATGAACCTATACATTTAAGTCCAACTCAGGTAAATGAGCCTTAACAATTGGGCTTGTATGGAGGAGGGCTGAGTCCAGTATTTCATTCCCACTACAAAGGCCCCTATCTTCCATACAAGGTCCAAAAGACAAGAATTTAAACCTTTGTTTTATTAATTGTTATTAATTGATTAGGCCCACTATAGTCATGCAAAGCAAATGGACCTTCACAAGTGGAATCACCCACAAGAGAGGAATTTAAACTTTACATTTTCTAATGGACCCAAATAAAACCTATCATTTTATGAATATTTTATTTGGCAAAAACCATATATCTAACAAACATATGGGTCACTATATGCATCTAAGCCCAATTGCAAAAATACTACATATAGTGCAAACAGACATGTTATAATTGGATGGGCCTAACCATGTTACTATATGAGCAATTCTATGAATTTATGCAAAAATACCACAATTTATTTCATTTGCAAAAAAAAAAAAAAACACAATTAATTATCTAGAATTTATCAAAAATTCAAATTAATAAAATTTTTACAAAAATAAGTCAATTTAAATTTCATTTATCAACAATCAACTTGGTTTAGGTTAATTTAAAAAAAATATTAATTTAATTTAAATAGAATTTATGAACAATTAACTAAAGTTAATTTAAATCCCACTTATTAAAAAAATATTTTATTAATTGGCTGAAAAAAATGATATTTTTCAAAATTTAACCCATTTTAAAATTTAAATCAATATCTTAACTGTTTTTCAAAAATATCTTGTGTTGTTACAACTATAAGAAATTTTTTTAACCATTTTGTTACACCCAGATTTCGAGACCCCCGAGATTGTGATCTCGAAAGCTGGACTCGTCATTGTGAGCTCGAAATATCTGAAACGCATATGCATGGTGTCGAACCCTCGAATCAAGATGGCAACCTCGAAGACATTTTTTAACCTCGAAGTTCTTTCTGAGCTCGAAAGAACTTGGCATCGGGTTACACCCGATGTCGGGTGTCTGCGGATCAAGTAGCCCAAGCTTGGCATGAGTATAAGCTCGAAGTGTGACAGCCTCGGTGGTATTTACTCGCTCCGAGCTGGTCTTGGGGAAAGGTGCCTAGCTCATAACTTATCTATCGACCTGGACTAGCATGATGCTGATTGCCGACCTCGAACGACTTAGTGGGTCATCTGATAAGAAGTAGTCCATGCATTTAAAAGATATTTATTGTTGTAACATCCCAACATTAAAGGGATATTAACAAGTCTGTTATATGCCTCCTGGTCTTCAGGGGACGTTTCCTTGTATATAGGAGTTATAGAATTTAATATCATTATTTTCATTAATAAATAGGAGTATCTTCCCGAAATATGTGGGAATGAACTCTGAGAACCCTCTATAAATAGATAGGTCATGAACATTTGTAGGGGACAAATCTTTGATATCTTGAGAGAATTTCTGGAGAATTCATCCCTGCAGGATTTCTTTAAATTTCCAAAGTCTTAATAAAATTGACTCGTGGACTAAGCAGAGTTAACTGCTGAACCACGTAAAATTCTTGTTGTTTTACTATATTATTTTCTGTGTCATAGTTCCTATTGTTTATTTTCTCTACATTTTAAGTTGACGAAAAACGACGTCAACAGTTTGGTGCTTTCATTGAGAGCCTTAAGCAATACAATCCCTGATTTGCTATGGCCACGAATGATCAGAATATTCCTGAAGAAAACTATCCACGACCCCCTGGGAAGCAGCCGATGATGAATCCTGAACCTGAAGAGAGAAGTAAGTCCTCCGATTCTCGAGGACCTCTAGCACCTCCGGCTCCCAGGGACGATGAGGGCATGTACTATAATCTCGAACGGTACGTCCCCATTGTGGAACTTGAAAACTGACAGTTAAGAAAATAGTTGGCTGAGGCCAAGAAGCGGGAACAAGGAGTTGGCTAGGTTAGCCGCGGAGGCGCAGGTGGCTCAGCCTCAACCTCCGCAAGAGAACCAAGCCCCACCTCCGCGGGACATTCATGTTCCTCCCCACAGGCCTCATGGGCGACCTCAGAAAAACGCTACCACAAGAAGAACGGAGGAACCTCCGCCACCAGCAGAACAACCTGCTCCCTCGAGGCCCCGAAGAAACACTCGGGCTAGGGCTCCCGTTAACTCAACTGCAGAGTTACTAGATGAAACTGGGAATAACCGAGCCCCTGCAGAGGCTCGAAATCAGATTCCTACTAACACACAGAATGTTACCGAGTCAGCACGGGCGAACTCGGGACCATCCAGGCCCTGAAATGGTTGGCAGCCACCATCACCCATACGGTTCCCTCCGTCACCAATTAGATACCCCTCACCACCTAAGAGGAACGCACAGCCAACTCAGGGTGATGAGGAAAGGCGGGCAGGATGGAAACAAGGGAATAGAGAGGCTACTAGGGAATGGAAAGGCGTCCAGCCTACGAGAAGCCAAATGTCTCGATATCACACTATAGAGACGAGGCAGCATGAAAGAAATCCATCTTGGAACAATCATGCGACAAGCCTCACTAGTGATGACTCAAGGGACACCAGATCAGTTAGCATGTATGATCAAGGACGTAGAAATACTGGAAACCAAAGGAACCACTCTGACCTGCGGAAGCACCTGAATTAGAATCGGGGTAGTGGTAATCCCTCGAACCCAGACCTGAGAGATCGCCTAAATGGGCGCAAAGATCCCCTGCGAAGACGCGAGCTTGGAATTATGATCAATGATATCCAATTTCAGGCGATACCCCCTGTGGACCCAGTTCAAGAAAGAATTGATCAGCTGGAAAGAGCATTTATTTTGCAGAATGAGCGAGGTCGGAGTCGGGACGAGGATTCTGATGAGGAGCTCGAACCATTCGCTCCCCATATTTCCAACACTCCGTTTCCTCAAGGGTTTCGGATTCCTCATGTCCTGCCTTTTGAAGGGAAATCCGACCCGTACAGTCATTTGAGTACATTTAACACCATAATGAGAGCAAGTAATGTGGGTTACGAGCTCAGATGCATGTTATTTCCATCACCGCTTACAGGACCAGCAAAAAAATGGTTCGAAAAATATAAGAGACATTCAATCACTTCTTGGGATTAGCTATCAAAGGATTTCAAGAAGCAGTTTAGAGCCATGATCGGGGTAAGACTCGAGGCATCGACCCTGACCAATGTTCGGAAACAACCAAGTGAAATGTTGAAGAGCTACCTTACAAGGTTCAATCTGGAGGTTGCCTGAGCTCGGGATGTAGACGACAGCGGTCATCTAATGGCCGTCCAAGCTGGGGTAATGCCGGGAAGTCCCCTCTAGGATGATATGCAGAGGAAGCCTGTGAGGTCCTTAACCAAGTTTAATCAACGAGCTCAGAGGTTTGTCAATGTAGAAGAGGCGAGGTCAACGCTGAATATGACCTCTCAGTCCATAACTACAACGATTAACGTAAACTTTGCCTCGACCTCGGCAGATCCATCAGCTTCGAAACCCCCTACAGAGAAACCTTCCGAAAGGAAGAAGAATGAAGGAAGTAACCCAAAAGCGGAAGGGGGAAAGAAGAAGAAAGGGGAGAGGTATTTCTTCGTGTACAAGGTGTACACCGAGCTCAACGAGTCTCAGGAGAATATATACCTGGCTAATGAAAACCAGGTCCCTTTCAGGCGTCCAGACCCTATGAGAAATCAGAAGTCCAAGAGAGACTCCAGCAAATACTGTCGATTTCACAGAGACACTGGGCACACTACTGATGAATGCAGGCAACTGAAGGACGAGATCGAAGGGCTGATCTCGAGAGGAAACTTCAAGCAGTATGTCAGGAACCAGAACAATAACCAGGCTTCTAGCAGCCAGAGGATAGCAGCGCTACCGCCTGCCCAAAACAACAATTCACGAGCTAGAGAAGAAGAGAGACCCCCTCCGATTGATGGAGAAGATGTGATAGCCATCTCGGGTGGGCCTCAACTCGCAGGATCGGGCAAGAATTCCCAAAAGCGATACGTGAACGAGCTAAAAACTAGGGACGGGTCCCCTTATGAACCTGAACCTAGAGCTCCAAAGTACCAAAAGATTGAATCTTAGCCAATAACCTTTACTGAGGACGATGCATCCCATGTTCAGTTTCCCCACAATGACCCACTGTTCATCACTCTCCAGCTTGCAAATAAGAGAGTTCACTGAGTTCTCATTGATAATGGGAGCTCAGTGAACATTCTTTATAAGGCCACCTTAGAAAAGATGGGACTCGCGCTTCGAGACCTAAAAGCTTGTGCAACGACATTGTACGATTTTTCAGGAGAGGAGATTGCCTGTATGGGGTCCATTGAACTCCCTGTAACCTTGGGAGACTACCCAGTCTCAGCAACCAAGATGATGGAGTTTGTAGTAGTGGACCTGCCATTGGCCTACAACGTGCTGCTCGGGAGACCCGCCCTAGTAAGGTTGGGGGCAGTCTCGTCTGTAAAGCATTTGGCCATTAAGTTCCCAACTTCTAGTGGCATCGGGACGTTGAAGGGAGACCAGTTAGCCGGGAGGGAATGCTATATCATTTCCATAAGAGGAAAGAAGCAGGCGATCGCATAAGCACTCGTCAGTATTCAGAATAAGGACGAGGCGGTCCTAAAGATCGATGAAGAATTCGACCCAAGAGTGGAGGAAAAAACTAATCTTGAACCATTGGAAGAACTCAAAGAAGTCAGCCTCGAAGAATCAGACCCCCCGAAAATGGTAAAGGTTGAGAAAAACCTCCACGAAGAAACCAAATAACAATTAATTTTCTTTTTGAAGAAGAACCAGGATGTCTTCACGTGGTCACATTCGGACATGATAGGAATAAGTCCAAATGTAGTGATCCATGCACTAAATATCGATAAAAGCTTCCCGCTGAAGCAACAAAAGCGAAGACAACTGAATGGAAAAGGCCCTTAAAGAGGAAGTCAACAGGTTAAAAGCAAACCGATTCATCAGGGATGCTTTTTACCCTGATTGGGTAGCCAATTCGGTGCTGGTCCTGAAGCCTAATGGGACGTGGTGAACCTACATTGATTACTTGGACCTCAATAAGGCCTGTCCTAAGGACTGTTTTCCTTTACCATGGATCGACCAGCTCGTGGATGCCATGGCAGGGCATGGACTAATGTCATTCTTGGATGCCTATTCTGGATATAACCAGATTGCCATGCATGCCCCTGACCAGGAGCATACGAGCTTCATAACAGATAAAAGGGTTATATTGTTATAACGTCATGCCATTTAGGCTCAAAAATGCTAGAGCCACTTACCAATGGCTCATGAACATGATGTTCTCCGAGCAAATAGGGAACAACATGGAAGTTTATGTTGACGATATGTTAGTCAAATCTCAACTTAACAATAATCATGTTGATGACCTCGAAGAATGCTTTGCCATGCTCCGGAAATATAACATGAAGTTTAACCCTCAGAAGTGCTCTTTCAGAGTATCTTCAGGAAAATTCCTGGGTTTCATTGTAAATGCTCGAGGAATTAAAGCTAATCCGGATAAGATCCAGACTCTGATCGATATGCCTTCACCTCGAAAACACAAAGATGTCCAGAGTTTGACTTGCAGGATGGCAGCACCAAGCAGGTTTATATCAAAATCTACAGACCGTTGTCTTCCGTTTTTCAACCTGTTGGGGGGAGGCAAGAAATTTGAATGGATAGAGGAATGCAAGTTGGCTTTTTAGGAACTCAAGAAACACCTCGCAGAACCTCCTATCTTGTCAAAACCCATTACGGGAGAAGTTCTGTACTTGTACCTTGCTACGACCGAGCACGCCATAAGCGCGGTACTCATACGGGAGGGGGAAAAAGTGCAAAGGCCCGTGTATTACGTCAGTAAAAGGTTACTGGGGGCAGAATCAAGATATCCCTTGATGGAGAAGTTAGCTCTCAGCCTAATTCACTCATCTCAAAAGCTTTGACCCTATTTTCAAGCGCACCCCATCCATGTACTAACTGATCAACCACTAAGACAAGTTTTGTCCAAACCAGAAGCTTCAGGTCAACTTCTTAAATGGGTCGTTGAACTCAGAAAATTCTAGATCACCTATCATCCAAGCATGACCATTAGGGGGCAAGCCTTGGCAGACTTCATAGTGGAGTGTACTGGCATGGCCAACGATGAAGTTATAACCTTGGCCCACGAGCTGTGGAAACTTTACGTTGACAGGTCATCTAATGAAAATGGATCAGGGGCAGGAGTAATTTTGATCACCCCTGCATGAAGTCGATTTCACTCTGCCTTAAGATTTGACTTCGACGCGTCAAATAACGAGGCCAAGTACGAGGCTTTACTGGCGGGACTTCACATAGCCAAGGAGCTCAAAGCTAAAGCAATACATTGCTACAGCGACTCCCAGCTAGTGGTTAACCAAATCTTGGGAGAGTATCAAGCTCGTGGTACGAGAATGGTAGCATACTTAGAAAAGGAAAAATAAGCATTGGAGCATTTTGAGTTCTATACGATAGAACAGGTCCCCCGAGAACAGAACTTGAACGCAGACGCCTTAGCCAGGCTCGCTACCTCTACCAGGAATGAAGAACTAAATGTCGTGCCAATTGAACATCTCTTGGCACCTAGTATTGACGTGCCAGAGCAGGAGGATGTGTGTATGATCAATTACGAGCCTACCTGGATGACTCCGATAGTTGAATATCTCGAGATCGACATTCTCCTGGAAGAACGGACCAAGGCTCAAAAGTTGATGTATCAAATCCCTTGTTATATCATTGTAGATGGAATGATGTATAGAAGAGGATATTCCATGCCACTACTCCGGTGTGTGACTCCACCCCAAGCTAAGAAAATCTTAGAAGAAATTCATGAAGGGTTCTATGGAGACCATACTTGGGGGCATAGCCTGTCCAAGAAAATCATACGCCAGGGATGCTTCTGGCCTACCATCAAATCAGACTCGTTCGACTACGTAAAAAGGTGTGATAAGTGCCAACGATTCGTCACAATTCCTCGAGCTCCACCATCCGAACTAACTATGATGACCTCCCCATGGCCATTTACGGTATGGGGAATCGACCTCATAGGCTCCCTTCCGACCGGCAAGGGCGAAGTAAAATACGCAGTCCGTAGATTACTACACGAAGTGGATAGAAGCTGAACCTTTGGCGACAATAACCTCGAAAAAATTCCTTGACTTTGTGGTGAAAAACATCATATGTCGATATGGAATGCCAAGGAAGATTGTGTCTGATAATGGTACCCAGTTTGACAGCGATCTGTTTACCAACTTTTGCGAAAAAAATGGGATAATAAAGAACTTCTCGTCAGTGGCCCATCCCCAGGCGAATGGTCAGGTCGAAGGTGTAAACAAAACCCTAAAAAGTACGCTGAAGAAAAAGTTGGAAGAGGCTAAGGGAAGATGGCTCGAAGAATTGCCCCAGGTCCTATGGACATATAGGACCACGGTCGGTACATCAACAGGACATACCCCAATCTCTCTGGCATACGGTTGCAAGGCTATGTTGCCAATCGAGGTCGCAATTCCCACAATTCGAGCCCTTGCTTATGATCAAACCTCGAACCACTCTCAGCTCGAAGAAACTCTGGACCTGATTGAAGAAAGAAGGAACAGAGCTCAATTAAAAAATGTTGCATACCAACAGCGAGCTACCCGGTACTTCAACAAAAGAGTTCGAGATCAAAAATTCGGCGTGGGAGATTTGGTGCTAAGGCGTATATTCTTGGCGACACGGGATCCAGCAGCTGGCGTGCTCGGGCAAAATTGGGAAGGATCCTATCAGAGAGAGTCAATCATTCAACCAGGCATGTACAAGTTGGCAAGATTGGATGGAAGTTTAGTACCACGAGCATGGAATGGCGAACACCTACGACCTTACTATCAATAGTGTAGGAAGGATGTTGCCTATAACCATGCTTGTTTATCTGTACTGTTTTTCTATTTTTGGATCTTTTCAAATAAAGTTTGATTTCGTTTAATATGCTGTATTTTTTGCAATATCTCTTAATTTAATAACCTATGGTCACACTCATAGGATATTAAGGGGGCATCAGTGGTACATATACCATCAGCTTGAAAAAATAAAATAGCATATATGAAATGCATATAACTGTTTGGATATAACCAAACTGTCAAAAACATACAAGTGTTTGGATATAACCAAATGCGCGAAATGAGATAAGTTTGGATATAACCAAACTATCAAAACACATACAAGTGTTTGGACATAACCAAATACGCGAGCCAAGATAGTTTGATTATAACCAAATCATCAAAAGAAAAAAAAATGTTTGGATATAACCAAATATGCAAATTAGATTAAAAATATAAGTGTATGGATTACAAAACTAACACGACCTTAATAGGTTTGGAACAAACCAGCTAAAACTAATCGACAGTAAGTTGGAACATAACCCACTTCGTGCTAAGTCGAGATCGAGGCTGGAGTATCTTGCAAAACAATAGTTTCGACCTCATAACCTCGGAGAGCTAACCGAGGATGAGAAAAAGCAACTAAAAAGTAAGATACAACTAAACCATCTGCATTACATGCCATATAAGTACTTTCAGATGCATGGTAAAAGTAATATCCGACCTTGACAAATAATGAGATCGGAAGCAGATAATTTGAGCAAACGGTGCATGAATGCATTGAACCTCGAGCTTAAATCCAAATTATTTTTGTATGAATAAACAGGCATATGTGACACTTTAATTTAAATTGCACAAAATATTTCGGCTCAAGAAATGCAAAGCAAATGTATTAAAGTAAGTTCAAAAAAGTAATACTAGCTCTTTCACGAGCTATAAAATTGTCTCGGCCCCATGGGCATAAAAAATAAATCAAAAATAAAAAGGGCTATTACAAAAGATTCAAAGGGACACAATCCCGAGGCAAGAATTAAGAAGAAGCATTCTCCTTGGCCTTCTCAGCATCAGCGTTCCCTCCAGCTCTCTCCGCCTCATCTCGAGCAGTCTCCTCATCATCCAGCCAAGCTTGCCATTGAGCCACGAGCTTCACTTCAAGAGGGCCTAAGAAGCTGGTGTTGTTGGCCCAGATTCTATACATGGCCATGTCGACTGCCTGGTCCTTCTTCTCCTTAAACTCCTCAAGAAGACGACTCTTTTCACCGTCCATGATCTCGAAAGTGGCCACCTTCTCTTCTTCAAGCTTGGCATTGGTCTCCTTCACCCGGGCATTCTCCTGTTCAAGCTCTGCGAGCCGGGCATTCAGCTTTTCAAGCTCGGAAGACTTGGTCTTTAGCTCCTCAGCTCCTGCCTCCACCTTTGCCTTTGTTGCCTTGAGCTATTACAAAAGATTCAAAGGGACACAATCCCGAGGCAAGACTTGGTCTTTAGCTCCTCAGCTCCTGCCTCCACATGCTCGAGTGAACTTCGTTGTTCAGCATATAGTTGAGCTGGGCAGAGACAGCAAGAGTCTGGCATACAAAGAAATCAAATTAGCATACGGACCAAGTGTAAATACAGCTAATACTAAAAGATGAGGGAAGTTACCGCAGCAGTGAGCTAGATACTCTTCTCATAAAGCGTATTGCAGTCTCGAGAATTATTCAAGAACTGCCAATGAGGAGTGTCAAAGCCACTAAAGCTCTGGCCCACTCGAGACAGAATGTCCGAGCCAAGCGTAGCTCCATGGGATCTAGAAGCATTGTCAACTACATACTCATCAATGTGAGTAGAAACTGACAACTTGCGTGTTGTGAGAGCCGAGGGTTTTTTCGGAGGTGGGTCGAGTGTTGAGTGAACCATGATGGGAGGAGGTTGGAGCTCGACCGTAGTGGACGCTTCGACCTGAGGAGTCGGCTCCACAGCCGAACTCGTAGAAGCGGGAGCTGGTGAAGGAGGTGTCTTTTCAGTCCTCTTAAGGACCTTGGCTGAACGCTCAGACTTCCGTGAGCCTCTTGGGCGTTTGCTTCTTTTGGCTCTGCCACTCTCAAGGATGTTGTCAAGGTTGGAGTCCATCTCACCTGCACAGTTACACCACAATTTGAGTTATCGAAAAATAAAGTAACTCAACATAATGCAAACATACATGGCATAAAAAGACAAGTGGAGAGAAACCTAACTGGAACTCTCCCCCGAGCTTGTGCTCGGCGACCACGAAATTCCCCCATCTTCAGAAAAGACGGGGGGAGTGCCTTCCCTATAGGTGGAAGTCAATCTCGAAAGGTTCCTATAGTCGTTAGTCTCGTATTGGACGGCTATCCCATTCCATACCTCATTCAGGCTATACAGGTGTCGTATTTCCCGAGCAACCTATCAAACCTATGTACCCTATCATCTACCCAAGACCAAACATAGAAATGGTTCCTATCATCCTTACATAATATTAACCTATCGGATTTATGCTTTAATAGGGAGGGGGACCACATATTCGAGCTAAGGATGACTGTACCTTAATCATCCGAGCCCGAGCTTGAGGCCTTGTCATTTGCCTCATTCCCCGATTGTGGCCTCGCATCTCTCCTTAGGGGGAGGTTACCGGTTGGCAGAGGAACGAGCTCCCACTGGTCGTATTTTTTATTGGACTAGTTTGATGTAGATTAATCCTCTCCTAAGAGCCCACATGCCTGGAGCTTGCCTTCATGAAGGAGGTATGAGAGAGACCTCCTGCCAGAGGGATGCTGGAGCAAAGTCTCTCGGCGCTCCCTCGTCTCATTGGTGGGTGTAGGGCGATGATAGTTTGCTGGAAAATTAAGCACATTTTAGCTAAGCACGAGCGTAAAACAAAGTTCAAGCACAAAAAAGAAGGAGGTTGAAATACTTACGAATCCGTCTGAACGAACAGAATCGAGATGGGGCTAGGCCATCTATCCAGAAGAAGGCCTTCTTGAAGTCAGGAGGATGATTGGGAAGGTCTTCGAACATCTTCTTCTCTTTCGGATAACTCGAGAGGTAGTAGAAGCCGTCCCCTCCCCGAGCTCGGGAGGGATTGCTTTTCAAGCAGGAGAGATATAAAATCTCTTCTGGTGAAGGTCCTGCCCACTTCAACTCGTGATATAGCGACCTCAGGGCTGATAGTACCCTGTAAGAATTGGTGTTGAGCTGGAAAGGGGCCAGCCCAACAAAATTCGTGAAGTTCTTGAAAAAAGACTTCAAGGGAAATATCGCCCCTGCCTTCATATGCTCCTGGCTCCAAGTTTCCTATCTCAGCTTGCTGTAAGGATTTCCATCTCCTGGAGCGCGGAAACTCCGCTCATGGGAGGTCGGGGACGATACCTTAGCGAGCCTGATAGTCCTATACCGTGAAAGGCCAGAATATCGATTATCTAGCCTAGTGACGTAATCGAGCTCTAGTAATGCTCGGCCTCAAAATATTCTCTCCTCGGCTGCGAGGTAGAGGGTTCCCCCATCAGTGAGAACTGAAGATCACCTGGTTTGAAGGCGATTGTCACTTTAAGCGTAGGATCGAGAGGGATAAGTCTAGGCTCGGTGTCCGGATCTGGATGAAGGGCGACCCTTAGTCTTTTCCTTTTCCCTTCTTCGACTTCGTCTATCTGACATTGGAAGTGGTCTCGAGTGTCCTCTTACTCACGTCTCAATTTGTGCTCCCGAATTAAGTGTTGGTTGCGATTGAATGAAGATTTCGGGCTCGAAGCTACTGGTGAGTAAGGAATTGCGAACTTTGACCCCCACCACTTTCCCAAATTCTACGACATCTAACAAGAAAGCAAAAAGGTGAGGGCCAAGCCAGCAATAAATAAAGAGATAAATAGTACCTAAGCTCGAATGATCGAGACTACAAGGCAAGCTCGACCCAAAGGAAGAGACCAATCTCAGAGCGTGTATTCCACCGAAAGGAAGGGAGGTGGATCAGTTATGAGCAGACCCGAAATATTAGGGAAAAAAGGTGGCAGTTGTATAAAAGGTGATATTTTTGGGAATTGTGCATTCCTTAAAAAACCCTGATTTTGTACCCGATATCTTGGTGTGCAAGATATGGTTTCTAAAATTTGAAAACCCAGGAAAGGAACCATTTTTGGGCCTTCTTTCGCAGAAACTGGGTTTGAGCCTAATGTC
This sequence comes from Humulus lupulus, assembly GCF_963169125.1. Classification (NCBI taxonomy): domain Eukaryota; kingdom Viridiplantae; phylum Streptophyta; class Magnoliopsida; order Rosales; family Cannabaceae; genus Humulus; species Humulus lupulus. The sequence goes on from NC_084793.1 coordinate 61,976,124, forward strand.
TATCAGTCGAAGCACCCTAATCCTAGTGCACTAAACTAGTATAAATCCTAGCACTCACGGTGTAACAGAGGCAAAAGCATACAAAAAAAAAAAAACGTACATGTATAACGTATAGAAGCCATAAACCAAAAAATTACACAATGTGATCGGTGGAAACAGAGAAATAGATGATTGAATGAGCGGTTCCAAGTGCGATCTCACTGAATCAAAAAGTCCAACTGTGCTTTGTCTTCTTGGCTTGGAGAACATGCAAGAACTAGGAAAAGAAGTGTCTGGTTTTTTTTCTCTCTGAGAAGTTGAACGTGAAAAAATGAATGGACAAGATGAAAGGGGATATATTTATAGACCCTCAGGGACTGTAAAAGTTGAATTAATCTGAGCCATTGGCCAGATTCCATATCAGATCAAACAGCCAGGGACAAATAACATGATGATACCATAAAGCTGGCAGGCGAACGATCATGGGCAGAGTTTCAAGGCACTCGAGTACCTTGAGTAAGCAATACCCAGCTTACGCGTGTCCATACTCGAGTATGTGACAGAACGGTTCCCGAAGGAAGTAGTTCAAAAGTTTCCTTCTCATAGGATTCGAACTAATACTTTTGAGGGGGGAAAATGTTACACCCAGATTTCAAGACCCCCGAGATTGTGATCTCGAAAGCTGGACTCATCATTGTGAGCTCGAAATATCTGAAACGCATATGCATGGTGTCGAACCCTCGAATCAAGATGGTAACCTCGAAGACATTTTTTAACCTCGAAGTTCTTTCTGAGCTCGAAAGAACTTGGCATCGGGATACACCTGATGTCGGGTGTCTGCGGAATAAGTAGCCCAAGCTTGGCATGAGTATAAGCTCGGAGTGTGATAGCCTCGGTGGTATTTACCCGGTCCGAGCTGGTCTTGGGGAAAGTTTCCTAGCTCATAACTTATCTATAGACCTGGACTAGCATGATGCTGATTGCCGACCTCGAACGACTTAGTGGGTCATCTGATAAGAAGTAGTCCATGCATTTAAAAGATATTTATTGTTGTAACATCCCAACATTAAAGGGATATTAACAAGTCTGTTATATGCCTCCTGGTCTTCAGGGGACGTTTCCTTGTATATAGGAGTTATAGAATTTAATATCATTATTTTCATTAATAAATAGGAGTATCTTCCCGAAATATGTGGGAACGAACTCTGAGAACCCTCTATAAATAGATAGGTCATGAACATTTGTAGGGGACAGATCTTTGATATCTTGAGAGAATATCTGGAGAATTCATCCCTGAAAGATTTCCTGAAATTTCCAAAGTCTTAATAAAACTGACTCGTGGACTAAGCAGAGTTAACTGTTGAACCACGTAAAATTCTTGTTGTTTTACTGTATTATTCATCTGCGCCATAGTTCCTATTGTTTATTTGCTCTATGTTTTAAGTTGACGAAAAACGGCGTCAACACATTAAAAAAAATATAAGTAGTTATAACAATTTCAAAATATCTCAAAATAGTTAAATAAATTCAAATATCCATAAAAATATCTAACTAACAATATTCAAATTTCAAATAATTTAAATATTAAAAACTATAGAATAAAAAGATATTTATATTTTCAAATAAAAATTTAATAAAAATATTAGGAATTTAAAAGAAAATATCTTAAATATCTGATATCTTAATTCTAATATTTTAATATATTAAAAGATTTAAAATTAATTTGTTAGTCTATTTTTAAATTTGAATTTGAATCTTTGTAGAAAATATCTAATTATTTAAATCTCAACTAACAAAAATATCTTATTTAAAAAAAATTAATTTTAAATACAAAATCAAAATTGATATTTTTGGCTTTGATTATAAATAATAAATTTCCACAAATCTTACGTGGGTGGCGCGCGCGAGGCGTACGGGAGGTGCGCTGGTGTGCGCGTGCGCATGACAGCCAGTGCAAAAAAAATTCAAAATTTTTTTTGAGCCATTTTTCAAACCAAAACCATTTTCTAATTAATTTTTAAAATGTTTTACACAAAATAAAGCATATATAAAAATTAATAGCATAGAAAACACAACAAAATAACCTAAAAATTGTTAATAATCACATAAAATCAATATGCTTCATAAAAACATGAAAACCATCCAATTATTCAAACATATCAAATAATCCAATTTTGAACATGTTCATGCATGAAAATAAAGATTACCAAAGGCTCTGAGGCCAGTTGTTAGGAAAACTTATACAGGTTCTTAATTTATTTTCATGTATATCTAATATTAAACAAATTAATACGAGATAGCCTAAAACATGTTTCTAAAATTGAATTCAAAGAGAAACAATGAGTAGAATACTTACAGTATACGCAGCCGAATTAAAGAGTCCTTCCTTCAGTTTCTCTAACTCTTGTATCCTCTCTGTTGCAGCGTATTATCCAGAAAATGAATCGATCTTCTATTTTCTTCACCCTCTTCCAATATATCCTTAGAATCACCTAGACTAGTGTGGGAAATTCTCAACACATGAGATAGATATAGAGAGAAGAAGAGAAAATAACAAAGAGGCTTAGAAAAGGACTTGTGTTTAGAGAAAATCTAAAACTATCAGACCAGTGATTAAACTTCTGTTTTGACTTCTCTCTAAGCTCTCCTTTTATAGACTCAATTAGGTCATTTAATTTAATTAAAATAGAAATAAGATAATAGCCATTTTAAAGCCATAGGTCGAAATTATCATGGACTTTAGGCCCGTGAAATTTCCCATTTGATTATAACCTCATTGGACTTAAAATCAAGACTTGTATTATTTTCTATTGATTTAATTAATTAAATAATTATTTAAATCCTTTATCAAATTCATTATTTATAATTTGAACCTTGATTTAAACTTATTTATTAATTTAGATACCAATTTATCTTAATTAATAAATCTGCCATAATTTATCTTTTCTTCTAAAAAATACACAACTCTGTGAAACTATCCAAAATTGACCTGGTCAACTTTGATAATTCTAATTGATAATTAAATCAATTAATTGAGACTATCTAGATTTTTTTATCCAAGGTACAATGGGGACCATAGGCCTATGAAATCAAGCTCCAATAAGTTATCATAAATCTAGCAAATAAATTTACTAACTTATTAATTCCTCGTGACTCCACTATAGACTCGGAATTGCACTCTTGAATTCATAGAATGCTCTATATCAAATATAGATACGCTATTAATTATCCATTGTTACAACCATAATTGTCACTCAATCCTCTATAGATGGTCTACAATGAGATAGGACTAAAATACCGTTTTACCCCTCATTGTATTTTATCCTTAAAACACTTAGTTCCTCGTAAATGATATTTCAGTAAACTAATTTAATTATTGAAATGAGATCTCTATCATTTAACACTTCTTCATCAGAAGCTATAGATGTTCATATCTATGATTAACACTCCCACTCAATTATACTACCGAGTTCCCAAGATGTAAGTATGGGCTAGTCCGTATGGTAAGCTGGTAACGAACAAGTCAAAGAAGTCAAATAATACAATTAGTTAGAATACTAACCACTCAGAATTGAGATTGAATTGACCTATGGTCAACTATATGATATGACTAGAGTAGATAATAACAGTATGTTTACTTTTCTTATCAACTGTCAATATCCGTCCAGTCCGATGTAACAAATACATCTGATCTTATCTACTTTGCTAATGTTCTGGAAATAACATAACACCATAATGTGTAAGTAGACCATATCGTAGTTTGGCAAGTCAGTGTAAATCCTGTGCACTGACTAATCTTAGGACTAACTTATTTTGAACATATAATCATATTTATATTCCACTGCGATTATGTCACTATAAATAAGATTAGCTATATGCTTGGGATTTAATAAAAGTTTATATTAAACAAATAATCATGAAAATAAAACATGTGAGCAAAGTGATTGACCAAGTCAAAAAATGATTTCTATTCTTTTATTGATAACAATATGAGATTACAAAGAATTTGGGTTTTAATTAGGGCATAAAACCCCAACAATATGTTTATTAATACTTAGTTAAATACCATTTCAAAGTATTAATTAAATATATCAACTGATGATCATATACAAATAGATCTTAATCCTGAAGTTACTATGACCTCTTGTTTATGTTATATGAGTTCTTTTATTCACTCGTTAGGGTCTGTCAGAATGATCAGGCTAGAAAATTTTGTTTTGGAATTCATTAATGTAAATGGCTGGGGGACATAGTATACAAATATGGAATCTATACCTTTCTCGTAAGAGAATGAATAATTGTTCTCTTAAGTTTTGACTTTTGGGACTAAAAGGTTATTGAGCTCAAATTCGTAATTTAGTTATGAATTAACCTTCACTAGTAAAGTCAATGGTACTTAAGGAAACAAGATATAATTAAAAAGGTAAAACAGTAATTTTATTCCCGATTAATTATGAACCATTATTAGAGGGTTAATTTGTATGTAATGATTATATCAATGGACACTTTATTTTATAAAGTACTCAGTAAATAAAATATCTATAATTACAAGAGTGCAGTCTCATATTAATAGTGGAGCAATCATGAGATTAATAAATTAAGATTATTTAATTAAAGGGTTTAATTAATAATCTCAAATTTATTGGAGCTTGGAATTATAGGTCCACAGGTCCCCACAACGACTCTATCAACACTATTCAAGGCAAGAGTTGATATAAAGAGAAAAATGGTTGAAAGACATATTTAAGAAGAAATTTGTTGTTTGAGCCAAATATGCAATTATGTGATAATAGTGATTAATTAATTAATTACAAATTAGTTGTAATTAACAAAAATAATTATTTTTTTATTTTCGAAATTATATTAAATAATTAAATCAATTTTCGAAATTATATTAAATTATTAATTAATTATAATTTTCGAAATTATAATAAATTAAATATTTAATTTTGAATTTTATATTAGTTTTAATTAATTAAATATATTTATTTGATTGAGAGATAATAATCTGATAAGTTCAAATTGGATTTGAATTTAAAAGATTGATATTTACTCAAATGATTAATTATATTTGATAATTAGTTAAAAAAATATTTAATTAAAATTTGAATTAATTATCAGGTTGTTAGATTTTCATCTCACAAAGTAGTTTGAATAAATAATTAAATAAAAATAGAAAAATCAAATATCCCCAAAATATTGGATGGTACACGACCACACAGTCTATGGACTGTGTGTGGCGTGTACTGCATAATTTTCAGGGATAGATTTTTCAATTTTATTTATTTAATTAATTAAAAGATAAAATGTAAGTTGGTTACAGATTTTTTTTTTTAAAATTTGAATATTTTCTTTTTAAGTAAGACTATTCTATCTCTCCTTGAAAAAGATAAAGAACCAATCTCAGGCCTATTCTTTTGATCTCATGTGTTGAGTACATCAAGTTGAATCAGAAATTGACCATCCTTTATTCTCTAAGCTCCCACACACTTCTTGAGGTGTAGAGTACATTGTGGAAGATCTTGGTGTGAGTACCTAGGGGCAACTTGGATAGGAAGTTCGTTCAAATTATGAAAAGATAGCAAGGACACTTGATAGGCATCAAGAGGTATGTTTTCTAGTCTTTTCTTGCTTATGATTAATGTATGTATACTAATGGATCCGCATATTTAAAGGTAGTTTAAACATGTTACAAAATTTTTGTTGTCCACTGGGCAATACCACCACCATTCCGCTGCGTATTAGGAAACTCGTTCCTAACAAAGGCTACCTGAAATAAATAGCGCCAGATATGCTTGGCCAGCTCTAAGGATGGTTATACGGGGAATAGGGCAAGGGGCCCTAGTGTGACTCTATAGTCACTTGTCTGGATTGATTTCTTACACGGGTAGGGTTATTACTGCTAGGCATGTTGATTTCAATCCAGTGATCTAATGATTTATTGCTTATAAGTATGATTATGTTTTCTTACTGAGCCTCGGCTCACGGGTGATAAAAGGTGTAGGGGTAAAGGAAAAGAAATGTTGTACTAACCATGAGTTGGAGAGCTTTAGGGGCAGAGTGTACATATATGGCCTGCTCGTCTGCCATGGCCGGGGTTATCGGTTGGAATTAGGGATGGACCCTGATTTCACTGCCTATGTTGGCTTTTGTATACATTTTTGAGTTTGTAACCATTTTAAACTCTGTTGGGATCCCATATATTGAAATCAAAATCTTTTAATGAAACGGTTGACTTTTGACTGAATTTTTTAGTATCCGAACCTGTGGTTAGTTTAAATTACACGTATTAAGTCCAAATGACTCGTCTAATGAGTTAAGCACTATTTAATTACACAGTGTAACAGTCCTAGATTAGGAGGATGTTACATCGAGAAGCACCAAATGAGCAGAAACAGATGCAAAGCCCTTGGCCATTTGCAGTCTGGGGAACATACCTGATCGGATCTTTGCCAACAGGAAAGAAGGGGTCGGGGGGGGGGGGGGGTGTAAATTCTTCAACCACATATACACTTTTTCGCTTAAACAGAGATCTCATTCCTTGCTATTGGAATGGAGAACACCTACACAAGTATTATCAATGAACATTTCTTTTTAAGAATGGCCTGTATTTATTAGTTTTTATTTTTACATGTTTTTGAACAAGGGCTGGTCAATTATTTGGCTGGTCGCTTATAAGTTTAAGATCATTCGATCACTTGTACAAACCTGAATTTTGTCCATTTTTTAAGAGAAATAAAAAGAATTGTGCGCAACCAGTTATTCTTGCCAATTATTGTATTTTTTACAAGTATTTGCTCATTACGTGTGTTGTTTTGCTATATTTTCATAGTTATTAATAAGTATGTGAGAAGTAATGTTCGAATAGGTATTGGTCTATGGCAAGTGACCGAGCACCTTAAGCTACTCAATCACTTGGGGGCATATAAGATACTAAGGTAAGTAAAGCATATGAAAATATGTAAACACACGAGCAAAATAAGGGAAAGCATGCAACAACACTTAGAATATTTTTAAAAATTTGTAGATTTTGCCCAAAAATATAAAGTGCTATGCTAAGTTCGGTCATGCAAGCAGATGTTATAATAAAAATTATAATATTAACAAAGAGGTGTCTTTACACCACGAGCAATATAGCTCTGATGTAATTAAAAAACTAGTATAAAAGTAAATCTGCCTTGGGCAGTAAATTTTCTCAACATAAAATAAATAAAGAAATTCATTGAGGATGATTTTCTTGATGTGGCTGTTGGTTGACGGTCGCTCCAGCCTCCTCCTCTCCATCTGTAACGACCCAAAATGCTAATAGGATTTAGTACCTTGTTTAGTGTGCCGAGAGGGCATAACTGGATATACGCATGATTAACAGATTAAATGCGTGACTATGTGGCATGCATGATATATATGATAATGTGAGTATGATTATATGCATGTGTACGAGTATTAAATATGCATGTGGGCCCATTCTTGATAATTGGGGCATATTTGTAGTATTGGCCCATTGTGGGCATAAATGTTAATATATGTGAGTAAATGATTGAGACCACGTTATTATGTGTATATATTCTCAGTATACGGCTCGAGGCGATCTTAGTGAGCGATTTAGTGGAATAGTCACAATGGGGTTTAATACTCGGCTCGGGGCGAGCCTATGGGCATTTTGGGAAGTTTAATATATATTTGGGGTTTATTGAGTAATGGGTAAATATTTAGTAATTAGTTGGGCATGATGGGATTAATTGGCAATTGGTAGGATGACTTAAGGAATTAGCGGGAAACGGGGGGTAAAGTAACCATTATGCCCTTAAGGGCAATTAGGAGGCTGGGTTAAATATCAAGGGCAATATGGTCTTTTCCTTTTGGTTTGTGGATAGGCTCATTAGAAGCCTGTAGATTCAAAGAAATAGGCAGAGTATATTTCTCTCTCTCTCTCCCTCCTTGGTCGGTTGAGACTTCTCCCTTGGGTGGGCATTGAAGCTAGTAGAATACTTGGAGCAGCTGAAGGAAAGGCTAGGAAATTTGGAGAGTTGAGGCTAGGAGTAGACAAGGATCAGCTGAGGGAAATTCAATCCATCACTGAGGTAAGATTCTAAGCCTTCTTGTACTAAGTTTTGATTTGGGTTTAGATAGAGTTATAAGTGCTTGGTTAGCTTCTGAATTTTAGTATTAGTAAGAGTATGAATTTCTACTGATGTGGGGTTGTGGTTTCAGTATAATTGTTATGGTCTTGTGTTAAAATGGGTGGTTAAAAACCCTAAACTTGTAGCTGAGTTTGGTTTTGGTTTGGAGGTTGGTTAGGTTTGGAGCTTTGAGGATATGGTTGGAAAATATGCTGTGGAAACCCAGATATTCCGGGCTCGCAGAGGCGTGCCACGACTGTAATGCCCCGAATTCTCCGATATGGATTAATGGCGGGATTAGTAGGCCGGGAGGGCCATACTTGTTTAATTATGCCATTAATTGATAATATGCATGTATATGTGAATTATATTATGATATGATGTTATATGCGTGCATGTGGGTCCACATTTGAATAATTATGCTATTTTGATAATTTGGCCCATTGAGGGTGAATACGTGTATTTGGGTGCATAACTTGATTTGTGAATGAGATTCCATTATTATGGAGATATATTCGAGCTATTCGGCATGAGACGGTCATATAGGGTAGATTAGCGGTTTTGTCAGAACGGGGTTAATTTTGGGGTAATAGAAATGTTTATTTGATGATAAATTGGGAATATTTGAGATCAGGGTGAAATTTCGGAGGTTTTGACTATAATTTCCCCGGGGGTATTTTTGGGACCCCGAGCATTAGGTTTTATTTGAGGTTACTTAAGCTTGAAGTAGCTGTCAGATAGAACATATGATTAAAAAACTTCTCGTTCTCCCTTTCGATAATACGTTTTACCGTTTGAGCATTTTCGAAGATATCTCGAGTTCTAGGAGTCGGAATCAAGCGAGGATCAAGGCATATCGATCCTAGGAAAGATTAGAAGCTTCTTAACCGAAGGATTTGACGGAAAACAATCCAATCGAAGGTAATCGAAGTTTAAGTTTTGAGTTTTTCCAAGTTTCTAAGCTTTGAATTGATTTTGTAAATTGTTGAGTTTTTGGTTGGCTTGAACCTTGGATTTTGAGGGTTTTGGAGCTTTGGGAAGCTTGAGAACTTTGTTTTGATGATTGGGGAATGTTTAGGTATGATTTTGGAAGCTTGGAGAAGTTTAAAACATGTTTGGGAATGGCCCAGGGTCGAGGGCCGCGGCCCTGGTTCGATGAGGAAGAAAGGGGGTTTCTGTTTTGGCAGGGCGCCGCGGCCCTTGGTGTTGGGCACCACGGCGCTTGTTTTAGGAATTTTTGGGGGCCGCGGCCCATGGTGCTTGGGCCGCAGTCCTTGCCCTGTTTTCACCCCGTTTGCTCGTTTTGACCCCGGGAACTTAGCTATAGGCCTCGGGAGTGTTCCTACTACTTGTATTAGTTGGGATTGATCTTCCGGAGGCTAGATATTGGTGTGGAAATCTATGTTGACCATTATTGTTAATGATGTCCCGTGTTTGGTTATGATTAGGTGACCGCTAAAGGACTAAAGGTTGATCGTTCTCACGGGTCGTTCTTTTAATCTTTCTAGCTTGAATCTGAGGTAAGAAAACTGCACCCTGTGTATATGTGACATGCGTGATTATTATTGAGGCATGTTGATTGATAGATGTGGACATGGTTTGCCTATTGAATGCTAGCGAATGTTGAATACTTGTATATGTACTGACTAGTTAGGGATACTAACCTAAGAGTCAGAAATGGCATAGCGTCATGAACGCCGAGCCAAATGAAGATTAGATCTAATCGATATCAGCAAGAATGACTCATATGGAGTATTAACGTTGGACCGACCCTAAGGTCGATGAACTATAAGCGCTTGTCTGGTCTAAGACCAGTTATTCAGAGCCAGGGCATATGGCCCCGATGACTGTTTGTCACATGGCTAGGGAACGCTGTTCCAAGGTTATGACCCTGAGGTCATGAGGAAGGTTATGTTGGTGACCATTCACCATACACCTATCCTTTTCAAACTTACGAAAGGTTCACTTATCAGTTAAGCCCGAGGGACCTTAACGTCACATGGCTAGAGGGGCTTGTACCCAGTTTTGTGACTGTTGCGACTGTCACCTATTTAATTGGACTGATGGCCCTGAATGATTATTACGATCATTGTTGATATTATATCATGCTTTATTGTGTTTTCTTGTTGGGCCTTGGCTCATGGGTGTTATGTGGTGCAGGTAAAGGGAAAGAAAAGCTCACCTAGCCTTGAGTGGAGAGCTTAGGTGGTGATGTGTACATATGCGGCCGCTTGACCACCACGGCCAAGGCGTTCTCAGAGGAACTAGGGGGTTTACCCTATTTTTGCCGCTTAGGTCGACAGGATTGTAAATTTGAAACAGTAGTGACCATTTTGTACTGAGAACAATTTGTAAATGTTTTAATGAGCTCTGTAGAGCAGTTTGTAATGAAAATATCCATTTCCTTTTTATTAGTTTTACACCTTAACCTATTAATTACACGTAGAGCACGTTTTTGACCAAAGGACTCGGGTAGCGGGTCAAATTTCCAGTCCACCGTTCACCGTAACTGTTTTGGGGTAACCAGGGCGTTACAACGACCTAGCTTAGGGGCGCTGCAGCCCACATGCTCAGGATTCCCTGGGTGAGATCTCTGACTTGGGGGTGCGTCGCGACCCTAGGGGGCAAGTCGCGGCCCGCCTCCCCCCGATGCTTGAAGATTAAGTTTCTGGCTTGGGGGTGCATCGTGACCCTTAGGGCCAGGTCGCGACCCGCCTAGGGGACTTTGCCTTAGGAAGGTTTCTAGGATTGGTAAGGCTTGGGGGTTCGAATGTTGACGCTCAGGATGATTTCTACTACCCGGTTTAGTAGAAATCAAGGTCCTTGAATCTATCTTTTGTCTCCTAAGTATTTATTTGGGTTATAAATTGATGATTACCCATTGACCTCTGTTACTAGGTTTATCGCCAAGGATCAGGACTGAGGATCATGCTCGGGACCGTTCTGTATCCTCCACTCGGAGTTAAAGGTAAGAAAACTGCACCCTTCTGTGGCTGTGTTGGGACTAAGATTTCCTATATCTTGATGTATGTGTTGTGTAATTGTGAATTGGTTATGCAAAATATGAAATGATCGACCAAAGAGAGTTGGGCCTGATAAATGCGCACAGGACGCGACTCGGCCACTATGAGCCGGGGTCAGCTAGAAAAACACTGGACTCGGCCTAAGCAAGTCGGAGTTAGTTGAATAAACAGAGGGCTTGGCCTAAGGGTGTCGACCCTGAGCATTTGCATATTGATTGAGATATATTTCTGAATGTACATGTTTACTGTTATTAGTTTGATGCCTATGACTTGTTGAATTTCTGGATGTCTGTCTTACAATTGATTGGAAGCCATTGTTGCACTTTTATTGGGATTGTTGCTTATAAGCTATTGTCGGTTGAATCTGGTAAATTGCATTTACTGTTTTTATATTGTTGCTTAGTTGTGCATGTTGTTTTAGTTTTCTTACTGGGCTTTGGCTCACGGGAGCTACATGGTGTAGGTAAGGGAGTTGTTTATTGGACCACCCATGAGTTGGAGAGCTTCGGGGGCGATGTGTACATATGCGGCATGCTTGATTGCCACGATGGGGTTAGCTTGAGAGGAACTAGGGTTAAGCCCTGTTTTTGCCGCTTAGGATGACTAAATTGCATATGATTATCTTTTATCAATTTGTAAACTAATTTTTGGGATCCCGTGTATGAATTTAATATTTTAACGAAAAATAAAAATTTGTTGAGCAAATCTTTTATTATTTAATCGTGACTTAGCCTTTAATTAAAATGTTGATGGTGAGAACTCGTCAACGAATTAAGGTCAGAAAATTCAAAGACTTAACCATGAACTTATGAACGTAGGAAAATTTATGGAGACATTGAGAAAAATTTCAGAAGAGTCATGGAAGAAAACATGTATATTGCTCTTTGAATAGCCTGACATTACAAGAATTTTCCAACCCCTTAGTATGAGGGTGGAGGTCTATTTATAGCTTGGCTCTAATGGCCCCTGATACAAGGAGGTCCTAGGGGACAAGTAGGTACACGGGTACACTGTCATGGTAGTCGTACAGGTCATGGTGGAGCAGAGGATTGTGGTGTCGATGCTTGTTCATGGTCAGAGACATGTAGGTCATGCCACAACTCCTCATACTTCCACTACTTGCCAGGCACGAATGTTATAGTCACACCTTTGTCCCCCTCAGGGTTGTACATCCTGTACTCATGGGCGTGCCTTCTACCTGATGGTACTTCTTTTCTTTACAAGATATAAACTCTCTCCAAGCATCTTTACATTTTGCTAAGTCTTGGAGAACATTGTGAGTTCTTCACTAACATAGAATAGATTTCTTGTACACAGCCTCCACGTTGAGGTGTTCCTAGTATGACGCTTCCAAACAGGTGCGCGAGGCGTGAGATGAGGGTCTCATGGGAGGGAAGCTACATGGCACGCGAGACCGTGGCGCTAGATGGTGGTCTGATGCGAGTGCGAGGCCTTCCTCACGTGGCACATGGCATGAGACGGATCGTGATGGGCACGCGAGGCACAAGACGAGGGTCTCGTGGGAAGGCAGTTGCTTGGCACGCAAGGCCCTGGTGTGAGGCGAGGGTCTTGGGAGGTGCTGGAACTTGGTTTGATGAGGCACCATGTGGCTAGCGGGTCTTTGTTTGGAAAGGCTTCCCAACACACGTCTAGGGGTGTAGGCACATGTGCGTATTTTGGACCTTCAAGGGACTTTAGACACGTGATGTGGGTCTTTCACCGGTGTGGAATTCTTAGCATCCACACATTCCTCCAAGTCTATGAGAGAGCCTTTAGGCGCTCTGGTAGACTCTTCGGTATGGTGTCTTCAAACCCCTTGTGGTGTGAATGTGTTTCTTTGCCTTGGTAGTGTGAAGTAACACACTTTGGAATGGTGATCCTCATCATTCCTTGGGAGTAAATGTGAACCTATCATTTCGATTTACGGATCCCAATGCAGGTGTTTGGCTTTATTCTTGACCATAGATCAAATACTGAATTCAATGGCTAGGATGGGTTTGAGCCTCCTATAAATAGGTCTTTTTCTCAAGAATAATTTCTACACTTACTCCTCTTAGCTTGGTGGTACTTTTGTCTTCAATGCTTCCAAGAGGTGAGTGGTTTTATCCCTCACAAGGGAAATTTGTCTTTCTTTTCTCTTTTTTTTTTTTATATATGTAAATATCTGTATATGTGCTAGGAGACTAAAATATCTATCTCATTCTTTTTGTAGGTGTATACTTTTGACCCATGGTATTTCCGCAGCTGTGACAGTGCGCAACTTTACCCACTCAAGGTATGCCTTCACCCTTTCTTGTGCTTAATGGGTCTAAATTAGCATTACTTGGGAAGGGTTGTCTCGACCGGAGCTCTTCATGAGCTAATTTATGTATATGCACCCATTTGCACATATACCCTCCCTTGCACCTCGTAGTTGGTTGTTTCGAGCATTTGTGTCTAGAGGTTTTGAACATATTCCTTTGTATTTTGTAGTACACTTTCCACATACACTTGCACCCATTCACCAACGAGACACAAATTTATGGCATGTGAGGGGTCGTCTAGCATTCCTCTAGGGGTCGAGTTTGTAGACTTGTCCTCATACTCGGGGTCCCCTGAAAACAACCCTTACCAAAACTATGAGACCTTGAGGAGGGCCCGTATATGTCACCTTGAACACATGGTCGAGCTTAGGCATAAATTTTGGGTGGTGGAGAGCAAGATAGATTCGACTTTGAGGGGTGATTGAGTCCCTTTCTCCTTTAATCTTAATGATCACATTGCAAGCCTTATAGTGAACCTTCTTGACCTACAAATGGAGCTAGAGTTCATGGAGGGAAACCTCCCTCCTGAACCCTTAGTCCCGTGTTCTCCCTATAGTAGCCCTTAGGTCACCCCTGGTTCCCCTCAACCCTTGTCCTTAATCCACCCATGTTTGATGCTTCCACACCCAATGTCTCGGTGGAAAACTCACGCAAGAAGAAGAAAATTGAGGGTAAAGTGCTCTGTTTTAACCTTACCTTTTTCCTTTGGTTTTCCAGACATGTTAAACAAAATGAGACGGCAGGTCGCTCCCGAGAAGCCGGACTCCGGTCCTTAATTGGCGTCCACCATCATTTTCCACGTGTCAGAAAATAGGCTGCTAGAGTTGTCCGATAAATATCACATTAGTAAGGAGTACAAGCTGTATGTACCCTCCAATAAATGTGGCTGAAAATCCCCCCCAGGGCTATGTTGCTATGAGCGAACATATTTTGAAGGCAGGTGGGACCATTCCCATACACCCGTTCTTCATCATAGTCATGAATCACTTTGACCTTGCTCCGCTTTAGCTGGCACCCAACAGCTGGTTGACCTTAAGCTGCTTGTATATGGTGTTCATGAAGCTTAACGATTGCGCTCCCGCGTCCCAGGAGGTTCAATTCATGTACAATCTCATGCCCACTCCTAAATCTATGGACTTCTACTTTTTACAAAAAGCCAACTCTCAGGTCTCCTTGATAGAGGGTTCCATTTCTAACCCGGGTTCATGGAAGCAGGTCTTTTTCTTTGTGAAAGGTCCTCTTTCTGTTCGCAAACATTTTCACTCATCTCCAAGTAAGTACTTCAAGTCTTTCCTTTTATATTGAGTTTGTTATAGTGGAACTTATAACCATATTGATAACTGAGTTGATTGTTCAGAAAGTTTCAGTACCCCCGACGTTCTTGAGTCAGAGGCGGCGCCAGTAGATATCTTCCTTGATGCAAACCCTGCAACAAAAATGGTTGCCCATCTCTTTACTGTGGCCAACCTCAATCACTATGGTCTATCTAGGGTTTTGGAGCCCAACCTGCTATGGCACATTTCTGAGCAAAAGAAGAAGGCAAATTCGACAGAACCACACTCGGATGAGGGTGATGTTGAATGGGTGCCTGAGGAGGCTCACCTGAATCTAAACGTCCAGCTCGACTATCTCCAGCCTCCAGGGGACGCCCCTCTTTTGCTCCTATCGACCACGACATGAATTCTCATTCCCGAGATCCAAAGACCATGCAAGGGCACTTTGTTCTGCCTTCCTTTGATGATTTTGGTAATCTTCCTTGTGTCCTCGCTAGTCATGGCTATTCAAGGTACCATTCGTCTGATGTTCTTGCGTCTCCTCCTCGCTCGGTGAGTGGGTTTTATGTCCTTGCCCACCCGGGTGCTGCTGATTTGGAGAGGACATCCTGGGTGGGTCGCACATCAGCCCCTTATGTGCGAAGGTATGCCTTAGTTGCCGAGGGTATCCCCGAGACCGAGTGGAGAGGTCTCGAGAATTTTACCATGGCGGAGCTTGGGGAGACCCTTGTGCACTCCAAAACTTAGGTGAGTTCATGCATCTTATATTGGTCTTTTTTGTGTTTAGGTTCCTTGTCTGCTCACTTTTTTCTTCCTTGCAGGCTTCTCTGGTGGCTCAGCGCTTTGTAGATTCGGCATAGGACCTATCTTCATCCAATGCTGAAAGGGATCGTCTAGCGGTTAGAGTTCAGGAGCTTGAGGGACAGCTTGCCGATGTCAACCTCAAGCTGGAGAAAGCCCTGGCGAAGGCCTCTTCATCATCCAAGATGAAGAAGAGAGCGGAAGCTAAGGCTAAGGTGTTGCGGGAGAGGGTCACTCTCCTGGAGGCTGATTTGGTAGAGGTTGAGTATAAGTTTATAGAGCACACCTTTTATGGAATGTGGAGGCAGAATCATGGTTTCAACTTCTTCTCCTTTGGTGACCATGCCGTTGCCAAGGCAACCGAATGGAATGCTCATGGCGGGAGGTCTTGAGATTTCGTTTCAACAGTTTTTATTTTTTACTTCGTTTTGGTTGTATGCTTATTCGAACCTTATTATACCGGAGAGGTTTCTCCTAGTTTTTTGCTTTTTCCATCAGGAAATTTTTTAAGTCCTGTTGTGGTTGGTGCCGACTTTATCCTGCAACATTATCACGACTTTCTTCTTTTATATATATATGTGATAATTTTTTTTCTTTATGCTTGAGGTCCTTTCGAGCCCACTCCTGTATGCAGGAGTCAAAGGGGTTCGATAGGTCTCTTTTTTTCTTTCTAATAACTCGTTGATACTTTATTTGGAACAATAGTAATGGTCTCTTTGGTGCACCTTGATTGTATTTGTAAGGATATGTTGACCCTTTGGGTTCTAGCTATCCTTTTATATATATTCGTGTGCGCTTGTTATTTTTTGTGAGAAGCGTCCTTCTTGTCATTATGCATAATACTATTTTTTCAAGGGTCGCTTTTAGTACTCTTTTTGGCTAGACGGCTTGGTGGCCGCTCTAGGCTTATTGATGGATGCTCTTCCTGAGGCATTTCCTCTCGTGGAGGTACCAGCCTTTATAAGGAGGTTCTTCATGTACGACCTTTTGACTCTCTTGATGTTCATAAGGGTAGCTAATCCTCGCAAACTCAAGAGATTCTTTGCAAGGTTTTCTTCTTTATTTTTTTTTATAAGGGTCTCATTTAGGACTCTTTTTGGCTGTATACTCTACCCCCTAAGTGGTTGGCAAGATTTATATCATCGGGCACTTTCATCATTTTGCTCATGCACTTTGGTAATTCCAATTGGTGATAGGTACACGAGAGTTAGATACGTGCTCACGTAAAGGAGGAGTGTGACATGCCAATAAGAAACATATTCATTAAAAATGAGCAGAGTACATAGGTATCTATGGCAACATTGTTCTTACTACATACTAGGGCATCTAGGTTACCCCTACTAATTCATAGCAGCTTCTAAGGGGAGGACTCACAACTATGTTGGGGGGATAACTATGGTAACCCTTTGATTTATCGTACTAAAAGTGGACCTTTACCTGATGTTCCCTCTCAAATGCATATGCACAACCATCGATTATGATGTCCTCAGTGACTCTAGGGTTTAACTCATTTGGGTTTGTGCTCCCATGCACTACCATCGCCATAGGTTCTGGTGGTCTCATGACTGTGTGGAGGGACGTGTTATAACATTCCCTTGCTTCTTTCAGTTCCCCTTTCATGCTCGTTACCCCCCAGGAGTTGGAAATTTTATGGCCAAGTGGTATACTAGGTTATCTCCTTCAATTATCTCAGGGGGGGTCTCCCTAATACTGCATTGAAGGCCGAGGAACAACATACTACAACAAAGTTTGTCATTACAGTAGTCTATCTGGGCAGCTCTCCCATGGTGAGGGCTAACTCAATTGTGCCCAGGTGTTGCAGGGCTTTAGGTTCCTAATGCCCAGTCCCATCTTCTCTAAGGTTGGGCGATATAGGATGTCTACGGAGCTCCCATTGTCTACCAGAACCCGATGCACCTTCATGTTAGCCAGCTGTACACTTAATACCAAGGGGTCATTGTGTGGAAAATGTTCACCCCGTACGTCTTCTTCGGTGAAGGTTATTGAATCATTTTCCCCTTTAAAGTTTTTTTAGGGTCGTTGTTCTAAGATTAACATGCATGGGGGTGGACTTTGTCTGGTTTCCTTGGCGCATCTATCTCATCCCTTTCTCAATTCTCCTCCGAATCCTAGTCCTCCGAAGATTGTCCTCACCTCTCCTTGCACCTCTGGGGCTACATCTCATGCTTGTGGCGAGGGTGGTCTATCATCTGGTCTTTCATTTTCTCTTCAGACGTACATACCCAAGTGCCCCTGCACATGAGTTCTTCAATTTCCACCTTTAAATGATTGCACTCCGTCGTGGTGTGGGCAATGTCTTTATGATACAGACAGTACTTTCCAGGATCTCTCTTTGACCGATCTCTCTTCATTGATGGGGGTCTCCTGAAGGGGACCTAATTCTCGTTCACTACGAAGATATGTTCCCTAGTATGTGTTACGTCAATGTAGAAGGTGTGGGATGTTTGCCTAGGGTTACCTCCGTGTTTGTGCTTCCTCTGGTGCTCATCTCTTGGCCCTTCATACACTCTTTTCTTTTTTGCGTCATTCGAACCTTCAGGGGCTAAGGGCTTGAGAAGTGATGCCTTCAGGTTCTCATGGTCGTCTTTGACATGAATGTACTTTTGTGCCCATTCGTAGAAATCATGTAAGTCAGTGACCTCCCTCTTTAGCATGTTATCCCACAACTTACTACCCGGCCGCACCCCGGATGTAATGGTCATTTTTAACTCCCCATGGGTTAGGCTTCCTAATTTGGATGTCTCCATATTGAACACGTGGATATAGCTCACCAGGCTCTCTTCTTCTCCTTGTTTCATATTAGCGAGGCTGGTACCTGGCATGGTGTAATCACGCACAATGTGATGTTGTTGGATAAATTCATCAGAAAATTGTTGCCAAGACCTGATGGACTCTGACCGGAGTCTCTTAAACAACTTGTACGCGGGACCCTTTAACATGACAGCAAAACAGTGGCATCTGGCTCTGCTAGTAATTCCCCTTAACTTCATTAGGTCATTGAAGGCATCAAGATGGTATTTTGGATCTGTATTGCCCTAGTAAGGGGTCATGTGAGGCTCTTTGAAGTTAGCTGGGAGCTGAGGCTCTTCGAGTCCTCCCATCATTTACAGGGACTCTTGTCTCTCCTCCTTCATGGCCTTTTTTCCTTTCGTCTAGGAAGAGGCATGCTTGACTTTCCCCGTAGTAGGCCATTCAACACCTCTTGCATATTTTCTAAGGTGGTTTATAGCCTTTGATTCTTTCGATGTAATTCGCGTATCTCCTCTTCGTAGAATCGAGTCCTGGAGATCGAGCTTATGGAATGTACTCGGGGACTCTTGTCGGGTCTGCGCGTTGATGGACCCAGATCTTGCCGGCCGGAGTTCAGCACATGCGACGGCCTTGGGGGTGGAAACGCTCTGGGGCTCCTCGTAGGGGCAGCCGCTGGTCCTGGACAGTTTCCATCGGGCTGAATGGCTAGAGATGAAGCCTCCCTTTCATCTTCAGGAGCCCTGGGCTCCTTTGTGCATCAAAATTTTTGGGTGGTAGAGCATTCCTCATAGAGGCTTTCAGCTGATCTCCATCATAGTGGACCTCATCCTCTCACGAATCTCTCAGACGCTTAGAACGTCTTGGCATCTTTGTTTGCCAGAATCAATAAAAGAACAATGACTTGACACTTATTCTTCCCACAGACGCTGCCAAACTGTTGACGGTGAGAACTCGTCAACGAATGAAGCTCAGACAATTCAAAGACTTAATCAGGAACATATGAACTTAGGAAAATTTATGGAGACTTAGAGAAGAATTGGAGAAAATTCATGGAAGAAAACATGTACATTTCTCTTTGAATGCCTGGCTTTACAAGAATTTTCCAACCCCTTAGTATTAGGGGTGGAGGTCTATTTATAGCTTGGCTCTAATGGCCCCTAATAGAAGGTGGTCGTAGGGGACAAGTAGGTACACGGGTACACTATCATGGTAGTGGCACAGGTCGTGGTGGAGCAAAGGATTTTGGTGTTGATGCTTGTTCATGGTTAGAGACATGTAGGTCATGCCAGCACTCCTCGTACTTCCATTACTTGCCAGGCACGGATGTCAGAGTCACACCTCTGTCCTCCTCAGGGTCGTACATCCCGTACTCATGGGCGTGCCTTGTACCTAATGGTACTTCTTTTATTTACAAGATATAAACTTTCTCCATGCCTCTTTACATTTTCCTAAGTGTTGGAGAACATTGTGGGTTCTTCACTAACATAGAATAGATTTCCTATACACAGCCTCCACGTGGGGGCATTTTTTGGAAATAGGCCTTGCATAGAGAGGCCCTGCTATGTGTCAGCCTCGCGGTGTGGGGTTTGAAGTATCGGGCCTCCCTTGTGGTTGATGTGCATCTCTACGTTTAGGTATGTGGTCTTGGAATCCAGGCATATCAACGTTTGGGAATGCACGCCTTGAATATCAAGGCGTCTGTCTTCATGGGGGCCTCGCACCCAGATGAGCGAGATCTTAAGTCTTGTGTTGAGGAGCAAGACGCCAAGCCGCGTGTGAGGTGCCTACTGTGTGGCCGAGTGGGATGCGAGGTGCTTCCGTGTGGCCAAGGTGTTCCTGGTATGACTCTTCCAGATGGGCGCACGAGGTACAAGATGAGGGTCTCGTGGGAGGGCAGCTGCTTGGCATTCGAGAGTGTGGCATGAGATGGTGGTCTGATGTATGCATGAGGCCTTCCTCATGAGGCGCATGGCGGGAGACAGATCCTAACGGGCACGTGTGGCACGAGATGAGGGTTTCGTGGGAGGGCAGTTGTTTGGCGTGCGAGGCCCTGGCGTGAGACGAGGGTCTCGCGAGGTGCTGCAGCTTGGTTTGACGAGGCACCGCGTGGCTAGCGTGGCTTTGCCTGGCAAGGCTTCCCAACACACGTCTAGGGGTGTAGGCACATGTGCGTATTTTGGACCTTCAAGGGTCTTTAGACATGTGATGTGGGTCTTTCACCGGTGTGGAATTCTTAGCATCCACATCCACATTTTAAGTTCAAACATCTTGCTTAGTAAGTTAAACACTATTTTTAAACACACAGTGTAATGGTCTTGGTTATCCAGGGCATTCTTCTCCTCCTCCAAGCGAGCAACGCTTTGAGCAAGCTCAGACTTCCATATTTGCTCGGGAAGATAATCAAAGTTTGCACCTTGATTGTTCTTCCATAATATGTAGAAGCAAGTGAAGGTTGCGCCTTGGAACCTTTCCAGGTTGCTCGCGTTAGTCTCCTTGAGCTATTTTACATTGTTCTCCAGCTCGTTGGCCTCCTTCTAACTTGCGACCAGGTCATCTTGAACCTTGACCGCCTCATTGTGGTTAGTATTGGACACATCCTTATATTTTTCTTTTAATGCTATGGCTTTGTCCAAGTCCTTCTTGGTCTATTTTAGTTCCACGTTAAGGGCCTTGTTCTGGTCCTCTGCTATTTTTTGCTCTTCAACAAATTTGGAGTTATCCTCTTAAACACGTCACCACATGTTATTTATGGTTAGGATGGTCTAAGCGCAACATAAAAATTAAAGTTGTTTGTGAAAGAAAAAATAATAGTACTGATGTAAAAAACATAGAAAAAGTTAGAAAAAAGACTTATGTCGAGCATCTCGTTGAAACTACGACCAATAACCTGGTCGAATTTCAACGAAGGAAGAGAGGCAAAAGCCTCTTTGCTGAGTCAATGCTTGGCCAATTTTTGCAACTTGTCTATTGTGGAGCTGGATACGTTGGTAAGCATCTCATTTACAGAGGGACCTCCCACCTGCTCGGTGGAAGATTCAGGCTGAGGAGAGGGAGGAGGAGTAGTGGTCTTTGAAGGAAAAGGAGTTTCACTTATCTAGACTTCTTGCTCGGAGGTGCCCCACTAGTACCTCTGGCTTCTCTCTTGCTCGCTTTTCTTGAGCCAGCGATTTTGCCTCCAAAGGCGTAGATGTTGAAGGCGTTGTTGTCCTACATGACTAAAAAAAGGGAGAACAAATTAGTTAAAGTGTTCACAAAAATACATGAAGATAAACAAGGAAAAATTCAAATTATTATACCCGAAGTACAGTTAATGGTCGTTGCGTTAATTATGTTACTACTACTACAAACACTATCCTCGAAGAAATCTGAATTAAAGTGATTGGTCGAAAAAATAAATTTTCCATTTCTATCAAACATGCTATTAGGAATGGGAAACATATTTAAAAGAATTGAGAAATCCATACCACTTTCGTCCTTAGATGAATCATATACCCAACTAGGGTGCTCGTGTAGTTTTTGTTTCCCTTTCTTGTGGGAAAAGGGAATAGGACCTTGATAGTGACCCTAGCTGGTCGACGCCTAAGGGGTTGGGGGATATTTTGTGGCTGGTAAAATGGAATTTTCTCCTCAATGCCTTCTCTCGTGGCACTCCCTGTAGTCGATTCCCTCACATCTTGGTGAGGCTCCAAAAGGCCAACAAGCCTTAAATTATTTTCGGTGACCAACTCCTTGACACTCTTCTCAATAGAGGTCATGCTACCCAGGGACGCAACCCTCTCTACCATTCCTTGGGTAGGCTTTGGTCAGTACCATAGGCCTATATTCGACAAAACAGACTAATACAAATAAGAAAGAAACGACCAGAACTTTGAACAAATTCAGGAAGAAAAAATTACCTCCCCAAGTGAAGGAAAAATTGTCCACGACGAGATCGGTTGTGGGGAAATACTCCATTGAACTTGTAGGTTGTATCGGTCAGGGATGTGCGAGCAGATTCCTGATGGTAGAAATGGAAGAACCCTGTATTATTTTGGTTGGGGTTAGATTTGAGATCGAACAGGTAGTTGATCTCGTGGGGAGTGGCCTCAGGCCACTTTTTAGGATGGTAAAGAATATAGAGTGCAGATAACACTCTATATCCGTCCAGGGTCATCTAGAATGGGGCGACGTCAAAATAGTTCTCCACCCTCGGAAAAAATTATGCAAAGGAAAATTTTCCTTTGCCTCGATATGGTACCTCGACCAGGCACTGTAGGCACCACCAGACACATTTTCCCTTTGGTTGGGTGTTGGCATATATAAGTAATCCCACAAAGGCCCTACTTCTTGGGATACTTGGCCACCATCCTATTCGATATGATGCCAGGAGGGGCGAGTACCAAGGTACATCCTTTTTATGCCCTCTTTTACAAGAGCATGGGTAAGGAGCAGCTCAGGAGGCTGCTCGATTCTTACGAGTTGGGGATTTGTCGAACGACCCTCAGCATTGGCCGCATGTTGTACAACGTGAGGAGGGGATCTTTTTCTTTTTCTTTTTCTAGGTTACTTATTTTACACAGGCCATAGATGGTTTGGCTCTTTGTGGTTTTCTTCTGGTTCGGTTAAAAGAAGGAATTGGTCTGGATTTCTGGTTGATGGTAATGGATGTGGTGGAGCTTGTGGTATGGGAAAGTAGGCTGCTCAAAGTCTTCAAACAACAAGGAAAGGAGGTCTTTGTCTATTGGTCTCTTACCTCCCCAATAATCTTGCATGAATATCTGAGAAGAAGAAAGGGAAGTGAGAATCTACGACCAATAGAAGGAAAAGCTAAAGAGAAAATTAATGCTACTCGTGGATAAAAGATAATCTCTTATACGACCAATAATATATAGAAACAAACAGATTGAAGTCTACGAGTAGGGGAAGATAAAGATCAAAAAGTGAAAATAAATTTTCACTTTCAGATTAAGTGAGAAAAATCCAGATTTTTTCCTAATGCCAAAATTAAAATTTTACTTCGATATTGGACCAAAAATGAGTAGTTATACCCTCATTTACCCTTCCTAAATGTCTTTACACTCCTAAATATTGCATATAACACTCATTTGCACCCATAATTATACATATTCTTTACCTATAACCGATTATCCCCAAAAACATATCAAGAACTTCAATATGATAGTTACGAAAAAGAGATGATTCCTAGTAGAAATGCAAGAACATTGCTACAAAATAGATAAAGTTGCTCGAAAACTTACTTGGAGTAAGGATTACTATAGAAATTGCTTGGAAATCATCTAAAAATTCTTGGAAACTGTTGCAAGATGATTGGAAAATGCTTGAAATTTTCTGGAAGTTCTTGAAGAGAGAGAAAGTTAAGGTAAGAAATGAAGGGAAAGGAAGAAGTCTATTTATGCTAATCAAGGTAGCTGACAAGTCATGAGTGAAAAGAGGGTTTTGGAACATTGGAAAACGCAAGATTTCAAATCCTTCCTTAGAAACCATAAATTTCTAATTATTTACCTTTTCGAGGAAGTAAAATTACGGTTGGACGTGACAGGCCAGTGACTGCTGGTCGAGTAAGTTTATTTAATGCTAATCGTATCATAATAGACTCCGGGGGAAAAATTTTCCTTAAAAGTTAGCATGATGATGTGGCATACACATAAGGCACGTGAAAGGCACATGACAAGTCATTTATGGAAGTCTGGTCAATCCACAACTAGACAGGAAAAGGAAACATGCTATCAGACACGTGTAGGAGTTATGCAGAGCAGCAGGAAAAGAAGTTTGTCAAAAGACATGTGAACAAAGCTGCTCGATGGAACACAGTTAAAGCTCAAAGTTCTTTAAATATATAGATATTTGCTGGATATCAGTTATTTCAAATGCAAAGTGTATTATTTACATATTATTTTATTACTTGTTGCACAAGTTACGCAATGCCCATGGCCAATCTTTGTATGTCCTTGAGTCTATGAATAGAGACCCAAGAATTCATTGTTCATTACGCATTAGTTCTTTATTTCCAGAGAGTTCATAAGATTTGAGTGTTACTATACACGTTCTTGTACCCTTCTTCCTAACGTGTGAAACTTGACGAACTCTATGCTGATCGCAGGTTTTGGGGGATTTACATTAATAAGAGTACTAAGTGCTGTAGGTCATTACCGACTATCGGGGTCAAACCACTATAAATCTGTGTGTTGTTTATTATTCGTTAATTATTCTTAAGTTCAATTCATATTTTATATCGTTTATTTGACTCACTGTCGCTGGACAATTCGAGGGTCAACACATCTCGAGCCACTAACAAAAATATCCCACCCCAAACAATACTCTTCCATATGTAAGAGGCGCTATAAGCCACTTTTGAATCCAAGAAACTACTATCAGGGTGGTAGAGGCCTTTAATCACTTGGGCAGCATGAGATAAAGGATTGTTATGGAGCCTCCAAAGTTTCTTCGCTAGAAGAGCTTGATTGAATAGAATAAAATTGCGGAATCCCATTCCTCCATCATTTTTGTGCCAACATAATCTATCACATGTACACCTGTGGATATCATCTCCAAACCACCAAAATCGAGTGCATAGTCTATGAATATCCTCAATGAGAGAGACAGGAAGTCTAAACAAATTCATAAAATAAGTTGGTATAGCTTGAATAACAACTTTGAGTAATACCTCTTTTACACCATCAGAGAAAAGTTTGGAATTCCAACTAAAAAGTTTGTTCCAAATTCTTACTCTTATTGATTGAAATAAATTCTTCTTGGATTTATCAGCAAAGCAAGGGAGTCCCAGGTATTTTCATCGCAAATGATAATGTTGACCTCGAGGATATACGCCAAAACTATACATTGATCACTGGAAACTTTAGAACTAAAGCAAATCGCAAATTTGGAGAAATTGACAAGCTGACCAGATGCTTGACTGTACCATCCCTGAATCTCTTTGAATTAGATACAAGTTGTTTAAGAAGCCTTAAAGAAAAACAAGCTGCCATCAGCAAAGAACAAATAGGAAATAGAGGGCCCATTTCACCCACAAGCTATACCTTCTATAATACCATTAGCAATATCATGTCGTACAAGAGATGAGAGGCATTCAAGAGATAATAGGAACAAAAATGGAGAAAGTGGGTCTCCCTGACGCAGACCATGGTCAGGCTTAATACTACCAATTATTTCACCATTAATTAGAAGAGAATAATGAACTGAAGAGAGGCAAGTGAGAACTTTTGAGATCCATTCTGAATGAAAACCCAATTTTTCCATAATGCTATAAAGAAAAGACCATTCGACCCGATCATACGCTTTGGACATGTCCAAATTGATGGTCAACACACCTTGTTTGCTCCCTTGTCTTCTCTTGAGAGAGTTGACACATTCAAAGCCTTTAAGAGTGTTATCAATGATAAGCCTACCCAGTAGAAAAGCGCTTTGCTCCTCGCTAATGAATAATGGTTTCTCCAAGTATCTCCCTCAATCTATTAGTCATAGCCTTGGAAATAAATTTTTATATCACGTTACATAGACTAATAGGCCTGAAGTCAGTGGCCTTAGAGGGATTGTCACATTTAGGAATAAGCACAATTAAGGTCCTGTTGATATTTCAATTAAAACTATTGTATCATCCTGGGTAACCAAGATTGTTACACTGTGTATTTAAAATAGTGCAAGACTAGCTAATCAAGTCATTTGAACATAAATGTATTTCTAAAGTCAACTGACAAGTTAGGGTTAAAAGATTTTGATCATAAAATGGTTAATCTTCATTCAAATAAAAGTTTGATACATGGGATCCCAAAAAAAATATTAACATGGCGGATACAACCCTCAAAAGTTAACACAATAGTAGCTAGTCTAAATGGCAAAATACATTTTTGAGCTCTAATCCCTGTAAATCCCTCGGCCATGGAAGTCGACAAGCTGCTGATGTACACTCCGCCCCCAAAACTCTCCAACTCATGGGTGGTCCAACTTTCCCTTGCCTTTACCTGCACCACGTAGCACCCATGAGCCAAGGCTTAGCAAGACAACTTTAATCAACAAGCATAGACAATAACAGAAAGTGCATGGTAAACTTTAAATCAAGTAGTTCAACCAACAACATGGTACAAGCAACAAGTTAGGCAACAGTAAAAAAATACTACCAAATATATAATTCAATCTTTAATACAAATGTTTAGGTGTCGGTGCCCTTAGGCCGAACCCTTTGGTTATTTAGCTGATCCCAACTCGCTTAGGCCGAGCTGCATTCAGTACGCGTAACATCAACCCCGACACCCCTAGGCCATACTTATAGACATAACAGATATATAAACTACAGAATACACATATGTTCATTCAAATGGAATCTCAGTCCCGTTCACAACTACTTGGGTGCAGTTTTCTTACCTCAAGTCACGAGCGAAGAATGCAGAGCGATCCTGAGCATGATCCTCACTTCTGAGGCTTAACGGTAACCTTAGTTACAAGCGACAATGGATAACCATAAAAATATAATCCAATTAAATGATTTGGAATCAAATACTAACCTTCGAAACCTTGAATTATACTAAAATGGGTAGTAGAATTCATCCCGAGGGCTTAGGTTTAAATCCCTGAGCCTCTCTGAGCCTAAAAACCAACCTGGGCTATGGCTTCCTAGGCGGGCCACGACGTGGGCGTGACTTTCCCCTCTAGGGTTGCAGCACGCCCACAGGTCAGCAAGCCCCCAAGGCCTTCTGGGACACACGGGCCACGACACCCACGAACTAGGTCATGGTTCACCCCCGTGAACCCAGAATTCCCTGGGTTTCCACCAACCTTTCCCAGCTCAATTCAACAAAAATTCCCTTGCAACCTTCCACCAAACCCAGAACCAAGTCTAGGACTCTTAACCACATAGTTTAGATATAACAAATCACCCCAAAACCTACTGAAATTACTACCCCAAATAAGAAATCAATCAACATCCAAAAACCAGTCTAAAATCAACCTAACAATCTGAATTCCCAGTAGAAACAAGATAGAATTCTTACCTCAGTTTATATCCTCAATCCACAGAAATTGCTTGACTAATCCCGGCTTAATTTCCCAGACTTCCCTGCTTTTGACGGTAGCAACTCGTCAACTAAGTTAGATCAAGAACTTTGTTAGTTGTAGAAGAACCAAACTTAAATCATCTGAACTTCCAGCATATTTTCTGATGACTTCAAGAACACAAAACGTAAATGCTAGAATTTATAATGGAAATTAGAGAGAACGTAGAATGTATGTTTTCATTAGCAATGACTGGTTACAAAACTATCAAAATTCGAAACCTTTCTCAGGTGAAGGGAGGTCATATTTATAGTAGGGAACTACTAGCTCACTGTACATGGTGTTCCTTGGGGAACATGACCCTGCATATGCAGTCTACAGATAATAGTAGTGCCAGGAAGGTGGTGGTCGACTCTAGTACATGCCAAGGGTCTGCGGAAGAACCTCAATTTTAGTACCTGGTTGTACCTCCACTATCTGTTTAGTATGAACATCAGAGGCTGGCTGGGAATGACAACATTAGGTACCTTGCTTGTACGACAATTACTTGTTTAGGGTCGTACCCCCGTACGTACTTCATACTTGCATGATCTCTTTAGGTCATGTGTGGGTTCTTATCCTCACAAGGCGTCCTATTCTTTTAACCTTTGAATGTTTAAGTCCTTATGGGTCCTCATGGATGACCCACCCCCAAGAGGCATGGGAGGCAAGAGCCTTGCATGCTGCCTGACACGGGGGGGGGGGGGGGGAGACCATGTGCAAAGCTATACCTCGTGAGATGGGGACCTTGTGGCGTGAGACGGTGCTTCGCAAGGGTGAGGCCTCATGGTGCGAGACTGTGCCTCGCGAGATGGGGACCTTGTGGCACGAGACGATGTTTCGTGGGAGTGAGGCCTCGTCACGCGAGACATGCCTCGTGAGATGGGGACCATGTGGAGCGAGATGGCGCTTCACGGGAGTGAGGCCTCGTGGCGCGAGACGAAGGCCTTGGGGTGCGAGGCGGTGCTTTGGGCTTGGTTATTTCCTTCCTGAGCTCATGTTGTGAGGGTCACAAGGCAGGGACCTTGTGCCACTAAAATTTTTGCATCCACACTTTCCCTTAGTCTATGGGAGGGCCTTTAGGAGCTCCGATAGACTTTTTGGTATGGCGTCTTCAAGCCACTTGTGGTTTTAGCGTGAATCTTTGTTTGGTTGATGTGAAATAACACACTTTGAGGTGGTGATCCTCAAGATTCCTTGAGGGTAAATGTGAGCCTATCATTTGGCTTCGCGAATCCCAATGTGGGTGTTTGGCTTCTTCTTTACCATAGATCAAACATTGGATTCAATGGATAGGATGGCTTTGAGCCTCCTATAAATAGGTCTTATTCTCAAAGACAATTACTACACTTATTTCTCTTAGCTTGGTGGTCCTTTTGTCTTCAAAGCTTCAAAGAGGTGAGTGGTTCTATCCCTCACAAGGTCACTTTGTCTTTCTTTTTTCTTTAATATTTTTTATAAATATTTATAAATGTACTTGGAGACTAAAACTTGTATCTTTCTATCTCCTTTCTTTTTGTAGGCGTGTACTTTTGACCCTCAGTACTTTTGCAGCTGCGACGGTGCGTAACTTCACCCATCCAAGGTATGCCTTCACCCTTTCTCGTGTTTAATGGGTCTAAATTAGCGTTATTTTGGAAGGTTGCCTTGGCCAGAACTCCTTGTGAGCTTATGTATTTTCACTCATTACCACGTATAACCTCCATTGCACCCCGTAGTTGATCATTTTGAGCACTTGTGTCTAGAAGTTTTGAGCTTATTCCTTTGTATCTTGTAGTACACTTTCCACATACAATTGCACCCGTATTATCAACGAGGCGCGACTTTATGGCATTTGAGGGATCGTCTAGTGCTTCCTCGGGATTGAGTTTGTAGACATGTCCTCAGACTCAGGGTCCCCTAAAAACAACCCCTACCAAAGATATGACACGTTAAGGAGGGCTCGTATATGTCACTTAGAATGCATGGCTTAGCTTAGGCAAAACATTTGGGTTGTCGAAAGTGAGAAGGGCTTAATTCTAAGGGGTGATGGAGCCCCATGTTCCTTTGATTCTGATGTCTACCTTATAAGCCTTAGAGTGAGCCTTCTTGACCTCCAAAAGGAGTTGTAGATCATGGAGGGCAACCTCCCTCTTGAACCCTCACCTCCGCATCCTCCTAGAAGTCCTGAGGTCGCTTTTGGTTCCCCTCAGCCTTTGTCTTCAGTTCATTCTTGTTTGATGCTCCCACACCCGATGTTTCGATGGAAACCTCTCGCAAAAAGAAGAAAATGGAGGGTAAAGTGCTCGGTTTCGACCTCACCTTTCCTTTGATTTTGCAGACATGTCGAATAGAATGAGGCGACAGGTTGCTCCCGAGAAGCTGGACTTTGATCCTCTTCTGGCATCCACCATTGTTTCCAACTGGTCGGAGAACAGACTATTAGAGTTGTCTGAGTAATACCATATTAGTAAGGAGTAAAAAATGTATGTACCATCCAATAAATGTTGGGATAATAACCCCCCCTCCCCAGGGCTACGTCGCTTTGAGCGAACATATTTTGAAGGAATGTGAGACCATTCCTCTACACCCATTCTTTATGATGATCTTGAACCACTTTGAACTCGCTCCACTCCAAATGGCACCCAACAGTTGGTTGACCCTGAGCTGCCTGTACATGGAATTCATGAAGCTTAATGGTCGCGCTCCCACAGCTCAGGAGGTGCATTTCATGTATAACCTCATGCCCACTCCTAAGTGGAAGGGCTTCTACTTTTTACAAAAGGCCAATTCTCAGTTCTCTTTGATTGAAGGATCCGTTTCCAACCCAGGTTCGTGGAAGCATGACTTTTTCTTTGTCAAAGGTCCTCTTTCTATCTGCTTGCTATTGTGGACTTATACTCATCCTGATAACTGAGTTAGTTGTTCAGAGAGTTTTACTATCCCTGAAGTTTCTGAGTCGGAGGCGGCGCTGGTGGATGTCTTCCTTGATATGGACCCTTCAACGAAAATGGATGCCCATCTTTTTACTGTGGCCAACCTCAACTATTATGGTCTATCCAGGGTTTCGGAGCCCAACCTGCTATGGCACATTTCTGAGCGAAACAAGAAGGCAGCTCCATGAGAACCTCACTCAGATTAGGGTGATGTTGAATGGGTGCCTGAGGAGACTGCACCTGAATCAAAACATCCAGCTCGACTATCTCCAGCCTCCAGGGGACACCTTTCTTCTGCTCCTATGGACCGCGGCAAGACTTCTCCTTCCCACGCTCCATAGTCCATGCAAGGGCGCTTTGTTCTTCCTCCTTACGATGAATTTGACAATCTCCCTCATGCCCTTGCTAGTCATGGCTATTCCAGGTACCCTTCATCTAATTCTCTCGCGCCTCCTCCTCACTCAGTGAGTGGGTCATCTGTCCCTGCTCACCCGGACGCTCTTGATTTGAAGGGGATGTCCTGGGTGAGTCGCACATCAGCCCCTCATGTGGGAAGGTATGCTCGGGCTGCCGAGGATATCCCCGAGACTAAGTGGAGAGGTCTCAAGAATTTTAGCATGGTGGAGCTTGGGGAGACCATTATGCACTCCAATACTTGGGTGAGCCCATGCATCTTACATTGGTCTTTTTTGTGTTTTGGTTTCCCTATTTGCTCACTTTTTGCTTCCTTGAAGACTTCTCTGGTGGCTCAACGCTTGATCGACTTGGCACAGGACCTATCTTCGTCCAATGCGAAAAGGGATTGTCTTGTGGCTAGAGTTCAGGAGCTTGGGGGGACAGCTTGCTAATGCCAACCTCAAGCCAGATACAACCTTGGCGAACGCCTCTTCATCATCCAAAAAGAAGAAGAGAGCGGAAGCCCAGGATGAGGTGTTGTGGGAGAGAATCAGCATCCTGGAGGCAGATCTTGTAAAGGTTGAATACAAGTCTGTGGAGCGCACCCTGTATAGAGTGTGGATGCAAAATCCTAGTTTATACTTCTCCTCCTTTGGTGATCATGTTGTTGCCAAGGCGACTGAGTGGAATGCTCATGGCGGGAGGCCTTGAGATTTCATTTTTAAAGCTTTAATTTTCCCACTTTGAGTTGGTTGTATAATTATTCAAACCTTATTATACCGAAGAGGTTTCTCTAGGTTCTTAACTTTTTCCTTCGGGAACTTTCTTAAGTCCTGTTGTGGTTGGTGCTGACTTTATCCTGCAGCATTATCACGACTTTTTCTTTTGATATATATATATGTGTGTGTGTGTGTGTGTGTGTGTGTGTGATCTTTTGTTGTTGTTTCTTTATGCTTGAGGTCCTTTTGAGCCCAATCCTATATACAAGAGCAAAACGGGTTCGATAAATCTCTCTTTTATTTCTGATAACATGTTGATGTTTTATTTGGACCAGTAGTAATAGTCTCTTCGGTACTCCTTGACTATATTTGTAAGGATGTGTTGTCCCTTTGGGTTCTAGCTATCCTTTTATCTATTTTCGCACGAGCTTGTTATTTTTTGCGAGAAGCGTCCTTCTCATCATTATGTAGAGTACTATTTTTACAAGGGTTTCTTTTAGGACCCACTTTGGCTAGACGGCTTGGTGGCCGCTCTAGGCTTATTGGTGTGTGTCCCCCTTGAGGCTTTACCCCTCGCAGAGGTGTTTAGCCTTTGTTGTGAGGTTATCCCTGTAGGATCTTTTGGCTCCCTTGATATCCATAAGGGTAGCTAACCCTCATGAACTGAAGAGGTGCCTTGCAAGGATTTCTTCTTTGTTTTTCTTATTCTTTGCTATATACTCTGCCCCAAGTGGTTAGCGAGATTTATCTCATCAAGCACTTTGATTGTTTTGCTAATTTATATTGATAATTTCAATTAGAGATGGGTATACAAAAGGTAGATATGTGCTCACGTAAATGAGGAGTGTGACATGCCAATAAGAAACATATTCTTAAAAAATGAGTAGAGTACATAGATATTCATGGCAACAATGTGCCTACTTCTTACTAGGGGATCTAGGTGACCCCTTTAATTCATAGCTGGCTCTGAGGGGAGGACTCACAAATATGTTGGGAGATTAAGTAGGGTAACCTCTTTCATTCATCGTACAAAAAGTGGAGCTTTACTCGATATCCCCTTTCAGGCTCATATCCTCAGCTGGCCACGTTCTTCCTCTGCTCGAATGCATTCTAAAGCTCTTTCATTGAAGTTTCCTATGTCCCCAATTTCTTTCTTGAGCATACTTTCCCACATTCTGCTCTTCGGATGTACCCCTGCAGTGATGACCATTCTTAACTTGTCATTAGATAACCTTCCCACTTTGGCTACCTCTGCATTGAAGCGCTGGATATACTTTCCCAAGCTTTCATTTTTGCCTTGCTTTATATTGTGTGGCTCCTAGTGGGTGTCACATAGCCAGGGAAGGCGCATTGTTGCGGGAGACATTCCCCTCCTCCAGATGTCGTACGCGATTTTTTGGACTTAGATGGGAGAGAGTCTTCTAGGATCTCCTCCGAAAGTGGAGATTTTTCCATAGACTTATTGGCTTCTAGGTTCCTTTTCTGCGCAACTGCTATTTGTTTTCTAAGGTTCTTCATCATGTTGCCTAGCTCCTCCCTCCTCCTATTTATCGAGTTTAGAAGGTCGCAAGCATATAGAGCTTGGGTCTTTCTCTCCTCCATGAAAGAATCTTTGAGGACCTTCTTTCCTTTCACTGCATCTTCTCTCTGTTGGGACATGCCCCTCTTGTCCCCCGACTTCTTCTTCGAGGAGGTGGTATTCGGATCATGCGTGTGCCCCCCCACTTCTTTAACGCATGTGTGGCAAGGAACCTTCATGGTGCTTCAGACTTGGGAACTACTCTCTGGAAGTTGGATTTTCCCATCGTCAATGGGGACGATCGTTTCCTTTTTTCCCTGTTCTTCTCCAACATTCATGGTGGAAGGTACATCGGATTTTTCTTGTGCCATTTAGTAGAGCACTTCCAGCATTTTTTTCACTGTCTCTTCTAATTTCTGATTTTTTAAGCGTAGCTCATTAATCTCTCTCTTTTCTGTTTTGATTCTAATCTCCCCAGCAACCTGGGGGTCTAACTCATGCGGGTTTACGCCTCCACGCACCACCATCACCAGGGACGTGCTATAACATTCCCTCGCTTCCTTCTGTTCCCCTTTCATGCTGGCTATTCCTCCAAGAGTTGGGAATTTTATGGCTATGTGGTATACTAAGGTTATTGCCTTCAATTCTCTAAGGGATGGTCTTCCTAATACCGCATTGAAGGTTGAGGCACAGTTTACCATGACAAAGTTTGTCATTATAGTGGTTTGTCAGGATTGCTCACCCATAGTGAGGGCTAACTCGATTGGGCCTAGGGGCTATATCGAGTCCCCTATAAACTCATACAGGGAGGAATTGAAATACTTTAGGTTCATGATGCTCAGTCCCATCTTCTCTAAGATTGGGCAAAATAGGATGTCTATGGAGCTCCCATTGTCCACCATGACCCGATGCACCCTCATGTTTTCCAGTTGTACAGTTAGTACCAAAGGGTCATTGTGCAGAAAATGCACACCCTGTGCGTCTTCTTCAATGAAGGTTATTGAGTTGTTCTCCCCCTTAAAATTTTTTGGGGGTCGTTGCTCTAAACTTAAGATGCATGGAGGTGGACTTCGCCTAACATATCTATCTCGCCCCTTCCTCGATTCGCCTCCGAATTCTGACCCTCTAAAGATTATCCTAACCTCTCCTTGCACCTCTGGGGCTACATCTCATGCCCGTGGTGAGGGTAGTCCTTCTTCTGGTCTTTAATTTTCTCTGTGGACGTATTCACCCAAGTGTCCCCTGCGTATAAGTTCTTCGATTTCTGCCTTTAAATGAGTGCATTCTACCGTGGTGTGGACAATGTCTTTATGATACTGAAAATACTTACTGGGGTCTCTTTTTGATCAATCTATCTTCATTGGCGGGGATGTCCTGAAGGGGACCTGATTCTCGTTCCTGACGAAGATATGTTCCCTAGTATGTGTTAAGTCAATATAAAAGGTGTATGGGGTCTGTCTATGTTCACCTACACGTTAGGGTTTCCGAGGATGATCATCTCTCGACCCTTCATAGGCCCTCTTTTTCTTTGTGCTATTTAGGCCTTCACGGATTGATGTTTTTAGGGATGACTCGCCCTTCCCAACCTTAAGACTCTCGTGACCATCCTCAACACAAATGTATTTTTGTGCCCGTTCGTAGAAATTGTCTAAGTCGGTGACCTCCTTCATTAGCATGTTATCCCACAACTTACTATCCGAGCGCACTCTGTCTGTAAAGGCCATTTTTAACTCCCTTCGGGCCAGGCTTCCTACTTAGGGTGCCTCCATATTGAACCTATGGATATAGCTCTTTAGGTTCTCACCTTCTCCTTGTTTTACGTTAGCGAGGCTGGTGCCTGGCATGGTGTAATCACGCACAGCGTAATGTTGTTGGAGAAATTTGTCATAAAATTGTTGCCAAGACATAATGGACCCTGGCCAGAGTCTCTTGAACCACTTGTATGCACGAACCTTTAACATGACAGCAAAGCAGTGGCATCTGGCTATGCTATTTATTCCCCTTAACTTCATTAGGTCATTGAACGCATCAAGATGGTACTTTGGATCCGTATTGCCCTCATAAGGGATCTTGTGAGACTCCTTGAAGTTGGCTGGGAGCCGCACACTTAAATTTCTCTAATGAAGGGTGATTCATAATCAAACTCGTCATCGAAAGTGTTCCCCCCAGACGCGGTGATTATCTTGCTCCGTAGGCTC
This sequence comes from Humulus lupulus, assembly GCF_963169125.1. Taxonomy (NCBI): domain Eukaryota; kingdom Viridiplantae; phylum Streptophyta; class Magnoliopsida; order Rosales; family Cannabaceae; genus Humulus; species Humulus lupulus. The sequence continues at coordinate 62,011,188 of NC_084793.1, forward strand.
CTCATCTCAGTGTCTAAGTCTTGTCTCCTTTTGTTCAAGGAGTCTCTCAAGTTGGATGGGTTGGCCTTTCCTTTCCTTTTGCCTTTTGGGGGAGCCACAGGAGGTATGGTCCTCTGATGTCATTTTCCAATTGAGCTCTTCCCTCAAGTCTTGTCGTTTTTCCCTTGAAGTGACCTCAAACTTCATTTTGAGGGTTAGCGTCGTTCCTCTGCTCTGGCCTCTTAGGCTGCTTCGCCTGCCTAGGACATTCGTGCTGCTTTGGCCGAGGGGTGTTGCTAGTGGAGAGACAAGTCCTCCCGTCCTCTATAGGGACTACAATTTCTCCTCCATCACGGCCTTTCTCCTTTCGCTTAGGAAGAGAGACGCTTGAATTTCCCTGTAACAAGCCATTCAACACCTCTGGCATATTTTCTAAGGTGGCTTCTAGCCTTTGATTCTTTCAGTGCATCTCACATATCTCCTCTTCATAGAATTGAGTCCTAGATCCTGAGCTTATAGAATGTACTCGGGGACTCTTGTCGGGCCTGCGTGTTGAAGGATTCAGATCTTGCCGGCCGGAGTTCGGCGCCTATGGTGGCCTTGGGGGAGGAAACCCTCTTTTGCCACCATAGGGGTAGCTGTCGGTCCTAGATGATTTTCATCAAGCTGGATGGCTGGGGATTAAGCCTCCCTTTCATCTTCAAGAGCCTTGGGATCCTTTGGTGCATCCACATTTTCGGGCGGTGGAGGATTCCTCATGGGGGCTTTCAACTGATCTCCATCCAGGTGGACCTCAACCTCTCGTGGTTCTCTGAAACGCTTAGAACATCTTGGCATCTTTTCCTGCCATAATCAATAGAAGAACAATGGCTTGACACTTATCCTTCCCACAGACGGCGCCAAACTGTTGATGGTAAGAACTCGTCAACTAAGTTAGATCAAGAACTTTGTGAGTTGTAAAAGAAGAAAACTTAAATCAACTGAACTTCAAGCATATTTCTGACGATTTCAAGAACGCAAAATGTAAATGCTAGAATTTTAGAATGGAAAATAGAGAGAGCATAGAATGTGTGTTTTCATTAGCAATGACTGGTTACAAAACTCTCAAAATTTGAACCCCTTCTCAGGTGAAGGGATGTCATATTTATAGTTGGGCACTATTGTCTCACTGTACATGGTGGTCCCTAGGGAACATGACCCTACATATGCAGTCTACAGATGGAAGTGGTGCTGGGAACGAAGTGATCGGCTCCAATACATGCCAAGGGTCTACGGGAGCACCTCAATTTTAGTACTTGGTTGTATCTCCACTATCTGTTTAGTACAAACGTCAGAGGTTGGCTGGGAAGGACCACATCAGGTACCTTGCTCATACGACCACTACTTTTCTAGCGTGGAGATTAGAATCAACCATCTGGAGTTTTCAGGGTTGTATCCCTGTACGTACTTCGGGTCATGCATGGGATCTTATCCTCACAAGGTGTCATATTCTTTTAACCTTTGAATGTTGAAGTCCTTATTGGTCCACTTGGATGACCCGCCCCCGAGAGCCATGGGAGACAAGAGCCTTGCGTGCTGCCCGACGCCGGGGGGGGGGGGGGGGTGGAAGACCATGCGCAAAGCTATACCTCGCAAGATGGGGACCTTGTGGCATGAGACAGTCCATCGCGAGGGTGTGGCCTCTTGACACAAGATCGTGCCTCACGAGAAGGGGACCTTGTGGGGCGAGATGGCACTTCGCGAGAGTGAGGCCTCATGGCGCGAGACCATGCCTCGCAAGATGGGGACCATGTGGCGCGAGATGGCGCTTCACGTGAAAGAGGGCTCATGGCGAAAGAACACACCTCGCGAGATGGGGACCTTGTGGCGTGAGATGGCGCTTCGTGTGAGTGAGGCCTTGTTGGACGAGATCATGCCTCACGAGATGGGGACCTTGTGGCGGGAGACGATGCATCGCGAGATGGAGGCCTTGTGGCACGAGATGAAGCCTCGCGAGACGGTCCTTGTGAGATGTAGGCCTTGCGACATGAGGCGGTGCTTCGGGCTTGGCTATTTCCATCCTGAGCTCATGTTTTGAGGGTCACAAGGCGGGGACCTATCCTTCAAAAATTCCCTCAGCTTCAAGGCAGTCCAAAGGGAGAGAGAGAGTGAGAACATAAGGGGTAGAGAGAGAGAGAGAGAGAGTTTAAGGTATTCTGATATGTTCCACTAAGTTTTGATCAGTCCAACCTAAGTCTAATTGTTCCCACTATATCTCTTTAATTAAAATGACCAAAATGCCCCTTATACTAACCCAACCTCCTATTTTCCCTTAGGGGAAAAATGGTCATTAACCCCGATTCCAGATAATTCCTCGAGTCATCCTACCAATTCACAATTAATCCCAACATGCGCATCTAATCACCAAATACACCCACTACTCGATAAATCTCAAATATACATGAAACTTCTCAAAATACCCCTAAGTTCACCCCAAGCCGAGGATTATACCTTGTTGTGACTATTCTGCTAATCCTCTCACTAGGATCGCCTCGAGCCCTATACGACTAATATATCCACATAATAATGCGGTCTCAATCATTAAACACATATAATCACATTTATGCCCTTATCGAGAAAAAATTACAGTTATGCCCTTGTAAACAAGTACGGACTCACATGCATATTTAATAATCATAAACATGCATTTAGATAATTTCGTATCATCATATAAATCATGCATGCCACATAGTCATTCATTTAATCAATAAATCACACATATATCCAATTATGCCCTCCTAGCATGCTAACCAAGGCACTAAACTCTATTAGTATTTTTGGGACGTTACAATTATCCCCTCCTACTAAGAATTTTGTCCTCGAAATTTACCTGAATAACTTAGGATACTGATCCCGCGTAGCTGACTCAAGCTCCCAGGTCACTTCCTCGACCTTTCTATTCCTCCACAGCACTTTCACTAAATGAATTGTCTTGTTCCTCAAAACTTTATCCTTCCTATCAAGGATCTGAACTAGTCGCTCCTCATACGATAAATCAGTCTGTAGATCTAGACCCTCATATCCCAATACATGAGTCGTATATGAGACGTACTTCTAAAGCATAAAGATGTGGAATACATCGTGAACTCCTAATAATGACGGTGGTAGAGCCAATCTATAGGCTACCTGCCCGATTCTCTCCAGGATCTCAAAAGGTCCTACAAATCTAAGGCTCAACTTGCCCTTTTTCCCAAATCTCCTCACCCCTTGCAATGGTGAAACACATAGAAACACGTGGTCCCCCACCTGGAACTCCATGTCCCTACGCTTAGGATCAACGTAGCTTTTCTGTCTGTTCTGCGAAGCGAGCATTCAAGCTCGGATCTTCTCAATAGTTTCATTATTGTTCTGAATTTTCTCCAGTCCCAAATACTTCCTCTACCCCATCTCATCCCAATGAATTGGCGATCTACATTTCCTTCCATATAACATCTCATATGGAGCTACTCCAATCGTTGATTGATAACTTTTGTTGTATGAAAACTTAATTAATGGGAGGTACTTACTCCAAGACCCCTCGAAGTCTAGAACACATGCCCTAAGCATGTCCTCCAATGTTTGAATTGTCCTCTCAAACTGTCCGTCTGTCTAAGGATAAAAGGTTGTACTGAACTTCAACTGAGTTCCCATAGCCTTCTACAAGCCACCCCAAAACATGGAGGTAAATATAGGATCCCGGTCCGATACTATAGATTTAGGAACCCCAAGGAGATATACGATCTCCATCACATACAGTTCTGCATACAAATCCACAGTATAGGTCTTCCTCACTGGTAGAAAGTGAGCTGACTTGGTGTACCTATCTACTATCACCCACATCGAGTCCTGTCTCCCCACTGTCCTAGGTAAACCTCCCACAAAATCCAAAGTAACATCTTTCCACTTCCACTTGGGATTACCTAAAGGTTTTAACAACCTGGCTGGTCACTGGTGTTCAGCCTTTACCTACTGACAGGTTAAACACCTGGCTATGTATTCAACCACATCCTTCTTCATCCCAGGCCATCAATATAAAGTCTGTAGATCCTAGTACATCTTTGTGATGCCTTGATGAAGTGAATATGGTGTAGTGTGGGATACATCAAGAATTTCTCGTGTAATACTCATATCCATCGGAACATAGATCCTATCCTTGTACTACAGTAAACCCATCTCTGAAATGGAATAATCCTTAGCCACTCCAGCTAGGACATTTCCTCTAACCTCCTGTAATTGTGCATCACCTATCCGCCCCTCTCTTATCCCGTCCAGGAGGGTAGACTATAAAGTAATATTGGCCAACTGGCCCAAAACCAATTTTATCCTTGCTCTAGCCATCTCCTCTGTCAATTCCTTTGATATCTGCTTCGAACTAAACAATTTTCCTGGGCCCCTTTGACTCAACACATCTGCCACTACATTGTCTTTTCCTGGGTGGTAAAGGATGCCACAGTCATAGTCCTTCACCAATTCCAGCCAACGTCTCTGTCTCATGTTTAAATCCTTCTGGGTGAAGAAATACTTCAAACTCTTATCATCGGTGTATATCTCGCACTTCTCTCCATACAAATATTGTCGCCATACTTTTAGTGCAAATATCACTGCTTCCAGTTCCAAACCATTGATAGGGTACCGCTGTTCATAATCCTTCAGCTGTCGCAACGCATAGGCAATAACCTTCTCATTCTGCATCAACACGCATCCCAATCCCAGTCTCGATGCGTAACAGTACACTACAAATTTCTCTCCCTCCGAAGGGAGGCTTAACACTGGAGCAGTAATCAATTGTCGCTTCAACTCCTGAAAGCTACCCTCACACTTGTCTGACCAGATGAACTTCATATTCTTTCGTGTCAACTCAGTCAATGGTGTGGAAATCTTTGAAAATCCTTCCACGAACCATCTGTGATATCTTGCTAGTCCAAGGAAGCTCCTAACCTCCGAGGCATTCCTTGGCCTCGGCCAATCCTTAACTACCTCTACCTTGGCCGGATTTACCTTAATCCCGTCTCCACTAATAACGTGTCCAAGGAATGTCACTTTCGGTAGCCAGAACTCACACTTCTTATACTTAGCATACAACCAATGCTCTCTCAATCTCCGTAATACCCGTCGGAGATGTTGCTCATGCTCTTCCTCTGAGCTGGAGTAAACTAGGATGTCGTTGATGAAGACAATCACAAACTGATATAGGAAGTCCTTGAACACACTATTCATAAGATCCATAAATGATGCTGGGGCATTGGTCAAACCGAATGACATGACAAAGAACTCATAATTCCAATACCTCATATGAAAGGTCATCTTTGGAATATCCTCGTCCTTGATCCTCAAATGGTGAGAACCAGATCGAAGATCAATCTTCAAGAATACCATCTTACCCTACAGCTGGTCGAACTGGTCATCTATCCTTGGTAGGGGGAACTATTCTTGATGGTCAACTTGTTCAACTCCCAGTAGTCTATACACATTCTCAGAGTCCCATCCTTCTTCTTCACAAATAAAACTGGAGCACCCCATGGCGAGAAACTAGGTGTGATAAATTCCAAGTTTAGATGCTCTTGCAACTATATCTTCAACTCTTTTAGCTCTCTCAGAGCCATCCTATACAGTGCCCTCGACACTAGTTCCATACCCGACACTAACTCAATGACAAACTGAATTTCTGTGTGCGGCCACAGTCCTGGTAAATCCTCGCGAAACACATCCAAGAACTGGCATACCAGTCTAGTCTCTCCCCCCACTGGCATAACTCTAGTGGCATTCACCACACTAGCTAAAAAACCTATACAACCTCCTTGTAATAGGGGTCCATATCCCTCAATGTTGATATCATAGGAATGCGGGGTCCGTACATAGTACCCACAAAAAAAAGGGGTCCTCACCCTCTGGCTCAAAAGTCACCATCTTCTTTCTCCAATCCATAGTGGCCCCATATCTGACTAGCTAATCCATCCCCAAAATCATGTCGAAATCATCCATACCCAACTCAATCAAATCTACTGATACTTCCCTACTATCCAACATCACTTACAGTGCTCTAATCCATCTCCTAAAAACTACCAGCTCCCCTATAGGAAGTATAGTCCCAAACCCCGTAGTATAATACTTACTAGGCCTACACAATCTATCTATCAATTTACTAGAAACAAATGAATGTGTAGCACCAATGTCAATCAATATAGTATATGAAGAGCAAACACTAGAAAGTTGACCTGTCACTACCGAGGGACTAGCCTCAGGCTCTGCCTATGTCAAGGTGAACACTCGAGCTGGAGTCAAGCTATCCACCTTCCTTGGTTCCTCTATCTTCAATGTCGGGAAATCCTTATTGAGGTGTCCAACCACCCCCACAAGTAATAGGCCTTTGCCCGACATTCTCCTATATGGCTTCTCCAGGACTCACTGCCTTCTTGGTAGCCACCCTGAGTACCCAACCCCTCCTATCATGACCAACATTGGTCGAGGTGTCTGGTGTCTTCCTCTTCGGATCACTGGGGCCTCTGCCCCTACTAGACCCTGTATATGGAGGCACTGCCCTGCGAACATCCTGTCTCACAGCATTCTCCCTCTAGATCTTGTTCTCTGCCTCTTCAACAGTGAGGGTCTTCTCGACCACCAAGGCATAAGTCATTTCCCCAGGTACTGATGTGATCCTTACATCTCGGGCTTTCATAACATTAAGCACTCGAATAAACTTGTCCTATCTAGCTGCATCTGTAGGCACTAAATATGGTGCAAACTTTGCTCGCCTATCAAATTTCAAGGCATACTCAGTAACTGTCATGATGCCCTGAACCAACCTAGTGAACTCATTCACCTTTGCTGCCTTGACGACAACGTTCTAACATTTCTGGTTGAACAAATCTCTGAACTCAGTCCAACTAAGAGTAGAAACGTCTCGAGATTGGGATGCCATCTCCCACCAAATACGGGCATCATCTCTAAGCATATAGGTGGCACATGCCACCCTGTCATTACCTTCCACCCTCATAAAGTACAGAATTGAGGTGATCACAGTCATCCACTATTCAGCCTTAAGTGGATCTGGTCCTCCCTCAAAGATTGGAGGATGTTGTCTCCTAAATCTTCCATTAAGTGGCTCCCACCTATTCCCAATCTCAAGCAGTTGTACAGCTGGTGCCACAACAGGTGGCAAGTTAAGTGCAACACTCCATGGCGGAGCCTATTTCCTTAGAAGGCGAATCCCTTCCTCTTGACTTTGAATTCTAGCAAGTAGCTTCTGGTAGCTCTTAGGGACCAGTGGAGGGTTATGGCCCTGCTTATCATCTCTTGCCCCTACTCCGGTGCCGGCTAGTCGAATTGATCACCTTGGACGCATAACTATCCATGTTTATCTGTAATCAACTACTCATTTGGTCAGGCAATGATAACATGTTTATATTCATTCCACGGTCTAACGCCAATATCCTGGCCACAAAGCACAATGATGAAGCAAATAGGCATTTAAACAATTATTCACATACAGTAGCAAAGCTAATAAGCACACCGTAACATATTCACATAACAGTCAAGGGCCAGGCCCTATCAATATATCTCATGCTTCCTATTAATCGTACAGATAAAGAATTTATATTTCATTTAAACATATAAGAATATATATGGTTACCGAACTCTGAGTCAAGCATGTCTTTAGCGGCGAGCGTACATGGCCATCCAGTCTTCAGGAACCCTTAAACCTAGATCGTTCTAATACCAAGTTGTAATGTCTTGGGTAACCAAGACTGTTACACTGTGTGTTTAAAATAATGCAAGACTTGCTAATCAAGTCATTTGAACATAAATGTGTTTTTAAAGTCAACTGACAAGTTAGGGTTAAAATATTTTGATCGTAGAATGGTTAATTTTCATTAAAATAAAAGTTTGATGCATGGGATCCCAAAAATAAGATTTACATGGAGGATACAACCCTCAAATGTTAACACAACAGTACCCAGTCTAAATGGAAAAATACGGTTTGGAGCTATAATCCCTGTAAATCCCTCGGTTGTGGTGGTCGAGCAACTGCTGATGTATACTTCGCCCCCAAAACTCTCCAACTCATGATTGGTGCAACTTTCCCTAGCCTTTACCTGCACCACGTATCACCCGTGAGCCAAGGCTCAGCAAGACAACTTTAATCAACAAGCATAGACAATAACAGAAAGTGCATGGTAAACTTTAAATGAAGTAGTTCAACCAACATGGTACACACAACAAGTTAGGCAACAGTAAACAAATACTACCAAATATATAATTCAATATTTAATACAAATGTTTAGGTGTCGGTGTAACGACCCCAAATTCGCTATTAAGGCTTAAGGGCCTGGAGTAGTGTGCCTGGAGGGCATAATGGGATTCTGTGTGTGACTTTTATGAATTTAATGCATGATTATGACTTATTGCACATTATATGACTATTTGATTATTTGAGATGCATGACTATGTGAATTAGTATGCATGTAGACGTGATTGTCTTAGAATGAGCATGATTGTAATTTGGCCATTTTAGAGCACAACTGTGATAATTGTATTATGTAATCGTGCCATGTGAGTGTGATGTTATTATCAGGATGCACGCATCGAGACGGTCCTAGTGAGCCAGTTAGTCTAAAAGTCACAACGGGATGTTGTACCCGGCTCGGGAGGAGCCTAGGGGTACTTCGGGAATCTTATAAGTGAGTTGAGAATGAGTGGTTAGTTATTGGTAATTGGGTAACCTGGGTAACCATTTGTAACTGCTGTGAGTAACGAGTTTTAGATAGAAAATGGTAGAAATGAAATAGAAGTGCCCTTGAAGGTTTAGTTAGGAAGGGTTATGAAGAAGGGGTAAAATGGTCTTTTGGCAAGGGTAATAGACAAATTGCAGCTGGGATTTAGGGGGGCACGGTTTGGGCATTGGGCATTTGAGTGTTTGATAAAATTAGAAGAGAAGAAAAAGAAGAAGAAAGAAAGGTTAGGGCAAGAAGAAGAAGAAGAAGAGAAGGAGAAGTGGGAGTCTAGGAGGAGATCAAGGAAGCTTTGTGTGAATTCTCCATTTGAGGTAAGGGTTTTATACACATTTAATTTTGGGTTCTGTTTTGATTTGAGGAATTTAAAGCCTAAGCTAAGCATTGTTAAGTTTTGGGTTAGTTGCTGAAATTAGAGATCAAAGGTGTGGATCTTGGGTGTGTTGATGTTTTGATCTTGATTCTAGTGTCTATAGGTTGATAGATTGTTCATATGAAGTTTGGATTTGAGTTTTGGGGTTTAGGTATTGGTTTGGGGTGATTTGGAGAGGTTGAAGCTCGGGAAAACGCGAAGGAAAACCAAGAATTCTGGGCCTGCGAAGGCATGCCGCAGCACAGTTTTTGCGTGCCGCGGCGTGGAGCCCTTGACTTGCTGGGTGCCGCGGCACAAGGCCAATATCAGGGTATCATTTTTGGAAATTTTAGGCCTTTGCTCCGGGGGTTCGGGGGATGTCTCCGGGGTGTTGTTTTAAGGTTTTAGAGGTCCCGGGAGTACGGGATTGGTCCCGGGAAGTGGTTTTGGGCTTGGTTAGTATTAAAAGTGTTTTATGTGTGTTGTGACTAGAATTTTGGAGAGGCTCGTGCTAGAGGACCGTGCTCGTGACCGTGGTGCATCGGAAAGCAAGGGATAAAGGTAAGAAAACCGTAACTCCCGAGAATAGGGCATGGGCCCATTTTGTGATTGTAGGGCACGGCCCTAGCTTGTATTGTGTGCAAATGTGTAATCTTAGATGAACTATTGTATGTTTGAATGGTTATTTCATAATGTATGATATGTGTGATTATAATGGAATGAACGGCAAGGCCGAGAGCGGCAAAGGCCGGGTACGGCAGTGGGGCCGGAAGTAACGCTCAGCACATGGGATGCTATAGCCAGGGTGGGACCCAAGGGATACATGAGTTATCCTACGATGAGGACCGAGACCCCAAGCTTTGGTAAGGCCTCTGGGGCGGCATGGCCGTGCTTGTTTAATCTGATGATTTTCCTATATATCTGTGAATTATTCCAGTTATATTATTTGCATATGTTATGTGCTATTTGGGTTTTCTTGCTGGGCTTCGGCTCACGGGTGCTCCGTGTGGCAGGTAAAAGCAAGGAGTCAGTCAACCGGCCATGAGTATGGAGAGCGTGGGGGCAGCGCGTACATGTTCGTCCTGCCCGACTGCTTTGGTTGAGGGCATTTTGTAAATGGCTGTATTAATCTATTCTTTTGATAGTTAACCTGATGTAAATCTATTTTTAAGTTGTAAATATTTTGTAAACCTTATTTTGGGATCCCAGATGTTTTATACTTAACGTTTTCAATGAAGTTAAACATTTTAAAAGAATACAGCCTTAAATTCTGATTTATCCACACTTTTGGTTTTAGAAACCACTTAGAGTCAGTCAAAAGCACGATTTCTATTTTAAACTCACTAAGTAACGGCTCTAAGGTAGTAGGGCGTTACAGTCGGTGCCCTTAGGCCGAACCCTCTGGTTATTTAGCTGATCCCGACTCGCTTAGGCCGAGCTACGTTCAGTATGCGTAACATCAGCCCCAACTCCCTTAGGCTGTAATTTTAGACATAACAGATATATAAACTACAAAACACACATATGTTCATTCACATGGAATCTCAGTCTCATTCACAACTACTTGGGTGCAGTTTTATTACATCGAGTCCCGAGCGAAGAATGCAGAGCGGTCCCGAGCACGATCCTCACTCCTGAGCCTTAACGGTAACCCTAATCACAATAGACAATGGATAACCATCAAAATCTGATCCAATTAAATGCTTTGGAATCAAATACTAACCTTTGGGACCTTGTATTCTACTAAACCGGGTAGTAGAATTCATCCCGAGCGCTTAGGTTTAAATCCCCGAGACTAAAAACCAACCTAGGCTATGACTGCCTAGGCAGGCCGCGACCTAGCGCTAATGGTCGCGGTGCGCCTCAAGCCAGATGCGCCAGCCTCTTGTTTTGGGGGCGAGTCGTGACTTGCCCCCCTAAGGTTGCAGCGCACCCACAGATCAGCAAGCCCCTAGAGCCTTCTAGGATACACGGGCTGCGACGCCCCCGTGAGCCCAGAATTCCCTGGGTTTCTCCAACCTTTTCCCAACTCAATTCAACCAAAATCCCCTTGTGACCTTCCACCACACCCAGAACCGAGTCTAGGACTCCTAGGCACATAGGTTAGGCATAAAAAATCACCCAAAGCCTACTGAAATTACTACCCCAAATCAGAAATCAATCAACATCTAAAAATCAGTCTAAACTCAACATAACAATCTAAATTCCCAGTAGAAACAAGACAGAATTCTTACCTCAGTTTATAGCCTCAATCCACAACAATTGCTTGACTAATCCCAGCTTAATTTCCCAGAATACCTTGCTAAATCCCATTTCTTTTTCCTTTAGAAAATCCCTTAGCTTCAAGGCATTCCAAAGTGTGAGAGAGAGTTAGAATGTGAGGGCAAGAGAGAGAGAGAGAGAGAGAGAGAGAGAGAGAGAGAGAGAGAGAGAGAGAGAGAGTGTAATGGCCCAAATTTCCTAATAAGGTTTAGGACATTGATTAGGAGGCCAAGAGGCCCATAATTAATTTATTATGAAATTAAATGATAATATGCATGTTTAGGTGTATTAAATATGCATTTGAACCCATTTTTGATTAATTGGGTGATTTTCATATTTTAGCCATTTCGGGCATATTTGGCATATGTGTGATATGTGTGTGGTGCTTCATTATTATTTGGTTATGCTAGGGTTACTTAGCATGAGATGATCCTAGGAGGTAAGCTAGTGGGAAAGTCACAACGGGATTTATTCTTGACTCAGAGTAAGTCAAGGGATATTTAGCACATTACCGAGATATTGGGTAATGGGAATAAGTATTTGATGATAATTGGGAGTTAGTAAGATCAGGGGGAAATTCTGGAAGTTTTGACTATTTTACCCCCGGGGGAGTTTGTGGGACCCCGAGCATCAGGATTTTCTTGAGGCTACCTAAGCTTGAAGTAACCTGTTAAGAAATAAAAGGAACGTTCTCTCTCTCTCAAACAAAGTTCTATTTTCGACACCCGATCACATTTTCGAAGGAAACTGGAGTTCTAGGACTTGGATTGAAGCAAGGATCGAGGCATAGTGATTCTAGGGAAGATTAGAAGCTTATTAGTCCGAGTATTTAGTTGGGAAACAACTTAATCAGAGGTAATCCAAGTTTTAAGTTCTAAGTTTTTAAAGTTTTTAAGCATGAATAGGGTTTTTTTGTTTTGATGAGTTTTTTTTATTGAATTGAAGCTTGGGTTTTGTTGGTTTTGGATCATGGGGATGTTTGGGAACTTTGATTTTGGAATTTGGAGATGTTTGGAATGTTTTAAAATGGTAAAAATGAGGTTTTGGCTAGATTTCGAGGTGGGGCCGCGACCCGAGGGTAGTGCAGGTGAGCGGTGGTGCTGAAGGGCCTTGGGGTCGCATCGCTTGGGCGGCTGGCCGCGGTGCATGGTGTAGGTGCTTGAGGCTGGCGCCTCTGTTAAGGCTAGGGGCCACGACTAAGTGAGGTGGGGCCATAGCGTTTGAGGGAATTTGTGGCCAAAGTGGTGTTTTGATTATTGGAACTCAAACCAAAGGCCTCGGGATCGTTCCGACTACCTAGTTTAGTAGGATTCGATGTCCCAAAAGCTAGGTCTTATTATGGGAACCTTTTATTACTCATTTTGATGAGGTTTTATATTATGGTTGTGACGAGGTTATTGCTAGGGGATTGGAATCACGATCGTGCTTGTGGCTCGTTTATTGGTAACCTGTGCTTCGACCAAAGGTAAGAAAACTACACCCCATACGTGACATGCATGGTTATTATTGAGGCATGTTGAATGTTTAAATGTGGACATTGATTGCATATCAAATGCTTAGCAAATCTTGCTCACTTGTGAATGGCACTGACTTATTAGTTAGAATTGACAATGGTGTCGGTATTCACTGTGAAGTTGTGACTTACTAGTCAAGTTCGGCAGTGGTACCGAGCACTGGTCGTATGGCATTGACTTATCAGTCAAGGACAGTTTTAACTTGTTTAACGCAAGCTGAAAAGATTAGATCTAATCTGCATTGAATGACTCATCATGAGCATTAATGCCAGACTGACCTCAAGTTCAATGAAAACTAAAAGTGCTTGTCTAGTCTAAAGGCTAGTTATTTAGAGCCAGAGCCAAAAGGCTATGGTGAACTACACGTCACATGGCTAGGAGGGTAAAGGACCTTAGAGATAGACTTATTAGTCATCTGACTGAGATAGACTTATCAGTCATCTGACCGAGATAGACTGATTTCTCATCTGACCTAGATGGACTTATTAGTCATCTGACCAAGATAGACTTATCAGTCATCTGACAAAGATGGACTTATCAGTCATCTGACCGAGATGGACTTATTAGACATATGATCGGGATGGACTTATCAGTTATCTGACCGAGATGGAGTTATTAGTCATCTGACCGAGATGGACATATTAGTCATCTAACCAGGATGGACTTATCAGCCATCTGACTGTGATAGACTTATTAGTTATCTAACCGGGATGGACTTATCAGTCATCTGACCGGGATAGACTTATTAGTCATCTGACCGAGATAGACTTTTTAGTCATCTGATCGAGATACACTTATCAGTCATCTGACCGAGATGGACTTATCAGTCATCTGACCGAGATAGAATTATTAGTCATCTGACCGAGATGGACTTATCACTCATCTGACTGAGATAGACTTATCAGTCATCTAATCGAGATAGACTTATCAGTCATCTATTTAGAGAGTGACTTATTAGTTATCTACCTCAGAGAGACTCATTAGTCATCTACCTCAGAGTGAGAGACTTATTAATCATCCACTGAGAACGCAGGACTTCACAAACATTTATTTGTACTTGCTTGCATGCATGAGTAGGGTTATTACTGCTAGGCATGCCTGTTGAGACTAAGTAACATGTAATTACTTGTTCTTTAGCATATTGAGTTTTCTTGCTGGGCTTTGGCTCACGGGTGCTATGTGGTATAGGTAAAGGCGAAAGAAAACTAGACCATCCTTGAGTTGGAGAGCTTAGGTGACGATGTGTACATATGTGGCTGCTCGACCGCCACGACTGAGGGTTGAAAGATGAACTAGGGTTAAACCCTATTTTGCCGCTTAGGTCGGCTGGTTGTAAATATTTTGTTGTAATTAAACTTTAAATTATATTTTTGGGATCCCAATGTATATAGTAATTGTTTTAATGAAACGTTATATCTTAACCAAAAATTTTAACCCTAAACCGTGAGTTTAGCACTATTTAAAAGGCACACTGTAACAGTCCCTAGAGTTTAGGGCGTTACAACTTGGTATCAGAGTGAGCCAAGGTTAAGGGTTTTTGAAGACAAGATGGGCATGTACACTCATCATCAAAGATAGCTTCACTCAGGGAATGGTTACTATTTCTGTAGTTATGTGTTTAACTGCTTTAATAGAATGTAAATGCTTTACTTGCACAATGTATTAGGGAGAATGAGATTCTGATAGAGCCCGACTCTCGACTATATGATTTCATGCTCCATGAATATATATAATTGTGATATTTGCATGCTGGAGTTGGAAGCATGAGGTGTATGTTGGAAAAGCAGGGATTATGATTGACGTATGAACGCTATGGGCATGTGTTTAGCACTGCGGTGGTTTGTGATTGTAGTGTGGTAAGATTGTTCTCGTGAGGAAAGCTCTTGATATGCTCCTCACATTTAATGGGTCAAGTTATTGACTGCAGATTCAATCTATATGTATGTATCCAAGGCAGATAATGAGGCTTGATGGTGGTTATACCGGGGCTGGGAGTTACAGCCAAGGGTTGAGTTCTTCATCTGCCCCTCAGAATTTCCAGCAAATGTTTACAGATGTGCAATTAAGATTGCAGAGGCAAGAGGAAGAGATTAGGTGTTTAAAGCAACAAAGGAGTCTATCGGGGAGCACCTCTTCCTTTGCTATGCCAAGAGTGGCACCAGTTTTGGCCCAGCCTAGGGTTGAGAACAGGTGGGAATTTCTCTATGAAATATTCTAGGAGTATTACCCTCCAGTCTTTGAGGGAGGCCTAGATCCATTCAGATCTAAGCAATGGATGGGCATGATCAGTTCCACTCTTGACAGTATGGGGCTGGTGGGTCACGATATGGTGATCTATGCTACATATGTATTGCGGGATGATGCCCCCCAGACAAGAGATATAGCTGTGATGGACTGGAAAGAATTTAGGCAACTATTCAATGAAAGATATTATTGTGATGTAGCCCAGACTGCTAAGATGAATGAGTTTCTGAATCTCGTTCAGGGAAATGCAACAGTAACCAAGAATATTAAGAGATTTTATGGGTTGGCCAAGTTTGGTTTTGATATGGTCCTCACAGATGTAGCTCGGAATGAAAGGTTTATCTAGGGATTGAATCACAAAATAGCTCAGGTCGTTAGAGTCGCCCTAGTGTATGAAATTTCTACCTATGCTCAAGTGGTAGGGAAGGCTCTTATTGTTGAGAGCACAAGAAATGAGATTGAGAATGAGAGTGCTGGAGAGCACAGAGCTCAAGCAGTGATACCTCCAATTATTGGAGCGAGCAAGAATAAGAACTGGAGGACTTATCCAATATGCGCTCAGTGCAAGAGGCATCATTTGAAGGGGTGCCGACCAAAGAAACATTTCTTATGTGGAATGGTTGGGCATATAAAAAAGGATTGCCTAAGTTGAGAGGCAGATGAGCAAAAGGGGATGGACAGCTCGACTCCAGCTCGAGTGTTCATTCCAAGGCAGTCAGAGACTGAGACTGAGGCTGGTTCCTCAGGGGTGGTAGGTCAGCTTTCTAGTGTTCCATGTTGTTCTTTGTTTGTTGCATCTAGAGAAACATAGATTTGATATGCAGATTGCATGGTTATGTTGTGATTAGTTAGGTTATGGTAGAAATGACTCATCAGTTGTTTAATAAAGTTGGTTACTGACTTCAGTATGACCCTGGATATGGATTGGTTAGCCAAGTGTGAGGCAATAATAGATTGCAAGGAAAGGATATTAATTCTTGGGTTTGAGAGTGGGAGACCCTTGTGGTAGTTGGCACTATGCATGGATTTTGTATGCTTATGACATCTGTATTTAGAGCTAGAGATCTATTGCAGTGGGATGCATAGAACTCCTAGCTAGTGTGGTGGATACCACTTAGGTTGTGCCAGTGGGATCAGGTTAGACTGGAGTAGTCTGTGAGTTTCTGGATGGATTTCCAGGGAATTTGTCAAGGTTACCTTTACATAAAAAAGATAAATGGTGATTGGATTGGTGTCAGAAATGGAACCAGGTCTAGGGCACTGTATTGAACGACTTCAGGAAAGTTGTAAGACCTACTCAGGGAGAAGAATATGCAGAAGTCTGCTGTTATACTAGATAAGGACGCTGGGAGTGCTAAGTTATGTTTTAAGGTTTTGGTTAATGCCAAGTTGTTTGGATGAATTAGATGAACAAAGTATTCAAGGATTATCTGAATTGGAATTGTGATCGTCTTGATCGATGGTATTGTGGTATACTCTCAGTTGGAAAATTGCCAAGGTCAAGGAACGCCTTAGGGGCAGAAGTTTCCTTGAACAGGCAGGATTTTATATGTGCTTTGGGAAGGAATTCTGAGTCTTCTTATAGATCAGAATCAGTTTGTAGGTTGTTATGACACCTCAGTGACTGGGAAAAGTGATTGCCTATGCATCATGTTGATTAAAAGATCTGACCATAACTAGAGTAGAGTTTCTGGTGGGCCAGCTTTATACTTGAGATTGTTATTTCAGAAAACATCAAAGGAAAGACGATTAAGTGAACCACAGATGGGAAGAATTGAGAGGAATGTCTTAGCTGTATTAGCTAAGGATTATACAGTGCCAGATATGAATTTATTGTGATATAAGGATCGGATTTGGAATCCGATGGACATTGGTATTAAATGGGAGATTCTGGATGAATCTCATATTATCCTCTTATTCTCTTCATCCAGGCATCATGAAAATGTAACAGGATATGAAAGCTTTATAATGGTGGCCTGGGATGGAGAGGGACATAATGGAATACGCGGCAAAGCTCTTAACCTGTTAGCATGTCAAGATAGAGTATCAGAAACCAGTAAGGTCATTATAGCCTTTGAGTATTCCATAGTGGACATAAGGAAACATCGTGATGGGTTTCGCGGTGGGGCTGCCTAGGATAGTGGGTCAGCGACCATTATGGACCAGTATTTAAAGTGAGCCACTTTTATCAGTAAGGACAACTAACATAGTTGATCAGTATTCAGATCTTTGTGTGAGAAAGGCAGTACACCTTCATAGAATTAGAGGTCCATCTTATCAGATGAAGTCTCTATTATTACTTCCAAGTTTTGGAAGGGTTGCAGAAGGTGATGAATACACATTTTACTACTCTCAGACTGATGGTAAATCAGAGAGAGAGAGAGAGTTATCCAAATATTATTGGAAGAACATCTTATAAGATGAATGAGATATTATATCTGGATCCTGAAGTAGTTCAGGAGATCATTGAGGTTATTGAAAAGGTTAGAGCCTGGATGCTCACTTCTCAGAGTAAATGGAAAATTTATATTTATTTGAGATGCAGGAGCATGGAGTTCCAAGTAGAAGATTGTATCTCCCTTAAAGTATCACCATGGAAAGGGGTGAAGAGGTAAGAGCAAGTTGAGCCCTAGATTGATCAGATCGTTTGAGTCATGGATAAGACTGGTTAGGTTGACTTTGAATTGGCCTTATCATTGGCACTGTTAGCTGTATAAAATGTATTTTATATTTCCATGTTGAGGACATGGGTTAAAAGAAACTCATGAGTTGAGTTATGAGAATCTAGGAATTTAGGCTAAGTAGCCAGTTTAGATTTTGACAGAATGAAAAGGGTTCTGAGGAAAAAAGTTACACCTTGAGTTAAGGTATGATACAGAAACAGTGAAGTCGAGGGAACGACCTGGGAAACTAGAATCAGTTGTGCGGAATTTATATTCCAGGCGGTTCAGAAAAATTTCGAGGACAAAATTTCTGTAAGGAGGGAATAGTGGTAATGCCCCAAATTTCCTAATAAGGTTTAGGACCTTGATTAGGAGGCCGGGAGGTCCATATTGATTTATTATGCAATTAAATGATAATATGCATGTGAACCCATTTTTGATTAATTGGGTGATTTTCATATTTTGGCCATTTCGGGCATATTTGGCATATGTGTGTGGTGCTTCATTATTGTTTGGTTATGCTAGGGTTACTCAGAACGAGACGATCCTAGGAGATAAGCTAGTGGGAAAGTCACAATGGGATTTATTCTTGACTCGAAGTAAGTCAAGGGATATTTAGCACATTACCGAGATATTGGGTAATGGGAATAAGTATTTGATGATAATTGGGAGTTAGTAAGATCAGGGGGAAATTTTGGAAGTTTTGACTATTTTACCCCCGGGGCGTTTTTGGGACCTCGAGCATTAGGATTTGCTTGAGGCTACTTAAGCTTGAAGTAACCTGTTAAGAAATAAAAAGAACGTTCTCTCTCTCTCGTTCAAAGTTCCATTTTCGACACCTAATCACATTTTCGAAGGAAAATGGAGTTCTAGGGCTCGTATTCAAGTGAGGATCGAGGCACAGCGATTCTAGGGAAGATTAGAAGCTTATTAGCCAGATGATTTAGTTGGGAAACAACTCAATCAGAGGTAATCCAACTTTTAAGTTCTAAGTTTTTAAAGTTTTTAAGCTTGAATTTGATTTTTGTGTTTTGATGAGTTTTTGATTGAATTGAAGCTTGGGTTTTGTTGGTTTTGGATCATGGGGATGTTTGGGAACTTTGATTTTGGAATTTGGAGATGTTTGGGTAGGTTATTGGAAGGCTTTAAAATGGTAAAATTGAGTTTTTGGCTGGGTTTCGAGGTGTGGTCGCGGCCCTGTTCTTGAGCGCTGCGGCCCGAGCATAGTGCAGGTGAGTGGTGGTGCTGAAGGGCCTTAGGGCCGCGACGCTTGGGAGGATGGTCGCGACACTTAGTGGAGGTGCTTGAGGTTGGCGCCTCTCTTAAGGCTGGGGGTCGCGACTCAGTGAGGTGGGGTCGCGGTGCTTGAGGGAATTTGTTGCTAAAGTGGTGTTTTGATTGTGGAAACTCAAACCTTAGGCCTTAGGATCGTTCCTACTACCCGTTTTAGTAGGTTTCGATGTCTCGGAGGCTAGGTCCTTGTTTGGGAACCTATTATTACTTATTTTGATGAGGTTTTATATTATGTTTGTGACTAGGTTATCGCTAGGGGATTGGAATCAGGATCGTGCTTGTGGCTCGTTTATTGGTAACCTGTGCTTCGACCAAAGGTAAGAAAACTGCACCCCATGTGTGACATGCATGGTTATTATTGAGGCATATTGAATGTTTAAATGTGGACATTGATTGCATATCAAATGCTTAGCAAATCTTGCTCCCTTGTGAATGGAACTGACTTATTAGTCACAATCGGCAATGGTGTCGGTATTTACTGTGAAGCTGTGACTTACTAGTCAAGTACGGCAGTGGTACCGCGTATGGCATTGACTTGAGCATGTTTAATGCAAGCTGAAAAGATTAGATCTAATCGACATATGCATTGAATGACTCATCATGAACATTAATGTCGAGAGCGACCTCCAGTTCAATGAAAACTAAAAGCGCTTGTCCAGTCTAAAGGCTAGTTATTTAGAGCCAGAGCCAAAAGGCTAAGGTGACCTACACGTCACATGGCTAGGAGGGTATGGGACCTCAGAGATATACTTATTAGTCATCTAACCAAGATAGACTTATCAATCATCTAACCGAGATAGACTTATTGGTCATCTGACCGAGATGGACTTATTAGTCTTATGACCAAGATAGACTTATCAGTCATCTGACCGAGATGGACTTATCAGAAATCTGATCGAGATGGACTTATTAGTCATCTGACCATGATGGACTTATCAGTCATCTGACCGAGATGGATTTATCAGTCATCTTACCGAGATGGACATATTAGTCATCTGATCGGGATGAACTTATCAGCCATCTGACCGAGATAGACTTTTTAGTCATATGATCGAGATGGACTTATTAGTCATCTGACCAGGATGGACTTATTAGTCATCTGACCAGGATGGACTTATCATTCATCTAACCGGGATGGACTTATCAGTCATCTGACCGAGATGGACATATTAGTCATCTGACCGGGATGGACTTATCATCCATCTGACCGAGTTAGACTTGTGAGTTATTTGACCGGGATGGGCTTATCAGTCATCTGACCAGGATAGACTTATTGGTCATCTGATCGAGATAGACTTATCATTGATCTGACCGAGATGGACTTATCACTCATCTGACTGAGATAGACTTATGAGTCATCTGACCGAGATGGACTTATCAGTCATCTGACCGAGATAGACTTATCAGTCTTCTATTTAGAGAGTGACTTATTAGTCATCTACCTCAGAGAGACTTATAAGTAATCTACCTCAGAGAGACTTATTAGTTATCTACCTCAGAGCGAGAGACTTATTAGTCATCTACTCAGAGCGTAGGACTTCACAAACATTTATTTGTACCTGCTTGCATGCATGAGTAGGGTTATTACTGCTAGGCATGCCTGTTGAGACTTAGTAACATGTAATTACTTGATCATGAGCATATTGAGTTTTTTTGCTGGGCTTCGGCTCGCGGGTGCTATGTGGTGCAGGTAAAGGAAAAAGAAAACTGGACCATCCTTGAGTTGGAGAGCTTAGGTGATGATGTGTACAGATGCGCCTGCTCGACCGCCACAGTCGATGGTTGAAAGAGGAACTATGGTTAAACCCTATTTTGCCGCTTAGGTCAGCTGGTTGTAAATGTTTTGTTGTAATTAACCTTTAAATTATATTTTTGGGATCCCAATGTATACAGTAAACGTTTTAATGAAACGTTATATCTTAACCAAAAATTTTAACCCTAAACCGCTAATCATACTTAGTTACACAATTATAGCCAAATGACTCGATTAGTGAGTTTAGCACTGTTTAAAATGCACATTGTAACGGTCCCTGGAGTTTAGTGCGTTACAGAGAGAGAGAGAATTTAAGGTAGTTTGATATGTTCCACTAAAATCTGATCACTCCAGCCTAAGTCTAACTCTTCCCACTATATTTCTTTAATTAAAATGACCAAAATGCCCCCTTATACCAACCCAGCCTCCTATTTTCCCTTAGGGGCAAAATAGTCATTTACCCCGATTCCCGCTAATTCCTCGAGTCATCCTACCAATTCCCAATTAATCCCGAAATGCCCAAATAATCACAAAATACTTACCCACTACTCGATAAATCTCAAATATACATCAAACTTCTCAAAATACCCCTAATCTCACCCCGAGTCGGGTATTATACCCTGTTGTGACTATTCCGATAATTCTCTCACTAGGATTGCCTCGAGCCATATACTACAAATATATCTACTTAATAATGTTGTCTCAATCATTAAACACATATAATCAAATTTATGCCATTATCAGGCCAAAATTACAGATATGCCTTTATATACAAGAATGGGCCCACATGCATATTTAATATTCATAAACATGCATTTAAATATATTCATATCATCATATAAATCATGCATGCCACATAATCACGCATTTAATAAATAAATCGCACACATATCCAATTATGCCCTCCCAACACGCTAATCAAGGCACTAAACCTTATTAGCATTTTTGGGACGTTACAATTATCACCATTCAAAAAACCAAGAGAAGCTTTTGTGACATCCTTGCAAATAATATGCCAAAATTTCTGGTAGAAACCAACACTCATACCATCAAAACCTAGGCTTTTTTCTGATCCATTTGGAATAATGCATGGTTTACATCATCCTCGGTGTACGATCAAATGAGTTGGTTATTCATTTGTGGCGTGACCTTTTCCGAAATTGCATTAAGAACCCAAATTTTAGCATCAATGGAGGACTATCAAAATGAAACAAGTCCTTAAAATAGTCTTGAAAATCATAGCGATATTCTCATTTCCTTCAATCCAGACTCTATCACTATTCAATAAACCATCAATCTGACTTTTTCAGTGCCAAGATGACGCGCTCCAGTGAAAAAAGGATGTATTTCTGTGACCAAGTTTCATCCAGCTATGTTTGGATCGAGTTGCCCAATATTTTTCCTCTTTTAGATGGAGCACATCTAATTCCTTTTCCACTCGGCAGTAATGTTTCCAAGAGCCAGCACTTAACTTAGCATCAAGCTTGCTAAGCTATTCTTTCTTACACTTTATTGCAAAGTGGTGATAACGGTATTGCTTCCTATTCCCATTAAGGCTTAAGCTATTCTTGCATACTTAATTCTTTAAGTTTTGTATTTTTAATGTTCTCTTTTTCAACATATGTTATAAATGCTACATTACACTTTTTTTTTGCACTTTCTAAAATCAATAAATGAAATGTATACTCTACTAATAATTTATAATATTGTTAAAATATAAAAAATAAATAATATTCATATATCTTGTTTTTTTTTTAGACAAAAAGACCAATGCTCATTGATAAAATTGTTAATTACATCAGTTAAAATACAAGGCGAGATACATATTGCCAAATAACTCATTATTAGTCATTAATGCAAACTTAGCTAGTCCATGATCAGTATTGTTACAACAATGCAAGACATGCACTAGAGTTGCACCTCGAAGAGAGACAATGAATTTCAAAATTCTCTCAGTATAAAATCTTATTGAGAAGAATATACATACAATAATATGTCATTAAGAAGTACAACTAAAGTATAGTTTTCAATACTTAAATCGCCACCATCCAATTTGCACAATAGGAAGTCCAAGCAAAGGTAGATATAAAACCATGTGAAAAGAAATAAAAAGAGAATAAATATTAATAAAACAAAGTGAATTGATCATGAATTAAAAAATAAAAATTGAAATACTTCAAATTGAAAGTGCTCAAAAATTATATATATAATAATAGTAAAATAACAAGTTAAATATGGTGTGCCAAGGATGGTGTGCCAAGGAATTATAAATATGCACAAACCGAATTAAACATCTCATTTTAATAACATCCATATATGATCATGAATCAAGGCACATAAAATAAATATGATAATTCTTGTGAACAATCAAGCAAGTGGGAAACAATGAATAAAAAGCAATTTGCTCCATCAATGCTGACAAATTTAGTTGTTTTCCAAAAGCCTAAATGGCCATTCTGTTTCATTTTCATGCAGTTCAATCACAATCATATAATTTGTGGAAATCATACCAACAAAAAGAGAGAATAAGTACTCTAAAAATATTTCAACTGCGATACATTTCACAACTTAAAATAGAATAAACTCGTATATGTGATTGCTATACAATTCTATCAAGAAACCAAAAAGATAGAGCATTGTTCATCCAACATAGTAACAGTGCTCAGTCCAAGTAAAAAGAAAGAAATAACTAAAACAAAAACAGATAATGCATTTATAATATAAATTGAATTATTTAAAGATGGAAATGTGAATTCTAATTAATTTCAAGATCATCACATATAAAAAACATATAAGCTTTCAAAGCCATGTAAATTAAAAAAATCAACTTGTACAAGTGTGGTGGCTGAGATCGCCTGCCGTTGCCGTCGCCGCCTGTCATTGCCTGCCGTCGGAGTCGTCGCTTGCCGTCGCCGCCGTTGCCTCTCGGTTTCAAACCCAGCCGAGACCCTCTTTTCTCTCTTCTCTTTTCTGTGCTGAAAGTGATGAATCCCTAGCTATAAAATCCCCAATTCGAAAATGACTAAATATTTATCAATTTTTACTTAAAAGTTTCTTAATACTTTTTTAGGACACTCAAAGTGAGCCCTTAAAAGTCACTAACTTTTAAATTTTCTATTCAGGTTTTTTAGGACTCACATATGTTTTTAGGACACTCATTGTGAGTCCTAAAATAAGTTTTTTAAGAACTCTTAATGAGAGTCCTAAAAACTTCAGAGATATTTTTTAAGACTTACATTTATGTGCGTGTCCTAAAAAGGTGACCCGTAAAAAGTAGTTTGTAGTAGTGCATAAAGAGAGATAACTAAAATTATCTGTGAAGAAGTCTTCACATTAAACTGAGTATTTTCTGGAGTGGTAGTAATAACCTCATAACGAAAATATGAATAACATAGACAAATATATTGAAAATAATGATCAAAGAAATTTGACATATATTCAAAACCATAGAATATTGGCATGAAATCTATCAACGTGAAGATATTCCTCCAATGCAGAAAATGTGGTGGCATATAATATAAACAAAATTATTTAGATCTATGAATCTCGAGAAAACATCTAAGAAAATAGTAAACAATGTAAGTTTTTTCCCAAACAAACAAATTAAATCTCACATCATCATATCCGTATAAACTAAAATAAAAAACCACATCATAATATCAACAAAAAATGTTTTTAAAGAAGACAATCACACCAGATATGTAAAAAAAAAATAAGAAACCACAAAAATATACTAGAATCACATAAACACAAATTACCAAGAACAAAACCCACAAGACCTTCAATAGCTTAATATGAGTGGCAATTAATTAAATATTGTACAGAATAAAACTGATATCAAACAACTGCATATAATTAGCAATGTAAAAATGTGTAATATAATAGGAAATCTGACCAAAACTAAAATTTAAATAAAAAAGACCAGAAATATTCATAAACTAAACGCTACTTCTGAATAAAATAAAGAATTAACTTAAGAAAATAAAAGATTACCTAGGCAGAACAGAACAATTTACAATTATAATAAACTTTACATAATATATTTATTAATGATGGACAGTGATAATACTATTTATAACGACTATCCCAAAATTGAAATCACAACCACTCATAGTGCAATAGGATATTTTGAAAAAATAGTTGCAAAGACATGCTAATTTTTATTTAAAAAATTAAATAAATAATAATAACAATGTTGAAGAGAAATATGAAAGAAAAGATAGAAAATCAATAAAACTAGCTTAAAAATTAACAAAAAACAAACGGTACAAACCTATTCATTGTGAAAAAAGAAAAAATTGCAGAAAAGATGATGCGAGACCAAGAGTAGTCGAAGATGTATTCTTAAGTATGTGAAATTGCATCAAAGGTCACAAAATTTATTTAAAATAATATACGAAATTAAAGTATGTCAAAATTTGAAATGTTATAAAGATTAACATATAACAAGTTGACAGTAGAATGAAAGGAAACAACAGGAAATATTTTAAATTACATGTGATATTATGAGTGCATATATATAATGTGAATTAATCAAATCAATGGCAATAGAAACATCTTTAGATAACTCCACATAACTAGTATTGATAAAAGAGAGAAACAAGTATCAATATATTGGTGGTAACTGTTTTACCATGTGCGCAACGGAATGCACAGGTAGTAGCCCAGGAATTTCAATTTTTTTTTATTTAAACAATCTTTAAATAATTGGATCCATTAATATCAATACATTAATCAATGAAATATAAAAAGATAAGGAATTGCCAGTCGTAGAACTATCAAGAATTCTTACTATCTTTTTGTATTTTCAACGAACATCCAATCCAAAGCAGCTTCCAAAATACTCAGACAAAAATCTTTCAAGATATATCTCTACACCTCAAAACGTGTGTGGGCACGTAGAGTTATGGTGGGAATTTTGTGATTCACAAGATATTCTCAACACATAAGATATTGGAATTTTTCAAGTATGAGATAATTTTCAGGATAGAGAAAAAAACAATTCAATATATTTTTCTCTCTGTGAAAAGCTCTAGAATTCTCTCGAATCTTTTTGTTGGTTTTTAAACTAATTTTCTATCAAATAGATTTATAAAATAATAATAAATTAAAATTTTAAACTAATTATTGAATAATTTATTCAATAAAAAAAAAGAAATATACAAGACTTGATCTTGGACCTTGTTACATGCTAATCACAGTGCAAGTGCAAGGTGTGTAGCACATCATATGTGTCTTAACAACATTGATTTAATTATTATTTAATAATTAATTAATGAATAAATTTTAAATTAATTCTGTTGACGCGGTTCTTCGCCAACAGGTAATTAAGAGAAGAAGAGAAATGGATTAGTGTTAAAGGTGAACCGAAATAGATATATGATCTTAGAGGATGAAAGAGGTGACTCAAGACACGGTTTTTAAGTGGTTCGAAGGTTAAAATCCTTCTACTCCACTAGTCAATATTATTGATCTATACTGAGTATTTGATTACAGAGTATTTCTTACAAGAGATTATTTTTCCAACCCCTATCAACTCCCAGGATCTCCATATTTATAGGAGAAAGCACCTGGAAGTTGGTAGGGAGGTCATCCCGTGACCTTCTTACTTGTCGTATCAGTTCTGTGACAGTCATGATTAATTCCTAAACCTGACACATAAGTGTGGTCAAATCAATAGGTAAGGAAGTAATGGGCCGCACGGCCCAACCCAATCGTGGGTGTCTGAACACGCACGTTCCTGCTGCGTGTCCGAGAAGTCAGGGGGATATCAGACACGTGATGCCTGATATATGCACGTTTACCTTGCGTGTGTTGACTTCTCAAAGGGTCATAGCTCCATATCCAGCTAGTACCGCGAGCTGCTTACTGGGCTCGACCTTCGGCCTTCATGGGGCCTGCTCCAGTCTTGGACAATGGAGGCGAGCCCTCGGGGCTTCCTCGAGCTAACTACAGAAGCTCCGGTCCTAGGGGAGTCCATGAGATAATCATGATTAGTCCGCAGCTCGGCTCGCTAATCAGCCCGTGGGAAAATCAGGGCGTACAAATTCAAACTAATTTTAAATAATCTCAATTATCTTTTCACATTATTTAAATAAATAAAGCTAATTAATTCAAAATTAATTATCTTAAATATTAAAATGTCAATTTCGAAAATCACCATTTTATTTAAAAATTGTTTTTGAATTATATTAATTAATTTATTAATTTTGAAAATTAATATATTAATTAATTAATGTATCTCATTTACATATTTGACCCCGAAGAACAAATTTCTTCAAAGTATACCATTTCCCTGATTTTTTCTAGTTTCAACTCTTACATTGAATAATGTTGATAGAGTCATCTCGGGGACTTATGGGCCTATTATTTCAAGCTACAATAAATTTCGATTATTAACTAAATCTCTCGATCTCAAAAGATGTGAATGACTAGAACATAATTTGCATCTCCCAAATATTTCATTTGGAATTGCTTAGCTAGCCATTTCTTTGCTTTTGTTAATGTTTCAACGTCATTTCCGATCAGTAGAATATCATCAACGTAAAGAACTAAAAATACCACAATGTCATCTTTGATTTGTTTATAGACACAAGGTGTTAGGATTGGTTAAATAGAAATGATAACTGTTAAAATACAAGCAAGGTATAAACACTCAGTAAAATTCACATAATGAAGATGTGAAATTTCAGCCTCAATTGTAGGCACTTATAAAATGAAATTTTGGGTCCAAAGTAATGCATGAGAGTATCTAAGGGTTCCCAAAAAATTTGACAGCATTAAGAGCATTTTTAGGACATTTGGAAGTGTCCAAAATCAGAGAGGGTGCCGATACGTTGCCACCCAAGTGGCGAGGCATCGCCTGATGCCTAGGGCTTCAAGAAACCCTAACAGGCGATGCATCACCTACTGCAGTACGTGAAATTACGTAAATTGCTCATAATGACGTATTTTTCAATTCTAATCCTATTAGTTAAACCTAATGACGGTGCCTACTCTATATAAGGTTAAAAATGGTGTTTTGGAAGATCCGATCAATCTTTCCAATCTCTCTCTACCCTCCTCTCTCTAGCTCCAAGAATCTCTAGTTTTCTCCAAGAGCTCTCAAAGAAAGTGCTTGACTTTGAGAGTTGAAGGCTTGTTCAATCTCAATCCTCATTTCCTCAAGAGAAGGCCACAAGCATCCATGGTGGCTAGGAAATAGAGTATTAGGATAGTGTTTTGCAACGTGTATAAGCCTTGGTGTTGTGTTTTTTTTTTTTTTTCTCAAAGGATTTGCTCAAAGTGATAGTTTTTGCCTAGGGTTTTCGAAGCTTCATCAAAGTTGAAGAACACCATTGATCTACTAGGGTTTGCAAATTCTTTCTCAATCTTTTTAAGTCTCTATCAATCCTTTTTTTGCGTAGATTCTATTTTCTGAGGTGGTGTTATCTCACTCTCCCCCAACATTCTAATACTCTATAATCTGAGATAGCATATCATGGAAGAATCTAACTCTCTTTCGACATTGAAATTCAATACTCAAGACTTTGTTAGATTGGATAGGTTTGATGAGACTAACTTTGTTCATTGGCAAGACAAGATTAGATTCTTGCTCACCACATTGAAAGTGTTCTATGTCTTCGATAACGACCTAAAAGCCTTGGAAGAGCCCAAGGAAGATGATACTCAAGAAGTTTTCAAAAAAAGGAAGAAGCACAAAGAAGATGAATTCATATGTAGGGGTCACATCCTCAATGCCCTTTCGGATAGGCTATATGATCTCTACACCAAGACCAAGACCGCCAAGGAGATTTGAGAGGCCTTGGAAAAGAAGTACAAAGTGGAAGAAGAAGGTACTCAGAAATTCCTTATTACTCAATATATGGAATTTAAATTTTACGATGATAAACCCATTCTCCCTCAAATTCATGAGTTGTAAATTATTGTGAATAAATTGTCTACTCTTAAGATTGTATTGCTGGAACAATTTCTTATTGGTGCCATTATAGCCAAGTTACCTCCTTCTTGGAGAGGCTACAAAAACAAAATTCTCCATAGAAATGAAGAGATTTCTTTGGAGGAAATTCTCAAACACTTGACCATTGAGGAGGAATCTCACTTTAGAGATATGAATAAAGAGAAGTCCAATGGGGAAACTTCTAAGGCCAATGTGGTGGCTAACCCTCCTAACAAGGGCAAATGAAATGGTAAGAACAAGGGCAAGGGCCAAAACCCTTGGGGTCCAAGAAAAATGAGGGACAATTCAAAAGTTCCAAGGGACCTTACTTTGTGTCTAGCAAGAATGTCCACTTTTCTAGAGATTGTAGGTTCAAAAGGAGCCAACACAATGAGGCAAGAGTCAATTCAACCCAAGAAAAGCTAGTGGCAACACTAAGTGAAGTTAATGCCATTCATGGAAAGTTGAGTGGGTGGTGGTATGATACTTGTGCCACCATTCATGTTACCTAAGATAGAACTCTATTAAAGACCTTTGAATCTTCAAAGGAAGGGTATGAGATCCAAATACGCAATGAGAAAAGATTCAAGGTTGAAGGAAAGAGAATTATTGATTTGTTCTTCACATCCAGCAAGAAGGTTCTACTCACCAATGTCTTGTATGTACTGGAAATGAGTATAAACCTTGTGAGTGGCAATTTACTTGGCAAACCGGGAATCAAGGTTGTGATAGATTCCAACAAGCTCATTTTATCTAAAGACAATGTTTTTGTGGGAAAGGGATATGCTTGTGATGGCATGTTCAAAATTTGTACATCTATTGACCATGTGAATAATAGAGTTTCTTCTTCTTGTTGTTATATGCTTGACTCAAATTCTATTACTTTGTGGCATATTATACTTGCACATATAGGATTTAGCCCAATTGAAAGGTCTGTCAAATGTAGATTAATTAAGTGTGATAATGTTGAGCATGACAAATGTGAATTATGTGTTAAATAAAAAATGGTAAAGAAACCTTTTCCTAGTGTTGAAATGAACTCTAAGTTGTTAGATTTGATACATAGTGATTTATGTGAACTTAATGGAATGTTGACTAGAGGAGGAAGTAGATATTTTATTACTTTCATTGATGATTGCTCTAGGTTCACATATGTATATTTTCTTAAAAATAAAGATGACGCATTTCATGTATTTAAGGTTTATAAAGCGGAAGTTGAAAATCAACTTGAAAGGAAAATTAAAGCGCATAGAAGTCATAGGGGTGGATAATATTTTTCAAATGAATTTAACGTATTTTGTGAAGAACATGGAATAATTCATGAATGTACAACCTCTTATACTCCACAACAAAATGGTATAGCGGAAAGAAAAAATAGAACATTTATTGAGATGACTAATGATATGATATTACATTCAAAATTGAATTTTAGTTTGTGGGGTGAAGCCTTGCTATCCACTTGTCATATTTTGAATCGTATTCCCATGAAGAAAAATAATATATCTCCATATGAGTTATAGAAAGGAAAGAAACCAAACATTGGTTATCTTAAAGTGTCGGGGTATCATGCTTATTACAAGAGCACAGATCCTAAAATGACCACGTTGGGTTCAAGGACTATAAGATGTGCATTTGTGGGTTTATGCCCAAAATAGCAAAGCTTATAGATTATTAGACTTGGAGTCTAATGTAATAACTGAATCTAGAGAGGTTGAGTTCTTTAAGAACATGTCATACTGTTACACCCAAATTTCGAGAATAGAAGTTTTCATCTCGAAAGTCAGGCTCGTAAGGTGTGAGCTCGATATATACAAATTAGTCAAGAGATCAGCATTAATGAGAATCGAGTTTGACAGTTAATGAGAATCGAGTTTGACAGTCTCGTTCAATATTAAAGCGACGACGTTGTAGGTGGTAAGCTCAGAACCACATGATCTCAAAGGTTCAAGCCAAGCTTGAAGTTACAGTGACAGGGGTTCAACATTTGTTTAATTTTCCTGGTCTGTTTGTATTAGCATCAGTTAAGAAGGTTCGAGCCTAAATATTGCAAGCTCGGAGGGGATGACCTCGATAAGGATACTTAATCAGACTAAAGGGAAGTCGAGCTGGCATGCTCGTGATGATTTGTTGATCTCGAAGATATGTAAGTCGAACGTGTGAGATTGATGGCCAAGTGTGGACGCGGTTACTGTTTACAAATCCCTATATCTAAGGGATTTGTTGTAATCTGTTAATAAATCCTGAATATTGTAATGCCGTACTTCCTTAGAGTCGTTACTAAGTGAGTTTAAAACGTGCTTTTAACTCGCTAATCGAGGTTTCAAGGTAAACGTGTATTAAATCATAAACAGAGACATAGACTTTGAAAATAATTCCATTTATTGAAAATCGTAAAACATTTAGCATTTGGGATCCCAAAATACTGTTTATAAATATTTACAACTCAAAATATCCTTTAAGTCGACTATACGACAAAATAGGGTTCTTTACAAACAACTTCCAAAAATATCCCTAGCCGTGGTAGCCAGGCAGACCAGACATGTACGCATCGCCTCATGCTCTCCATATTCATGGTCGGCTGACTTTCTCTTTGCCCTTACCTGCACCACAGAGCACCCGTGAGCCGAAGCCCAGCAAGAAAACTCCACATAGATATATAACATATGCATATAAACCACTCAGCATATAACAACTTTGCCAACAAGCTAAACACATACGGCCAAGCCGTCCCAGGCGCTTTACCAGGCCCTGGGTTGCAGTTTACACCGTAAGGATATCCAAGGTATCCCTTAGGGTCCTACCCTGGCAACTCGCACTCTGCGTGCTAAACGCTGCTCCCGGCCCCTTGCCGCTCTCGGCCTTCGCTGTTCCCGGCCCTTGCTGTTCCTGGCCTTCACCGTTCCCAGCCCTTGTCGACCATTCACAAATATGCATACACAGCTTAATTAAACATATCTTAAGAATATAATAGCATAAACAATGGGCTACGCCCAACATATAATCATATGGGGTCGTGCCCTGCAACACAACTATGGGGCCTTGCCCTGCTTTATGGGTACAATAGCTTTCTTACCTGTGTCCCGAGCTTCTTGAGCACTGAACCCTCGAGCACGGTCCTCTAGTCCGAGCCTCACCGAGAACCTAGTAACAACACATACATAGCACTCCTATTACTAACCAATTCAAAAACACCTCCCGAAACCAATCCCGAGCTCTCGGGACCTCCCGGACCCCCACACAAGGTGGCGGAAGCATCCCCCGAGCCCCCTAAGCAAAAGCCTAAAAACTGAAATTTCCCCCTGCCCATAAATGGCCTAGCACCGCGGCGCCACCCTATGAGGGCCGCGGTGCCCAGAAGGGCCCCCGTCCACTGATGCAGCCTAGCGCCGCGACGCAGAAGAACAGGGTCGCGGCACCCCTTCGCGAACCCAGATTTTTGGGTTTTTCCCCAACATTTTCCCGAGCCAAAACACTCCCAAATCAATACCAATGCATACCTAAGTCTCAAATTCAATCCAAAACCCCATATAAACCATCTAACAATTCAGAAACAGCAACAACAAGCCTAGGCACACAATCAAACCCATAATTCACAAATTGATTTAAAACTCTATAAATCTTAAACCAACAAACCAGAAACTTAAACCACAACAGCTCAAAAAAACAGAGGTGCAAGAAACTCTTACCTCAAATTGAAATTCAACTCTGAGCTTCCTCCAATTCCAGCTTCAGGTTAATCCCTCCTGATTCCCAAGCTGAATTCCCACAATTATTAAACCAAAACCCGACTTTCAGAATTCACCCAAACTCTAAAAGAACTTGCAAGAACACCAAAATTCAGAGATGAAGCTTACCTCTGGATCAATCTTGACCTATGCTTGATTTTAGTTGCCTCAATCCAGCCTTGATTCTCCTCCTTAGCCTCAAAATACCCAGCTCTTTCCCTCTTCCACCTTTTCTTCTAGCTTCTTGATTCCTCTAGTCTCCCCAACACAACATTCAGATTTTACCTAGAATAAAGTAACGTGAATGACTTTTCCTCAGCCAAATTTATCTACTCTCAAGGCCAAATGACCCATTTGCCCTCCCTTCTAACTTATAGTCTAACTAAACCTCAAGGGCAACCTAGACTTTTCCCTATCCTTTTGCAAAAATACCACTTCCACACCTAAAGTAACTATCCTCAAAGGTTACCTATAGTTACCCAAGTTACCAAAGTGCCATTAACCATTACCCAAAAATTCCCACACTCAAGTTATAATATTCCCGAGATACCCCTAGGCTCCTCCTAAGCCGGGTATCTGACCCCGTTGTGACTTTTCTTGCTAAAGAGCTCCCTAGGACCGTCTCGGAACATGCATCACAAATCTATTACCTTTATATCACATATTTCACATATATTACATTTATGCCCTCAACGGGCTAAAATTACCAATTTGCCCCTAACTACCAAATGGGGCCCACATGCATATTTAATCGCCTAAACATGCACTCTAATCACGTATTCATTAAATTCACATATATTAATATAATATAACAGTTATTGCCCTCCAGGCACACTAATAAAGGCCCCAAGCCTTATTAGCAAATTTGGGTCGCTACAAATATCATGGGATTTATACGCATATTATATATTTATATACATTTAATTGTATTTATTATTGAGATTTGAATCATAACTCCCTGAAATGTGAGGGGAGATATTCTGTAAACCAGTCTATAATTAGATTGGAGAAATTCATTTGTAGAGACACTGAAAATTGGCACTGGGAATACTCTGTTAAATTGCTTCCAAAAAATCTTTGAGAGAGTTCCAAAGTTTAATAACATCGACTCGTGGACTAGGCAGATTTTAACTACTGAACCACGTAAAAAATCGTGTGTTTCCTCTTTATTTTTTCTAATTTTTTGTTTAGTGCTCTTCATTTCTAAGTTGACGAAAAACGGCATCAACAGTTTGGTGCTTTCATTGAGAGCAATTAAACAAGACATTAGCTTATTTAATCAGAAAACCTCTCGAGTAATCAATGGCCACTGCAAACAATCTCATCACTGACGGGCGACCACTGCCTCAAATACCAGAGGAGCAAACTCCTTGTACCAAAGACTATCCGCGACGACCTGGAAAGCAGCCCATGGCTAACCCAGGCCTTGAAGAAAGAAGTGATTCATCTGATTCTCAGGGGCCACCAGCTCCTAGGCCTGATGAAGATCTGTACTATAATCTTGAAAGATATGTTCCAATTGTGAAACTCAAAAATCGCCACCTGCGAAAGCAATTGGCAGAGGTGACAAAATGCAATGAGGAATTAGCCAGGCAGGCTACATAAGTCCAGGCACTTCCCCGGAGGCCTAAAGGGCGGAACAAGCACTACAGTCAAATCAGTCGAGGCCCCAGAGAAGTACCCAGACTAAGGCCACTACCAACCTGACTTCAGAATTACCAACAGGAACGGGTAATAACCGAGCCCCTTCAGTGGCTCGGAACCTGAATCCTGAAACTGCAAGAAACAATTCAGAGCTTGTACGGGCAAACTCTAGGCCATCCAGGCCCAAAAATGGGAGACAACCGTAGTCGCCCATAAGGCATCCACCGTCACCAATAAGGCACCCCACACCAAACAAGAGGTCCCCCGACCTGCACCACGAAGATCGTCTCGCAGTGGAAATTGGGATGGAAACCGACAGGCCAGACCTAGACGAGGAAATGAAAGGGAGGCTACCCAAGAACATAGAGCTCCTCAACCTTCAGTAAGCCAAATTTCCAAGTCACAATCTGCTGGGCTAGGGAGACCAACAGGAGACCCACCCCATAATTATCGAGCATCACAGCCAGAAAGGGCTGCAAGATATGCAAGCAGGAGCTCAAACTACACTCGGTCTGTAAGCATTTATAATACTGAGTGATAAGTGAATTTTAGATTCACTTATTAGTGTCATTTTATATCTAATATTGTAGGTGTCTAGGTTGTTTTGTTTGATTTTATGCGTGTGTTGTGTATGTGTAGGGTCCAAGGAGAAGTGATGCGAAGTTCGTACAAAACGAGAGTGAAACGGAGAAAAAATGAAAAAAAAATGTGAAATAGGGCTGCAGCCCCATGTTCTAGCACTGCAGCCTTGTCCTGAAGATTCAGTATTCCAGAATTCGCCTAGGCGCTGCAGCGCCATCATCAGGGGATGCAGTGCAATTTCTGACTTGAATTAGGGCTGCAGCGTTATCATCAGGCGCTGCAGCGCCTGACTGTTATAAAGAGCATGTATTTGGCCTTCCAGTAGTGCAACAACGCCCGTTCGAGGGGCAATAGTGCCTGGATCCGTACCAAAAATTAAAATGATGAATTTTGAAGGGAAAAAGAGGTCTTTTTGAGGGGTTATAAAAGGAAAAGCATAATTAGGGTTCTAATGACGTTTTGGAGGAGATTAGACCTGGGATTACAGGCTTGGAAAGGAAAAAGGAGGCTAGAATTCATCAACATCACCATCATTACATCTAGTTTCTTTCTTCCTCCTTTTATTTTAGTTTTTAATTATGAACAACTACATTGTGATTTTGTTTAAGTTTGTAATGGAGGACTAAACTCCTTTGTGCTAGAGTATTAAATGGATCTATTTTGATTATTGAATTAAGGTTTTTATTATTATCTTTATGAAGTTCTTATTGTTTGTTCATATCTTCTTGATTTAATTTTCTCATATTAATGTTTGGCCATCATTATTTTGAATTGAGATCTAGGGTTTATGCTTGAGAAAGATAAACTTAGATTGGACATAGGAAGATTTGACATAGAGTGATTGTGAGATTGAGAGATTCCTTGAACTCTATGAATTTGGCTTAGAAGAATTTTTGCTTAATAACTTCTTGATTAATTAATAGCGAATAGAGATATCATATTAATTAATTGAGATTAATTGCATATGTGCTTGAGAAAGATAGATGCATTATATTAGAATTCTAGAAGTTAAAAATGAGGAGAACTAATTAGGATAATAAAGAAACCATGTTCATAAGTAAATAGTGAAATCATTACTCTAGTACATTTATCTTTTATCTAATCACTTTCCATGATCATTAGCTTCCATTATTTTGCTATTGCATTTTCTTTATTTTATTGTTTGAGTTATTTGTTGAATTTTCTAATTAAAATTATAGACTTAAAAGTTATAGTAATTGGTGGATTAAATATTTAATCCCTGTGGGTTCGACATCCTTTAAATTAAAATTATATTGCAATACACTGTACACTTGTGGTAGAAAATCTATATCACTGAGCCTAGACATACTAGAAATCGGGGGAATCATCCTGATTTGTAGGATCACCTGAACCATAATCGATAACGAGTTGATCCCCCGAAACCTGATCTTCAAGACCATCTGAAGGGTCGTAACCAGTCGGCACACAACCCCATGCCAAGACCAGGAGCTGGAATTTTTATTAACGAAAACCAACCCCATCAAGTCTAGGCTTGGCCCTCAGTGGATCTGGTCCAGGGAAGGATTGATCAGTTGGAAAGAGCATTTAGATTCTTGCAAGACGAGAGGAGCAGGGATAAGGATGAAGAGTCCGACGAGGAACTCGAGCCTTTTGCCCCGCATATTTCTAGCACTCCATTTCCCCAAGGATTCAGAATACCTCACGTATCACCATTTGATGGAAACTCTGACCCATACAGTCATCTGAGCACCTTTAATACCATCATGCGAGCTAGCAATGTTGGCTACAAGCTCAGGTGTATGTTGTTTCCAGCAACTCTTACGAGACCAGCAAAAAATTAGTTTGAAAAGTTTCGGAGACACTCGATCTCGTCTTGGAATCAATTATCAAGAGAATTTAAAAAGAAATTCAAGGCTATGGTTGGAGTCAGGCCTGAAGCTTCGGCCTTAACCAATGTTCGACAACAGCAAGATGAGTCACTAAAGAGTTACCTTACAAGGTTTAACCTAGAAGTGGCCCGAGCTCAAAATGTCAATGATAATGGCCACCTGATGGCCAATAGAGCTGGTATTTTACCAAGGAGTCCCCTTTGAGAAGATTTGCAAAGAATGCCCATTAGGTCACTAATCAAGTTCAATCGAAGGGCCCAGAGGTTTGTCAATGTATAGGAGGCGAGGTTAGCACTGAACCTGACTTCTCAGCCCATAACTACAGCGACAAATGTTAACTTTGCCTCAAGCTTGGTGGCCCCATCAACTTCAAAAACCTCCGGGGATAACCCTTCTAAAAGGAAGAAGAACGAAGGGAATAACCCCAAGGCTGATGAAGGGAAAAAGAAGAAAGGAGATAAATATTTCTCCATTTACACAGTATATACCAAGCTCAATGAGACTCGGGAAAAAATATTTTTGACCAATGAAAATCAGGTCTCATTTAGAAAACCTAACCCTATGCGGAATTAGAAGGTGAAAAGGGACTCAAATAAATATGTAGATTCCAAAGAGATATCGGACACACAACCGATAAATGTCGACAGCTGAAGGACGAGATCGAAGGCTTGATCTTGAGAGGATATCTCAGACAGTATGTTAGAAATCAAAATTCCAACCAAGCCTCAACAAGTCAAAGGGCAGCAGCTGCACAACCTGCCGAAAATAATAACACCCGAGTTCGGGAAGATGAGCGACCCCCTCTAATTGATGAATAGTATGTAGTAACCATCTTGGGGGGACCTCATATTGCAGGTTCAAGAAGGAATGTCCAAAAGAGGTATGTAAATGAGCTCAAGACTGGAGACAGTTCTCCTTATGAACTGGAGCCACAAGCCCCCAAACATCAAAGGGTTGAGACTCATCCCATTACATTTACTGAAGAAGGCGTGTCACACGTCCAATTTCATCACAATGACCCTCTGGTCATTACTCTTCATCTCGCGAACAAGAGGGGAGCCAAGTCCTAATTGATAATGGGAGCTCGGTGAATATCCTTTACAAATCCACTCTAGAAAATATGGGACTCGCGCTTCGCTATTTGAAAGCATGTGCAACAACATTGTACTGCTTTTCAAGAGAAGGGATTTCCCATATGGGATCCATTGAACTCCCCGTAACCTTGGGAGACTATCCAATCTCGGTAACCAATATGATGGAGTTTGTAGTGGTGGACCTCCCACCGACCTACAACGTACTGCACAGCGGTCCCGCCCTGATTAGGCTAGGGGCAGTGTCGTCTGTCAAGTACTTGGCCATCAAGTTCCTGACTTCTAGTGGCATCGGAACATTGAAGGGAGACCAACTCGCAGGAAGGGAGTGCTACTGCATTTCCATAAGAAGAAAAAATTGAACGAGTGCACAGACACTGGTAGTTGTTTAGGAGACGGATGGGCCCGTCCTTGAGATAGATGAAGAAATCGACACCAGAATGGAAGAAGGGCCAACCTCGAACCTCTAGAAGAGCTCGAGGAAGTAATGCTCGTAGGAACAGATGCCACAAAGATGGTAAAAGTGGGGAAGATACTTTCCAAAAAGGAGAAATAGCAATTAATTTCCTTCTTAAAAGAAAATCAGGACGTGTTCGCATGGTCACACTTGGACATGGTCGAAATCAGTCCAAATGTCATAAGCCATGCGTTGAACATTGACAAGAGCTTCCCCTCAAAGCAACAAAAATAAAGGCTTCTAGATGATGACATAAAGAAAGCCCTCAAAGAAGAAGTTGATAGGTTAAAAGCAAATCGACTTATACAAGAAGCCTTTTATCTGGATTGGATCGCCAACCCAGTGTTGGTCCCAAATCCCAATGGTAAATGGAAAACCTGCATCGAATATTCAGATCTTAACAAGGCATGTCCAAAAGACTATTTTCCCTTTCCTCGGATAGATCAACTCGTAGATGCCACTACAGGTCACGACATCATGTCATTCATGGACTCTTATTCTGGAGATAACCAGATCCCCATGCATGCACCAGATCAGGAACATACGAGCTTCGTAACCGACAAAGGGTTATACTGCTACAATGTCATGCCTTTTGGGCTCAAAAATGCTGAAGCCACGTACCAAAGGCTGGTGAACAGGATGTTTGCCGAGAAGATAGGAAATAACATGGAAGTTTATGTTGACGACATGTTGGTCAAGTCTAAACATAACGATAACGATGTGGATGATCTCATAGAGTGTTTTGTTGTGCTTTGGAAATACAACATGAAACTTAGCCCACAAAAGTGCTCATTGGGAGTGTCTTCGGGAAATTTTTTTGGATTTATAGTAAATGCATGGGGAATAGAGGTAAATCCAAACAAGATTAAGGCATTAATCGATACGCCCTCACCTAAAAAACATAAGGATGTCTCGAGCCTAACTGGACGAATGGCGGCTTTGAGTAGGTTTATCTTGAAATCTACAGATCGATGCCTCCCATTCTTTAATCTTTTGAGAGGGAGCAAAAAATTTGAATGGATAGAGGAGTGCGAGCTCACGTTTTAGAATCTTAAGAGGCACCTCGCCGAGCCACCAATCTTGTCCATGCCAATCACAAGAAAGATTTTTTATATATACCTCGCTACAACCAAGCACACCGTTAGTGCAGTACTAGTGCAAGAAGAGAATAAAGTACAAAGACCTGTGTAGTACATCAGCAAAAGATTACTGGGGGCAGAATCGTGATATCCATTAATGGAAAAACTGGCTCTAAGCCTGATACATACATCTCAAAAGCTTCAACCTTACTTCCAGGCGCACCCTATTCATGTGCTAACTGACCCGCCACTACGACAAGTTTTGTCCAAGCCAGAGGCTTCCGAAAGATTGTTAAAGTGGGCTGTCAAACTCGGGCAATTCAAGATCACATATCACCCAAGAACGATCATCAAGGGACAAGCTCTAGCAGATTTCATTATTGAATGTATTGGGATCTCAAATGGCAAAGCTGTAACCCCAGCCCATGAGCTGTGGAAACTTTATGTCGATGGATCCTCTAATGAAAATGAATCGGGGGCAGGTATCATCTTAATTACCCCAGCGGGAAACCAATTCCACTCAGCTTTAAAGTTTGGCTTCAAAGCGTCAAACAACGAGGCTGAATACGAGGCTTTACTAGCAGGACTCCGGGTAGCCAGAAGCCTCAAAGCAAAGGCTATACATTACTATAGTGACAAACAGCTAGTAGTTAACCAAGTCTTGGGTGAATATCAGGCTCAAGGCATCAAGATGGCTGTGTATCTAGAAATGGAAAAAACTGCACTCAAACAGTTTGAATTCTACACTATATAGCAAGTCCCCCAAGAAGAAAATTCAAATGCAGACGCATTGGCCAAGCTCGCCACAACTAACGAGGCCAATACACTGAATGTGGTCCCAGTGGAGTTTCTTCTGACCCCGAGTATTAACGAGCCTGACGAAGAAGACGTATGCATGATTGACTCTCAACCAACCTAGATGACCCCAATAGTCGACTACCTCAAAACTGGAAGTCTCCCAGCAGACCAGAACGAGGCTAGAAAGTTGATGTATCAGATCCTGAGATACACTATTGTGGAGGGAAGGTTGTATAGAAGAGGGTAATCTATACCATTACTCTGATGTGTCACTCCTCTTGAGGCAAAGAAAATTTTGGAAGAAATTCATGAAATATTTTTTGGAGACCATGCTGGGGGGCATAGTCTATCCAAAAAGGTGATAAGATAAGGGTATTTCTAGCCCACAGTCAAGGCAGACTCGTTCTAATATGTCAAACGATGTGATAAATGTCAACGATTTGCCTCAACTCCACGAGCTCCACCTACTGAACTCACCATGATGAGCTCCCCCTGGCCATTCGCATTATGGGGAATCGACCTCATAGTCTCATTGCCAACTGGCAAAGGTGGAGTAAGGTACGTTGTGCTCGGGGTCGATTATTTCAGGAAATGGACCGTAGTTGAACCCTTGGCCACTATTACCTCCAAAAAATTCTTAGACTTTGTTGTAAAAAATATCATACGTGATATTTGATGCCCAGAAAGATAGCATCGAACAATGGAACCGAATTCGATATTGATTTGTTTACCCATTTCTATGAGAAAAATGGGATAATAAAAAGTTTCTCCTCCGTCTCCCATCCCGAGTCAAATGGCCAGGTCGAAGCAATCAAGAAAACCGTAAAGTGTTCCATAAAGAAAAGGTTAGAGGAGACGAAGGGAAAGTGGCCTGAGGAATTACCTCAAGTTTTGTGCGCATATCGAACCACAGCACAAACTTCAATGGGGCATACTTCTTTCTCCCTAGCTTATGGATGCGAGGCCATGTTGCCTATTAAGGTCGAAATCCCCACAATATGGAGCCATGCATACCATCAGGCCTCGAACCAATCTCAGCTTGAAGAAAGTCTAGACCTCATAGAAGAAAAAAGAGATGAAGCCCAATTGAAAAATGATGCATACCAGCAACGAGCTACTAGATACTTCAATAAGAGGGTTCGAGATAGAAAATTTGGATTGGGAGACCTAGTGCTAAGGTGTGTATTTTTAGCTACACAAGACCCGTCTACAGGGGTACTTGGACCTAATTGGGAAGGACCTTACCAGATCGAGTCTATCATTCGACCTGGGGTGTACAAACTGACGAGGTTAAATAGAGAGTTGGTTCCACGAGCTTGGAATGGCGAACATCTATGACCTTATTATCAATAATGTAGGAATGGTGTTTTCATTGTAACCAAGCATGTGTTATTTTTTCTGCTTTTTGTCAATAAAATGCTAAGTTTTGTTCAAAAGTTGCATTCTCTTTCAAAGTTGAATTTTTTGCAAACCCTCGTAATTCAATAACCTATGGTCACACTCATAGGATATTAAGGGGAATCAGTGGTATACAATCATACCATAAGTTTGAAAAAATAAATAACATAGAATACAAATGTAAATGTCTGGATCATTAACTTGACATGAAAGTTTAAGTATACACGCGAGCTAAAAATGTATGGACTGAACCCAACATAAAAGTTTATGTGTATACGCGAGCTGAAACTGTCTGGACTTAACCTGACATTAAATTTGTGTGTATGGATTAATAACCAAACACACGAGCTAAAACTGTCTTGGAGCTAACCAGACTGTAGAAATTTATAGGTGTATGGATTATAAACCAAACACGAGCTAAATTAGTTTGGAACAAACCAGCTAAAACTAATCGACAGTAAGAAAGTTGGAATGCAAAATAAACCAACTACAAATCAAGTCGAGGCTGGAAAGTTTTGCAAAATTAGTTTCGACCTCATGACTCCGAGAACATACTCGAGGATGAGAAAAAGTGACTAGAAAAGCAAGATATAGCTAAACTACGAAAATTACATGCCAATTAAGTACTTTCGAGTACATGGTGAAAGTAAGGTTTGACCTTCTTAATAACGAGGTCGAACACGAATATATCGAGTAAACTGTGCATGAATGCATTGAAATTCGAGCTTAAATCCAATGGATGTATTTGTGCAAATAAACATATATAAAGCAAGTCTTTAATATAACATGCTCAAATTATTTCGACCCAGAAATGTAAAGCATATATTAAGACAAAAAGCTTAGAATAAAATCAAATGCATAAAAACCTTTCGAGCCAGAAGACTGTATGCATAAAGATTAAAGGTAATATTTAATAAAAATAGCTCTAAATCGAGTTATGTATTGCTCCGCGCCAAGGGAACATATAAAATAAATAAAAAATTAAGTTAAAAAAGGTTTAATGGGACACTGCCCATGACCTCGTCTTCACGAGGTAGATGCTTCCCCATCAGCAGCACCTGGTGCCTCCACCGTCTTCTCGGCCTCGAGTTTGTCCTCCTCTTCCTCAAGACGAGCTTGCCACTTTTCGACAAATTCGGCCTCTAAGTTTGCCAAAAATCTAGTATCGAGGTCAGGATTGTTCACCCAGATCCGATACATCACCATATCTACGGCGTAATCTTTCTTGGTTTTTAACTCCTCAAGAAGGCGGGTCTTCTAACCTTCAATTATCTCGAAGGTCGCCTTCATATCCTCTTCCAAATTTTCGTTTAGCTCTTGAAGCTCCTAAATCTTGGAATTTTTGGCCTCGACTTCTTTCATGGTTATTATGGCCATAGTTGACTCGAGGTCAAACACCTTCTGGGCATTCTCCAGGGCGGCCTCCAGCTACAACTCTAGCGTGGATACCCTCAGAATGGCAGCCTCACCCACCGTCGCCTCTAGCCTCTCCGCTTTGAGCTCATCCACGAGCTTCAGCTGGGCATCCTTTGCCTCTTGAGCATGTGCGTTGCTCGTGGTCACCTCGTTGTTCAACTAGAAGTTGTGTTGAACAAAAGAACCTCGTTGTTCTACTGGAAGTTATGTTAAACAAAAGAAGAAAATGCATGCACACAAGAATAAACACGGGTTATTAAAGGGCATTATATGTTAGAATAATGCAAAAAAGGTTACAACAAAAGTAACTTACCGAGGAGAAAAGCTCGCTGCCTTTGTCAAAGACAGTGTTGGCATCGTGGCAGGAAGTGGGGAACTCCCGCTGCGGGGCGCCAAGGTTGCTGAGACTTTGGCCCACACGGAACAAGACGTCTGAGCCTAAATTGACTCCGTGCGACGCAGCAACATTGTCGACCACGTATTCTAGGACGTGGGTGGAGATTGTCCATAATCGTTCCCGTGTGGGAGCTCTTTTTTGGGCAACAGGAGCATGATGGGTGGATCAGGCCTGAGGAAGAGACGGGGGGTTTGGGGGTGCCACTGGCTGAACTCCAGTTGTTATCCCGACCTCGAGAACTGTAGATGTTGCCCTGACCTCGGGTGTAGCTATGGTGGCCGGAGTCAGGCTTTGAGTGGTCAAGGCTAGAGGGAGCACCTCAGATGCCTTGCCCACTTTAGAGAGGTGCCCCGCTCTCTAAGATGCCCTCTGGCATTTACTTGCATTGGCCCCCGAAGGACGACTGAGCACGTTGTCAAGGTCGGAGTCCATGTCACCTGCAAAAACACACAAGCTACAATTTAGTGATCAAGCTTAAGCCACTAAAAGAAACCTAACTAGAACACTCAACCGAGCTTAAGCTCGGCGACCTTGAAATTCCTCTATCTTTTGAGGACGCTGGGGGAGTCCCTTCTCTATATGAAGGAGATTGCCTCGAAAGGTCTCTATATATGTTGGTCCCATATTGGACGACAACCCCGTCCCAGACCTCGTTCAAACTATACATAGTTTGATATAGACCTAACCAGCTATCAAACCAACGTA
Source organism: Humulus lupulus (assembly GCF_963169125.1). Lineage (NCBI taxonomy): Eukaryota > Viridiplantae > Streptophyta > Magnoliopsida > Rosales > Cannabaceae > Humulus > Humulus lupulus. The sequence continues at coordinate 62,055,097 of NC_084793.1, forward strand.
CTCTATGATCTACCCATGACCACACATAAAAATTATCCCTAGGATCTGGGAAGAGGATCAGTTCATCAGGTTTGTGCTTAAATAAAGAGGGGGACCACATGGAGGAGCTAAGCACTACTGTACCTCCACCACTTGAGCTCGGTGAAGCTTCGTCTTGGACTTCGTTTCCCGAGGAAGACCAGCCGTGTCAGGGAGCTACAGGGGGACCGGACTGCGAGCTCAAAGACCTCCTGGGGGGAAGTCTGTCAGTGGGAAGTGGCACAGGGTCCCACCTCGAGTACTTGCGATAGGCTGAGTTGTCCATCGATTGGCCTTCCTCTAGGAGGCCGGAGGCTCGAAGCCGATCTTCGTGGAGAAGATAAGATAGAGACTGCCGACCATAAGGCATTTGGAGCAGGTCTGCCTTATGCTCCACCATCGAGTCAGAGGAGGTGGGGCGGTGGTAATTGGTTGTAGAAAAAACTACATATCAGTATTCTGAGCTTTATTATTTAATAAAAAGGAAAAGGGGATAAGTGTGGAGGTACTTACGGATGCGCTGGAAAGAGTAAAATTTGGAGGGAGTGAGGCCATCCATCCAGAAGAATGCGAGCTTAAAGTTCGGAGGATGATTTGGTATGTCCTCAAAAAGATTCTTCTCCTTTGGATAGCTCGATAAGTAATAAAAGCCATCCCTTCCCCGAGCTCGAGAGGGGTTGCTTTTGAGGCAAAAGAGATATAAAATCTCTTGAGGTAAGGGTCCTTCCCACTTCAACTCGTGATATAATGACTAGAGGGCAGAGAGAACCCTGTAGAAATTAGTCTCGAGTTGGAAGGGAGCGACTCTGACAAAATCCAGAAAATCCATGAAGTAGGATTTCAGGGGTAGCAGAGCCCCTGCCCTCATGTGCTCGCGACTCCAGGCAGCGAGCTTAATTTTACTGTTGGGATTGCCATCTCCTGGGGTGAAGCAACTACGCTCGCTCAGAGCTGCAGGCCAACACAACAGAGTGCCAAGTCTCAGGTCATGATAAGCTAGCATCTCGGATATCTGGCCTTTGGATGTGACTGAGCTCCAATAATGCTCAGCCTCGAAGAAACCCTCTTTCAAGGTGGGAGTGGAAGTAGCTTGTGAGGTGGAAGGGCAGTTTGAAGAATCCTCCATCAATGAGAATGAAAGAGCACCAGGCTCGAAGGCAATGGTAACTTTGAGTTTAGGATCGAGTGGCACAGGTATAATCTTGGGATCCAAATCTGGGAAGATTGCGACCTGGAGTATTTTCCTCTTTCTCTCCTCGACGTCATCAATCTGGCATCGAAAACGATCTCGAATGTCCTCTTGTTCGCACCTTTCCCAATGCTCACATATCAGACGCTGGTTCCGAGTGAAGGGTGATTTTGGACTGAGAGTTGATGGGGAATAAGGGATTGCGAGCTCTGACCCCCACCGATTCTCAGAGTTCTGCGACATATAACAAGAAAGAAAAGGGTGAGGGCCAGGCATGCAGGAAATCACAAAAAATGTAGTTTTGGTGATTCGAGCTCGAAAGTCCGAGATCACCCTCAATTGAGACTAAGGTCTCAAAAGGGCCAGATGAATTCGAAGTTGAACCCCGAATTATTGTAAAGGTCGAGCTTCAAGTGTGCACTCACTCGAGAGAGAGAGGGGAAGGGGATATCAGTTTTAAGAATCCCGGATTGTCAGGGATAAAGCTGACGGTTACCTAAAAAGATGATATTTTTGGGATTTGTGCATTTAAAACCCTAAATCAAAACCCCTATCTCTATATGAGCTATGGAAAGGAAATAAATCAAACATTGGTTATCTTAAAGTGTGGAGGTGTCATGCTTATTACAAGAGCACTGATCCTAAAAGGACCAAGTTGGGTTCAAGGACTATAAGATGTGCATTTGTGGGTTATGCCCAAAATAGCAAAGCTTATAGATTATTAGACTTGGAGTTTAATGTAATAATTGAATCTAGAGAGGTTGAGTTCTTTGAGAACATGTCATACTATTACACCCAAATTTCGAGAATAAAAGTTTTCATCTCGAAAGTCAGGCTCGAAGGGTGTGAGCTCGAAATATGCAAATTAGTCAGGAGATCAACATTAATGAGAATCGTGTTTGACAGTTAATGAGAATCGAGTTTGACAGTCTCTTTCAACATTAAAATGGCGATGTCGTAGGTGGTAAGCTCGGAACCACATGATCTCTAAGCCAAGCATGAATTTATAGTGACAGAGGTTCAACACTTGTTTAATTTTCCTGGTCTGTTTGTATTAGCATCAGTCAAGAAGGTTCGAGCCTGAATATTGCAAGCACGGAGGGGATGACCTCGATAAGGATACTTAATCAGACCGAAGGGAAGTCAAGCTAGCAAGCTCGTGATGATTTTCTTATCTCGAAGATATGTAAGTCGAACGTGTGAGATCGATGGCCAAGTGTGGATGCGGTTACTGTTTAAAGATCCCTATATCTAAGGGATTTTTTGTAATCTGTTAATAAATCTTGAATATCATAGGATTTATGCGCGTATTATATATTTATATACATTTAATTGTATTTATTTTTTAGATTTGAATTATAACTCCCCGAAATGTGAGGGGAGATATTCTGTAAACCAGTCTATAAATAGATTGGAGAAATTCATTTGTAGAGACACTGAAAATTGGCATTGGGAATACTCTGTTAAATTGCTTCCAAAAAAAGCTTTGAGAGAATTCCATAGTTGAATAACATTGACTTGTGGACTAGGCAGATTTTAACTGCTGAACCACATAAAAAATCACTTGTTTCCTCTTTATTTTTTCTGATTTTTTGTTTAGTGCTCTTCATTTCTAAGTTGACAAAAAACAACATCAACACATACGATGACAAAAAACTAGAATCTACTCAAACTAGAGAGCCTCAAGAGGAGACTCCTAGAATAGTTAGTGAGCAACCTCAATTTCCTCGAAGGAGCCAAAGGCTCAATGATTTGGGATCAAGTGAAAAAATTTCTCCAATAGAGACACTATAACTTGTTGAAGGTGATAATGAGGAAGTTACTTGGAAACAACCAATATTACTTTAAATAGAAGACGATCCCAAAACCTTCAAAGAAGCAATGTCCTCAAGAGACTCCGCCTTTTGGAAGGAGGCAATCAATGATGAAATGGATTCAATTATGTCAAACCACACTTGGGAATCGGTTTACCTTCTAAAGGTGTCCAAACCAATTGGGTGTAAATGGGTATTTAGAAAGAAATACCATATCGATGGCACCATACAAACCTTTACGGCTAGGCTAGTAGCTAGAGGATTCAAACAAAGAGAGGGAATAAATTACTTTGACACATATGCACCAGTATCATGAACTACTTCTATAAGTTTGTTGTTTGCCTTATCATCTATATATAACATTTATGTTCACCAAATGGATGTTAAAACAACATTCTTAAATGGGGATCTCAAGGAGGAGGTCTATATTGAACAACCGGAATGTTTTGTTCTTCAAGGAATTGAACATAAAGTGTGTAGACTTGTCAAATCATTATATGGTTTGAAACAAGCTCCAAAATAATGGAATGATAAGTTTGATAAAGTCATTGTTTCTAATGGATTTAGACACAACAATGCGGGCAAGTGCTTATACTATAAGACTTGTGGTGACTTAGTCATACTTGTGTGTCTATATGTAGATGATATGTTGATTTTGAGAAATGACATGAAAGTAATAATAGAAATGAAGAGGTTTCTATCTTCAAACTTCAAAATGAAAGACCTTGGAAATGTGGATAACATTCTAGGTATCAAAGTTAGAAGGAATAGTGGGGGTTTTGTGTTGAGTCAAACCCATTATGTTGAGAAAGTGCTCGACAAATTTAGTCATCTCAAAATCAAAGAGGCACATACACAATTTGATTCAAACATTAACTTTGAAAAGAATGAAGGAAGAGCGGTGGCTCAATTGGAATATGCAAGTGCAATAGGAAGCCTAATGTACGCCGCTCATTGAACAAGTGCAAATATTGCATATGTCGTTAGTAAACTTAGTAGGTTTACTAGCAATACAAGTATCAAGCATTGGAAAGTTATTGAAAAAAATTCTTGGTTATCTTAAGGGTACCAAAGAGTATAGTCTTTACTATAAAAAGTTATCAAAGATACTTGAATGATATTCCGATGCCAATTGGATATCGGGAGTTGGAGATAATCTATCCACCAACAGGTGGGTGTTTACTCTTGGAGGAGGTGCAATCTCATGAGGCTCCAAGAAGTAAACTTGTATATCTCACTGAATCATGAAAGCGAATTTTATAGCTTTAGCGGCAACTGGCAAAGAGGCTGAGTGGCTTAGGAATCTCATGATGGATATTCCTTTAACCACATATATGGTATCAACAATTTCAATACATTGTGATAGCCAATCTGCCCTTGCTAGAACATATAATAGTGTGTACAATAGAAACTATAGACACATTAATCTAAGACATGAATATGTGAGACAATTGATTCAATGTGGAATCATATCAATCTCATATGTTAAGACAAGTGAGAATTTAGCGGATCCATTTACAAAACCTCTTGTGAGAAGGTTAGTAAGTTTTACTTCAAAAGGGATGGGATTGAAACTCATAGAATAATAGATTCACCAATGATGGAAACCCAACTCTCAACTTGTAAAAATCAAGGGAAAGAGTTCAATGGGTAAGAACAAGTCCTTGATAAGTGAATAGTTTCAACACTAAAATTTATGATGAGTTCCATCCGAGATGGTTAGTGTTGGTTGCTACTGAGTTAGGGTTAAGCCCAGGGATTTTAATGAAGTTTAGTTGAGTGTAACAAGCATCTATAAAGGTAGCAAAGATAATGTAATAACTTCACCTATGTGGACTTAGAGGTGGTGCTGCCTCTCATGGGAGTTGGAGTTTCTCCTCGAAAAGTTTGTGAAGAGATGAGCACATGGCCATGATAGTGCTAAGCGAGAAAGTGGGAAAAACAAAAGATGTGATGGAGGTGTGTGAGGTATCACCATTTTAACATATGGAATACTTGGTTCAAGCTTTAAGCAACTAATGATTTCGATAAAACCTTGTGGTATTTTCACTAAGGTAAAGTTCAAACTGAAAGGCACTTTATTTTATGCACCAAAACTATTTTAAGCTAGAGAATGAGTCTTGTATTTAACCAATGTGGGGTTGTTATGTTTGGTTAAATACAAATGACGAGTGTTAAAATACAAGAAAAGTATAAACACTCAGTAAAATTCATATAATGAAGATGTAAAAGTTGAGCTTCAATTATAAGCACTTATAAAATGAAATTTTGGGTCCATAGTGATGTATGAGAGTATCTAAGTGTTCCCAAAAAGTTTGGTAGCATTTCGAACATTTTTAGGACATTTGGAAGTGTCAAAAATCAGAGAGGGTGGCAAGGCTTCGCCTGCTCAAGCAGGCGAAGCATTGCCTACTGCAGTACATGAAATTACTTAAAATGCTCATAATGACATGTTTTTCAAGTCCAATCCTATTGGTTAGACCTAATGACGGTACCTACTCTATATAAGGGTCTAAAGGGTGTTTTGGAAGATCTGATCACTCTCTCCAATCTCCCCCCCCCCCCCCCCCCTCTCTAGCTCCAAGAATATCTAGTTTTCTCCAAAAACTCTCCAAGAAAGTGGTTGAATTTGAGAGTTGAAGGCTTGTTCAATCTCAATCCTCATTTCCTCAAGAGAAGGCCTCAAGCATTTATGGTGGCTAGGAAATAGAGTATTAGGACAATGTTTTGCAATGTGTATAAGCCTTGGTGTTGTAATTTTTTTTTTTTTTGTTTGCCCAGAGGATTTGCTCAGAGTGGTGGTTTTTGCCTAGAGTTTTTGAAGCTTCATCAAAGTTGAAGAATACCGTTGATCTACTTGGGTTTGCAAGTTCTTTCTCAATCTTTTTAAGTCTCTGTCAATCCATTTTTTGTGTAGATTCTATTTTTTGAGGTGGTGTTATCTCACTCTCCCCCAACACAAGGTTCACCATTGTTTTTTTCAAACCCATACGTTTTGATTGTGTCATAAAATCTCAGATTCCAAAATCTTGTAGCTTTTTTGAGCCTATAAATGGACCTAAGAAGCTTGCAAACCTTTTTCTCTTTACCTTTGACTTCGAACCATTCTGTTTGAGACATAAAAATGTTTCTTCATAGTCTACCCCTTCTCTCTGAGTATAGCCTTTGGCTACAAGCCTTGCTTTGAAAGTCTCCACTCCCCCATCCGCTCTTCTTTTTTTCTTGAAAATCCATTTGCAACAGACAGGTTTAACATTTTATGGTAGATCTTCAAGAATCTAGACGGAATTGGAATACGTTGATTCCATTTCCAGGTTCATGGTGTCTTGTAGCTTTTCTTTGTCATAATCTCTCATTGCATCTCTATACGTCCTTGTTTGTGTCAGACACAAGCATTTGAACTTCGTGTTCATAGCGAATTGGTTGTCTGACAACCCTCCCACTACAACGAAGCTCTCTATTATTCTGACTAGAACTTGTGGCTTCTTCTTATCGTTGTTTATTGCGAACAGTTGGTGATCTATTTACTTAATCTAAGACCATATTCTCCAGTACAACCTTATTGAGATGCTTGTGGTTGTTAATATAGTTATTCAAGAAAAGTATCATTTGTTGATAAAAATGTTTTATTTTCTTTTGGATTATAGAATATACCACCTTTAGTCTCTTTAGAATACCCTATAAACATGCACAATTCAGTGCGTGATTCCAGCTTTCCAATCTTACATTTCAGCATGTGTACTAGACACCCCCAAATATGAAAATGGTATAAACAAGGTTTAGTGCCATTCCATAGTTCTAACAGTGTCATATGGACAGACTTGGACAGAACAACATTCAATATGTGCATTGCACATTGAATTGCAAAGCCCCAGAACAACAGTGGCAATGATGAATAATTCATCACTGATCTAACCATGTCTAATAAGGTCTTGTTCCTTCTTTCTGAAATACCATTTTGTTGTGGCATTCCAGGTGTAGTAAGTTGGTATTGAATTCCATTCTCACGCAAGTGGTCCTTGAATTCATATTCCAAGTACTCTCCTCCTCGATCAGATCGAAGAACTTTCAGTGATTTACCTAATTGCTTTTCAGCTTCTGCTTGGAATTCTTTAAACTTTCCAAAAGTTTCAGATTTCTTTTACATCAAATATAGGTAACCATATCTTGAATAATCATCAATAATAGTAACGAAGTACTCAAACCTTCCTCTTGCTTGTACATTAAGTGGACCATACACATCGGTGTGTACAAGTTGGAGTGGTTCATGGCTCTTGAACCTTTTGTAGAGAAAGGTCTTTTGGTCATCTCGCCTTCCAGACATGATTCACAACTGGAATAGAACCAATAGTTGATTCTCTTAAAGGACCTTCCTTTACTAACATGTTATCCTATCTAAACTAATATGCCCCAATTTCAAGTGCCATAGATATATTTCACTATCAGAATCATTATTTTGACGTTTAATAGATCTCGGAATAGAAACTTCAAACATTTTAGAGCTGTATATTGATTGTTCTTTTGCCTTCAGTTTATACAATCGATCATTGGATTTTGCATGACCGATTTCAATACCAGATCTTGAGATAACAATCAATTACTATTGAAAGAAATACCAAAACCTTTTTCATGCAACATGGAAACATAAATTAAGTTTCTTGTAAATCCAGGAATAAAATAAACATTGTTCAAAACAAGAAATTTATTTTTATCATATTCTAAACGACTTGTTGCAACTGCTTTGGCAAAGACGGCTTGACCACTGCCAACCCTCATAGTCACCTCCTTTTCTGCAAGCTCCCTCGAAGAACTAAGAAACTGTAAAGAAAAGCAAACATAGTTAGTTGCACCAGAATCAACAATCCATGATGATGTATCATTTTCCACTAAACAAGCTTCTAAAACAAGTAAAACATTTTTACCTTTCTTCTTCTCTTTTAGGTTTGAGAGATACTTGGGACAATTTCTCTTCCAATGACCCTCAACTCCACAATGAAATCATGTCCCCTTCGGTTGTTTTTTTCTTGGAAGTTTGGTTATCCTTATTCTCTTTGTTCTCCTTGCCTTTAGATGATTTTTTAGGCTTCTTTTCCTGTTTGTCATAGTCAATTTCATTAGATTTCTTTCTCTTCTTATTTTTCCCTTTTGAAGTGGAAGGTTTAGAATCAACAACATTTACTTCTTCTCTACTTTTGTATTACTATTATTGAGTGATTCAAAAGTATGAAACTCATTTAATAGCTAAGTCATATTATACTCCAACTTGTTCATAACATAGTTTGTAGTAAATGTGGAAAAAGCTAGTGTGAGATATTCAAGAATCAGGCTAACCTGAATCCTCTCATCAATGGTTGCTCCATGAACTTCCCCAGCATGCATTGTATTGATCATGTTTAGAACATGTTCTCTAACAGAAACTCCTTTCTTCATTTTCATGTTCATATAGGTTTTAGTAGCCTCATGTCTACATTGATAAGAATGATGTCCAAACAAGGCTTGAAGAGATTCTCATATTGTAAGAACTCTGTAATCTATTACTTTATAAAAATATTGCTCAACTAATATTTATTATAAAAATACCATTTTAGAGTAAAGGTTCAGTGGGACCTGGATAAAACATGCAGTTTGGGCCCATTGGTTTAAAAATAAATTTGTAGTATCTTTATGCAGTCTTTAAACAAAAACAAATAAAATAATAAGTCCTATCAACGTGCATAAAATAAAACATAACATATAAATTCATAAAATTCTTAGCACTCATCTAGAACGTTAACTGTTCATGGGACACCCCGCATCATACATGCTTAGACATCAGAACTTCCCACATCACTGTGTGTGCCAAGGAGAAACCCTATTGCATTCCTGAAAGGGGAAAAGTAAGGGGGTGAGTTAAAAGCCTAGTAAGGAAGTACAAACAAATGCAACACTTTCAAGAAATAACAAAGAAATATTACATGCGTATCATAAAACTTATAACATAACCATACCACATCCATCTCATAATCATACCATATCATATTCATAATCATATCGTATCATATTCATAGTCATAATGTATCATATCATATTCATAATCATAATCATACTTCATACTTCATGTGACCATGGAACCCTTATTGTCCATGTCACATCATGAGGAAATAAGCAAAAGCATAAACAGGTAAGACATCCTCTATGAGGTAAACAGGAACTCTGGTCCTCGAATAACCTCGACGTGTCCATCCTATGAGTTACGCCATATCTTTAGTAACTCATTTCTTGTGTAGTGTTTAGCACGCTAATAACCTACTGCTTTTTCATACATCATACAAGCAGACATACAACAATCCATAATATAACATAGTAATTCATACTTTTCACAATGCTTTAGCATACCATAAATTATACTTTCCATGACACTATAACTTTTCAACATAATAGTCCATACCTTTCATAACATAATTCATAGAAAATTCTAACTAACTTCCTTACCTCAAGTCCAAGAGAAAATAAGGTTTAGGGTACTTCCTAATGAGCCTAGAATCACAACCAAGCATTCATCTTAAAATAATGTAAGATTACACTTGCCCATCATGCATACCCCACGTGTGCATGGGCCATGCACACGTGGTACAAGTTGCACCACAAATCTATTCATACAACAACGTCACATAGAATCATAAAAGAATAATGTCAATTCTACTAAGTAATTCGCAATGATTTCAAATTAGGAACAATGGATTTAAATAACATATATTTGAGCGTAAAAGTAAACTTGCATGCAACATGCATATGTTAGACGGTTCTTAAAACTAGCATTGAAGTTGGAATTATTTGTTCCTTTATTTTCTTGTCAATTTCACAAAAATTCAACAAGCATAAAATAATTTGCCACTTTAATTATTACTACATTATTCCTTTAAATCATACATTTGTCATACATAAATTTTATTACAAAATTTAATTTACTAAAATAATTCCTTAGCATTAATTTACATAAAATAATGATCTCATTTATTATATAATAATAATAATTAAAAGTGACAAAATTTTGTAGTTACTTATAATGACTAAATGAATTCTTTGATCACCTTTAAAATAATTTTACTAAATTATTTTGTATACAAATAAAAAAACTACATAAATATGAATGAGAAAAAAAAATACATATTTAAAGTGTGAAAAAATTACATTTATCATATATAAAATCTAAGACTTAAATTATTTGAGTATATACTTTATATCTCTTATTTAAAAGAAGCTTCCCTTCAAGAAACCAAAAATTCCAGCAAGCATTTTATTACATAAATTTTTAATAATCAAATTTGTAAGCATAAAAATCGTATAGTTTTCTTTCACAGCTTAAATAAAAAAATTGCATGCATTTGATTGAAGAAAATACATTATTAACATATGAAAATCACCATTTTTGTTGTCTTTGTTTTTAAAATATGCATTTTAAGACATAGCTTGCTTTCTTACCAATTAATTCACAAATCACCAATTTAGAGTTCACAACATTCAGCAAGCACATAAAATCATAAAATTGTTAAACAATGACTATTAATTTTCTAACAACTCATCAATAGTCCTAATATGCTTCCTAATATCTCCAAATTTTATTTATACATTTAAAAACAACATCATATTGCATAAAATAGCCTAGGCCGAAACTAGCATAATTGGAATAACAAACATACCACAAATTTAACATGCTTGTACTAAATATTTCAAGACAAAGAAATAATAAAAAAAAACAAACTCATACCCTTTTAACAACCCTTGGTTGAATTACACATATCAACCTACCAAATATAATTTTTCAAAATTTATCATGCCCTTTTATCAAAAATAATAATAACATAAAACAAACATTAGTACACATTTCTTTTCTCTCTTGGCCGAAATACATAGTGTAACATTTCCCATCAATTTCCGTCAAGAACAAGATTTAAACGTAGCATGTTTCTAACATCAAACTTGCATCCTTAAAATCAAAACCTCAAAATCCAAATTACCAACAACAACACAATAATATGATATCAACATAAAATCATGCATAAAATCATAAATTTAATAAAAGAAGAATTTACATAAACTATTACATCCTCCTCATCATTCTCCTACCATTAATGAGATTTCAATAAAACAAATAATGGATTTATTTCATTCAAGAACCAAGTGTTGAGGTTTTATGCCCTAATTAAAAACTCAATTTCATTGTAATCTCATTTTATTATCAATAAAAGAATAGAAATAATTTTTTTACTTGGTCAATCACTTTGCTCACATGTTTTATTTTCATGATTATTTGTTTAATATAAACTTCTATTATATCTTGAGCATATAGCTAATCATATTTATAGTGGCGGAAGCGCAATGGAATATAAATATGATTATATGTTCAAAATAAGTTAGTCCTAAGATTAGTCAGTGCACAGGATTTACACTGACTTCCCAATCTACGATATGATCTACTTACAGATTGTAGTGTTATATTCTTTCCTGAACATTAGCAAAGTAGATAAGATCGGATGTATTTGTTGCATCGGACTAGACCGATATTGGCAGTAGATAAGATAAGTAAACATACTGTAATGATCTATTCTAGTCATATCATGTAGTTGACCATAGGTCAATTCAATCTCAATTCTGAGTGGTTAGAAATCTAACTGATTGTATTATTTGAGTTATTTGACTTGTTCGTTACCAGCTTACCCTACGAACTAGCCCATACCTACATCTTGGGAAGTTGGTAGTATAATTGAGTGGGAGTGTTAATCATAGATATGAACATCTATAGCTTCTAATTATGAAGTAAGATGATGGTTTCATTTTAGTTTGGTTCAAGGTGCTAAATGATAGGGATCTCATTTCAATAATTAATATTAGTTTACTAAAATATCATTTACAAGGAACTAAGTGTTTTAGGGATAAAATGCAATGAGTGATAAAACAGTATTTTTAGTCTCATCTCATTATAGACCGTCTATAGAGGATTTAGTGATAATTATGGTTGTAACAATGGATAATTAATAACGTATCTATATTGGTTATACAAAGTTCTATGAATTCAAGAGTGCAATTCTGAGTGTTTAGTGGAGTCAGGAGGAATTAATAAGTTAGTACATTCATTTGTTAAATTTATGATAAGTTATTGGAGCTTGATATCATTGGCCCATGGTCCCCACTGTAGCTTGGATAAAATCATCTAGATAGTCTCAATTAATTGATTTAATTATCAATTAGAATTATCAAAGTTGACCAGGTAAATTTTTTATAGTTTCATAGAGTTATACAATTTAGAGAAGAAAAGAAATTTTATGTATATTTATTAATTAAGATAAATTAGTGTCTAAATTAATAAATAAGTTTAAACCAATGTTCAAATTATAGATAATTAATTTTATAAAGGATTTAAATAATTATTTAATTAATTAATCAACAGAAAATAATATGGGCCTAGATTTTAAGTCCAACGTGCTTATAATTAAATGGGAAATTTCACAGGCTTAAAGCTCATGAGAATTTCGACCTAATGCCTGATATTATCTATTATTTTATTGATTTTTAAAATAAAATAAATGACCTAATTGATTCTATAAAATGAATGCTAAGTGAGAGTTGAAATCAGATTTTTAAAAGATGATCTGACAGATGAACAGAAGAACAGAACATCTAGTTTTAATGCTCTAGGTTTTAGATTCTCTCTACATCAAAAAGTTATTTTCTAAGCCTCTAAATTATCTTCTCTTCTTCTCTTTGTATATATCTCATGTGTTGAGAATTTTTCACTCTAGTCTAGATGATTCTAAGGATACTTTGGAAGGATGTGAAGAAATTTGAAGATCGCTTCAGTTTCTTGGTGATACCCTACGACAAAAAGGATTCAAGGGTTAGAGAAACTGAAGGAAAGAATAATACATTCCAATGCATATAATGTAAGTGTTCTTATCATTATCTCTATTTAAATTCACTTATAGAAACATGTTCTAGGTTGTCTTATATTAATTTGTTTAATATAATATTTACATGAAAATAAACAAGTTTCTGTATAAGTTTCCCAACACCAAGAGTATCACAACAAGACATACCCTTCATGAAAAATAACCATCATCATTTATACATGCTCTTTCATGGAAACACTAATCAAGAAAATGAACAAAACAACAACATCAAGAAAATAGATGAGCACTAGAATTTCCATTACCTCTTTGATAGTGTTTAACCACACTAACAATAGGTTAAGCTCATGATACCTAAGTTCAACCAATACCAAAACACAAAATCTCTTAGAATTAAGAAGAGAAGTAATAAGCTAGAGTATTCAAAAAAATACAAACACAAGAGCACTTACCCTCCCTTTTTCCTAGAATTTTTTAAACCTTCTCTCATCTTTTCTTTCTTTTCTTCTTTCTCGTCTCTTCTCTCTCTCTCTCTCTCTCTCTCTCTCTCTTCTTTCCCCTAGGGTTCGGCAACCAACAAAAGCTATCAAGCTCCTCATATTTTCTATTTAAAGGCCCTAGTTTTCGAAACCTTATGCTCTGATGGGAAAGGGGAACTTCCTCAATTTAATTCCCCTTTATTGTTGATTTTTAATTTAATAGAAAATAAGAAATATCAATAGGAAAGATGTCAACAAACCAAATAAGGAAACAATTTTCCCTTGGTCTTCTCTCCCTAATGCCACATGCCTTCTCTCTCTCTCTCTCTTTCCTCTTCCTCTTGTTTCCTATTTCCTATTTATTTCTCAATTCTCTAATAAACACTAGCTTCTAAAAAAAATATCCATGCATAATTCTTTACATTATTTTCTCCTTTTTTTAATTTCTAAATTAACTAAAAATAAATAAATAAATAATAGAAAAATACACTATGCATGGGAACTAATGCATGCTCACCATGCATATCATGCACATGCACACTCACAAGCGCTAGGGTACATTTCTATTAACATGCACCTTGGTGCACACAGCCAAATCTCAAGAATTCACAAATTAAAAAATTGACAAATTTTAATTTACATAATTTCTACCAAACAATTCACACAATTTAAAATAAAATTCTAACACTCAACAATTAATTTAATATAAAAAAAAATTAAAAAAAATTGGTGCGCTACACATATCTCATATACAGTCTCCATGTCTTCATGCTTCTTTCTGAGCACATCACTCATACTAGCAAGCATGTAGCATTTAGCCTTGTTGTTGGATAAAATCCAAGCATCATACTTCTCCCTAGCAGTTTTGGGAGCAATGGTTGCAGATGCTTTGAGCAAGCGAGGACATGGGAGTATCTTAACACTACATACAATAGAGATGCCTCTTCAAAAAGAGATCATAAATGTCGACATCGAAATTGTGACGGGAAGTTTGGCGAACCTCACATTTAAAAGGCTTAGTGAAACAAGAGGCTTTGGTACAAGAAGGTGGCAGCAACAATTTCACAATGTCTAATGGTGGATTGCTGAGATACAAAGATATGATTTGCGTGCCTGACAATGCTGAAATTAAGGAAAGTATTATGAAAGAAGCGCACACAACGCCTTATTCCTTGCACCCAAGGTCCATGAAAATGTACCAAGACCTTAAGGCATTATATTGGTGGCATGGAATGAAGAGGGACATTGCTGAGTTTGTTGCTAGATGTTTGGCATGCCAGCAAGTCAAAGCGGAACATCAGAGGCCAGCAGGGTTGCTTCAACCGCTCTACATTCCTAAATGGAAATGGGAGGATATAACAATGGATTTTGTGGTAGGGTTGCCTAGAACCACCAAGCAGCACGACTCAGTGTGGGTGATAGTAGATAGACTCACTAAGTCTGCCCACTTTCTGCCAGTCAAGACCACATACTCGGGGGATCAATATGTTGATTTGTATGTTAGTGAGATAGTGAGACTTCATGGGGTGCCAAAGTCGATAATTTATGATCGTGAGTCAGTTTTCACATCGAACTTCTGGAAAGGGCTACAGAGAGCTATGGGATCAAGACTAAAGTTTAGCACCACGTTTCATCCTCAGATCGATGGCCAGTCTGAGAGGACTATTCAGAATTTAGAAGACATGTTGAGGTGCTGTGCTTTGGACTTTTCAGAGTCTTGGAACAGATATTTACCCCTAATGGAGTTCTCGTATAATAAAAGTTACCAATCTACTATTGGGATGGCTCCCTATGAGATGCTTTATGGGCATAAGTGTAGATCTCCTTTGCACTGGGGTGAAGTTAGGGAGAAACAGATTATAGGCCCTGAAGCAGTTAGGGAAGCCAGTGAGGCGATTGAGAAGATTGGCCAAAGGATGCTTACCGTGCAAAGTAGGCAAAAGAGCTACGCTGACCTCAAGAGAAGGGACATCGAGTTTTTAGTGGGCGAGTTTGTTTTCCTGAAGGTCTCGCCAATGAAGGGTGTTATGCGTTTTGGAAAGAAAGGGAAGTTAAGCCCTAGATATATTGGTCCATTTGACATTTTGGACAGAGTAGGGCAGGTTGCGTACCATTTGGCATTGCCCCCAGTATTAACGTCTTTCACATCTCGATGTTGCGTATGTATGTGTCAGACCCCTCTCGTGTTTTGAGTTACGAGCCGTTACAGCTGAAGCAGGACCTGAGTTATGATGAACAGCCTGAGCGCATTATTGAAAAGGGAATCAAGGAATTGAGATCCAAAAGGATTCCACTAGTTAAGGTCCTGCGGAGGGATAGTACAGAACGAGAAGCAACATGGGAGTTGGAGGAAGACATGAAAGAAAGATACCCTGATTTATTTGGTAAGAAAGAATTTCGGGACGAAATTCCTTTTAAGGAGGGTATATTGTAGTGCACTAATTTTTTTTTAGTTATTAAATTTTTTTGGGTATATTGTGGTAAATTGTTTTATTTAAATGTTGTTTATTTTATTTAATTGTTGTTTGTTTTATTTGATTGTTTGTTATTTTATTTAATTGTTAGAATTGTTTGTAGAATTTGTGTGAAATTATTTGTTAAATGATATTTATTTATTTAAATTTTTAAAATGTGATTATGTGAGATTTGGTTGAATGCACTAAGGTGCATGATAGATAGAGATGTACCCTAGTGATTTAGTATGTGCTAATGCATGGTAGCATGGTACACATGTGTAGATTTTCTACACACTTTATATTTCTTTATATTAGATTTTATCTGAATTAATTTTAAAAAAAATAATAAAATAGAAGGAAGAGGAAACCATGGTGGACGTGTGGCTTAGAGTGGGAAGGGAAAATGAGTTTTTTTTTTTTTATTTTATTATTTAAGTAAATTAAATTTGAGGATAATGGCTATTTTGGGAAAGGTAGTGATCATCTTTTATTTTTTCACCTATTGTGATCAAAATAAATAAATATGAATTAAGACAAAATATGGAGAGAATAGGAAACTTGCCTTTTTCTTTTAATTGGGTCATTATGGAGAGAATTAGGTTAAATGGGGAATGAGGTGAAGAGGAGAGCCATTTTCCTTGTGGCTACCGTGTGTTGAAGAGAGGAAGAGAGAGAGAGTGGCGAGCTAGAGAGAGAAATGGGAAGGGGCTGCCATTTTCTAGAGAGGAGGAAAGAAAGAAAGAAAGAAGGAGAGGAAGAAGAAGAGGGGATTCGAAATCCCTAGGTGTAGGTAATCAAGTTTGTTGTTTGTTTTTATTTTCATTCTCTTCTTCTTGAATCTAGAGAAATAATGTTTTTTCTTTTCCTTGTTTTCTTCCTTGTTCTTGTTGGGGATTCGAAAAAACATAGGTGCTCAAAAGGAGAATCAACCCTTGTGGTTTTGATTTCTATCAAGGAGGTAGTGAATCTATCATTTGGTTGTTATGATGATGGGTCTTGATATTATGATGTTGGGATGTTTGTGGCTTTGAGGGATTGTTTTGATGAGGGGTTCGGCCTAGTCATAATCTAAGGTTCATGGTATTATTTTTTGTTTATTTTTGTTTATATTGATAAGCATATTTGTGAGGTTGAATGAATGGGATAGGTTGATTTTGGATACTCTATGTTTTGACCTATGCATGTCTATAGATTCCCTATGTTTTATGTTTTGTGATTTTCTATATGTTAGATCCATGTTCTAGGACCTATGTAATTTGGGTATATTAATAATTTGGAATCTTGATAGTTGGATCCATGAAATTTTGATAGGATGTATATGATATTATGAATAAATAAATTATGGTATGCATGAAAAATGATAGAAACATGTTAGGTTTAATATGAAGGCATATATGGATATTGGTGTTTATGTTATTGATGTATGTTGTTATTATTGTTTGTTAGATTTCATGTATGAACCCTTTGGAAATAGAATAAGGTTTTGTAAGGTTGTATTTGAATATGTGTAGGTTATTTTTCTTTGAATTATTTGAATAATGAGAGCATGTTAGGATTTGTGATTTATTGTGTTAATTAAATATGAATGATCTTGTATGAATTTTTATGAGGCATGAGGTAAAAGATAAAATTCATGATGATTTATGCTTGCTGATTTTGTGATTAAATGTTGAAAGGATTGATGAAATAAGGATATGTATGCATAAGAATGGCTCTAATGATATGTGGTGTTTGTGAAAATAAAATGGTATTTTAATTCACACTTAAAATGATGTTTTTGCACAAATAATTACCCACATATTTTTTTTTATATTTTGATGAAAATATGAGTTTTAAAAAATGAAAATAGTGATTTTAATGATAAATATAATTGCTGGAATTTTTTGTAAAAGAAAGTGTGAAATGTGTTTTAATAAGAGGAATTTGACTAGTATTTGAAATAAATTAAAAACCCTAAACTATCGTAATATTAAAAATGGTATTTTTAATATAGTATAAGTGTTTATTTTAATAGTTATGATTTTTCTTTATTTTGATTAAGAAAAATATTGAATTTAATTTATTTGTGATTTTTAAAGAAATTAAATGGTGGCTGAAAGTTTAGCTTAATAAGTTTAAAAAAATTATTTAATTGTCACCTATGAATTTATGTTACATAAAATTAAGCCTTAAAATAATTCAAGCAAAAATATATTTTTTCCCACACTTAAAATTATTAATTTTCTCACATCAATTATATAATTCTATTAACTTAAATTAAATTGTTATTTTCTAAGGAGACATGATAATCATAGGTATTTTTTAAAAATAAATTTCAAGCCTTTGTTATTCTTTGTAATTTGAAAGTAATAAATGGATTTATATCATATTTTTTTAATGACTAAATAAAATTATTTTATGAAATAAAAATAATGTCTCGAGAGATTTAACCACCCTAGTAATTTTAAGAAAATATTTTATAGTAAACAAAGGATGTTACAAGTCTATTATTTTTAACGATAGAAGTAAGACGCATAGAATTATCGTTTTAAATGCCACAATTATGCAACGTTCCCACGTATGCATGTTACATGCAAATTCACTTTTACGTCCAAAATTATGTCTATTATGCAACTATGTAGTTTTTTTAGAAAGATCATGCATGCAATATAGGTAGAATGAGCATTATTCTTTTTTATGACATTATGTGTAATTAAGCATATTTGTATGTTGTGTGTAACTCCTACCATATGTGCATGGCCCATGCACACATGAGTAATATGAGAGGGCAAAATAGTCATTATGTGAAGTTAAGGAATGTCATTTTGATTATGGTATAGGCTCGTTGAGAAGTTGTGGTTTTACTTAGCTTGGACCTGAGGTAAGGAAGTTAGATAGAATTTTATTTATTTATGCTGTGAATGATAAGATTGTTTGTATGAATGAAAGTGTTATGATGCTTTGCGCTATGAATTATGAAATGCTATAATATGATGATATGTTTGGATGGTATGAATGTTGTATGTTATGAATGGATGTTAGCGTGATGAACGTGACACATCAAAAAGGGTTGCTAAGGATATGAAGACGTAACCCAAGTTACTAAGGATATGAAGACGTAACTCCAAGGGCGGACGCGCCGAGGTTATTCAAGGACCAGAGACTCCTGTTTACCTCAAAGGGTGACATGGACAAGTTAGCGGACCATGTTCACAAGGAAATGTTTATGATGATGTTATAATGTGTTGTTATGATGATGTTATGATGTGTGCTTATGATGATGTTATGATGTTTATGATATGATGATGATGTTATGTTGACGTGAATATGTTTATGTTTATGATATTGACGCCATGTTAACGATGATGCTATGATATATAATGATGAATGTAGGTGTTTGTGATTTGTTGTATCTTACTTGCTTGTTGTTTGTACGTCCTTACTGGGCTTTTAGCTCACCCCCTTACTTTCCCTTCCAGGTAGCAAATAGGCTTCTCTATGGCACACGTGGTGATGTGGGGAATTCTATCGTCGTGGTGTGTATGGCGTGGGGGCATCTTATGGACAAAAAACGATCAATTAAAAACGTCATTTTTCTTTTAATAATGTTATGTTTTATGAGACTTTTTAAACTTATCAGTGGGACTTGAATTATTGGTTGTTTTAGAACATTGCATGAAAACTGATATTTTCTTTTTTAAAACTTTTAGGCCCAACTTGCATGTTTTTAGCAAAACCCCACTGGAATTTTATATTAAGTGGCTTTTCTCTCATAAATCTACAATTATTTGAATGTTTTACAAAGCATTAGATTAGGTCGTTTTTACATTAGGGTAGGTCAGACTAATCTCAAATTAATTTAGAGACCATTCTCAAATTCATAACTAAAAACTTAAATCAATTATTTTCTCTTTTGACTTACGAACAACTGCTTATTTGGTCAAGATTGACTAGTCCGCTCGAAAGCCTATTTAACATTTGTGAGTGTAACCCATTATTTTAAATTAATGACTTAACTCAAGAGTGTTCCCAAGGGTCACTCAAACTTGAAATACATCATTGAATCCTATTCTTTAAAGAAGTTAACCTTGAAAAATAACACAATCAGAAACCTTACTTAGGGGGACACAAAGAAAGGCGCCTCTAGGCCCATTCCATGAAACATTGGTGTTGACAGACAATGGAGACCATATGAATTATTTTCAAATCACCTTCTCCCACTCACTATTTTAGAATGTGTTTTCTCAAAACATCCAATGTTTTTTAATTAATTAAATTAATCCAATTAATTTACTTTAATAACCAAGGTTGTTATTTTCTTATAAGCTCCTTAATTATGACCTTAGGTTATTTTTTATATAGTTTATAATGTGAGTGGTGGAATTAGAAAGATTGCTTTAAGTTTATTTATTTTAAGATATGATTTCTTACAACTTAGAAAATAATTATAATTTAGACTATTATGGTTAGTATTTATAAAGATTTTAGCATGTGCTTAAGTTAGTATATAGTTTCTTTAAAGAAATAAGAATTTATAAAAACATGTACACATGTTACTTGGAGACTTAAGTTGTGTGCATGTGGCATAAAATAAGTCACAAATTGTTTAAATTACACTATAATGGCCGAATTTCCCTTTAGAGTAAAAAGGTGGATTTTTTTTCATGATTAAATAAATAAGTTGCATAGTTTATTAAAGAACCAAGTCTTACTTGGTTGAAGACCAAACTAGTCATAGATGTGTGGCATATAAATAGGCTAGGTTTTGACTCATTTTTTAATTTACATGATAGGTGTCACATTAAGCTTCAACTAAGTGACTATGTTGAAGATAGGTTGAACCATTTGAAGTGTTTTGAATTTGAATGTACTATGTGCAGGCATGGGAGTGAGTTTGGAGGATCAAGTGAGGACTTTTGACTTCTTTGGATACATGTGAGTGTGTGTGTCATCTAGGGAGTGTTTATAGCACCTTTCAATGAGCAATATAGGGGCTGGGCTAAACCATATAGATGAGGGAGAGTTTAAATTTTGAAAACTAATTGAATTGGTGTGGAGAAGATCAAGGAAGGGAGTTGGGGTTGTAGCCTATAAATAGAGCTATTCGCACTCAAAAAGCAAGCAAAGCCTCTAAAAGTTTGAAATCTACATCTCCCAAAGTTCTCATCTTTTTGCCCCATAACACACCATATAGCCGAACCACTATAGCCTTTTATAGTGCTCAAAAATTCATTCTTCTTCTTTTCTCTATAAAGCCTCAAACACCATAGCCATTATAAACCCTACATAGCCGAGCCTTTAAAATCCTTGTTATAGTAAAAAATTCCCAAGTATCAAGCTATTATTATTGTTGTTGAAGATAGGCAATGTTGTGGAGGCTCGGGATTTTGGAAGTATTCATCTTTTGTTCTAGGGTAAAGATATGACTTTTATTAGGTTTAGAATTTTTGGAAGTTTAGTTATTATTACAGTCTCTAATTTTAGTCTTTTATGTTATATGTATAAGGTTTGGGTGATTTTCACTAGCAAATCAATCTCTCTTTTCTTCTATTATTCCACACTCAAGGTAAGGAAAATTAGATAGTTTTAGTTATGAAATTTAAGTGATTTGTATGACCCTAACATTTCAAGGACAAAGAGATAAGTGTGGCTAGACCTTGTAAGTGATTTGAATTTTTTGACGGACCTAAGTGATGTCTGGTGGGCTCTGTTGCTAAGAACTTGTATGACGGACTTAAGTGATGTCTGGGGCTTGAATGCCAACCTTTATAAGCACTTATTTTTTCCTCTTGTTTGATTTGTTATTATGACCTATGTATGACCAGTAGAATTTGTTTACGACCTAGAGTTTAATTATGACCTAGAATATATTATGATCTTATATGATTAGTATTATGCTTTGTTATGAACTCTTGTACGAACTTTTGATATGTTTGTTATGATTATATGATTTTTTGATTGCTTGTTTGCATTTTCCTTTCTGGCATTAGAAGCTCACTCCTTATGGTGTTATTGTGCAGATAATTGAGGATAGAATGGCCAATGGCGAGTGGGACCTAAAGAGCTGTAGTGGTGTATTCGTGAGGACCATGTAACCGCTGGAATGATCAAGGACCTATGATTTTGATTATGAATAATTTTTTTAGTAATTTTATTTCTTTATTTCGAATGTTGCTTAGTTAATTTTGTTAAAGACCATATTTATTTTGTAAAAACATAGGATCCTTTGCTTTGTAGTATTTTCATAAATAAAAGAGCAACATTTATAATTATGATTCAATGTTGTGTTCTCGGTAATATTATGAGAAATTAGGGTGTTACAAGTGGTATCATAGCCACAACTATATTGGTCCTGAACGTTCTCACGAAATACACACGATAGCTACAAAGGACTAAATCTCTACCAAGTAATTATACTCTTTTTGAGATATGTTTTGTAAATGTAAAATGATGTTTTTCTTTTATGATTTATTTTCAAAAAGTACCACAATGGATCCAATTGTTGTTAGAAAAGGTAAATCAATAAGGAGAATAATTAACTCTGAGGACGAGTCTGAGTTTGAGAGGGTGTTTCTTACAATTAGTCGAATCCATAAAGAAATAGAAACGGTTATTGTCAGTCACACAACCTTAATGAAATCACATGAAAAGTTTATATTTCTCGTGCACTTAGCCAAATTACCGCTAGCAGAAAGAGGTTTTTTTTTATGAATGTGTACCAATTGAGGATAAATATGACATATTTATAGATAGGTTCTCTCAAAATTTTAGAATAATTGAAGATGTCGAATTACAAAACTGGGAGATATGTGAAAAGATTCATCAATTAGCAAATAACCTTAGGGAAGGATTTCTCAATAATGTACCTTTCACTTCATGATTCATCTACACCCAAGATGATTACGAGGACCTCACCCATGATATGTTAAAAGATGGATCCAATGTGGAGGATTAGAAGCACATAAGTGCACATCGTTAATTTTATTTTGCTCTATGTCATTTTAGAATTTCGCTAGTTTGTAATTAAATTTCAATAAAATGTGTTATTTCTTTATTTTATTATTTATTTAACATTGTTTAGTAAATATTAAGAAATTTTTTTGGGCTCAATTGAAAGTGTAAAGTTTAAATTCCTCTCTTATGGGTTAGCCCATTTGGGAAGACCTTTTTCCTTTGCATTATTAGATTAGACCTAATTAAAATTAATAACAGTTAATAAAGCAACGGTTTAAATTCCTATCTTTTGGGTTCAAGTGGAAGTTAGAGGGTTTGAGTAGTGGGTACGACATAAGGAACCCAACCCTACTCCATGGAAAATTCAATTGTTATGGTCCATTTACCCAAGTTGGACTTAATTGTATTAGGGTAGCGTTTAGTTTAAAGATGAACCTAATAGATACTAGTATAATAAATCATTTTTGCTTACTTTTATCTATTTTGGTTTTTACAATTTTTCTCTTTTAGGAAAACAGAAAGAATTATGGACCAAGAACCTAGAAGATCGATGAGACTTAATGGCCGAGGTCGAGGCAGAGGAAGAGGACAACGACAAGGTATAGGAGAAGCCACCGATCCCCTACATGAAGAGTTTCCAAACATACCAGAAGCCCCAGAAGCACCAGAAATCTTGAACGTAACCGAGGAACCGGCAGTGGTTACCACCCAAATAACCCCAGAAAGGGAGAATGCTCGTCTTAGGGCAGAGTTAAGAAGAATGGAGGAGGAATTTCAATAAATGATCCAAGGACAGCAACAACAAGTAGTGCAACTTTTGATTCCCTTAGAACAGTTGATGGAATTGGCAGAGCCTCGCTATGAGGCAGTATATGAACACTTCAGAAAACAACAACTAACAAACTTTGACGGCGAATCAGATCCAATAGAAGCAGAAGAGTGGCTTTGATAGGTGGAGTCTATCTTGGAACACATGCTATTAGGGAATGAGGACCGTGTCTCATGCGCCTCAAGTCTACTCAAGAAAGATGCTCGCATCTGGTGGGATATAGTAAAGCAAACCCGAGATGTTAACATCATGACTTGGGACGAGTTCATCCTGGTGTTCAAAATATTATAGTCCTGTGATTCTAGCCAAAAGGGTGGATGAATTCATCGCGCTTACTCAAGGGAATTCGACTATAACAGAATACACCAAGAAATTTTATCGTCTAGCTAAGTTTGCAGCTGACAAGGTACCCACTGAGACGCTAAGAATTCAAAGATTCGTAAAAGACTTAAACCGATGATAGCCTGGGATGTGAAGCTGATTCAAGGACCACTTATGCAAAAATGTTGGAGATAGCCTTGGAAGTCGAGCAGGTGGAGGAAAGGATCTGGAGAGAAGGTGCGGCCAGAAGGGACGCCAAAAAGAATAATAAGAATAATAACGAACAGAATGACCATAAGCGAAAACACGATGGTGGTCAAAATCAAAAGGCTGACAAGAAGAGAAAGATTGCGTCAGAAGGCAACGAAAACAATAAGCATTACGTGGATTATCCCCAATTTCCTATCTGTAAGAGAAAGCATTAAGGGGAATGTAGATATAAGACTAAAGGTTGCTTCAACTGTGGAGAAGAAGGTCACCTCAAGAAGGATTGCCCAAAGTTAGGGACCAAAAGAAAGAGGATAAGCTAGTAGCAACCAAGGTTTTCGCTCTTACAAAAGGTGAGGCAAAAACTAGTAGTACAGTGGTATCAGGTCAGTGTTAGGAACGAGTTTCCTAATACACAGCGAAATGGTGGTGGGTTGGCCCAGTGTACAAAAAACAATTTGTAACATATTTAAACTATCTTTAAGTATTCAAATCCATTAATATACATACATTAATCATAAGCAAGAAAATGATAGAAAACACACCTCTCAATGCATATCAAGTGTCCTTGCTATCTTTTCATAATTTTAACAAACTTCCTATCCAAGCTACTCCCAGGTACTCACATCAAGATCTTCCACAACGTTCTCTACACCTCAAGAAGTATGTGGGCACTTAGAGAATAAAGGATAGTTAATTTCTTATTCTACTTGATGTACTCAACACATGAGATCAAGATAATAGGCCTGAGATTGGTTCTTTATCTTTTTCAGGGAGAGACAGAAAAGTATCGTTCTTTTCTTTAGAGCGAATAAATTATGTATCTCTTATTTTCTGATAAGTCTAACTTAAATAGAAAATATTTAAAATAAATATGTAACCAATTTACAATTTATCTTTTAATTAATTAATGATCTCATTAATGAAAATATCCAAATACTAACTTTTGAATTTTCCATTAATTAATTAATTAAATAAAATTGAAAAATCTATCCCTGAAAAATGTGTATCACACGCCACACACAATCCATGGACTGTGTGTGTCGTGTACCACCCAATATTTTAGGGATATTTGATTTTCCATAATTATTTAAGTATTTATTCATACTACCTTATCAGATAAAAATCCAACAACCTGATAATTATTTCAAATTTGAATTAATTATCTTTTTAACTAATTATCAAATATAATTAATTATTTTATTAAATATCAATCTTTTAAATTCAAATCTAATTTGAACTTATCAGATTATTATCTCCCACTCAAATAAAGATATTTCATTAATTCTACCAATTAATTAAAACTAATTTAAATTAAGTAATAATTTCAATATTATATATTTAATTTATTGTGATTTCAAAAATTATAATTAATTCATTATTTAATATAATTTCGAAAATAAATTTAATTATTTAATATAATTTTGAAAATTACATAATAATTAAATATTAATTAATTTTGTTAATCACGACTAATTTGTGATTAATTAATTAATCACTATGATCACATAATTGCATATTTGGCCCGAAGAACAAATTTCTTCTTAAATATGTCTTTCAACTATTTTTCAATTTATATCAACCCTTGCCTTGAATAGTGTTGATAGAGCCGTTGTGGAGACCTATGGACCTATAATTCCAAGCTCCAATAAATTTGAGATTATTAATTAAATAATCTTAATTTATTAATCTCATAATTACTCCACTATAAATATGAGACTGCACTCTTGTAATTATAGACATTTCATTTACTCAGTACTTTATAAAATAAAGCGTCCATTGATATAATCATTATATACAAATTAACCCTCTAATAATGGTTCATAATTAACTGGGAATAAAATTACCGTTTTACCCTTTTAATTATATCTTGTTTCCTTAAGTACCATTGACTTTACTAGTGAAGGTTAATTCATAACTAAATTATGAATTTGAGCTCAATAACCTTTCAGTCCCAAAAGTCAACCCTTAAGAGAAAAATTATTAAATCTCTTATGAGAAGGTATGGATTTCATATTTGTATACTATGTCCCCAGCCATTTACATTAATGAGTTCCCAAGACAAAAGTTTCTAGCCTGATCATTCTGACAGACCCTAACAAGTGAATCAGAGAACTCATATAACATAAACATGAGTTCATAGTAACTTCAGGATTAAGATCTATTTATATATGATCATCAGTTGATACATTTAATTAATACTTCGAAATGGTATTTAACTAAGTATTAATAAACATATTTGGTCAAGTTCTATATATTCCTTAATATATAAAGTACATTCACTAAAGTGTCCTACTACACTAGTAATCCAGATCTAGATCGCATGTATTTATAATACTAGTGGACCGTCCTTGGAGTAATTAATCTATAGATTCCATAAATTTATTTTACTGCGAACTATTCAAGTTCATTTATCTCAAACACAATCCTCCCGTACCAATACGTGTCTGAGATCACATATATGAACTTAGGAATTTTTCTGATATTTACATAATATTATCACAGAATAATATAGTCCATAAAATATATGCATATGCTTACTTTATGAACAAATTATATTTATTTATTTATTTCTTAAAACAATGTCTATTACATATGCTTTCAGGGCACAATTCCCAACAATCTCTCACATGCCCTAAAGCAAATGAGCATCTCTCTCATTCCCATGTTTCTTACATGCTCCTTAAAAGATTTTATGGATAAAGACTTTGTAAAAGGATATGCAAGATTATGCTCTGAAGCTATCTTCATAACTGCAACATCTCCTCGATGAACTATCTTTCTTACCAAGTGATACTTCCTCTCGATGTGCTTTCCCCTCTTGTGACTCTGTGTTTCCTTTGAGTTAGCTACTGCCCCACTGTTGTCAAAGTATATGACTAGTAGCTTATCCACATCTGGCACTACTTCCATATCGGAATAGAAATTTTTGAGCCACACAGCCTCCTTAGCTGCTTCACAAGTTTCTATATATTCAGCTTCCATGGTAGAGTCTACAATGCTGGTTTCTTTAATACTTCGCCAGACTACTGCTCCTCCTCCAAGAGTAAACAGTAATCTAGAAGTCAATTTCTAACTATCTCTGTCTGATTGAAAATCATAATCAGTGTAACTAGTGGGGTTCAAGTCTCCACCTGAATATACAAGTATATAATCTCTAGTATTTCTAAGATACTTGAGAATATTCTTCACTACAATCCAATGACTCAATCCAGGATTGGAATGATAACAGCTGACTATCCCTATTGCATAACAAATGTCAGGTCTAGTACACAACATGGCATACATTAGACTACCTACCGCTGAGGCATAGGGATACTGTCTCATATCTTCCTCGTTCTGAGGTGTTTTGGGACACTGCTCCTAGGAAAGGAATATTCCAAAATGGGTTAGCATATCACCCTTTTTGTAGTTTTGCATATTAAAGCTAACTAGCCCCTTATCAATATAAGTTGATTGAGACAGTGCCAAAGTTATGTTTAGTTTATCTCTTAGAATTTTAATACCCATAACATACTTGGCTTCTCCCAAACCTTTCATTTGATCGAGTTAGACCTTAAGGACTATGATGTAATATTAGGCATGGATTGGTTAGCAAAGCATGGAGTAATGATAGACTGTAAGGGAAAGACAGTCAACTTTCAAACATAAGGCGTAAATCAGTTCACCTACAAAGGAGAAGTTTCTCAAACTCGCATACCGTTAGTCTTAGCTCTCAAAGCTCAATGATTAATCAGTAGTAGTTGCCAGGCATTTCTAGCCAGTGTGGTGGACAAGTCACAAGAGACACAGCTCAAACCAAAGAACGCACATATTGTGTGTAAATTTCTCGAGGTGTTTTCATAAGATCTACCGGGATTACCTCCAAATAGGGAAATTGAGTTTGAAATAGAGTTAGCACCAAAGTTGACATCAATCTTGAAAGCTCCCTATAGAATGGCTCCTACCGAGCTAACGGAGTTAAATATGCTACTGCAGAAGCTATTGGACAAGGGTTTTATCCGACCTAGCTATTCTCCTTGGGGTGCATCAGTGGTTTTTTTCAAGAAGAAGGACAGGAACATGAGGATGTGCGTTAAATATCTAGATCTAAACAAAGTGATGATCAAGAATAAATACCCTCTGCCCTGCATAGGCGATCTTTTTGATCAACTACAAGGATCTACGGTTTTCCCAAAAATAGATTTGTGATAAGGGTATCACCAGTTAAGGGTACGAGATGAAGATATCCCAAAGACGGCTTTATGGACCAGATAAAGACACTACGAGTTTTTGGTAATTTCTTTTGTCTTAATGAACGCACCAGCCGCGTCCATGGATCTTATGAATCGAGTTTTAAAAGACTATTTGGATAAGTTCATAGTGGTGTTCATAGAAAATATATTAATCAACTCAAAGATGAAAGTCAGGCATTAAGAGCCCTGCGACTGACGTTCGAACGACTAAAGAATCACCAATTTTAGGCCAAGTTTAAGAAATACGAATTCTGGCTAGAGAAAGTGGCATTTCTAGGACACATCGTGTCTAAAAATGGCGTAGAAGTAGATCTAGAAAAGATAGAAGTAGTGAAGGACTTGCCCAAGCCCAAGAGCGACACTGAGGTGATGAGTTTTTCGGGCTTAGTAGGATATTATAGAAGATTTTTTAAAGATTTCTTCAAAATAGCTACACCCTTAACAAATTTGACAAGGAAACAGCAGAAGTTCACATGGACGAAGAAGTGTGAAGAAAGCTTTCAAACATTAAAGGACAAGCTTATGTCAACCCTAGTTATATGCGTCCCTAATTATAAAGGCAAGTTTGTAGTATACTATGATGCGTCGATCCAAGGTCTTGGATGTGTTTTGATGCAATGAGGGAAAGTGGTTGCATATGCCTTGAGACAGCTAAAGAAGTATGAGCAGCGGTAACTGACCCATGACTTGGAATTAACAGTATTGGTCTTCGCTCTAAAGATTTGGAGGCACTATCTATACGGAGAGAAGTACTTCTTTTCAAAAGGAGTTCAATATGAGGCAACAGAGGTGGCTGGAGCTGGTGTAGGACTACGATTATGAGATTTTGTATCATCTGGGAAAGGCTAATGTCGTGGCAAACACACTTAGTATACGGAGTTACGGAAACGTATCGATACTTAGGGGGATAGCACAACCTTTACAATATGATATTAGGTAGTTTGGAATTGAGTTAATAACTGGACAACTAGCTAACCTCATGATCAAGTCCACACTTGTGGAAAAGATTAAGGAGAAACAACAAGATGATGAGTTTCTTCTTAAAAAGAGGGCATTACTACAAAGTTCAGAAAATGTTGATTTTTCTATAACAAAGGAAGGCCTACAACGATATAGAAATTGAGTGTGTGTACCAGACAAGGGAGAATTAAGAAAAAGTATTATGCAAGAAGTGCATACTACTCCATATTCACTTCATTCGGGTCGACCAAGATGTACAACGATTTCAAGGCCATGTATTGGTGGTCAGGAATGAAGAAAGACATGACAGAATTTGTAGCTAAGTGCCTTACATGTCAACAAGTTAAGGATGAACATCAGAGACTCGTTGGAACATTGCAACCATTAGAAATTCTCGAATGGAAATGGGAAGAAATAGCCATGGACTTCGTGACAAGGTTACCAAGGACCACCAAGTAGCACGACTCCGTTTGGGTGATAATAGATAGACTTACAAAGTCCTCTCGCTTCTTTCCCATAAGAATGGTTAACAGCGCAGAGAAATATGCGGAGCTTTGCGTGCCAGAGATAGTGAGATTACATGGAGTTCCAAAGATGATAGTCTACCTCAAAGTTTTGGGAAAGTCTACAGCATGCTATGGGCACTAAGTTAAAGTTAAGTATGGCATTTCACCCTCAACCCGATGGTTAGTCAGAACGCACCATCAAAATATTAGAAGATATGTTGAAGGCATGTGCATTAGACTTCTTAGGATCGTGGAACAAGTATCTATCGTTAATAGAGTTCTCTTACAACAATAACTATCAAGCTACAATAGGAATGAGACCTTATGAAATGCTCTATGGAAGGAAGTGTCGATTACCACTTCATTTGGATGAGGTTGGTGAAAGATGATACTTAGGACCTAAGGTCGTAAGAGAAGCAACAGAAGCAGTAGAAAAGATAAGACAAAGAATGATTTTTGCTCAAAGTCACCAGAAGAGCTACGCTGGCGTTAAGAGGTGAGACGTTGAGTTTTCAATAGGTGATCAGGTCTTTCTCAAAGTTTCTCTGTTGAAGGGGGTTATGTGTTTCAGTAAGATAGGAAAGTTAAGCCTGAGGTTTATAGGACATTTTTAGATATTGGACAAAGTGGGACAAGTACCATACTGGTTAGCTTTACCGCCATTGTTAGCTAAAATACATAATGTATTCCACATAACTACGTTGAGGAAGTATGTATTTAATCCATCCCATGTGCTCAATTATGAGGCTCTAGAGTTTGAGCATGATTTTAGTTATAAAGACGACCAGTACGCATTCTAGAACGAGGAACTAAGGAGTTAAGGTCCAAAATTATCCCTATAGTTAAAATCCTATGGAGCCATAGCACAGAAAAAGACGGAATGTGGGAGTTGGAGGAATATATGAAGGAACGCTATCCCAAGGTATTTTGTAATTTAAATTTCAAGGATGAAATTTCTTAAAGGGGGAAGATTGTAATAACAAATGTTATTATTGTCTTATAAGCTCCTTAATTGTGACCTTAGGTTAGTTTTTTTTTATATAGTTTATAACTTGAGTGGTGGAATTAGAAAGATTACTTTAAGTTTATTTATTTTAAGATATGATTTCTTATGGCTTAGAAAATAATTATAATGTAGATTATTATGGTTAGAATTTATAAATATTTTAGCATATGATTAAATTAGTGTATAGTTTCTTTAAAGAAATAAGAATTTAAAAAATATGTACACATGTTACTTTGAGACTTAAGTTGTGTGCATGTGGCACAAAAATATGTCTCAAATTGTTTGAATTACACTATAATGGACGAATTTCCCTATTGAGTAAATAGGTGGATTTTTTTCATGATTAAATAAATAAGTGGCATAGTTTATTAAAGAACGAAGTCTAACTTGGTTGAAGACCAAACTAGTCATAGGCGTGGGGCATAGAAATATGCTAGGTTTTGCCTCATTTTTTAATTTACATGATAGGTGTCACAATAAGTATGAACTAAGTGACTATGTTGAAGATAGGTTGTGTTGACGGTGAGAACTCGTCAACGATATTAAGTCCAAAATCTCAAAGATATATCTATGAAAATGATGAACTTAGAGAAAACTTGAAGAAGAAAACTTTGAAAAACAGTGGAGAAAGGATGCTCGCATATTACTCAATAGCCTTAGTACATAGTCAATTTTACAACCCTTTAGTCTGAGGGATGAAGGTCTATTTATAGCTAGGATTTAATAGCCCCTGATAGATGGTGGTCCCAGGGGACAAGAACATATGTAGGTGCATTGTCAGGGTAGTCGTGCAGGATGTAGTGGTGTCAGCTCTGGTACATGGTCAGGGGTGTTCAGGTAGTACCTTCACTCTTCGTACGGGTTTGTTCCACAACTACTTATCGAATACGGATGTCAGGGTCACGCCTTTGTCCTGCTCTTGGTCGTACATCCCATACTCGCACACGTACTTTATGCCTGGTGGTCCCTCTTACATTCCCATAGTAAGTGTTTTCTCCAAACTTCTTTATATTTTGCTAAGCATTGAATAACTTATGGATCCTTAAATGGAGATAGCATGGGTCTCCTTGCTGCGTAGAAGGGTGACTTCGAGGCTTGTTGTAGGGCTTGAAGATGGGCATGCACGAGGCTTCGGAGGCTCGCAAGGCTTGGTGATGCATGAGACTTGGGTCATAGGCCTCACTGTACGAGGCCCTTGGTGCCTCGGTGGGTGTGTACGTGAGATAGGCCTCGCATAACGAGGCCCTTGGGTCTTGGGGGTTCATGCGGGCACTTTTGAGGAAGGATCTCGAATAGCGAGGGCCGTGTATCTCAAAACTTAATCACTTAGGGATGCCCTTCTTAGACTCCCGCCTGGGAGACCTTCCTGTCTTGAGGTCTAACTTAGTGGCTTGGCGTAGTGTGATTCAAGGGAAAATTACCCATATTCACACTTGCCCTCGAGACTACAAGTACACTTTTAAGTGTCCTTGTAGACTCCTTTCACATTCCTTTTGTGATATGTATAGCACTCAAGCCTCACTTTGCCTTAAGAAGTATGGAAAGCTCATCCATGGTGTGCTATCTTGTGGTGAATGAAGAAACACGAAATGCTCCTTGGTGGTGATCCAAGTGTGTCCTTATGATTGAATGAGAGCCAACCATTCCTAAGTGCAGATCCCAAGGTTGTCAGTTCCTTTGATACCCACTCTTCATTTTGAATTCGATCCAATGGCTATGAAGCTTTGGCTCTTCCTATACATTCCCAAGGCTTGGACTTGTTTTCTCACACTAAAGACTACATAGCCTAGTGATAATTCTTTGAAGTTACTTCGAAGGGCTTCAAGGTTCCATCTTGCATAGAAGCATTTTGTGAGGTAAATTTTGCCTCTTTGATTTTATTTTCTCTTTTTTTTTAACCCCATGCTCGCATTGTAAGGAGTATAAGGTGCTTTCACTTAGGAGGTCATCCTCACAACTCCAAAGGTCCATCTCGCATATATCCAGGGGTATGTTTCCACGCACTCTAGGGCCTTCCCTCGTATACTCAAGGTTTCATTCGTGCGTATGCAGGTACACCTCCTTTTTCCAATGGTACATGCATTTCTTTCTTATATTCTATATGAAGGTAGGGGTCATAGGACACTATATGTCTTTTCCTTAAGAATTCCTCATTTCCATGGCATGTTAGGCGTGTATACATAGGGCCCCCTCTTACCTTAATTTCATGTTGTAGTTAAAGGGTTGTTTTCACACAAACACATCTGTTGAGTCTCAGCTTGCCCATGGTATCTGGACAATCCTTTAAAGTCCCTCCTGGTGTTGAACCTGTCAAGTTGTCATCGTCTGACTCCAAAACCGATGCCCACAAACCCTCTGCAAATGCAAGTTTGTGAATGCTCTACCTGCAGCGGCTGCCCGACCTTAGGCAGAAGGTATGGGACCCCGAGAATGAACTTAATTTGTCACTAGCAGTGAGGGTTCAGGTTTCTTACCATGGTATAAGGCATACATGGTTCAACTAAAATCAACCATTTAGGATTGTATAGCTGAGATTGCTTGCCTATACAAAAATCTGCCACCTAAATCTCCATCTCCCTATAGTGCTAGAGCTCCAAACATCATGAGTCTTAACAATGGGGGTGTCGATAGTGATCCCCCTGAAACTGAGGTTCTCTCTCTGGTCTTTGCCTCATTTCTTCTTCTGTCCATGGCCATACGTCATAGGGTCAAGTAATATGCGAGTAGATGTAGGACATGTAGAGGGCCTTCTAGGGGTTGATGAAGTCATTCGCTCACAAATCGCATGTTGTTTCTGTACATGTATCAAACATGCTGAGGGAGATCCCTGAAGATTCCAAGAATGCGGACATCGAGTCTACTCTGACTTGGACCAAGCTTTCTAACATGCTAAAGGCCCATTGACTATCACCAAACATCATCTTCGTCATTGTGTCTCGTAACGATAGTGCATCTGAGCCACCAGAGGGGATTGTAGCTTTCAGTGACTCGGTGATCAAGCCCGGAGGGGCCTTGCCACTCCACTCCCTCTTTGTTAGGGTACTTAACTATTTCGAGCTAGCACCTCTTCAGCTATCACCCAACTCTTGGGTTGTGTTGAGTTGTCTGTATGTGTTATATAAGCAAGTGCATCTCTGGGGGCCTCCATGAATGAAGTCCATCATCTATTCTCTCTGAGGGTGAACCCATCAGCCCTTGGCTTCTATCAACTCCAAAAGGTTGTGGTTCTCACAGGGTATCCCCTCATGGAGGGCTCCATTTCCAATAGGGGTTCGTGGAAGAGTGATTTTTTCTTCACCAACAACGTATCTACCCAGCATATGTGTTTCAACACATCAAGTACGCATTTTCTATCAGCGTATATATATATATATTATATTTTAATTATTTTTACTTGTCTTTATGTCTCTCTCAGGTTTTCCTTAGTGTACCTATTTCTTTTCCTTGGCCTTAGGTTTTGAAGGGGTTGTCGACCCCACTTTGAGTCCTGCAGTTCGCGACCGTGTGGAAAAGGTCCTAGGTATGCCGGCATCATGCAAATAGGCATGCTGCCTTTTCACTGAGGGAAATTTCTATTCATCCAAGTTGTTGTCTCCGGACCAAGCCATTTCCTTATGCTCAAACTCATCCACTTTGAGAACTACTCCTATTTAAGATCCTTGGCTAATGAGGCAAGGGAGGTTGCAGATGATGGATGCACTGAAGACGTAACTTCCAAGATCCTGTCGCCAGTAGTAAGTGGCAAGTTTTCCTTCACCACTTCTCCTCCTACTTCTTCTATTCCGAAGAGGAATTTTGTTCTGCCTTCCTTTGATGATGCTCTTCCACCTTTGGGGGCACATTTGGGACAGGCGTCCTTGGGTGCCTTACTTCCTAAAGAGGTGACTCCACACCTCTCTGCTCCTCGTGCCTCTATTGATGGATCTGGACCTTCCCGGTCCCCTTCCTTGTATAGGCATGCGTCAACAGGTATACATGCTCCCCTCGTCGAGCCCAAACCTCCACTCCTTAGGGGCATCCTTTGGAAACCCAGTATGGAGAGGCCATGAGTCATTACATGGAGAATATTCTCGAAGGCGAATGGGGGTCTATGTACGACATTCCAGATACCGAGTTGGGTGAGGTGTATATGTGAGCCTCATTGCATGTATGTGTCAAAACACTTAATGTCTATTTTTTCAATTTTGATATTGCTCGATCATTGACGTTTTGCTTTGTTTCTTTGTTTCTACTTTGGCCTCCATCTTCGGTCACCATTTTTTTGCCTCGACTTCTTCATCAATGTAATGATTACATTTCGAGCTTGAGGTGGCGATGAAGGACCTCTCCTTGGCAAATGCAGAGAAAAATGAATTGTCTGCACAAGATAGAGATTTGGAGGGCCAGCTTGCTGAGGCAGTCTGTGAGAGGGATGGTGCAATAGCCAAGGCCGCGTTGACCTCTCGGTATAACACGAGATTCAATGGCCCCATTCAGACCCTCAATGATAAGATTAGTTCTCTTGAAGTTAAGCCAGTGAATGCTGAGAATAGCATAGTTGAGCGCATGTTGCATGTTGTGTGGAGAACCAATCTTGATGTCAACCTGTCTCCCTTCGGAGACTATGCGACTGAGAAGATTGTTGAGTGGAAAGGTCAAAGGTAGGAACCCATGGGCCCCTCTTCCAAACTTATCATCATATATATTTTGTTTTGTTGTTGTGTAACCCTCTATGTTTTTTCTTTTGTATGGAACTTCTTTAAGTCTTTGATTATATGTAGAACTCTTTATGTTTGAGGTCCTTATAAGTTCACTTTTATGTGTGGAACTTTTATATATAGGACCCTTGCTTATATTTGTATTGACTGCAAGGATGTATTGGCCTTTTGAGCCTTTGTTATCCTCTTTTGGCTATCATGCGTAATGGGCTTTGCTAAGTCCCTCTACTTTGATGAATTACTTATGTCTTCCTTGGATTGATGATGATAGTCTTTTTGGTGCACCTTGACTATACTTGTAAGGAAATGTTAACCCTTTGGGTTTTTGGCATCCTTTTAATTTTTTTTTTGGGTGCACTTGTTATTTTGTGCGAGAAGCGCCCTTCTAGTCATCAGACATAGTACTATTTTTACAAGGGTCTCTTTTAGGACCCTTTTTGGCTAGACGAGTTGGTGGCCGCTCTAGGCTTATTGGTGGACGTCATCCTTGAGGCCTTACCCCTTTTAGTTGTATTAGCCTATCACAAGGTTGACCTTGTAGGAACTTTTGGCTCCCTTGAGATCCATAAGGGTAGCTAATCCTTATGAAATCAAGAAATGCCCTAGGTTTATTAGTGGATGTCCTCATTGAGACCTTACCCCTGGTGGAGGTATTCAGCCTTTGTCGTGAGGTTATCCCTATAGAACTTTTTGGCTCCCTTGATATCCATAAGGGTAGTTAACCCTCGTGAATTCAAGAGATCCTTGCTAGTTTTTCATTTATTTTTTGCAATATATATGCCTCATATGCCCCCCCCCCCCCCCCCAAGTGCTTGGTGGGATTTATTCCATCTAGCTCTTTGATCATTTCACTCCCAACATAGACTTTGACAATGTGTGTATATTTGTTATATAAGTACTTGCATATAGAGGGGATGTAACATGCGAGATAGGAAACACTTTCATTGATAGCAAGCAGATTACAAAGACATCTATGACAACATTGCATCTACTATAAGGTTATCTGGGCAACCTCTTTGATTTTTTACTACTGAAATTAACATAAAGCAAACAAATGAAGTACGAATATTCTTGCATTGGATGTGAAAATCTTACAGGTAGTATATCTTGAGATGTTCTGCATTCCATGCTCGGGGTACAATGGTGTCGTCCAGACGTGCTAACTTGTAGGTGTTAAGAGGTATCACCTGGGCGACCTAGTAGGGTCCTCCCAGTTTGCCCCCAGCACACCTACCCCCAGGTCAAGGGTATTGGGGAGGACTTTCCTCAACACTAGGTCTCCTACCCTGAATGCCTTTTCTCTTACCCTGGAGTTATTGTACCTCACGGCTCACTGTTGGTATGTTGCCAACCTCAGTTGGGCCCTCTCTCTTATTTCTTCCAGCATGTCTAAATTTTCAGCCATTGTCGCATGGTTAGCTTGGTCCTCGTAAGCTTGTACCCTGAAAGAATTAATCTTCATTTCCACGGGGAGAACAGCCTCGCACCCATATGCTAAGGTAAAAGGGGTCTCCCCGGTAGGAGAACGTGGTGTAGATCTGTAGGCCCAAAGTACATTGGGTAACTCATCGACCCAAGTTCCCTTCAACCTCTCTAACTTTTTTTTAAGGTTTTTCTTAAGAACCTTGTTAATGGCTTCCACCTGCCCATTGGCTTATGGGTGTACTACGACAG
This sequence comes from Humulus lupulus, assembly GCF_963169125.1. Lineage (NCBI taxonomy): Eukaryota > Viridiplantae > Streptophyta > Magnoliopsida > Rosales > Cannabaceae > Humulus > Humulus lupulus. The sequence goes on from NC_084793.1 coordinate 62,092,305, forward strand.
AGAAACTCCTTTTTCTGCCTCTCTCCTTACAGTAATCCTCGAACAAACCTCCTTGAAACTGAGTGTCATTGTCGGATATGATCTTATAGGGCACTCCATACCTACAGGTGATGGACCTGTTGACAAAGGTGAAAATCTTCTTGGTCGTTATTTTTACCAAAGGTTCTGCTTCAACCTACTTGCTAAAGTAATCCACCGCTACAACTACATACTTTTCTCCTCCTCTACCGGTGGAGAGTGCGCCAATCAAGTCTATCCCCCAAAAAGCAAAAGTCCAAGGGCTGGTCATGCTAACCAGCTCATTTGGGGGTTGTCGGGAGTACTTTGTGTATCTCTGGAATTTGTCACACCTTCATGGAATGTTGTTAGCATCCTTCTCCATAAAGGGCCAGTAACCTTCTTGTTCGTGGACTGCCTACCTACATGGTTCCTGCACTCGCCTGTGTGTATCTAATGCATAACCTTCATTGCTTCCTCCTCACCAATATATCACAAGAGCGGGACAGTAAAGTCCCTCTTGTACAAGACTCCATCCACTAGGGTGTATCGGGCGGCTTTTTACGCCACCCTCTGAGCTTCTTTCTTGTCTATTGGTAGAGTTCCATCCTTCAAGTATCTCATAATTGGGTCGAACCACGGCTCTGTGGGGGTGTTGACCATGTGAACTTCCTCTTCAGCGATACTCGTCATGGATAAGTATTCCACAGGGATAGGCTCGAGCATATCTCCATCCTTGGTGGAGGCCAACTTTGTGAGGGCATCAGCATTGGTATTCTTTACCCTTGTGGTTTGCTCTATGGCATACCCCTCTAAATGATCCAGATAGTCTTTAGCCATCTTGGGGCCTTAGGCCTGATATTAACCTCTCACCTGGTATTAGTCATTATGCAGTTAGGAGTCTAATGGGTTTGGAACACTGAATTGCAGTAAAGCACATTCTCAAGTATCAAGAGAACGAGAGACTATATGCTGGTATATTCAGGGGTGAGCTAAACCCTACTGGATACACTGATTCTGATCTCCAATCAGACAAAGACAGTAAAAAATTGACATCTGGGTCAGTGTTCACTCTTGGTGGAGGAGTTGTGGTCTGGAGAAGCATTAAGCAATCTAGCATAGCTGATTCAACCATGGAAGCCAAATACATAGCGGCTTGTGAAGAAGCTAAGGAAGCAGTTTGGTTGAGGAAGTTCTCACTGATCTGGAAGTTGTTCTGAATATGGACAAGCCAATAATTTTGTACTGTGACAATAGTGGAGCAGTAGCTAATTCCAAAGAACCTAGAAGCCACAAGAAAGGGAAGCATATAGAAAGGAAATACCATCTGGTAAGAGAGATTGTACACCAATGTGATGTGATTGTTATGAAGATAGCGTCGGAACAGAACCTGGCTGACCCGTTAACCAAGACACTTCTTGCAAAGTTGTTCATGGGTCACATGCACAATAAGGGATTAAGGGAAATGCCTCACTTTCTTTGAGGGCAAGTGGGAGATTATTAGGATTAATGCCCTAAAAGCATGTAAAGACATTTTATTGGTTTTAAATAAAAGTACAATTTTATTATATTTGAATGTTATAATTATTGTTTGAATTAATTATATAATAATATTACGAAAATTCCCTATTCATTCATTAGAATATGATCTTGTATTAGTACGAGAGAACTGAGATCATATATAATGAATAAAATAGTCAGCGTGGATGCCAAAATTCTAGGCACGAGGCTCCCACCTTGATCCCTTAAAACCATAGGCTTGAGATGGAAACGGAGAAGCCCAACCTTGCGTCTTGCGCTGAAAGCCCCACGATAGCACCAAGCGCACCATGGCCTCGTGCTAAGGGCCTTGTTCCCCGGCCTCACGCCGAGGGTCTCACACCAAGGGTCGTGTTCTAGGCCCTCACACCAAGGGTCTCGCACCAAGCGCACCATGGCCTCCCACCACGGCCTCACACCGAGGGTCTCATGCCAAGTGTCTCGCACCAAGGGCCTTGCACCATGGCCTCACGCCTAGCGTCTCAGCCAGGAGGGCCTCGCGCCCAGACGGTCTTGTTCCAGGCGTCTCACGCCTAGCATCTCAGCCAGAAGGGTCTCGCGCCCAAACAGTCTCACTCCAGGTGTCTCGTGCCTTGCGTCTCGGCTAGGAGGGTCTCACTCCAAGCATCTCACGCCAAGGGCCTTGCACCACGGCCTCATGCCTAGCTTCTCGGTCAAGAGGGTCTCGCGCCCAAATGGTCTCGTTCTAGGCATCTCACGCCTAGCGTCTCAGCCAGAAGGGTCTTGCGCCTAGCATCTTGGCCAGAAGGATCTCGCGCCCAGACGGTCTCGCTCTAGGCGTCTCGCGCCTAACGTCTCGGCCAGGAGGGTCTCGCTCTAGGTGTCTCGCGCTTAGCATCTCAACCAGAAGGGTCTCGCGCCTAGCGTCTCGGCTAGGAGGGTCTCGCGCTCAGGCGGTCTCTGTGATGCCCCACGTCACTATGGCTGTTTTCTGGAATGACGACTGGCCCCACAAACCAACACGAGTCTTTTCAGCGTGCTTTGACCTCACTCACATGCTTCCTAGGAAAATGTCCCAGGAGGTCACCCATCCCTAGATTACCCCAGGTCAAGCACACTTAACTTTGGAGTTCTCAAGTGATGGGCTACCGAAAAGAAGATGCATCTTGTTGATATAGGTAGTACCCATCAATCCATTTAAGCCCTTTTTCAACTGTGTAGTCCCATACCTACACACTCTTAGAATCATCACACTTGACCTTCCCCAGGTGGTGTGGGATTGCACAGCTTACCCAGTCTTTCCCCTTACGGATCACAGGATTCTGACTGTCACAATCTCGCTCCAAGCATCTTGTGCTTAGCGTCTCAGCCAGGAGGCATCTTGCGGCTACAGTCTCACGCCTAGCGTCTCACTCCCAGACGGTGTCGCTCTAGGCGTCTCGTGCCTAGTGTCTCAGCCAGGAGGGTCTCACATCAAGAGGGCCTCGCGCATGAAGACTGCAAGGCAATGGTCTTGCAAAGTGAGACCCTCGTCCCACACGTGGGAATCATGTCTCATCGCATACGCAAGAGGCCTTATCTCTCTCCCGGAGATAAGTGCCACCAATGAGGCACCTCTTTCCCTGTGGGTTTCATGAGATGTAGAGTCAGGGCCTCTTGAATTTGTCTCTCCCTGTGACCTCTCAACTGGGAATCCTTCCCCTGTGCCTCCTTGATCCTCTCAAGGAGCGTAGACTGAAGAGTGATGTTGACTAACCGGCCAACCACCAACTCTATACCTGCTCTAGTCATCTCTTCAGCTAGCTTATCAGATATCTGTCTCGAACTGAACAACTATCTTGGGCCTTTCCGACTCAATGCATCAGCCACTACATTAGCCTTCCCAGGATGGTATAGGATATCACAATCATAATCCTTAACGAACTCCAGCCACCGCCTCTGGCGCATATTCAGATCCTTCTGAGTAAAGAAGTACTTCAAACTTTTATGGTCAGTGTATATCTTACACTTCTCACCATATAGATAATGTCTCCAAATCTTAAGTGTGAATACCACCGCTGCCAACTCCAAATCATGTGTGGGATATCTCTGCTCATACTCCTCTAGCTGTCTTGATGCATAAGCTATCACCTTACCAGCTTGCATCAGCACACACCCTAAACTATGTATGGAAGCATCACAATAAACCACAAACTTCTCATTATCTGTCGGCAGACTCAACACTGGTACGGTGATCAGTCACAGCTTCAACTATTTGAAATTGTTCTCACATCTGTCTGTCCAAAAATACTTTGTCTTCTTCTTTGTCAATTCTGTCAATGGCATAGCTATCCTGGAGAACCCCTCAACAAACCGCCAATAATATCCTGCCAATCCCAGAAAACTCCTCACTTCAGGAACGTTGCTCAGTCTAGGCCAATCTCTCACTGCCTCAATCTTACTTGGGTCAACCAAAATCCCCTCCTTACTGACGATATGGCCCAGAAATGTAACTTGCGGTAACCAAAACTCACACTTGCTGAACTTAGCATATAACCTATGCTCCCTTAACCGATGCAATACCAATCGCAGATGCTTCTCATGCTCTGTCTCTGACTGAGAATACACTAGAATATCATCGATGAACACAATCACAAACTTATCCAGATAGTCTTTGAAAACCCTATTCATCATATCCATACAAGTTTTTGGGGCATTGGTTAATCCAAAGGACATAACCAAGAATTCATAGTGTCCATACCTCGTGCGGAAGGCGGTCTTTGGTATGTCCTCTTCTTTAGTCCTTAACTGATGGTAACCTGATCGGAGATCAATCTTGAAAAACATTGTTCCTCCCTGTAACTGGTCAAATAAATCATTGATCCTTGGCAATGGATACTTGTTCTTAATGGTCAACTTGTTTAGCTCTCGTAGTCAATACACATCCTAAGAGATCCATCATTCTTCTTGACAAACAACACTGGAACACCCCATGGCAAAAAACTCGGTCTGATAAACCCCGAATCAAGTAACTCCTACAACTAAATCTTCAACTCCTTCAACTCTATCGGAGCCATTCTATAAGGTGTCCTAGATACTGGCTCCGCCTTTGGCACCAACTCTATAACAAACTCAATCTCCCGCTACAGCGGCAACCCTGGCAAATTTGCTGGAAATAAATCTGGAAACTCACATACCAATCTGGTCTCCCCCGATCCAACCGATACAACCCTAGAGGTATCCACAACATTCGCTAAGAATGCTATGCAACCTTCCTGCATCAGGTCTCTAGCCTTCAGTGCTGAAATCATACATACCCGCAGTCCATTAACTGTCCCCACAAATACAAAGGGTACCTCCCCTTCTGGTTCAAAAGTCACCACCATGCGCTTGCAGTCAATCGTTGCCCCATACTTCGATAACCAATCAAGCCCTAGGATCATATCGAAGTCATCCATCGTGAGCTCAATCAGATCAACAGACAATTCCCTACCATCTACCTCTACTGGTAAAGCTCTAATCCATCTCCTAGAGACTACCAGTTCCCCAGTTGGCAACAAAAGTATGAAAACCCCTAGCATACAAAACACTAGTTCTACACAGCTGATCTATCACTCTAGCAGACACAAACGAATGAGTTGGTCCCGAATCAAACAATGTAGTATAAGAAAACCCAGCACTAGAAATCTGACCTGTCACAATAGAGGGGCTAGCCTCTGCCTCAGTCTGAGTCAAAGTAAACACTCTGGCAGGAGTGAGACTGTCACCCTGCTTCGGCTCCTCTTTCCTAGCTTGTGGGCAGTCCTTCTTTAGATGATTGGCACTCCCACAGACAAAGCAGGCCCTAATCCTGCACTCACCCTAGTGTTGTCGTCTACACCGAGGACATACTAGAAAACTCCTCCAGTTGTCACCTCCGCCCTGAAGGCCACCAAAAGCACCCCGTGCCCTCCTATCCGAGCTAGGAGGAACAAAAGAATCTGGGGCCTTTATCTTCTGCTCACTGGAGCCACTACCCCGACTGGATCCAATAAAAGGAGGCACTGTCCTCCTGGCATCGCGCCTAACAGCGCTTTCTCTCCAAATCTGGTCCTCGACCCCCTCAGCTGTAAGGGCCTTGTCCACAACCTGAGCATAAGTAGTAGTCTCTGGATTTAGGGTAATCTTCACATCACGGACGATCATAACATTCAACCCCCGTACAAATCTGTCTCTCCTTACCGCATCAGTCGGCACCAAATCCAACGCAAACTTCGCCAACCGGTCAAATTTCAAAGAATACTCAGTAACTGTCAACCGGTCTTGAGTTAGGTTGATGAACTCGTCAACCTTCGCAGCTCGAACTGCAACACTGTAATACTTCTCGTTGAAGATGTTTCTGAACTCTTCCCAAGTCATAACAGCCACATTCCTCCTTTGAACCTCTACATCCCACCAGATGTGGGCATCCTCTCTGAACATGTAGCTAGCATAAGTTACCCTCTCGTTCCCTTCCACCCTCATAAAATCCAGGATGGAGGAAATCATATTCATCCACTGCTCTACCCGCAGTGGGTCTGGTCCACCCTCAAAGGTTGGAGGATAGTACCCCGCTAAGCCTAAGAAACTTCTCACTTCAAGAACATTGCTCAGTCTAGGCCAATCTCTGAATGCCTCAATCTTACTTGGGTAAACCAGAATCCCCTCCTTACTAACAATATGGCCCAGAAATGTAACTTGTGGCAACCAGAACTCACACTTACAAAACTTAGCATATAACTTATACTCTCTCAACCATTGTAGAACCAACCGTAGGTGCTACTCATGCTCTGCCTCTGATTGAGAATACACCAGGATATCGTCGATGAATACAATCACAAACTTGTCCAGATAATCCTTGAAAACCCTATTCATCATGTCCATGAAGGCTACTGGGGCATTGGTTAATCCAAAGGACATAACTAGGAATTCATAATGTTCATACCTCGTTCGGAAAGCAGTCTTTGGTATGTCCTCCTCTTTAATCCTTAACTGATGGTAACCTGACCGAAGATCTATCTTGGAAAACACTGTTCTTCCCTGTAGCTGATCAAACAAATCGTCGATCCTAGGCAGCGGATACTTGTTCTTAATGGTTAACTTGTTTAGCTCCCTATAATCAATACACATCCTAAGGGATATGTCCTTCTTCTTTACAAACAACACTGGAGCACCCCATGGCGAGAAACTCGGTCTGATGAACCCCAAATCAAGTAACTCTTGCAACTGAATCTTCAACTCCTTTAACTTCGCCAGAGCCATTCTATAAGGTGTCCTAGATACTGGCTCCGCTCCTGGTACCAACTCTATAACAAAGTCAATCTCCCGCTGTGGCGGCAACACTGGCAAATCAGCTGGAAACAAATCTGGAAACTCACACACCACTCTAGTCTCACTCGGTCCCACCGCAACCACCCTAAAGGTATCCACAACGCTCGCTAGGAATCCTATGCAACCTTCCTGCATCAAGTCTCTAGCCTTCAATGCCGAAATCATTGGTACTCGCGGTCCACTGACTGTCCCAACAAACACAAAGGGTACCTCCCCTTTTGGTTCGAGAGTCACCATTCTGCGCTTGCAGTCAATCGTTGCCCCATACTTTGATAACCAATCCATCCCAAGAATCATATCAAAGTCATCCATCTCTAACTCAATCAAATCAATAGACAGTTCCTTACCATCTACCTCTACTGGCAATGCTCTAATCCATTTCCTAGAGACTACCAGTTCTCCCGTTGGCAACAAAGTCTGAAATCTCCTAGTATACACACCACTAGGTCTACAAAGCTGGTCTATCACTCTAGCAGATACAAATGAATGGGTAGCCCCTGAATCAAACAATGCAGTATACAAGGAACAAGCACTAGAGATCTGACCTGTCACAACCGAGGGACTAGCCTCCACCCCAGTCTGTGTCAAAGAAAATACCCTGGCAGGAGCAAGACTGTCACTTTGCTTCTACTCCTCTTTCTTGACTTGAGGGCAATCCCTCTTCAGATGACTGGCACTGCCACAAACAAAACAGGCCTTGATCATGCAGTCACCTTGGTGTCGTTGCCTGCACCGCGGACACACTGGAAAGCTCCTCCAGTTGTCACTTCCACCCTGACGACCTGTAGAAGCACCCCGCGCCCTCCTATCTGAACTGGGAGGAATAAAGGAATCTGGGGTCTTCCTCTTCTGTTCACTATAACCACCACCCCGAATGGATCCAACAAAAGGAGGCACTGTCCTCCTGGCATCACGCCTAACAGCGCTTTCCTTCCAAATCTGATCTTCGGCCCTCTCAGCAGTAAGGGCCTTGTCCACTACCTGGCCGTAAGTAGTAGTCTCTGGATTCAAAGTAATATTCACATCGCGGGCGATCATAACATTTAATCCCCGCACGAACCTATCCCTTCTCGCTGCATTAGTCGGCACCAAATCTGGCGCAAACTTCGCCAATCTATCAAACTTTATAGCATACTCTGTCACTGTCGATCGGTTCTGGGTCAAGTTGACAAACTCATCAACCTTCGCAGCTTGAACTGCCACACTATAATACTTCTCATTAAACAGGTTTCTGAATTCTTCCCAGGTCATAACTGATACATCCCTTCTCTAAACTACCACGTCCCACCAGATGCGGGCATCCTCTCTAAACATGTAGCTAGCACAAGCTACCCTCTCATTTCCCTGAACCCTCATAAAATCCAGAATTGAGGAGATCATATTCATCCACTGTTCTGCCCGCAGTGGGTCTGATCCACCCTCGAAGGTGGGAGGATGCTGCTTCCTAAACCTCTCATACAAAGGTTCCCACTTATTCTCCTCAGCAGACTGCACTGGCACTGGCGCTGCAACCTGCTGCACTGGCAACCCAGTAACCTGAGGTGGGGTCTGCTGCCTCAACTATCGCAACTCTTCCTCTGTTTGCTGCAGTCTTGCTTCCATCTCGGCAAACATCTCCTGCCAATTCTGTGGGGCAGGTGGAGGGTCCTGACCCTGGTTGTCATCCTCGGCCCTACTGCCGCGGAGTCTAGCTGATTGTCGAGGCATCTCAACAAATATGCCTGCAACTAATGACGTCGCTCATCAGGCATGATAACAACATCCAAAACCCACCTCACAAACCATTAGTCATCCATAAACAGTAGCTCATATAACATATAACACACAACGGGCCATGCCCTGGCATCATGCATATGCTAACTCATTCATCATGCTCTATATACAATAAGCAGGCAAACAGGGCATTCAAGCACATGTTCAAACATATTAGTCAATCATACCAACCAACCCTGAGTCGAGCTTGTCTCTGACAGCGAGCGTACATGTTCGGTCAATCTCCAGAACCAATAACCTTGGCTCGCTCTGATACCAAGTTGTAACGCCTTACTTCCTTAGAGACGTTACTAAGTGAGTTTAAAAATGTGCATTCAACTCGCTAATCGAGGTTTTAAGTCAAACAGTGTAATTAAGCCATAAATAAAGGAAAAACTTTAGGAATAACTCCAATTCATTGAAAATCATAAAAGTTTAACACTTGGGATCCCAAAATACAATTTAGAAATATTTACAACATTTAAATTGAACCAAGTTGACTAACGTCAAAATCTAGGTTTATTTACAAACATCTCCCAAAAATCCACTGGCTGTGGCAGCCAGGCTGGCCAAACATGTACACGCCAGTCATCATGCCTGCTACATTCATGGTTGGTTGGCCTTCTCCTTACCCTTACCTGCACCACAGAGCATCTGTGAGCCGAAGCCCAGCAAGAAAACCCATAACAGATAACATATGCAAAAACATACACCAAATATATAAAGTGGCCATCAATAGGCTAAACACATACGGCCAAGCCGTCCCAGGCACTTTACCAGGTCCTGGGTTCGCAGTCTACACCGTGAGGATATCCTAGGTATCCTTTAGGGTCCCGCTCTGGCAGCTCACACTACACGTGCTCAATACTGCTCCCAGCCCCTTGCCGTACTCAGCCTTGCACTCAATGTGCCCAACGCCGTTCCCAGCCCTTTTCTGTTCTCGGCCCTTTGCCGTTCCCGGCCCCTGCCGACCTCGGCCTACACCGTTCCCGGCTCTTGCTGATCATTCACACAGTTGCACTCATAGCATAATAAACAAGTACATAATACTAATAAATTCAACCAAAGGGTTATGCCCTGCAATTTAAATACATTGGGCTCAACCCTGCATACAAGCTCTATGGGAACAAGGGTTCTTGTAATGACCCAACTACTCTAGACTTTTGGACCATTAACGAAAACTATACATAAACACTAATTCTTAAGAACACTTATAAGTGACAAGATCATAACTTTATTAAAACTTAAAAATAAAAAAAGTCAAACTTATATAAAATTGAAGATAGGATATGGGATCCCATGGTTTTAAAATCAAAACATGACATAATGATAATTAAAAAGAGATTACATAACAAAATGCGGAAAAATACATATAAAAACCATAAGAAACAAAAACTACATCCTCAAATCGAAACTCTCGGTTCTTTGAATCCATTCCACCTCAATACACATTCCCCAAGCTTCCAAGACCCTTTCCCGCCATTAGAACTATTTTCCTGCACATATAAACAAAAAGGAGTGAGCCTAATGCCCAGCAAGGAAAATCTAACATATAGCCATATACATAAAAATTCATAATGCAACATAAAAACATACCATAACACTTATGTCACATACATACTATAATGGCCATTATTACTTGGGGTCCCATAAACTAAACAAGTCATATGCCCATTTAGATTAGTGGGGCTTGCTAGCTAAGCAAGTCATATGCCCAAATCTACAAACATACTTAGCATAACATATTACATAACATAAAATCATAAGATAACATATAAAATCATATAACACATAAATCCTATCCTATTTTCCTTACCAAAATAACCGGGATATGAGAACTAATTTGGGACCTTGGAACACTCCTAAAAACCATTTAAAATATGGTGAGTATATTGAAGAAAAGGGATGAAAGTGAAGAAGGATCTATGCTATATACTTACCAAAAACCTTGTGCTTAAGAACTTGGATTTCCTAACCAAGAATAAGAATAAGGTTAGAATGAGTAGAAGACTATGAGAACTTAAAGAACATAATACAGAAATGGACTAGAGTTTGGAAATACCTTGAAGACTTATATGATCAATCTAAACCTTGAACCGAAATGTGAATAAACCTTACTTCCCCAAGTGTTTGATAAGCTTATAATTCCCCACCCAAGTGTTTACACTCTCACACTCACCTAGCAACTTGCAGCCTCTGAACTTAGAGTAATAGATGAATAAATGGTTGGGTACTAGGTCCTATTTATAGAGTTTAGGAATGAAAAGATCTCATTTAACTTGAATAAAAATAATGGTTTTTTAAGTGAAAATAATTTGAATTATCGTTCAGCAGAGGCTGAAGACTCGTTCAGAAAGGTGCTGGACTTATCAAGAGGTTGAAGGTTTGAATGGAAAAAGTTTTTGAAAAATTTCAAAATATGTTGAGGGAGGCGATATATCGCCCCCTATAGGCGATATATCGCCTAGACCATTATGCCCGAGGCAATCGTGCATCATTTCGTGTTTTCCGTATCTTCGTACTGCAATATATCGCCCCCTATAGCTGCGATATATCGGCATACGCTGCATATTTAAACACGAAATTACACATTTTTAGCTTAATTTGAATTGAGTAAATAGCCTTAACTAAGCCTTTTAACGTTTTCAAAGCTGCTGACTGACCTTAGAGTATTCAAATTTTACCCTTAATAAATTTAATCCTCAAAATATTTAATCATTAATACACCTATACATAACATGTGCTATTATCTTATTGGTTCTTATCTAAACCTTATAGTATAATAAATATTATCCTCAATATCAGTCATATTAATCAAACCTTAGGTTAAAATTAATATTCCTAAACTATAGGTTAAACTTAGAAAATCTACAAGACCTACTATGAGTGTCCAAATAAATCCTGGTCTGAACAAAAAATCCATAGTTATAAAGATAATACTATTATTACTATTATACTACTATCTAACTTAGCTAAGTAAAGTTCTTGGACTCTACAGTTCTCCTACCTGAATCCCGAGCTCTCCGAGCATCAATATCCCGAGCACAGTCCTCTAACTTGAGCCTCGCCCAAACCCTAGCCACAACACATTAACAATATCCATCCATCAATTTCTAATCCATTAAATAACTTTGAGCCATATCTCTAACCTCCGGGACCTTGAATTCTATCAATCTGGGTGATAAAATCCATCCCGAGCCTTAACCATTGAGTTCCCAAACCTAAACACGCTTACAAACTCATACTGGCACTAAGAGCCGTGGCCCTACCCACAAGCGTCGCGGCTAGCCTCGAAACAGAGGCTAGGACCTCCCTGTAACCCACACGGGCCGCGGCGCGCATCACCAAACGCCGCGACGCACCTCAAGCATCTCGGCCTTCCATGGCCATGCGCGCACACGGGCCGCAGCATGCCCATCCTAGGGTCGCGGCCCTCACCTCCAACCCAGAAATCATCATCATTTTTCTGCATTTTTCCTCAAGCCAATTCATCCAAAACTTAGCTAACAATCCCAGGTAATCAACACAAACATTCCAGCTCAACATCAACATCAAAACCTATCAAAACCTGCTCCAAAACTCAACTAAAACACTCAAGAATAGATCAAGCTTAACTAACATGCAAACTCTAACAAACCAGCAGCAATTCTAAACATAATCTTTATAATTAAAGCTTACCCTTGCTGGTTTAAGCTTCAGAACCAGTTCCCTATGCTCCAATCTTCAAGCTTCCAGCTCCCCTAAATCCTTAGCTACAATCCCTTAGCTTCAAGTTGGTTTCCCCAAAGTTTTCCTTGAGTTTTGTCTTAGAGAGTGAAAGAGAGAGAAAGATAAGAACTATCTTCAGCTAGAAGGAAAATAAGTGTCGGTTTCTACAAGCCTCTAAATGATTCTTTCCTTTGTTTTATTTAAGTTAGTCTATGTGGTTACCTCAAGGCTCGGGGTACCAAAACGTCCACGAGGGCAAAATGGTAAATTTCCCCAATATTCCCTCCTAGGCATTCTATCCTCAAATATATCTCCAAATATTTATTTTCATAACCCCATAACCCTGTATATTAACTAATGCCCAAATTACCCCTCGACTCGCCCCGAGTCAGATTCTCAATCCCGTTGTGACTTTCTGACTAACCGCTCCCCAGGACTGTCTCGGATCGTGCTACACAGATATATCACATATATATAGCATTTATCACATTTATACCCCTAATATCCAAACGGGCCCACATGCACATTTAACTCAACTAAACATTCATCATTATCATATATTCATATAAATTCACATATAAGCACATAAAATCATTTATTGCCCTCCAGGCACGCTAATCAAGGCCCTAAGCCCTATTAGCAAATTCGGGTCGTTACATGTACGTGTCGCTTCACGCTCTCCGTATTCATGGTTGGTCGTCTTTCCCCTTGCCCTTACCTGCACCACAGAGCACCCGTGAGTCGAAGCCCAACAAGAAAACCCTCACAAGAAAATAACATAAGCATATTTCACATTCAACATATAATCAAGCCATTATCAGGCTAAACACGTACGGCCATGCCGTCCTAGGCGCTTTACTAGGTCCTGGGTTCGCGGTCCACACCGTGAGGATATCCTAGGTATCCTTTAGGATCTCGCCCTGGCAACTCACTCTCCGCATGCTAAACGCTGCTCCCGGCCCCTTGCCGTTCTCGGCCTTGCCGTTCTTGGCCTTTGCCGTTCCCGGCCCTTGCCGTTCAATCACATATATGCACACATAGGATAATTAAACAAATACTTAAACACGTACATCTCAATCAAAGGGGCTGCGCCCTACAACACAATCATATAGGGTCATGCCCTGCAACACAACCTCTACGGGTACAGCAGTTTTCTTACCTGTGTCCTGAGCTTTCCAAGCACCGATGTCTTGAGCACAGTCCCCAAGTCCGAGCCTCACTGAAACCCTAGTCACAACACACCAACAATATCCATCCATCAAGTTCTAATCCATTAAATAACTTTGAGTCATAATTCTAGTCTCTAGGACCTTGAATTCTATCAATCCGGGTGATAAAATCCATCCCGAGCCTTAACTTTTGGATTCCCAAGCCTAAAACCTCTTTAAAGCCCAAAAATGCACTAAGCGCTGCGGCCCGCCCCCAACCAGAGGCACCCAACCCCAAAACAGGGCAGGCGTGCCGCGGCCCAAGCTAGGGCATGCTGCGGCCCGCCCCTTTTCCTGGCCTCCAACCTGTTCTAGAGGGTCGCAGCTCAGCAAGAACAATGCTGCGGCCCGACCCTTCGGACCCAGAAAAATCCTCCATTTTTACCACAAAAACCCAACCAATTTACCCCAAAATCAACCTAACAATCCCACTCAATCATCACAACATTTCTAGAGCAATCCTAGCAGCAAAACCCAACGGAAACTAACCCCAAAACTCACCCAAATAATTAAGAGCAATTCCCAACTTAGCTTACATGCAACACTCTAAAATACCAGCAGCAATTCAATACAACTCAACACATTTAAAAGCTTACCTTGAGCTAAAATGAATCCCTGAGTTAGGTCCTTAAGCTCCAAGCTTCTAGCTCCCAAAATCCAAGCTCAAAATCCTTATTCTTTGGTTAGTTTCCACCAAAACTCACTAAGCTTCCAAGAGAAAAAAGGAAACCGAGAAATAGAGAGAGAAAGGGTCGGTTTAGAGAATTCTCAATGTTTCTTATGTTTTGTTTTATTTAACTTAGTCTCTAAGTTTACCTCAAGGGCTCGGGGTACCAAAATCATCCCCGAGGGCAAAATGGTAAATTTCCCCAATATTCCCTCCTAAACATTCTATCTTCAAATATATCTCCAAATATTTATTTCCATAACTCGATAACCTTATAAAATGTCTAATACCCGAAATACCCCTCAACTCGCCCCGAGTCGGGTTTTCGATCTCGTTGTGACTTTCTAGCTAACCCCTCCCTAGGACTATCTCGGATCGTGCAACATAGATATATCGTAAGTATATCACAATTATTACAATTATCACATTTATGCCCTCAACGGGCTAAAATTACAAATATGCCCCTAATAATCAAACGGGGCCCACATGCATATTTAATTCACCTAAACATGCATCTCTAATCACATACTCATATAAATTCACATATTATATAATAAATCATTTATTTCCCTCCAGGCACACTAATCAAGGCCCTAAGCCTTATTAGCAAATTTGGGATGCTACAGATAAGCTCACATTCAATCTCAAAGGATCATGAGGATCACCACCTCCAAAGTGTGTTGCTTCACACCACTAGAGCAAAGAATCACACTAACACTGCAAGTGGTTTGAAGGCACCGTCCCAAGGAGTCTATCGGAGCACCTAAAAGCCCTCCCATAGACTGGGGGGCAAGTGCGGATGCCAAAATTCTAGGCACGAGGCTCCTGCCTTGTGCCCTTCAAACCATAGGCTTGAGATGGAAACGGCGAAGCCCAACCTTGCGTCTTGCGCTAAGAGCCTCGCGATAGCACCAAGCGCACCACGACCTCACGCCAAGGGCCTTGTTCCACAGCCTCGCACTGCGGGTCTCGCACCAAGCACACCACGGCCTCGCACTAAGGGCCTTGTTCCACAGCCTCACACTGAGGGTCTGGCACCAAGCGCACCATGGCCTTGCACCATGGCCTCACGTCGAGGGTCTCGCACCAAGTGCCTCGCGCCAAGTGCCTCGTGCCAAGGGCCTTGCACCACGGCCTCGCACCTAGCGTCTTGGCTAGGAGGTTCTTGCACCCATACAGTCTTGTTCCAGGTGTCTCACGCCTAGCGTCTCGGCCATAAGGGTCTCGCACCCAAGCGGTCTCACTCCCAGCATCTTGTGCCTAGCGTCTTGGCCAGGAGGGTCCTGCTCCAGGTGCCTCACGCCAACGGCCTTGCACCATGGCCTCGCGCCTAGCGTCTGAGCCAGAAAGGTCTCCCGCCTATCGTCTCGGCCATAAGGGTCTCCCGCCCAGACGGTCTCATTCCAGGCATCTCGCGCCTAGCATCTCAGCCAGAAAGGTCTCCCGCCTATTGTCTTGGCCAGAAAGGTCTCGCGCCCAGACGGTCTTGCTCCAGGCGTCTCACGCCTAGCGTCTCAGCCAGGAGGGTCTTGCTCCAGGCGTCTCGCACCTAGCATCTCGACCAGGAGGGTCTCGCGCCAAAGCGGTCTCACTCCAGACGCCTCGCGCCTAGCATCTCGCGCCTAGACGGTCTCGCTCCAGGCGTATCGTGCCTAGCGTCTCGGCCAGGAGGGTCTCGCATCAGGAGGGCCTCGCACATGAAGATTGCAGGGCAATTAACTTGTGAAGTGAGACCCTCATCTTACACGTGGGCATCATGTCTCATCACATATGCAGCAGGTCTCGTTGAAGAGGCCTTATCTCTCTCCCTGAGAAAAGTGCCACCAACGAGGCACCTCTTTCCTTGTGGGTTTCATTAGATGTAGATTCAAGGGCCTCTTAAACATGCATTCAAGGAAGGTCAGGGAAGGCATCACAATGATTCGATATGAAGTCAGAAGAGATACAAAATGCACCTACAAACCAAGAGGAGTTGGAGTACAGAAACGATGTACACGCTACACAAGTAGTGGTCGTACGAGTAAGGTACCCGATGTGGTCCTCATCAACCAATCTCTAACACTCATACTAAACAAGTGGTGGAGGTACATCCAGGTACTGAAGTTGAGGTGCCTTAACAAACCCTCGGCATGTACTAGAACCGACAACCACGCTCCCGGCACCACTACCACCTGTAAACTGCATATGCAGGGTCATGTCCCTAGGGACCACAATGTACTAAGAGTCATTAGTTCTCTACTATAAATATGACCTCCCTTCATCTGAGAAAAGGGGGAATTTTTTTGGAGAATTTCGTAACCACTCATTGTTAATGGAAATAGACACTCTACATTCTCTCTATTTTTCTTTCTAAAATTTCAGTATTTACATTTTGTGTTCTTGAAATCATAAGAAAGTTTGCTTGAAGTTCATTTGATTTGAATTTACTTCTTTTACAACTCACAAAGTTCTTGATCTAACTTAGTTGACGAGTTCTTACCGTCAACAGTCAGTAACATATTAAAGTAACAAATCTTTAATGAATGGTTACTGGTACGGTTTGCTAAGCATATGAGAAGCAAGTAATTTAGATTTGGATTACTGATGTGGATAGACATCTTAGTAAAGGTGTTGTATATAATAGATATTACATATGACAGGACTGATGAGAATTAGTTATCTTTATAAACTTGTCATTTGACATAAAGATTTAATTCTTGTCATAATAGATGATCATTTGTAGATCAGTCTAAATCCTAAGTATTCATGAACACCAATTTATGTTTATTGGATCTTTTGATTCACTCATTAAGATCTCTTAGAATAATGAGGCTAATGACTTTTGTTTTAGAGATTCAATATCATGGATGGTTGGGAACATGGATTACAATATTGGAATCCATGCTTTCCTAACGGATCGAATATTGGTTCGCTTAAGGGTTGATTTTGGAACTGAATAGTTAAATAGCTCAAATCTATAATTAGATTATAGATTAATTATTCGCTGGTGAATTAATGGTACTTAAGGATCAATAGGTAATTAGAAGGGTAAAACAGTAATTTTGAACAGTTCTAATTAACGAACCAATAAATGAAGGACAGAACTACATATATTGATTATATCAATGGACTACTAGAGAAAACTCTGTAAATATAATTCTATAAATACTTAGAGTGCAATTCCACATTTATAGTGGAGTAATCATGGAATCAATAAATAAGATTATTAGATTAGGAGTTTAATTAATAATCTGGTTGATTAGAGCTTCGTATTATAGGTCCATGGTCCCCAAATCACCTCTATCCTATACTTCAAGGGTAAGGATGTCAAAAGAAATATTTATTAAGAGAAAGGACTAAATTGCAAAGGAATTAATTTTCCAGAGTAAGGAAATAATTATTTGATAATTATGGGTAATTGATTAATTGTGAATTAAATAATTATTTAACTATATAGTTTTTATTTCAAAAAATTATAGGCTAAAACTAATATTAATCTTGTTTGGATTAATATAAAGAGAGAAAATAATAAATATCTTATTTATACTATGATATTTATTTATTTAATTCAAAACTGATATTTTAAGATAAAGTTAATTTTAAATTGACTAATGTTTATGTTGGAATAAATGTCTTTCCTTAAAAGTTGATTAAATAAACAAATGAGAAAATTAGGGCAACCCTAATAGGGTTGGGCATCACACACTTATAGTACAGTGTGTGGCGCCTAGCATCAGGGTTTTTATCCCTAGGATTTGAATTTTGAATTTCAAAAAAATTTGTTTAATCGGTTATTTAGTTATTCTTTTTAAATATGATTTAAATAGATAATTAAATAAAAATATCTAATCAATTTTAATTTGAATTATATTTTAATTAAATAAAGATTATTTAATTAGATTAAATATCTTTATAAATCCGATATATGTGATATCCATAAAAAGAAGGATAACCAGACTCTCTCTCTAAAGCGATAGTTTTCTCTAAACCTGAAAACTATTCTAAACTTTCTCTCTGTTAAAACTCTCTAGATCTCATGTGTTGAGTACATCTAGGGAGTCACGTAAATCATCATTTTGAATCCTACGTGCCCACACTCGCTCTTGTGTGTTTGAGGATTGGTCTGAAAGATCAGGATGTGAGATCTCAGAACACTGGATAGGAAGATCGTTTATTTATACAAAAAGACTCAAGGACACTTGATAGGCTACAAGAGGTAATCTCTGATCTATTTGTATGTGATTTAATATTTATATATGTATATGATCTTGGCCAGTATTAATATTTATTAAAAGGGTCCATGTATTCCACTGTGTACCTTTGATTTGATCATTTAATACCAACAATTTCTCTTTCTTTTCTCATTTCTTCCTCTCTCCTCCTCCATTTGGTTCCCACATCTCAACCCTACGTCGACGATGCCACCTCTGCCCCCGCCCTCCACCCCCACCTCTGACAACAACGCATCGCTGCCCTTCTTCTTCTTCTTCTTCTTCTTCTTCTTCTTCTTCTTCTTCTTCTTCTTCTTCTTCTTCTTCTTCTTCTTCATATCTAATTTTATTCTTATTATTTTTGTTGTTCTTCTTCTTGTTCTTTTTCACATCTAATTTTTCCATTTCAAATCTGATTTTGCACATCATATTTGATTCTTTTTTTCTTCCATGCCTAACTTTAACCAGTTGCTATCACAATATTTTTTTATTTTTGGTTTTTTTCAGATCTATTTAAGTAACCAAGTACAATGGTGCATGATTTTTTTTATTCATATAGTATTTTTTTTAACCTAGTTGTAACTAATTATGATAACGATTAATTTAGATTTTTTTTTATTTAGATCTGATTTTGTTTTTACACTTGACTAATTAACCAGGAATCATGGCGATTGGTTCTTTGTTTTTGATATGCTTTTTTTCAAACCTAGTTGTAACTAGTTACGATTATGATCAGTTTAGATCTTTTGTTTTGATCCTATTTGTGTCCAGGTCTGGCTAAGTAACCAGTGACCATCGCAATTGGTTCTTTTTTTTCAAATCTAATTTTTTCAGACCTAACTATAACCAGTTACCTTCACGATCAATTTAGTTTATTTTTTTCATATCAGTTTTTTTTCATCTAAATCACACTAAGTAACCAATTACAATTCAGTTGATATTTTGATAATGGTACATTACTAAAAAAATCAAAATTATTTTTATCATTGTTACCAGTTACTACATGATAAGGGCATTTTTTTTATATATTTGTGGTTCTTTCTCACTTAGATATTATGGATTTCTAGTCTTTTTATGTGTTTCTATCTTTGTTTTACGGGTCTTTGATTTTTAGCCACAAAATATTTTATGAGAGTTTATTGACAATTTTTGTGTATTTTGTGGCTAGATATTGACGAGAGACGATAAGACTCAAGAAAATTAAGTTTTGAAAGAGTGTGAAGTGTTTTAGATGTCCATAAACCCAATGTTCGAAGCTGAAGTTGAAGAAATTGAAGAAAAATTAAGGAACGAAAAAACAGCCTTATGGCCACGACCATTAATATCTCAAGTCACGGCCTCCAAGTTAGTGGCTAACGACCGCAGCGAGGGAAATCAATGGGTGTGACCTACACCCGTGGATTTTCAAAAATGCATTTTTTTGGCCGCGGTGGTGCATATCAATGGGCGCAACCTGTGACTGTTTTTCAGCCTTAAAATTTATTTTTTAAATATAATTTCAAAGGGACTATAAAAAGGGTTTAGGGCTAACTTTTAGAATAACTTTGGATTAATAATTTTGGAGAATAAAGTGATAGAGGACAAGAAAAGACATCGTTACATTCAACATTAAATCTAGTTTTTGCTTCGTCTCTAAAACTTCTTTACTTTCAATTCATGTTTATGTTTATGATCATGTTTGAGATTATGAAGTAGTTTTCTTTTAGGTTAAGGGTTATTTCAAAACCCTACACATGAGATCTTGAGTGCAATGATGAATTTTATTCCTTCTATTGCCTTATATTAGATTGTTTTTATTCTTCTAATTGAATGCTATAAATCTTGTGATATCTTGTTTAGAAGGCCGCTAATTAGGATATTGCGTTGTTCTATTATCATCTTAGGATTGTTATTCGCCTAATAGTCTAGGGTTCTAAGTAGAGTGACAAATTGCAATTAAGTATTGTGATAGGTATTTTAATTGTGATGAAGAATAGAACCTATGTTAAATGAATTGAATGCTTAATGAATTTGTTGCCTAGATTAATTTATTTCCACTCAATGTAATGTTTTTCTTGAGTTAAATAAATTACATGCTCAATAGGTTTATTGCTTGGTAAAAATAATTAATTAATGAGTGCTTACTTTTAATTAATTATAATAGGGAAATTTGGATAATTGATTGCTTAAGTGTTATCGACGGGGTTAATAGTTTAATTGGGAATAGGGAATAATATTTGTCATTATTGATTGATTGTTGAACGTGGAGAATAATTCTTAATTTTTCTTTAAAATCGTATTACCAATTGTTCTTTTTTACTTTATTTTATGCTATTAAATCTTGAAACAAAATCCCTTTTTTAATTCTTGTTTTTATTTGAATGATAAGCTGACTAATAGTCCTTGTGGGTTCAACCCTTACTACCACTTTACTAATAATTTAGTGAGTAATGAGGAATAAATATAATTAAATTTGGTACGGCATACGACAGACATCAAATTTTTGGCGTTGTTGCTGAGGACTATTGTAAGTCTTTTTATTATTCAATTTAATTAATTATTTACTAACTAGATTATTACCTTGACAATTTGAGGTGTACATGTCTGACAACGATACCCGAGAAAGATTACAATCACTTAAGCGAGATCTTGGGGCATTGTTGTCAGAACGTTCGTCTAGGATTATCACCGATAATCCACTATTTCAATGTTTTGCACAAAGATTTGATCCTATTAAAGTGCCATTACCAACTGACGATAAATTTAAGTATGAAGATTCAGTTAAGTCTTACACAACAATGGCTAAAAAGAGGACGTTGAAATAGTTGGCAGCACCAGATTTTGATCACCAACCGCTTTGCATTCGATACCCAGCTCTAGATGTCAATTTTGAGCTAAATTTGGGTCTCATCAATTTGTTTCCCTCATTCCATGGGCTTCCTGGTGAGGATCCGAATAAACCTCTGAAGGAGTTTCATATAGTATGTTCTAGTATGAAGCATGTTGCAGTAACTGAAGAACAAATTAAGTTACAGGCCTTTCCTTTCTCTCTAAAGGATGTCGCTAAAGAATGGTTGTACCATCTCCCATCTGGTACCATAGATACCTAGAACAAAATAAAGACTGTGGTCATGGAATGATGCTTTCCTGCATCTAAAGTTGGAAGTATCGAGAAAGAAATCTGTAGTATCCTTCAATATAATGGAGAGTCATTGTATAAGTATTGGGAGCGCTTCAAGAGATTATGTGCTAGCTACCCGCACCATCAGATAAGTGAACAACTCCTTATCCAGTATTTTAATGAATGACTATTATCACTGTATACGAGTATGATCAATACAGCAAGTGGGGGGTAGTTGACAAGACTCTTGTAGCAGCGAGAAGCTTGATCTTGAATATGGCTGCCAATCCAAACTGTTTGGCTTTCACCAGGATCCCACTCCACCGCCCAAGAAAGTGAATGAAATGAGTACTACCGTTGAACAATAATTGGCTCAGTTGACTTCTGTGGTATAACAACATGCTTTGGGACAACAGGTTAGGTCTTGTGGGATGTAACAACGATATAGTCCATTCTCTTGTAAAAATGTCACTTAGTTTATATTTATTAGAATAATACCATTATTGAGAAAAGTTCAGTGGGGCCTTGTCAAAACATGTAATTTGGGCCCAATTGTTTAAAATAAAATATAGTGTCTTTTATGCAGTTTTTAAAATAAAGATACAGTCCCACTGTAGCATAATAAAAAAACATAAACCATAAACATTCTTGGCATTTGTCTAGATCATTTAATCACTCATGGATGCTCCACGACATACATGCTTACATGTTGGGACTCCCCACATCACAGTGTGTGCCAAGAAGAAACCATATTACCTACCTAAAAGGGGGAAAGTAAGGGGGTGACTAAAAGTCCAGTAAGGAAGTACAAATAAAATACAACAATTACAAAAAAACACATTACAGTCTACTTCATATCGTAAGCTCATAGCATATCTTATCAGATCATACTCATATCATAATCATGCACTTTATCTGAATATATAAACAAGAACTTTGGACCTCTTCTATGATGTAAACAGGAACTCTAGACCTCGAATAACATTGGCGCGTCTGCCCTATGAATTACATCATATCCTTAGTAACTCATTTGTTGTGTCGCGTTTAGCACGCTAACAACCTTCTACTTTTCATACAACATACAAGCAGCTCATCTCATAACATAATAGCATATACTTCTCATAACATAATTCATAGAAGTTCTAGCTAACTTCCTTACCTCAAGTCCAAGCAAATTAAATAGCGGGATGCTTCACAACGAGCCTAAAATCACAATCCAAAAATTTGTCACAATATTAAGTAAGAGTACACATGCCCAACAAACATACCTCATGTGTGCATGGGCCATGCATACATGGCACAAGTTGCATCTCAAACATCTTCACAAAATCAAACATAAAATCGTAAAAGAATAATCTCAAACTTACTATTGTAATCTCAATGAATGTCAAACAACAAATGTACAATTAATCAAATGGAGTATTCTTGAACGTAAAACTAAACTTGCATGTGACATGCGTACATGGGAAGGTTCTTAAAACACGCGTAGAAGTTGGTAGATCTTAGTCCATTTTTTTAATAATTTCATCAGATTTTATTAAACAAATATATTTTACCAACTTAAATTATACCACAACGCCATAGTAAAATTGTACTCAAAATTTTATTTAAAGAGTTATTTTAAATTTTGTTGTCATTTAACAAACATTAATTCCATTTATTTTCTTAAATAAAATAAAATATATATAGTAACCCCTTCTATTTCTTTTCTCACAAAATAATTAATTTAACAAAATTAGTTAATATTGAATCATTTAACATAATTATTTAATATAAAACAATTAGCACTCACTCACTTTACTAAATAGCTAAACTAAATAATTTAACGTGTAAAAATAATAATGTCTCAAGGTTACCAATATTTTCATATGTATCACAAATTTAAATTAGTTAGAAAAATTCATTTACACTCCCCTTTTACTCAAATAAAATTAGTTAGTCCTATTAAAAAAAATGTTACTTAATTATTTACTAACAAAAACTGCATTATTAACATTGAGAAATTACATTTTTAAAAGTGTGGAAAAATACATTTTCATACATAAAATCTAAGACTTAAAATATTTGAGCATATACTTTATATCTTTTATTTAAAAGAAACTTTCTTCAAGAAACTAAAAAAATTCCAGCAAGCATTTAATACATAATTTTTTTATTAATTAAATTTGCAAGCATAAAAAAATATAGTTTCTTTCACAAACTTTATTAAAAAAAACTGCATGCATTTGATTGAAGAAGATACATTATTAAGGTGTGATAATTCATATTTTACTTACATTAGTTCTAAAATATGAATTTTGAGGCATAACTTGTGCATTTTTAAATAATTGATAAATTACCACAAAACATAAACCAAAAATTCAGCAAGCATACATTTACTTAAATATGCTCTTAATCATGTTTAACAACTAAACTAGCATGTTTCTATCTTCCAAGTTTACAATTATGTGCCAAAACATCAAGATTCATTGAATCAACAATATCCCATCATTAATCTTTTTAAACATTACAAATCAAAACTCTTAACAATTCTTTTATGAACCCTAACATGTTTCTATTCCAAAGCATAAACAATAGAACAAATCAGTTGAAATAAACATCAAGAATCAAACACAAATTGTAACCCTACATAAACATCCTAGGCTGTAACCCTCATGCTCAAACAACAACAAATCCAAAACTCAATCCCCCAGCATGTGTCTATTATCATCTTTGCATGCGTATAAATAAATCATTAGAGTCGAAATACTAATGGCAACATAAACATGATATCCCCACATAAATCCCATCAATCTCATAATCTCCCAAATATTCTCATGTATCTTATTAACCAAAACAATATACTCTTCATGTAAAATAATCACCACCATTCCAATATGCCTTTTCAAGAATCCAAAATTCAAATAAGAACCCAAAAACATAACAACATCAAAAATCAATACTTCAAGATCATAACATCATAAAACAAACTAGAGGTTAAAAAAACTCATTACCTCCTCTATTTGTGTTCAAGAACACAAGAGCACAAACACTTTGGAAACCCTAGAATTTTCGAAAACCACAAAGAAGGAAAAGAAAGAACTTAGGATTGAGGAGAAGAAACTTAGACTTGGAGGAACAAAGAAAACCAAATATCAAAAGCACAATTTTTACCTAGAATTTTTTAACCTTTTCCCCTTCTCCTTCTTCACCTTCTTATTTCCCACGAACCCTCGCTTTCTTTCATTCCCTCTTTCTCTCCTTCTTGTTGAGCCCTCTCTCTCTCTCTCTCTCTCTCTCTCTCTCTCTCTTGTGCAATCGGCTAGCACTCCCAAAATGAGTTTCTCTGTTCTCTCTTTTCCTTATAAAAACCTAAGATCCTATCAAAAATAAAAAGGAAGGAGGAAAGGGAAATTACTAGCATCTTAATTTCCCAATCATTTGCATTGATAGCAAAATGATAAGATTGACACCCAAGGAAACAAAAAGGGAAACCACAATCTCTTCTCCCTCTCCCTTTCATACGCACTCGCTCACTCTCTCTCTCTCTCTCTCTCTCTCTCTCTCTCTCTCTCTCTCTCTCTCTCTCTCTCTATTCTCGACTACGTGTGGTCTTTTCACACTACCATTCTCACATTTTAACTTCCATACTTAGCACAAGTCAACCAAATCAAAGCCTTGCCCTATTTATTTTTATTTGATTTAAAATTCAAAAGAAATGGGAAAAAGAATTCCCTCTCCTTCCTTCTCTTCTCACACCTACTCTCTCTCTCTCTCTCTTTACTCTAGGTTTCCCATTTCTAACATGTATAAAACACTTCTAGAATATTCCTTCTTCATATCTCTCATTATTTTCCTTATCTTTAAATATTAAAAATAAATAAATAAACTAGAGGATAAAATACAAGGTGTATGAGAAACTAATGCATGCTCACCATGCATGTAACGACCCAAATTCACTAATAAGGCTTAAGGGCCTTGATTAGTGTGCCAGGAGGGCATTACTGGAATAATTGTGATTTAATGAGTTATTATATGTTTAATGATGCTTATATGATAATTGATTATATTATGTGGCAATATGATATGTGATATATGCGAGAACCACATTATGATGTGGATAAATCTGCAGCCGGCGACTCGAGGCGATCCTAGGGCTAGATAGCGGGAAAAGTCACAACAGGGTATTATAATTGACTTTGGGCAAGTCAGGGGTATCTTAGGTATCAGGTAGTGATTTAGACTATCGGGTGATGAAAATAAATAATTGGAGATATATTTGAGGTTAGGGTGTCTAGGCGGGAATATTGGGGGATTTTACCATTTTGGCCTCGGGGATTAACTTAATGAATAAGTTAGACTTAAGGAAGCCTTTAGAAGAAAACACAAACCGACTAAGCATTTTCTCTCAGCTCACTTACACGCTCAAAGGAAACCAAGGAGAGAAAATACAGAAAACTTAAGGGAGAAGCAAGTTGGAATTCTGAGATTTGTAGAGTGGATTTGGGAGTCTAGCTCAGGGGTTTAATCAAGGAACTGGAGCAAGATTTAAGGTAAGCATCTACCTCTGTTTTCTGTGGTTAAATTATGAGTTTTAGCTGGGTTTTAGTTAAGTGCTGAAGCAAGTTTGGTTGTGATGTTCTAAGGCAGAATTAAGAAGGGAATTTGGGGACCTAGCTTGGCCACAGCTTGGTGAAGTGATTCTACAGCAAAGGTGAGTTCTAACTCCAAGTTTAGAGGTTCTAGATTGTGTTTGAGTGGCTGGTTTGGGTGTTTGCAGCACTTGGGTTTCAGAAATGGAAAGGAGAGGGTTAGAGTGTGATAGACTATGTTTTCTTGGGAATTATGTTGCTTAGATCATGTTAAAGAAGTTGGGAGTTAATTGGTTTTGAGTTGGGGGCTTTGGGATATCTTAAGGTGAGGTTTGGAGATTGAAAATGGTGGTTTTTTCTGGGTTCGAAGGGTCGAGCCGCGGCATGGTTCTTGGTGAGCCGCGGCCCTTCAAGGTTGTTGCATGCTGAGGAAGGAGGGCGGGCTGCGGCATGGTCCAAGCAATGCCGCGGCCCTTATCTGTTTTTGTGCCTTGGATGGCTCTGTTTGGGGGCCATGCCACGGCATGGGTGGCCTATGCCGCAGCGCTTAAGGGATTTTGGGATTTTAAGATTTTAGGCTTGGGAATTTAACCTAGGGTGCTCAGGGTTGAGTCTTTTACCATATTTGGTGAAGTTCAATGTTCCGAGTACTAGAACTTGGCTTGGAAGCTCATTTAAGGTTGTTAATGGTGTCTTTCTTCATGGTTGTGACTAGGTGTTAAGCTAGGGCTCGAGGATCGGATCGCGCTCAAGGAGTATCGCCCGTAACTAACTCATCTAAAAGCTAAAGATAAGAAAACTGCACCTGGTTGATTATATGAGATGGGACTAAGGGCTCCCTATTGTAAAAGCTTGAAAGGATGGTATTAAGCCATGCAAGCCATTTAGTGAACCAACGGCCTAAGGGTACCAAGGGTCTCACTAGCGCACAGGGCGTGGCTCGGCCACTGGTAGCCGAGGACAGCTTATTATGCACTGAGCTTGGTTTAAGCGGGCCAGAGTCAGTGGGTTAAACAGAGGGCGTGGCCTAAGTCGTCGGCCCTGATTATTATGTGATATGAGCAGTATATGTAGTAGAATGAATCTTGTATTGGATTGTATATGATGATTATCTGTTGTGGACTATCTTGTGAGTTTACATGCATACTAAGCTATTTGTCTGTTATTATTGTTTGAGTTATCTGTGATGTTTTCTTGCTGGGCCTTGGCTCACGGGTGCTACGTGGTGCAGGTAAAGGCAAGGGCACGTTAGATCAGCCCTGACTGGAGAGCTCGGCGAGCAGAATGTACATAGCCAGGTGCTCGGCCGCCACGGTTGAGGTCTAGGCAAGGACATGGAACCTAAAGACTGTCTGTTTTGCCTTAGTATGGCTAGTGGATACTTAGGTATTTTTGGAAGTCTGTAAACTTATTTTAACTTTGTGTTTATGGGATCCCTTGTTTATTACAGTTTGAATATACGAAATGAGTCTTTTGAGACCGAAACCTTTTTAACCATAGATCTTACATGTCTAGTGACACGTTTTCAAATCAATGACTTGACTAGCGAGTCCTGCACCTTTATAAGTACACAGTGTAGCGGTCTTGGCTATCCAGGGCGTTACAATGCATACATTCACATGCACACACAAGTGCTAGGGTGCATTTCTACTAACCATGCACCTTGGTGCACACAACGAAATCTCAAGAACTCACATTTACAATTAATTAAATAAATCAATCAACCAAAATAGAAAATCATTTATTTTCTACCAAACAATTTAAATACAATTAACACTTAACAATTATAAATTATAAATTAAAATAAAGCTTACAATTAAATAAATAAATAATATTTAAAAATTGGTGCGCTACATGGGATATGTCAAGTGGTGGGGCATGCTATTGATACTTGCCTTACCCTCTATGAGGTACAATCTGAGGAAGCAAATGCCATAGGCGGGTTCCAAGGTCAACCAAGGCAGAGGCATGACCCTTATGCTATTACTTATAATGAGGGATGGAAGGATCATCCTTATTTTCGTTATGGAAATCAACAACAAGTTGTACCTACCAGACCACCAGGGTTTAATTATCAGCAAAGGCCTCAACAATCCTATGCACCTCATCCTCAGCAACCTTCTACATGAATGGCACAAGATTAGGAACCATTAATTTTAGACATGCTAAAAACTTTTGTGGCTTCTAATGTTCAAATGAAATAGGGTCTGGTACAATTTCAGCAAAACACACATGCAATTCTTCAAAGTAATTAGGCAACTCTTCTGAATTTGGAGAACACAATGGGACATATTGCTATATTTCTGAGAAAGCTTGAAGCTCATAATTCTAGAAGATTACCTTCCCACCCAAATAGGAACCCAATAGCAAATGTGTAACGCTCTAAACTCCAGGGACCATTACGGTGCGAATTATAAACAGTGCTAAACTCGGTAATCGAGTCATTTGGCCAAAATCGTGTAACTAAATATGATTAGCGGTTTAGGGATTAAAAAATTTGGTTAAGATATAATGTTTCATTAGAACGTTTACTATATACATTGGGATCCCAAAAATATAATTTAAAGGTCTATTACAAGAAAATATTTACAACCAGCCGATCTAAGCGGCAAAACAGGGTTTAACCCTAGTTCCTCTTTCAACCCTTGGCCGTGGCGGTCAAGCAGCCGCATATGTACACATCGTCACCTAAGCTCTCCAACTCAAGGATGGTCCAGCTTTCTTTTTCCTTTACCTGCACCACATAGCACCCGTGAGTCGAAGCCCAGCAAGAAAACTCAATATGCTCATGAACAATAATAACATGTCATCAAATCATAAGGCACACGCCTAGCAACTAAAACCCTATTCAAGCAAGAAAATAAGTTCACGTAATGATGAATATAAAACATCAACCAATGATCATAATAATCATCCAAGACTTTCAGTCCAAAATAAAAGAGTGACAGTTGAAATAGTCACTAAAGTGGGTTCCGTTCCCATTAGCCATGTGACGATAAGGTCACCGGGGCTTTATAGATAAGTGATCATTTCACTAGCTTTAACAAGATAGGTGTTCGATGAATTGGTCACCAATATAACCTATCGCATGACCATAGAGCCACAACCATGGGATTCCGCTCCCTAGCCACATGACAAACAGTCACCTAGGCCTTTGGCCCTGGCTCTGAGTAACTAGTCCTAGACTAGTCAAGCGCGTAGAATTTTCATCGACCTTAGGGTCGGTCCAGCATTAATGCTCCTAGAGTCATTCAACACTGATATCGATTAGATCTAATCTTTTATTGGCTCTGCATTCATGACGCTTATGCCGTTTCTGGCTCTTAGGTCAGTAATACGCGACTAGTGCCGACCCTGACTAATCAGTGCCATACACAAGTAAGCAATGTTACCAAACATATATCATATGTCAAATATCCGAATACAGGGCCTTCAGCATGCTTAATTAGCAATTTCTAGCATAATTAGGATCATGCATAAACATTGAGATTCAAGCTCTGAACATTCTCATATTCAATATTCATAGCATGCCCTAATCACATGTTTCTCGTGCAACACATGCATCACATTTAATCACTTGACATGCCTCAAAAATAACCATGCATGTCACATTTAATCACTTGACATGCCTCAACAATAACCATGCATGTCACATTTAAACATCCAACATGCATCAAGAATAACCATGCATGTCATATACATAGGGTGCAGTTTTCTTACCTTTGGTCCAAGCACAGGTTACCAATAAACGAGCCACAAGCACGATCCTGATTCCAAACCTCTAGTGATAACCTAGTCATAACCATAAACGGTGATCCAATGAGTTCAAGTTCTAAAACCAATCCCGGAACCAAGACCTAGCCTCTGAGACATCCAATCTCACTAAACCAGGTAGTAGGCATGATCCCGAGGCCTAAGGTTTGAGTTCCCAAGCTTAAAACATCATTTCGACCATAAATACCCTCAAGCGTCGCGACCCCAAAACCCTGAGCCACAGCCCCCAGTCAAAACAAAAGAACCAGGGGCAAGAGCTGCGGCGCCCCATACCCAGTGTCGCGGCCCCCAGAGCTCACAATACCCTCCACCTGCTTCATCGAGCTTGGGCCGCGGCGCCCAAGAACAGGGTCGCGGCCCAACCTTGGACCAGCCATTTTTCCCCGAATTTAACCTTTTAAAACCTTCCAAAAACATATCCAAACATCTCCAAACTCAAAAATCAAAGTTCCCAAACATCCCCATGATCCAAAACCCATAAAACCCAAGTCTCAAATCTAATCAAACTCATCAAAACACAAAATCCAATTCAAGCTTAAAAACTTAAAAAACTTAAAACTTAAAACTTGAATTACCTCCGATTGAGTTGTTTCCAATTAAATCCTCCTGCTAATAAGCTTCGAATCTTTCCTAGGATCACTATGCCTTGATCCTTGCTTGAATCTGAGTCCTAGAACTCAAGTTTTCTTCGAAAATGCGATCGGGAGATGAAAATGGAACATAGAGGGAGAGAGAACGTCCTGAACGTTCTTTTTATTTCTTCAAAAGGTTACTTAAAGCTTTAGTAGCCTCAAACAAATCCTAACGCTTGGGCTCCCGAAAACGTCCCCGGGGGAAAAATAGTCAAAATCTCCAGAATTTCCTCCTGATCTTACTAACTCCCAATTTATCACCAAATATTTATTCCCATTACCCAATAACCCAGTAATGCTCTAAATACCCCTTGACTCACTCCGAGTCAAGAATAAATCCCGTTGTGACTTTCCCACTAGCTTACCTCCTAGGATCGTCTCATGCTGAGTTACCCTGGCATAAACAAACAATAATAAAGCACCACACACATATCACATATATGCCAAATATGCCCGAAATGGCCAAAATATGAAAATCACCCAATTACTCAAAAATGGGTTCACATGCATATTTAATACACCTATACATGCATATAATCATTTAATAACACAATGAATCAATTATGGCCCTCCCGACCTCCGAATCAAGGTCATAAACCTTATTAGGAAATTTGGGGCAATAGAAAATGTAAGTGTGATAACACTGCAAGGTGGTACACAATATGAGCCATCCACACAACCTTCATCTCCAGCTCCAGTGCAAAAGCAAGTAGTAGAAAACTCCAGCCATGATGAGCCATTAACGCAGAAAAAGCTACATAAACCAACTATGCCAACCTATGTCCCTCTTTCCCCTTTTCTGAGCAGATTGAAAAAGTTTAAGAAAGAGGAAGCTGACAAGAAAATTATGGAGACTTTTCCCAAAGTTGAGGTGAACATTCCATTACTTGATGTTATTAAGCAAGTTCATATGCTAAAAACTTTAAGGAGTTGTGCACGAATAAGAAGAAACTGAAGGGTGATGAGAAGATAAATGTGGGGGAGAACGTTGTTGCGAAAACTTATACAGGATCTTTATTTATTTTCATGTAGATCTAATATTAAAAAAATTAATATGAGATAACCTAGAACATGTTTCTAAAATTGAATTCAAAGAGAAACAAAGAAAAGAATACTTACAGTATACGCAGCAGAATGAAAGAGTCCCTTCTTCAGTTTCTCTAACTCTTGTATCCTCTTTGTCGCAGAGTATTATCAAGAAACTGAATCGATCTTCTATTTTCTTCACAGTCTTCCAATGTATCCTTAGAATCACCTAGACTAGTGTGGGCAATTTTCAACACATGAGATAGATATAGAGAGAAGAATAGAAAGTAACAAAGAGGCTTAGAAAAGGACTTGTGTTTAGAGAGAATCCAAAACTATCAGAAAATCTGACTTGTGACTTGTCAAACTTCTGTTTTGACTTCTCTCTAAGCACTCCTTTTATAAACTCAATTAGGTCATTTAATTTAATTAAAAATCAATAAAATAATAGCCATTTTTAAGCCCTAGGTCGAAATTATCATGGGCTTTAGGCCCGTGAAATTTCCCATTTGATTATAAGCCCATTGGACTTAAAATCAACGCCTGTATTATTTTCTATTGATTTAATTAATTAAATAATTATTTAAATCCTTTATCAAATTAATTATTTATAATTTGAACATTGATTTAGATACCAATTTATCTTAATTAATAATTCTGCCCTAATTTCTCTTTTCTTCTCAGAAATACATAACTCTGTGAAACTATCAAAAATTGACCTGGTCAACTTTGATAATTCTAATTGATAATTAAATATATTAATTGAGACTATCTAGATGATTTTATCCAAGGTACAATGGGGACCATGGGCCTATGAAATCAAGCTCCAATAAGTTATCATAAATCTAACAAATAAATTTACTAACTTATTAATTCCTCGTGACTCCACTATAGACTCGGAATTACACTCTTGAATTCATAGAACGCTCTATAAAAAATATAGATACGCTATTAATTATCCATCATTACAACCAAAATTATCACTCAATCCTCTATAGATGGTCTACAATGAGATAGGACTAAAATACCGTTTTACCCCCCATTGTATTTTATCCTTAAAACACTTAGTTCCTTGTAAATGATATTTTTGTAAACTAATTTAATTACTGAAATGAGATCTCTATCATTTAACATCTTGAACCAAACTAAAAGGAAACCATCGTTTCACTTCTTCATCAGAAGCTATAGATGTTCATATATATGATTAACACTCCCACTTAATTATACTACCGAGTTCCCAAGATGTAATTATGGACTAGTCCGTAGGGTAAGCTGGTAATGAACAAGTCAAAGAAATCAAATAATACAATCAGTTAGAATACTAACCACTCAGAATTGAGATTGAATTGACCTATGGTCAACTATATGATATGACTAGAATAGATAATAACGGTATGTTTTCTTATCTTATCAATTGTCAATATCGGTCCTGCCCGACGTAACAAATACATCCGATCTTATCTACTTTGCTAATGTTCTGGAAAGAACATAACACTGTAATGTGTAAGTAGATCATATCGTAGATTGGCAAGTCAGTGTAAATCGTGTGCACTGACTAATCTTAGGACTAACTTATTTTGAACATATAATCATATTTATATTCCACTGTGATTACGTCACTATAAATAAGATTAGCTATATGCTCGGGATTTAATAGAAGTTTATATTAAACAAATAGTCATGAAAATAAAACATGTGAGCAAAGTGATTGACCAAGTAAAAAAAATGAGTTCTATTCTTTTATTGATAATAAAATGAGATTACAAAGAATTTGGGTTTTAATTAGGGCATAAAACCCCAACAAACTCCCACTTGCACTAATTGAAACTAATGCCTTAATTCTACTAATCCCATTTCCTTGATATGCTTATCAAATGTAGCTTCTGGTAGTGTCTTTGTAAATGGATCTGCAAGGTTATCTTCAGTTGCAATCTTCATAACCTTCATATCTCCCCTGGCCACATATTCTCGAATAATGTGATACTTCCTTTCTATATGCTTACTTTTCTTGTGACTTCGAGGTTCTTTCGAGTTGGCTATCGCTCCTATATTGTCACAAAACAACACAAGCGGTTTATCCATTTCTGGAATAACACCAAGATCCGAATAGAACTTCTTTAGCCATACTATTTCCTTAGCTGCTTCAGACACGGCTATGTACTCAGCCTTCATGGTGGAATCTGAGATTGCAGACTGCTTTACGCTTCTCCAAATCACAGCTCCACCCCCAAGAGTAAACACCATTCCAAAAGTAGACTTCCTGTCATCGACATCAATCTGAAAATCTGAATCGGTGTAGCCTACAAGGCTCAGAACACCACCCTTGTAGACTAACATATAATCCCTAGTCTGCCTTAAATACTTCAAGATATGCTTAACAGCTATCCAATGTTCCGGTCCTGGGTTTGACTGATACCTGCTCACTACTCCTTGCATAACAGATATCTAGTCTAGTACACAACATGGCATACATCAGACTTCCAACTGCAGATGCATAAGGAACTTTTCTCATTGCATCTTCCTCTTCAAGAGTCTGGGGAGGCTAGTTCTTTGAAAGATGAATTCCATGGCGGGACGGTAGACGCCCTTTCTTGGAATTTTTCATTGACAAACGTTCAAGCTCTTTATCTATGTAAGCTGCTTGAGATAGAGCTAAGAGTTTGTTCTTTCTATCCTTGATGATCTAGATACCTAGAACATAACTCGTTTCACCCAAATCCTTCATCTGGAATTGAGTGCTCAACCAATTCTTCACATCTGATAATTTCTTAACATTTTTTCCAATGAGTAAGATATCATCTACATAAAGAACCAGGAATACCACTATTTGATTTGCCTTCAGTTGGTAAACACAGGGCTCATCAATATTTTTTTCAAAGCCATAGGTCTTGATTATTTCATCAAACCTAAGATTCCAGGAACGAGAAGCTTGCTTAAGTCCATAGATGGACCTATTCAACTTGCAAACTTTTTCTTCTTGTCCAGCTACTTTAAATCCTTCTGGCTGATCCATATAAATGACTTCGTCAACCTTTCCATTAAGAAAATATGTCTTAACGTTCATTTTCCAGATCTCATAGTCGAGAGCGGCTGCTATGGATAGGAGGATGCGAATGGATTTAAGCATGGCAACCGGACTAAAAGTTTCCTCATAGTCCATGCCTTCTCTTTGGGTATAACCCTTTGCCACTAATCGAGCTTTACAAGTCTCGATATTTCCATCAACACCTCGTTTCTTCTTGTAGATCCACTTGCACCCAATGGCCCTAAAGTCACTAGGTGCTTCCACAATATCCCAGACGGAATTTGAGTACATGGACTCCATTTCTTGTTTCAGGGCTTCGAGCCATAGTTCCTTTTCAAGGCTATCCATTTCTTGTTTGAAAGACAACGGATCATCATCAGTAGTGTCACCAACAACCATATTGTTTTCACCATCCAAACCATAGCAAACTAGGTTCCTAGAAACCCTCCCACTACGACTAGGCTCCGTGACTGTTTGCTCAGGAATAGTGGTACTTTCTTCATTTAAATCGAATTGCGTCAGTTGGACATGAAGAGTGGGAATTTCATCATCAACTCGCGTTGATGACAATGGAACATTGGTTGGAGTCAATTCTTTAACCATCTCCTCTAAAACTACTTTGCTGCGAGGTTTAAAGTTCTGGATATAGTTATTTTCCAGAAAAGTAGCATTTGTAGAAGTAAACTGTAACGCCCTACTGCATTAGAGCCATAACTAAGTGAGTTTAAAACATGCATTTAACTCGCTAATTGAGGTTTTAAGACAAAAGTGTAATCAAGCCATAAACATTCATAAACTTTGAAAATAATTCTATTTACTGAAAATCAGAAAGCGTTTAACATTTGGGATCCCAAAATACTGTTTAGAAATATTTACAAATCAAAAATATAACCAGAGTCGACTAAACGAAAAAATCTAGGTTTAGTACAATCATCTCCCAAAAATACCCCTGGTTGTGGCAGCCAGGCAGGCCAAACATGTACGCGCCGCTTCACGCTCTCCGTACTCATGGTTGGTCGACTTTCCCCTTGCCCTTACCTGCACCACAGAGCACCCGTGAGCCGAAGCCCAACAAGAAAACCCTCACAAGTAGATATCATATGCATATCAAACACTTAACATATAATCAAGCCATTATCAAGCTAAACACATAAGGCCATGCCGTCCTAGGCGCTTTACTAGGCCCTGGGTTTGCGGTCCACACCGTGAGGATGTCCCAGGTAACCTTTAGGGTCTCGTCCTGGCAACTTGCACTCCGCGTGCTAAACGTTGCTCCCGACCCCTTGCCGTTCTCGACCTTGCCGCTCTCGACCTTTGCCGTTTCCGGCCCTCGCCGTTCTCAACCCTTGTCGTTCATTCACAAATATGCACACATAGCATAATCAAGCAGATACTTAAACACGTACAAACTCAATCAAAGGGGCTACACCCTACGACACAATCATATAGGGTCGTGCCCTGCAACACAAGCTCTATGGGTACAACAGTTTTCTTACCTGTGTCTCGAGTTTTCCAAGCACCGATGTCCCGAGCACAGTCCCCTAGTCCGAGCCTCACTGAAACCCTAGTCACAACGCACCAATAATATCCATCCATCAAGTTCTAATCCATTAAATTACTTTGGGTCATAATTCTAGTCTCTGGGACCTTGAATTCTATCAATCTGGGTGATAAAATCCATCCCGAGCCTTAACCTTTGAATTCCCAAGCCTATAATCTCTTTAAAGCCCAAAAATGCACTAAGAACCACGGCCCCATGATGCCATGCCGCGGCCCACCCCCAACCAGAGACCAACCCCAAAATAGGGCAGGCACGCCGCGGCCCGCCCTTCATCCTGGCCACCAAAATGCTCCAGAGGGCCATGACTCAACAAGAACAATCCCACAGCCTGACCCTTCGAACCCAGAAAAAACCTCCATTTTTACCACGAAAACCAATCCAATTAACCCCAAAATCAACCCAACAACTCAAGCTAATCATCACAGAAGTTATACCATGGACTCAGTAACAAAACCTAACAAGAATTCTAGCTCAAAACCTCATCAAACTCAAAGATGATTCTTCACCCAACACACATGCAATACTCTAAAATTTCAGCAGAAAACCAAAGTAATTCACCAAGTTAAGAGCTTACCTTGAGCTGAGTTAAATCCCTGGATAGTTTTCTAAGCTCCAAGCTTCTAGCTCCCGAAATTCCTAGCTCCAATTCCTTAGCCTTTGGTTAGTTTCCACCAAAACTGACCAAACTCCCGAGAGAAAAGAGAGAATCGAGATAAAGAGGGAGAAAGGGAGAAAGGGTCAGTTTCTAATTTTCTAAAAGCTTCTTTGGTTTTGTTTTTATTTAACTTAAGTTTCTAAGGCTATCTCAAAGGCTCGGGGTACCAAAAACATCCCTGAGGCAAAATGGTAAATTTCCCCCAATATACCCTCCTAACCATTCTAACCTCAAATATATCTCCAAATATTTATTTCCATAACGCGATAACCCCATAAAATGTCTAATACCCAAAATACCTCTCGACTCGCCCCGAGTTCGGTTTTCGACCTCGTTGTGACTTTCTAGCTCACTGCTCCCTAGGACTGTCTCGAATCGTGCAACAAAGATATATCACAAGTATATCATAATTATTACAATTATCACATTTATGCCCTTGATGAGCTAAATTACAAACCTGCCCCTAATAACCAAACGGGGCCCACATGCATATTTAATTCACCTAAACATGCATTTCTAATCCCATACTCACACAAATTCATATATTATAATAATAAATCACTTATTGCCCTCCAGGCATGCTAATCAAGGCCCTAAGCCTTATTAGCAAATTTGGGTCGTTACATAAACACTTTCTTTTCTGAATGACTATAGAAAAGTCCACCCCCGAGTACCTTTAGGATAGCCAACAAACATGCAAACTTCAGTTCGCGATTCTAGCTTTCCCTCCTTTTTCCTCAGGACGTGGGCGGGACACCCCCCCAGATTCTATAATGGCGTAAACTAGGTTCACGACCATTCCAGCGTTCTAAAGGTGTTTTGGGGATTGATTTAGACGGCAAGAAATTGAGAATGTCATTCGCGGTTTCAATTTCATGTCCCCAAAAAGAAGTTGGTAGAGTTGAGTAACTAAGCATGCATCTAACCATTTCCAATAAAGTTCTGTTCCGGCGTTCCACTACACCATTTTGTTGCGGAGTACCTGGGGCAGCAAGTTGTGATAAAATCTCAAGCTCAGTTAAATGATCTTCGAACTGCATATCAAAATATTCTCCACCCCTATCAGATCACAAGATCTTTATAATTTTACCTAATTGGTTATGAGCCATTGCTAGGAATTCCTAAAACTTTGAAAATGTTTCTAATTTCCTATGCATTTGGTAAAGACATGAGTATCTAGAGTAATCGTCAATGAAAGTGACGAAATACACAAAACCACCCCTGGCTTGTACATTCAAAGGTCCACAAACATCGGAATGCACAAGACCAAGTGGTTCTTTGGCTCTATCACCCTTTGCAGAGAATGGATGCTTGGTCAGTTTGCCTTCTAGATAAGATTCACACACAGGTAATTCACCTAAGGAGAGTTCCCTCAAAGGTCCGTCCTTTGTAAGTCTTTTAATCCTGTCATAGCCAATGTGACC
Organism: Humulus lupulus; assembly: GCF_963169125.1. NCBI lineage: Eukaryota > Viridiplantae > Streptophyta > Magnoliopsida > Rosales > Cannabaceae > Humulus > Humulus lupulus. The sequence goes on from NC_084793.1 coordinate 62,130,423, forward strand.
TAGTCTCAAGTGCCATAAATACGTCATATTATCATTATCAGTCTTTTGACATTTATTGGTCCTAGGTTTAGCTACTTTGAATAAATCATTATTAAGAGCGAGGGGTTCGTTAGGTCGCTGAATATAAAGCCCGTTTTCCAAACATGCAATACACAATTGTGATCCATTGAAAGAAATAGATATATTAAAACTTGTGAAAGTCATAACAAATTGTTCTAATTGCAACATGGAAACTGAAATTAAATTTCTACTAAAATCCGGAATAAAAAATACATCTTTTAAAATTAAGCATTTATTTCTGAACTTCAGACAAGCTTTTCCTCTAGCTTGGACCGCAACGAACGCTCCGTTCCCAACTCTAAGCTTGAAGCCGCCTTCGTCCACTTCCTCCCATGATTCAAGAAGCTGTAAAGAGTTGCAAACATGGATGGTAGATCCAGAATCAATAATCCAAATGGATTTTTCATTCTCTAAAACACATGTTTCTGAGATAAATGAACTATAATCATTACCTTTGTTTTTCGCTGCTGGAAACTTAGGGCAATCTCGTTTCCAATGCCCCTTCTCTTTGCAGTGAAAGCACTTATCTTTACCTTTCTTGTTTTTCTTGTTCTTCCCCTTAGGCGTCTGTGCATATGGTTGTGCACTCGTCTTTGCAGCCTTTGCAGGCTTGGGGTTGTTTATTTGTACACCTTTCCTCTTGTTTCCAGCTTTTGAAGACCAAGCTGGGTTAGCTTCAGCCTTAGCTGGATCAGCAGCAACATCAGTAGTCTTATTTTCTCCTCCTTTACTAGGTCCACCCATGATAGGCTTAAAATTCTGAAGCTCGTTCATGAGCTGCGTCAAACCATAGTTGAGTTGATCATGGACGTGCAGACACAGTGCCATCCGAGAATTCACGGTGCTATCACGTACGTGTGGAGACGGTGTTATCCTAGCATTTATGGTGCTATCACTAGCATTGATCGTGCCATCATGAACGTGCGGACACAATGCTCGTTCTGGGGATTCCTCAATCATGACGAACTCGGAGTTGTCACCTATCAACTCTATGTTGATATTCTGCTTCCAATTATGGAAGTTTTCTCCAGTGAGTTTCTCCATCGAAAGTTGAGAAAGGATGGGAGTAGACACAGACACTACTTAACTTAAAACTACAAATTACCAATAAAATAGAAATCAATCACATTTTCTCAATAAAACTTCTATTCACACAAATTTCAAGAAATAGCACAACATATACCAAAATATGTAAGATATGAGAAAAAATACCAAAAACAACCATATCTCTATTTCTTTTAGGTTTTTAACTAATCTATGATATCTTTGACCCAGTTGGCGAGAGTTAAAAAATACCACTAGTTAAATAGAGTAGTAAACTCATTTAATAATGGACACCACTATTAACAACCTACTATTCGTTCAAAATAAGAAAAAAAAAATATCTTATTTTATGAGCTAGACCCACGGTTTCAATAATCATAGATTTAGTCCTAGTAGTCACCGTAGGGGTGAGTCTAGTAGAATTTGACCTATAATTGCCTATCTTTCGAAATCTAACATTGTCAAAATAACTAATGAACACCTTCCGTAGGGGAACGAATCAAAGCGCCTCGAGACCCCATTAAGTTATTGACTATGTTAAACCAACGGTGGAGATCGAATATAATTCTTAAAATAATCTCATTATTAAATTAAAAATAGTATTTTTATTATTTATTTTTAGAAAATGAATGACTATGCTTTTCCAAAAAATTGAAAAATATTAAATTTTTAAAACCGAAGTCCTATAATTTACTATTAATTCTAAAGTGTCACATTGAAAAAAAAATTCAATTAATTTAGAATTAATTTGTTGCTAATCAATATTTAGGTTTAACTAATATAATGAACATATACAATTAAGTCAAACTCAAGTAAATGGGTCTTAACAATTGGGCTTGTATGGAGGAGGGTTGGGTTCAGTATGTCGTTCCCACTATAAAGGCCACCTATTTTCCATACAAGGTCCAAAAGACAGGAATTTAAACCTTCATTTTATTAATTGTTATTAATTGATTATGTCCACTATAGTCATACAAAGCAAATGGGCCTTCACAAATGGAATCACCCCCAAGAGAGAAATTTAAACTTTACATTTTCTAATGGGCCCAAATAAAACCTATCATTTTATGAGTATTTTATTTGGCAAAAACCATATATCTAACAAACATATGGGCCACTATATACATCTAAGCCCAATTGCAAAAATGTCACATATAGTGCAAACATACATGTGATAATTGGATGGGACTAATCATGTTACTATATGAGCAATTCTATGAATTTATGCAAAAATACCACAATTAATTTCATTTGCAAAAATACCACAATTAATTATCTAGAATTTTTCAAAAAATTCAAATTAATTAAATTTTTACAAAAAATAGGTCATTTTAAATTAAATTTATCAACAATTAACATAGTTTTAGGTTAATTTGAAAAAAATTATTAATTTAATTTAAATAGAATTTATGAACAATTAACCAAAGTTAATTTAAATCCCATTTATTAAAAAAATATTTTATTAATTGGCTGAAAAAAATGATATTTTTCAAAACTTAACCAATTTTAAATTTTAAAATCAATATCTAAACTGTTTTTCAAAAAAAAATATCTTGTGTTGTTACAACTATTAGCTAATATTTTAATCATTTAAAAAACAATATAAATAGCTATAACAACGCTAAAATATCTCAAAACAATTAATCAAATTCAAATATCCATAAAAATATCAAACTAACAATATTCAAATTTCAAATAATTTAAATATTAAAAACTATAGAATAAAAATATCAAGAATTTAAAAGAAAATATCTTAAATATCTGATATCTTAATTCTAATATTTTAATATATTAAAATATTTAAAATTAATTTGTTAGTATATTTTTAAATTTGAATTTGAATTTGAATCTTTGTAGAAAATATCTAATTATTGAAATCTCAACTAACAAAAATATCTTATTTTTTATAAAAAAAAAATTAAATACAAAATTAAAATTGATATTTTTGGCTTTGATTATAAATAATAAAGTTCCACAAATCTTATTTTTCTTTAAATAAAATTTTTTTTTGGATGAACAGTACCACGAGGGTACTGTTCATCGCGTGCTGGTGGCTGGGCCTGCGCGCACGGCTGCAGGGGTGCACGCGCATGGCAACCAGTGCAAAAGAAATTTGAGAATTTTGTCAAACCAAAACCATTTTTTAATTAATTTTTAACATGTTTTACACAAAATAAAGTATATATAAAAATTAATAGCATAGAAAACACAACAAAATAACCTAAAAATTGCTAATAATCACATAAAATCAATATACTTCATAAAAACATGAAAACCATCCAATTATACAACCATATCAAATAATCCAATTTTAAACATGTTCATGCATGAAAATAAAGATTACCAAAGGCTCTGAGGCCAGTTGTTGGGAAAACTTATACAGGATCTTTATTTATTTTCATGTAGATCTAATATTAAACAAATTAATATGAGATAACCTAGAACATGTTTCAAAATTTGAATTCAAAGAGAAACAAAGACAAGAATACTTACAGTATACGCAGTGGAATGAAAGAGTCATTCCTTCAGTTTCTCTAACTCTTGTATACTCTCTGTCGCAGAGTATTATCAAGAAACTGAACCGATCTTCTATTTTCTTCACAATCTTCCAATGTATCCTTAGAATCACCTAGACTAGTGTGGGCAATTCTCAACACATGAGATAGATATAGAGAGAAGAATAGAAAGTAACAAAGAGGCTTAGAAAAGGACTTGTGTTTAGAGAGAATCTAAAACTATCAGAAAATCTGACTTGTGACTTGTCAAACTTCTGTTTTGACTTCTCTCTAAGCACTCCTTTTATAGACTCAATTAGGTCATTTAATTTAATTAAAAAAATCAATAAAATAATAGCCATTTTAAAGCCCTAGGTCGAAATTATCATGGGCTTTAAGCCCGTGAAATTTCTCATTTGATTATAAGCCCATTGGACTTAAAATCATGACTTGTATTATTTTCTATTTATTTAATTAATTAAATAATTACTTAAATCCTTTATCAAATTAATTATTTATAATTTTAACATTGATTTAAACTTATTTATTAATTTATATACCAATTTATCTTAATTAATAAATTTGCCATAATTTTTCTTTTCTTCTCAAAATTACATAACTTTGTGAAACTATCCAAAATTGACCTGGTCAACTTTGATAATTCTAATTGATGATGAAATCAATTAATTGAGACTATCTAGATGATTTTATCCAAGGTACAATGGGGACCATGGGCCTATGAAATCAAGCTCCAATAAGTTATCATAAATCTAACAAATAAATTTACTAACTTATTAATTCCTCATGACTCCACTATAGACTCAGAATTGCACTCTTGAATTCATAGAACGCTCTATAAAAAATATAGATACGCTATTAATTATCCATCATTACAACCACAATTGTCACTCAATCCTCTATAGATGGTCTACAATGAGTTAGGACTAAAATACTGTTTTACCCCCCATTGTATTTTATCTTTAAAACACTTAGTACCTTATAAATGATATTTCAGTAAACTAATTTAATTACTGAAATGAGATCTCTATCATTTAACATCTTGAACCAAACTAAAAGGAAACCATCGTTTCACTTCTTCATCAGAAGCTATAGATGTTCATATCTATGATTAACACTCCCACTCAATTATACTACCGAGTTCCCAAGATGTAAGTATGGGCTAGTCCGTAGGGTAAGCTGGTAACGAACAAGTCAAAGAAATCAAATAATACAATCAATTAGAATACTAACCACTCAGAATTGAGATTGAATTGACATATGGTCAACTATATGATATGAATAAAATAGATAATAATGGTATGTTTACTTATCTTATCAACTGTCAATATCGGTCTTGTCCGACGTAACAAATACATCCGATCTTATCTACTTTGCTAATGTTCTGGAAAGAACATAACACTGTAATGTGTAAGTAGATCATATCGTAGATTGGCAAGTCAGTGTAAATCGTGTGCACTGACTAATCTTAGGACTAACTTATTTTGAACATATAACCATATTTATATTCCACTGTGATTACGTCACTATAAATAAGATTAGCTATATGCTCGGGATTTAATAGAAGTTTATATTAAACAAATAATCATGAAAATAAAATATGTGAACAAATTCTTTTATTGATAATAAAATGATATTACAAAGAATTTGGGTTTTAATTAGGGCATAAAACCCCAACAAACGTATTTGTTGTTCTCCTAAATAAGCTGCCACCAAAATGCAAGGACCCCGGAACCTTTACGATTCCCTGTATTATTGGGAATAAAAGGATTGAGTGGTGTATGATATATTTGAGAGTACCAATTAATGTCATGTCATATTCAACATATGCTTCCTTAAATATTGGTCCACTAAAGAAGACAGGAGTTATTATTCAACTGGACGATCACACTAATGCTTTCCTTTCGGGGTAGTTAAAGATGTTCTAGTAAAGTTTGATGGACTCGACTTTCCAGTGGATTTCTATATACTTGAAATAGAGGATTCATCAATATCCAATCCGACATTTGTTTTGTTTGGGAGGCCATTCTTGCTGACAACAAATACAAAGATGCATGTAAGAGCAAGAACGCTGGCAATGGAATTTGATGGTCAAGTTATCAAATTCAATGTGCTTGATTCCACTGGTGAGAATAATGGGGAGGAGACTTCATTGAAATACCCAATGTTGATGGTGAGAACTCGTCAATGGTATTAGAACAAAAAACCCAAAGATATATATAAGAAAATGGCAAACTTAGAAAGAATGGAGAAAACTTGAGGAACAAAAGCTTTTTAACAACAATGGAGAAAAATGCCCATATATCACTCAATAACCTTAGTACACACTGAGTTTTTCCAACCCCTTAGCCTGAGGGGTGGATAGGAGAGCTCTAATGGCTCCTAATACATTGTGGTCCCTGGGGACGAAAAGGTACGTGGGTAGACTGTCTGCATATTGGTGCAGGATGTAGTGGTGCAGAAGGTCGTAGTGTCGGCCCTAGTACATGGTCAGGGGTGCTCAAGTAGTGCATCCACTCTTCGTACGGATTTGTACCACCACTACTTATTGGATACGGATGTCAAAGGCATGCCTTCACTTCCCTTAGGGTCATACATCTCATGTCTGTACGTGTGCCTCGTACCGGATGGTCCTTCACACATTTCCAAGAAACATCTTTTCTCCAAGATTCCTTGGATTTTTTTATGTGCGGGAAGGCATGCAAGTTACTAGGACTAGCATACTTAGTTGCCTTCACCAATTTTACCTTGATATTCAATGATGATGAAGATGGCTTTACTAGTGTTCCATGTGCGTACACTTGAGAGGTCTCGCAATTATGTGTCGCGAGGAACCATGGTGGGAATGTTCCTCGCTGGTGGCACATACTCCAAAATATGTGTAGGCATCTTCAACGAGGCACAGGTTGCTTGTGATGGGACAAACCACCTTTGGTGGCACCCTTGGACCGACGAGAGAGGGGATCTCGCCTGAAGCCCCTTAGTGCAAGGCAAGAGGTCTCGCAAAGTGAGGCCCTTGTAATCAAGACTCTCGCGTGTGTGGTTTGCAAGAGCGGTCCTCATGCGAAGCTTCGGCGTCCATGCAATATGACCCTCACATGGAGTGGCCTCACGCACGCACGCAGGTATGGACCTTGCATAATGAAGCTTCAAAGGCAAAGGCGGGCAAAGTCCCCGAATAGCGAGGCTTCAAAGGTTGGCGTGGTAAGGCCCTCGCATAGCAAGGATTCAAAGGCAGCCATGCACATGGTCCTCACAAGCAAGGCACATGTAGGAGTGATTAGAGGTGAAAAGTGCACATTTATTGATCTTAAATGTCAAAATAAATTAAGTTTTGATTATTATTTTCATTTAATTAATATGATATATTTTATGGATGAAAATATTTGATCATGATTTAATTTATTGTTATTTTGTAGGAATTAATTGATATTTTGGCATAAAGAAAGAGAAAGAATAAAGAAAGTGTTAAATCTGAAAAACAAAAGGAAAAAAATGGCATTTTGTTGAGGAGAAGCCCAGCCCGTCTCCTCCCCAAGCCCACCGAAGGCCAAGCTTCCATCACCCCCTGCACGCCACCTGGCGCCTTGTCCTTGCGCCACGTGTCCCAGCAGCACTCCTAAGCCAGCCACTTGTTGCCTTCCCTGCGCGCCACCTGTCCAGGCCATTCTCAAGCTTTAACTCTCCAACATGACCATATCAACCATACGTCCCAGCATCATAAGCCCATTCCTGCGGCCCAATGTAAACCATCGGCCTCAGCCTCCTTCAATATAACACTCCCAACATAATCATCCAAATCCAGCAACTCGTCAGCCACGCAGGCCACTCCTTCCAGTAGCATCTTCACGCCCAAGGATCCCAGTAGGCCCAACAACCACAGACCCAGCCTTTGGCCCAAACCGAAGCAAGCCCAATGCCCTGCCTACGTGGCACATTTTTATTGGCTGGGAGTGGGTCAAAACCCACTTCTGCCACAGCTACCTTCAACCCATATTTTGTGGGTATTGGGCCTTGCAAGATTACCATTTTGAGCTTTAAAGCTCATCTTTTTTTGTGCTTTAGAAAAAGGGCATTTGACCATACACCAAAATAACTAGGTTAATATTTATAATAAGATTTGATTTTTCAAAATCATATTTTATTATTAATATTTCAGATTTATTTTGTAAACCCCAAATTGTTGTTTAATTTCTTTTTAGTCATTTTCTCCCTCTATAAATAGGGATTCTCATTTCACATTATGTATGTAATTTTTAGGTAGCAAAACTCTACCAAATTTTAGTCTCATCTCTCATATTTTCTCTCTAGAATTTTATGAGAATGTCTAGCATAATAGGCTAACCTTCTTGGGAAGGTTAGGATGATCCCATATACACTATGACTTTGTTTGGTATTTTTGATTCACTATGTACTTAAAGTTTATATATTTGAGTGATTTATTTTCTTTCATCTCTATTTCTTCATCTTGTTATCTATATTTATGTTTACTAATAGTATATAGATTTTATCAAGCACTTTCTATGTATTATCAAATTAGTGAAAATAATATAGATAATATCTTTATCATTTTCTCCATCTCATCCATATATATTTACTTTTGCTAAAATCTATATAGAATTAGTCATGCTCTTTCTATGTATTTTATAAATGGTAAAAGAAATATTTGTGTTAGGTTTTATGTCCAATCTTTTATTGCATTATTGCCAATGGTATAATGTCATTTTTAGATTTCTCATAAGATTTATCTCATCTTTTATTGGTAAAGAATAATAATCACTTGAATATATTTTTGTTAAATATATTTGTGCTTCAATGTTAAATCTTCCAAATGAATAGTTGGGATGTGAACTATCCATTTGTGTAAATTTTGTGAATCAAAATTCCAAATAAATAAGTATGCATATTGGTGATTCTTGATCCTTCCTACTTGTTACCTATTGTTACATCACATTTTAATTTATCTTTATTTCTAATCTTTAAATCTCAAAAACAACAAAAATATCACTTGTTCTATTTTCTTCATATTATTTATCTCTAACATTTATTTATTGATTAACTTGTTTCTTTACCTCCTTGTGGAATCGACCGCCCATCTATACTACGACTACTGCTAAGTGGAAGTCACGTTTGGGCATTAAACAAGGAGAGGAGTCGATATGGCCCTCGAGGAGAATGCATGAGCTCTTAAGGGGTTGGACAAAGCGGTCTTGCATAGTTAGGCCCTTAGGCATGCCTTTGCATGCTTAGGCGATTTGAATGAAACTATCAAGGCCACCTGAGACAGGCCTCGCATAGCGAGAACCTTATGTCTCGGCAGGTGGGCATGGCAAGCTGAGACTTATCTCGCATAGGGAGGCCCCTCTTGGGTTCTTTCATAAGAGACTCTCTTGTATTGACGTCTAACTTAGCGGCTTGTCGCGAGGTTACTGAAGGGACAACTTCCCATATTCACATTTTCCCACGATACTACAAATATACTTTCAAGTATTCTTGTAGACTCCTCCTTACATTCCTCGCATGATATGTATGGCACTCATGATTCATCTTGCTTCAAAGGGCACAGAAGACTTACCTTTGGATTGATATCTTGTGGTGCATGGAGAAACACAAATGCACCTTGGTGGTGTGTTTCTTTGTAGTAACTAGCTTTGGTTGTGATCCAAGGTGTGTCCTTGAGATTAAATGAGAGCCAACCATTTCTAAGCGTGGATCCCAAGGTTCCCAATGCCTTTGATCTCCACGTTTCAAGGGATAGGGAACTTTGGCTCTTCCTATAAATACCCAAGGCTTGGACTTGTCTTCTTACATTAAAGCTTGCATAGCCTAGTGGTAATTCTTTGAAGTTACTTCCAAGAGCTCCAAGGTTCCATCCTCCATGGAAGCATTTTGTGAGGTAATTTTTGCCCCTTTAAGATTCCTTTTCTCTCTCTTTCTCTCTCTCTCTCTCTCTTTAGAACATTTGTGCTTGCATTGTAGGGGATACAAGGTGTTCTCGCACTTCCAAAGGTCCACTCTTGCCTATCTCAGGATTCCTCTTCACACGCCCAAAGGTTTGTCCTCGCAACTCCAAAGGCCCCTCTTGCGCATATCCAGGGGAATGTTTCCACACACTCTAGGGACTACCCTCACATACCCAAGGTCTCATTCATACACATCCAGGTATGATTCTTTTTTCCAATGGTATATGCACATTTTTCTTGTCTTTTATATGAGAGTAGAGGCCATAGGTTAGTATGTACATTTCCCTCAAAAGTTCCTTGTTCCCCTGGTGTGTTAGGCGCGTATACATTGGTCCTTATCTTACTCCAATCATACTCTTATTGTAGATATAGGGTTGTCTTCATGCCACACATCGTCTAGTCTTAGCTTGCCTATGGCATCTGGACGGTCCTTTAAAGTCGTGCCTGACATTGAACCTGTCAATTTTTCATCTTCTAACTCTGAGGCCGATGTCCGCAAACCCTTCGCAAATGCGGGTGTGTGAATGCTCTACCTGCAACGGTTATCCTACCTAAGGCAGAAGGCATGGAGCCTCAAGAGTGAACTCGAATATGTCACTAGTGGTGGGGCTTCATGGTTTTCACCATGGCATGAGACATACGTAGCCCAACTAAAATCAATTCTTCAAAATTGTATAGCCGAAATTGCTTTCCTAAAGGAAAACTTGCCTCCTGAACCTCCATCCCCCAATGGTGTTGGAGCCCTAGACATCGGGGATCCTGTTCATGGGGGTGCTTATAGTGATCCACTTGAACCTGAGTTTCTTTCCATGGTCTTTCCCTCATTTCTTCCCCCATCCATAGGTAGACGTTATAGGGTCAAGCAGTATGCGGGTAGACATAGGGCACACAAGGAGGAGAGGGAGTCACCCGCTCACAAATCACATGTTGTTTCTATTCAAGTATCAAAAGTGCCAAAAAGGATTCTTGATGATTTCGAGATTATGGACATCAAGTCCACCTAGGCCCAGACCAATCTTTCTAACACGCTAAAGGCCCATCAACTATCACCGGACATCAGCTACACCATCCCATCTCTCAACGATCGTGCATTTGACCTGCTAGAGGGGCTCATAGCCTTCAGTGACTATGTGATCAGGTCCACAGGGACCTTGCCATTCCATTCCTTTTTTTGTTAGGGTACTTAATTATTTCGATCTGGCACCCTTTCACCTGTCACCTAACTCTTGGCTTATGTTGAGTTTCCTGTATATATTTTACAAGAAAGTTCACCTACGGGGACCCTCTACGAGGGAGGTCCACCATTTGCTTACCTTGAGGGTGAACTCATTGACGCCTAGCTTCTATCAGCTCCAAAAAGTGGTGGCCCTCGCAGGGTATCCTATCGTGGAGGGCTACATTTCCAAAAGGCGTTCGTGGAAGAATGATTTTTTTCTTTACCAACATCATGTCTACACAACATACACATTTTAACCAAGCACGTAAGTTATTTCTGTCCTTTTTACTTTTGCTTGTCTTTATCCTCCTTCTCAGGTTTTCCTGATTATATCCTTCTCTTTTTCTTGCCTTTAGGTTTTGAAGGGGTTTTCAGCCCTGTTTTGAGTCCTGCAGCCCTCGACTGTGTAGCGAAGGTCCTGTTTGTGTCATCCATGTGCAAGCAGGCTAGCAGTTCCAAGTTTTTGTCTTCTGATCAATAAATTTCCTTGTGCTCTATCTCATCCAAGTCTACTAACTTGAATTACGTAGATGATGATGGTGATGATGAAGACTACCACTACTCCGAGAATGATATGATGGACACCAAAGACGAGGTAGAGGTGGAGTCCGAGAATTACTCCTGTTTAAGCTCCTTGGCCAACAGGGTCGAGGATGTTGCACATGATGGATGCACCAATTATGTCACTTCCCGAATCCCATCACCAAAAATAGGCAACGAGTTTTCCTCTGTTGCCCCTCCTCCTGCTTCTTTTATTCCGAGGAGGAATTTCATTTTGCCTTCCTTTGATGATGCTCTTCAACCCTTGGGGTGCACTTGGGATAGATTTCCTCGGGTACCTCACTTCCCAAAAAGGTGACTCCTCGCCCCTCTGCTCCCCATACTTCTATTGATGGATCAGGACCCTCCCAGTCCCCTTCTTTTTCTAGGCACGCGTCAACAGGTGTACATGCTTCCCCTTGTCGAGTCTATACCTCCACTCCTTGGGAACATTCTTTTGTGACCTAGTATGGAGAGGTCGTGAGCCATCACATGGGAATGATTCCTAAAGGCAAATGGGGGTCTATGTATGACATTCCGGATGCCAAGTTGGGTGAGGCTTATATGCGAGCCTCTATGTAGGTATGTGTCAAAATCGTTAATATATGCTTTTTTAGTTTTGATATCATCTTATAATTGATGTTTTGTTTTGTTTCTTTGTTTTTACTTAGGCCTCCATCTTGGATCACTGTTTTTTTGCCTCGAGTTCTGCATCAACGCAGTGCTTACAGTCCGAGCTTGAGGTGGCGATGAAGGGTCTCTCCTTGGCCAATGCAGAGAAAGATGAGTTGACCGTACGGGTCAGTGATTTGGAGGCAGTCTGCGAGAAGGATGCTCCAATAGCCAAGGCTGCGTCGACCTCTCGGTCTAATACCAGGCTTCACGCCACCATTCAGACCCTGAATGAGAAGATTAGTTCTTTTGAAGTTAAGTTGGTGAATGCTGAGAATAGCATAGTTGAGCACACATTGCATGTCGTGTGGAGGACTAATCTTGATGTCAACCTATCCCCCTTTGGAGACTATGTCACTGAGAAGATTGCCTAGTGGAAAGGTCGGGGTGGGAAATCCATAGAGCTCACTATTATTTTTTCTTAAGAAGGATGTTGTGTAACCCTCTATTTTTTTTTTTGTTTTTTGCATGGAACTACTTTAAGTCTTTGATTATATGTGGAACTTTTTATGTTTGAGGTCCTTTTAAGTTCACTTTTGTGTGTGAAATGTTTATATATAGGACCTTTGCTTATCTTTGCAATGACTGCAAGGATGTATTAGCCTTCTGAGCTTTTGTCATCTTCTTTTAGTTATCATGCGTACGGGGCTTTGATAGGTCCCTCTTCTTTGATAAATTCCTTATGCCTTCCTTAGACTGATGATGATAGTCTTTTTAGTGCACCTTGACTATACTTTCTTTTGTAAGGACATGTCAACCCTTTGGGTTTTTGGCATCCTTTAATTTTTTGCGTGTGATTGTTATTTTGTGCGAGAATCATCCTGCTCGTCATTATGCTTCGTACTATTTTTACAAGGATCTCTTTTAGGATCCTTTTTTTGGCTAAACGGCTTGATGACCGCTCTAGACTTTTTGGGGATACCTTCCTTGAAACCTTACCCCCTATGGGGGCGTTAGCCTTTGCTAGGAGGTTATTCTTGTGAAACTTCTTGACTCCCTTGATATTCATAATGGTATCTAATCCTTATGAATCCAAGAGATAGCTCGCCAAGTTTCTTCTTTATATATATGTGTGTGTGTGTGTGTGTGTGTGCGCGCGCTTCCCATCCTGCCCCCCCCCCCCCCCCCCCAAGTTCTTGGTGGGATTCATTCCACTAAGCACTTTGATCATTTTCTCTCAACATAGACTTTGACAATGAGTGTGCGTGAGTTATATACGTTCTTGTATAGGGAAGGATGTAATATGCAAGATAGGAAACACTTTCATTGATAGCAAGTAGAGTACAAAGGCACATATGGAAATATTGCATCTACTATCTTGTGAGGTTAACTGGGCGGCCTCTTTTATTCTTAACTACTGAAATTAACATAAAATAAACAAACTACAGATATTCTTACATTGGATGTGAAAGTCTTAATGGTAGTATTTCTTGAGATGTTCTGCATTTCATGCTCAAGGTACGACAATGTTATATAGGCGTGCTAGTTTGTAGGTGTTAGGAGGTATCACCTAGGCGACCTAGTAGGGTCCTTCCCAGTTTGCCCCCAACACACCTGCCCCCGGGTCTCAGGTGTTGGGGAGGATTTTCCTCAGCACTAGGTCTCCTACTCTAAATGCCTTTTCTCGCACCCTGGAGTTGTAGTACCTTGAGAATTTTTGTTGGTATGTTGTTAATCTTAGTTGTGCCCCAAAGTACATTGGGTAGCTCATTGACCCAAGCTCCCTTCAACTTTTATAACTTCATTTTTAGGTTATTCTTGAGGACCTTGTTAATTTCCTCCACTTTCCCATTGTCTTGTGGGAGTACGAAGGCAGAGAAGCTTCTCCTTATGCCCTTCTCCTTTCAATAAGCTTCGAACAATCTCCCTTCAAACCGAGTGTCGTTATCAAATAAGATTTTATAGGGCACTCCATACCTATAGATGATGGACTTGTTGACAAAGGTGACAATCTGTTTGGCCTTTATCTTGACTAGAGGTTCCGCCTCGACCCACTTGATGAAGTAATCTACTACCACAACTGCATACTTTGCTCCTCCCCTACCTACGGGTAGCATGCCAATTAGGTTTATCCCACACACAGTAATAGGCCAAGGGCTAGTCATGCTAACCAACTCATTCGGGGGATGTTTGGGGTAGTTTTCATGTCTCTGGAACTTATTGCACCTTCTTGCGAAATCGTTGGTGTCATTTTCCATAGTGGGCTAGTAATACCCCTGCCTCATGGCTTTCTTAGTTTTCGAATGCCCACATTCTTTGTTCCCACCTCGCCTTCGTGTATCTCATAGAGGTCCTTCATGGTTTCTTCTATGCCAATGCATCACAGAAGCATGACAGAGAAGCTCCTCTTGTACAAGACTCCATCTACCAGGGTGTATCGAGCGGCTTTGTATGCTAGCCTTTGAGCATCTTTTTTGTCTGTTGGCAAAGTTCCATCCCTCAAGTATCTGATAATTGGGTCAACCCATGTCTCCCCAGATGTGTCTACCATGTGAACTTCTCCTTCAATGATACTCGGCTTGGATAAGTATTCCATAGGGATGAATTTGAGCGTATCTCCATCCTTGGTGGAGACAAGTTTTGTGAGGGCATCGGCATTGGTGTTCTTCTCCCTTGGGATTTTCTCTATGGTATATCCCTCCAAATGGTCCAAATAACCTTTTACCCTTGCCAGTTATGCAGCCATCTTAGGGCCCCTCGCCTGATACTTATTTGTCACCTCAAACACCATTAGTTGTGAGTTGCTAAAAATTTGCAAATGTGTTACCTTCAATTCTTTGGCCAGACGTAAGCCAACCAAAAGTGCCTCGTACTCTGCCTTGTTGTTTGAAGCCTCAAACCCAAACCTTATCGCACAATACATCTTATGTCCCCTAGGCCCAGTCATCACTATATCGGCCCCAGCTCCTCCTACGTTGGACACTCCATCCACGTGGAGACTCCACTCCTCGAGCTTTCTTTCTTCTTCCTTGCGTACTGGTTCGTTTTCTTCCATCCCTTTCTCCTCATTGGGTCGATAAGTAAACTCAACTATGAAGTCTATGAGTACCTGCCCATTGATGGAAACTCTTGGGGTATAGGTGATGTCGAATTGACTTAACTCAATCGACCACTTCAGTAACCTCCCCGAGGTTTTAGGTTCATGCAAGACCTGCCTCAAGGGATTGTTTGTGAGTACATCAATTGCACATGCATGGAAGTAAGGCCTCAACTTTCTCGAGGCTATCACCAAGTCATATGCCAACTTCTCTATCTCTGGGTATTCAGTTTCTGCATCTACTAAGCATTTGTTGATGTACTATACGGGTTGTTGGTGCTTCATCTCTCCTTTGACTAAGGCAGCACGTATGGCATGCTCGTACACCACTAAGTACAAGTGTAGCCTCTCACCCTTTTCAGGTTTAGCCAACAGGGGTGGTTTTCCGAGGTGCTCCTTAAACTTAGCAAAGGCCTCCTCACAGTCTTCATCCCAAGTGAACTTTTTGCTCCCTTTTAAGATGTTGAAGAAGGGGAGCCACTTGTCTGTGGACCTTGAAATGAACCTGTTGAGTGCTGCTACTCTTCTCGTTAGACATTGCACCTCATTCTTGTTCTTGGTTAGACTCATCTCTAATAGGGCTTTAATTTTTTCATGGTTGGCCTCATTTCCTCTGGAATTAATCATGAAACCCCAAAAAAATCCTTATGAGACCCCGAAGGTGCACTTGAGTGGGTTTAACTTCATCATGTATCTTCGAAGTGTGTCAAACATCTCTCCAAGGTCCCAGGTGAGTTCTTCAGTCTTCTTGGTCTTCACAACATATCATCTACATATACTTCCATATTCCTTCCAATCTGATTAGAAAACATCCTATTCACCAACCTTTGGAAGGTGGTGCCATCATTCTTCAGCCCAAAAGGCACCACTCTATAGCAATAGATTCCTTTATATGTTATGAATGAAGTATGTTCCTCATCAACTGGATTCATAGGTATATGGTTGTATGCAAAATAAGTGTCCATGAAGCTAAGTAACTCATGCACAGCTGTTGCATCAACCAATTGATCTATCCTTGGAAGTGGGAAGCTATCCTTGGGACATTCCTTATTGAGGTTAGTGAAATCCACGCAAGTCCTCCACTTTCCATTTGGCTTCGAGACTAGCACAGGGTTTGATACCCATATCGGGTAGAATGCTTCGCGGATGAATTTATTCATTTTTAATTTGTCAACTTCCTCTTCAGAGCTACATATATTTCTGGATCAAGTGCTCGCCTCTTTTGCCTCACAGGTCTTTCCTTAAGGTTGATGTTTAGGTGATGACACATTATGGAAGGGTGTATCCCTACCGTTTCTTCGTGAATCCAAGTGAATATGTCGAGGTTATCCTTTAAAAACTTCACTAGCCTCTCCTTTATGTCTTCTCGAAGGTTTCTTCCAAACTTCAACTTTCTTAATGGTTCTTCCATCACAAAAAATCTTCCAACTCCTCCACAGTTTCGGCTAGGGGTGAGCATCGGTCGGTTTGGGCGGTTTTTTCACAAAAAAAAATCCAAAATTCGGTTTTCGGTTCGGATTGGTGCAATCCAAAAACCGACCGAACCAAACCAGTTTAAAAAAAAACCGACCGTTTTGGACCGCGGTTTGGTCGGTTAAACCGACCAAACCGAATTGATTTTTTTTTTTTAATTTTTTTTTTGAAAGTTTTAGTTAAAAAATTAAAAATTTTGGATTGTTAGAATCCATTTTTGTGTGTTTTTAAAACATAAATATATAGAATATAATTACATTTACAAGTGCCCTAAGTTTTTTTTTTATTTTTATTAAAAATTTTAATAATTAAAAATTATATAATATTATATTATTATTTTATTGTGTTCGGTCGGTTTCGGTTTTTTTGGTCGGTTCACCCAAAATTTCCAAACCGACTGAACAGTGGCGGTTTGCACCGTCGGCGGTTTTTTCGGTTTTCGGTTTAAACGGTTTAGGTTTTTTCGGTGTTCGGTAGGTCGGTGTACACGGTTTTTTCGGTTTTTCGGATTTTATGCTCAGCCCTAGTTTCGGCCCTAGGCTCCTCTATGAGTCAGGGGTCTAGTTCCTGTGGGTTTCTGCCTCCATGTATTACCATCGCCATGGGTTCTTCCAGCTTTGCAGCTGTGCGGAGAGAGGTATTATAACACTCTGCCCGTTCCTTTTGTTCCCCTTTCATGCTTGTTATTCCCCAGGGAGTCGGGGATTTAACAAACATGTGGTATATCGAGGATATCGCTTACAATTCTCTTAGGGAGGGTCTCCCTAATACCGCATTGAAAGTCGAAGCAAAATATACTACAACAAAGTTTTCCATGACAATGGTTTTTCTAGGTTGCTCCTCATGTGAGGGATAACTTGATTGTTCCTAAGGGTTGTATTGAGTCCCCAGTGAATTTGTATAAGGAGGTATGATAGGGTTTTAAGTTCTTGACGCCCAAGCCCATCTTCTCGAATGCAGGGTGATATAAGATATCTACAGAACAACGATTGTCCACGAGGACTCGATGCACTCTCATATTGGCCAGTTGAATAGTCAGCACCAAGGGACCGCTATGGGGGAAATGCACCCCTCGCTTATCGCTATGGGGGAAATGCACTCCGTGAAGGTTATCGAATCATTCTCCCCTTTAAATCTATTTGGGGGTCGTTCCTTTAAAGGATTTCAAATTCGATGCACTCTCATGGTGCACGGGGGTGGACTTCGTCTAGCTTCCCTGGCGTACCTATCTCTTCCCTTACTCGACTCTCTTCCAATTCCTAAGCCTCAGAATACTGTTCTTACTTCTCCCTGCACTTTTAGGGCTCGTTCTCAAGCTGGCGATGAGGTTGACCCATCCTCTGGTCTTAGGCTCTCCCTTCTGACATACCTCCCTAGGTTCCCCTGGCGTATGAGTTCCTCGATTTCCACTTTCAAATGAGTACACTCTGCCGTGGTATGGCCAATATCCTTGTGGTATTGACAATACTTACTGGGATCCCTTTTGGATCGGTCTCTTTTCATCGACGGAGATCTCTTGAAGGGGACCTGAATTTCATTTGTGAGGAATATATGTTCCCTCCTATTTGCCAGGTCTATGTACAAGGTATATGGCATTTGCCTGGGTTCACCTCCGTGTTTGTGTCTTCTTTATTGGTCATTGCTCGGCTCTTCATACGCACTCCTCTTCCTTACACCATTAGAGACCTCATGGGCCAAGGGCTTGGATAAGGGTTCATTTTTTTCCTGCCTTAAGGTTCTCATGGCCATCTTCGACGCAAATGTACTTTCGTGCTCTTTCATAGAAGTCGTTTAAGTTGGTGCCCTTTCTTTTCAGCATATTATCCCATAGCTTACTGCATGGGCAAACTCCAGCCGTGATTACCATCTTGAGTTCTCCTCAAGTCAGGCTTCCTACCTTAGCCGCTTCCATGTTGAACCTATGCATATAGCTCTTCAGGCTTTTTCCTTCACCTTGCTTTATGTTAGCAAGGTTGGTGCCTGGCATGGTGTAATCACGCACTGCATGGTGCTGCTAGAGATCACACTAGATATGTAAGTAGATCTTATCATAAATTACCCAATCAGTAAAAATCAAGTGTACTGATTTAATCTTAGGACAAAATGATTTTGAACATATAATTACAATTATAATCCACTGTGACCGAGTCACTATAATTATAACTATACATATGTTCAGGATTTTATAAACGTTTGTATTAATAATAATTAATCATGTAATAAAACATGTAAATAACGCAATTTGATTGAACAAAATGATTTCTACTACTTTATTGATAATGAATGAATTACATAAGAAATGTGGTTTTATAAGGGCATAAAACCCAATAGTTCTTCCCATAGACAACGTCAAACTGTTGACGGTGAGAACTCCTCAATGATATTATATGAAAAAACTCAAAGATATAGATAAGAAAATGACGAACTTAGAAAGGACTTAGAGAAAACTTGAAGAAGAAAAGCTTTGAATAGAAATGGAGAAAAAATTCTTGTATTTCATAGCATTAGTACACGTTGAGTTTTTCCAAACCCTTAGCCTGAGGGGTGGAGGTCTATTTATAGGAGTGCTCTAATGGATCCTAATACATTGTGGTCCCTAGAGACAAAACGGTACGTGGGTACACAGTCTGGATAGTGGTGCAGGATGTAGTGGTGTAGAGGGTAGTAGTGTCGGCCCTAGTACATGGTCAGGGGTGATTAGGTAGTGTCTCCACTCTTCGTACGGATTCGTACCACCACTACTTGATGGATATGGATGTCAGAGTCACACCTTCACTTCCATCAGGGTTGTACATCTAGTCTTCGTATGTGTGCCTCATACCTGATGGTCCTTCTCACATTTCCAAGATACATCTTTCTCCAAGCTTCCTTGTATTTTGCTACATGCGGGAAGGCTTGCAAGTTACTAGGACTAACATACTTAGTTGCCTTCGCCAATTTTACCTTGATATTCAATGATGATAATGGCTTTACTAGTGTTTCGTGTGCGTACACTTGAGAGGTATCGCAAGTATGTGTCGCGAGGAACCGTGGTGGGAATGTGCCTCGTTGGTGGCACATACTCCAAGAGATGAATATGGCCTCTTCAACGAGGCACGGGTTGCTTGTGATGGGACAAACCGCCTCCGCTGGCACCCTTGGGCCGGCGAGAGAAGGGATCTCACCCGAAGCCCCTGAGTGTAAGACAAAGGGTCTCTCGTAGCAAGGCCTTTGTAATCAAGCCTCTCACGAGCGCAAAGCTTCGGGCATCCATGTAGTATGGCCCTCGCATAGTGTGGCCTCATGCATGTGCGCGGGTATGGCCCTTGCATAGCAAGGCTTCAAAGTCAGGCACGCGCAAAGCCCCTGCATAGCGAGGCTTCAAATTCTGGCGCGGCAAGGCCCTCGCATAGCAAGGCTTCATAGGCAGTCGCTCACAAGGCCATCACATAGTGAGGAACATGTAGGGGAGGGGTCGATATGGCCCTTGAAGAGCACGTATAAGCTCTTAAGGGGTTGGACAAAGGGGTCTCGCATAGCAAGGCCCTTAGGCGTGCCTTTGTTCGCTTAGGAGATTTGGATGAAACGATCAAGGCTAGCTGAGATCTTGTGTCTCGGCAGGCGGGCATGGCAAGCTGAGACTTGTCTCGCATAGGGAGGCCCATCTTGGAATCTTGCACAAGAGACTCTCTTGTATTGATGCTAACTTAGCAGTTTGGCGTGAGATGCCTGAAGAGACAACTTCCCATATTCACACCCAACGTAAAGATCCTGAGAGCAACATTCAGTTGAGCTAATGGCGTTAAACAAAGTGCACTTGAGGAAGTTTTCTTTTCCTTACATTTTGTTTTATTTTCATTGAGGACAATGTAATGTTTAAGTGTGGGGGAAGGGGAAAATGCCTATTTTTATTTTTTAGTTGTTATTTGTGTTTGTGTTATGTTTAGTTGTTTTTTTTAGTATAGTTTGTTTTTAGGTTGTGATAAGCATGGTTAAGTTGAAAGACGTATGTCGATCATAAATTTTTTTGATTGTGATGGAAATAATTCTAGGAAATTGATGAGTTCTACATGCATTGTATGCTTAACTCTTGTTTTGGTTGTCACTTATGCTTGAACTTAGATTTTTTCAAATGACGAACACAATTTTATTTACCTTTTCATTAGAACTTGGAGAGATTTATGGATGCTATTATCTATATATATAGTATCGACCACTCTAGAAAGCATTGATTAATTATTGAGGTGAAATCATAAGTACACATGATTAGGAAGATGATTAAGGCAAGTTTTTTGGATCATTTGAGCCTTTCAAGGTTACCTATGATATCTAATTCCCTAGTTTCCCATTTTTGAGTAATAATGACCTACGAATCCAATATCTAACATTTGCAGCTTGAAAATATTATCTCTTCTTGTGACCCATTACACCATGATTTTATATGAATGTTTGATTTTGTGGGATGGGTTTTGTAAGAATGGAAAGTTTTGTATTGGTTTGTTGGGAAGTAATTTAAATGATTATTATCTACTATTTCTCCCAATGAATTTAAATTGGAAAAAATTGTAATGAAAAAAATTGAAAAAAAAAAAAGAGGAAATTGCAAACGTATAAGTGTGGGGGAAATAGTAAGATCAATGTGGAAAGAAGGAAAGAGAAAGATTTTGTATTTTTGAATTTTATAGGAAATTTGTGGGAAGATATAAAGAATATAATAAATATAGGCTATGGTGTGATTTGAGCTTAAATATATATTTTTCTTCTACCTCTAACCTTAGCCTTATATTACAAGCTTACAAAGACATTTTGATTCTTGTTTATGCGTGCTTATATTAGTGGAGAACAATTGTTTAATATCTATGGAGTGGATGTTTTTCATGATACATATTCTCTGTACAAGGGACTTTGAAACATATTTTGGTATGCATAAACTGATTCGGGTGCATATGAGTTAGTAAGTTTGATTGTGCATAATCATAAAGAGAATGAGTTTAAGTGGTGACTGTACATTGAGTTGAAATTCTAAAGAATGTGGAATTTGGATTTTTCCTAAGAACTATTTGTTTGTTCAATTTTTGAGACAACTAACGCTTTCAACAAAACCATTGCCTATGTGTTATTTGTTTTTGCTACTAGTTTTTATTAGTTTTTTTTTTCTAAGGGACTGGCAAAGTCTAAGTGTGGGGAAATTTGATAAGGACACTTTAGATTATATATTTGGGGTCCTTTCTCACTTAGATATTGTGGATTTCTAGCGTTTTTATGTGTTTCTAGCTTTGTTTGATGAGTCTTTGATTTTTAGGCCACAAAGCATTTTATGAGAATTTATTAAAAAAATTTGTGTATTTTGTGGCTAGATATTGACAAGAGACAATAAAACTCAAGAAAATGAAGTTTAGAGCTTGAAGTGTTTTAGAAGTCCCTAAACCTGAGGTTCGAGGCTGGAGTTGAAGAAATTGAAGAAAAATGAAGGGACGAAAAAAACAACATATGGTCGCGATCATTAATATCTCAAGTTGTGGCCTCCAAGTCAGTGGGTAACATCCACGGCGAGGGAAATCAATGGTCGAGGCCTATGCCCATGGATTTTCAAAAGCGCGTTTTATGGGCGTGGCGGTGCACATTAATGGCCGCGACCTGCGACAGTTTTTAAACCTTAAATTTTAATTTTTAAATGTAATTTCAAGGGGAATATAAAAAGGGTTTAGGGCTAACTTTTAGAATAACTTTGGATTACAAATTGTCGAGATTAGAGCGGCAGAGGAGAATAAAAGACATCATTACTTTCAACATCCAATCTAGTTTTTTCTTCATCTCTAAAACTTCTTTATTTTCAATTCATGTTTATATTTATGATCATGTTTGATATTATGGAGTAGTTAGGTTAAGGGTTATTTCAAAACCCTAGACATGAGATCTTGAATGAAATGATGAATTTTATTCCTTCTATTCGCTTATATTAGATTATTTTTATTCTTCTAATTGAATGCTATGAATCTTGTGATATCTTGTTTAGAAGGATGCTAATTAGGGTATTGTATCATTCTATTATCATCTTAGGATTGTTATTCACCTAATAGTCTAGGGTTCTAACTATAGTGATAAATTACAACTACGTATTGTGATAGATATTTTAATTGTGATGAAGAATAGAACCTAGGTTAAATGACTTGCATGCTTAATAAATTTGTTGCCTAGATTAACTTGTTTCCACTGAATGTAATGTCTTTCCTGAGTTAAATAGATCACATGATTGATAGGTTTATTGCTCGGTAAAAATTATTGATTAATGAGTGCTTAGCTTTAATTAATTATAATAGGAAAACTGGGATAATTGACTGCTTTAGTGTTATATGCGGGATTAATAGTTTAATTGGAAATAAGGAATAATATTTGTCATTGTTAATTGATTGATTGTAGAATGTGGAGAATAATTCTTAACTATTCTTTAAAATTATATTACCAATTGTTCTTTGTTACTTTATTTTATGTTATTAAATCTTGAAACAAAATCTCCTCTTTATTCTTGTTTTTATTTTGAATGATAAGTTTACTAATAGTCATTGTGGGTTCGACCCTTACTACCACTTTACTAATAATTTATTGAGTGATAAGGAATAAATATAATTAAATTTGGTACGGCATACGACGCGCATCACTGCAATACCACTTAAAAAATAAAAATGATTTTTATAGTTGTAACCAGTTACCACATATCACTAAAAAAATTGATAGTGGCATACAATTACTACCACAAAAAAAAATCAAATTTGTTTTGATAGTGGTAACTGGTTATGTAACGTCCCAAATTTTCTAAAAAGGCTTAGTGCCTAGATTAGTATGTCAGGAGGGCATAATTGGACTTATATGTGGAATTAATTATGATATATGTGTATCATTATTTGATTGTTTGAGTTATATTATAATATGACTGAGTATGCATGTTTAGGTGTATTAAATATGCATGTGGGCCCATTCTGGTTAATAAGGGCATATTTGTAATTTTGGCCCATTAAGGGTATAAATGTAATTATGTGTGTTACGACTGAGACCACATTATTATGTGGGTATATTTGCGATATTGGGCTCGAGGTGGTCGTAGTGAGCGGATTAGTGGAATAGTCACAACGGGGTCAAATACCCGACTCGGGGTGAGCCTAGGGGTATTTTGGGAACGTAGTGTGTATTCAAGGTTGATCGAGTAACAGGTAGTTATTTGGCGATTATTTGGGTATGCCTGGATTAATTGGGGATTTATAGAACTACAAGAAAAATTAGCGAGAAACGTGGCTAATGACCATTTAGCCATTGGAGGCACTAAAAGGCTAAGGATAGGACTAGGGGCGTTTAAGTCTTTATCCCTAAGCCTTAGAGGGACCTAGGTTGTAGAACCTTGAGGAAGCAAAAACAGAAGAAACATTTCACTCAGCTGCTCTCTTTTTCTCTTTCTCGTGTACTCCCTCTCCTCCCTTAAGCTTCATTGAGCTCTTTGGATTCTTCAGGAATTGGCTTAGGAAATTGAAGATTGGTGGCTGAAGTGGATTAGGGATTTAGCTCAGGGATCGAAATCACTTCAGAGCTAAGCTTTATAATTTGTTTTCTTTGTGAATTTCTTTGATTGAGTTAGGTTTTAGCTAAGTCTAGTGTTAGCTTCAGCTGCTGAGTTGGGATAAGATTTATAGTTAGTTTTTGGGGTAATTATGGTGCCCATGTTGTGTTGTTAAGAGTCATGGGCTCAGTTCTTGTTTTAGGTTATGTTTGAGGTGAGATTTGGTGACTTTGGTTCAAGGGAAAATGCAGGAGAAGTGCTGGAAAAACTGGGTTCACGGGGTCGAGTAGAGATGCTGAAAATCAGTTCTTGAAAAACTGTCAAGCAGTTACTCATACGTCACACCATTCTCCAAAGGTAGAACTTGATTTTCAGCATCTCTAAAAATCCAATCCCTATTTTACAATTCTCAAACACCATTGAGTGCAACAAATATGGAAACAATCAAATTTGTATCAAAAAAATTGGTCAAAAATTAAAACTATAACATAAAACAGCAAAAAATCGATTTCTATCGAGATATGTCGAGGCCTATCGAGGTCAACCTATCGAGGTCTATCGAGTACAATCGAGGCAGCATGCCCAACAAATTTCTTATGAACCCATCGAGGCATATACTACATATATTAAGTTTTATGCCTCCATCGAGGTCCATCGAGGACCGTCGAGTCTCATCGATGCATATCGAGGTAGCCAATTAATATAAATATATGAGGGTTTTATCAAGGTCCATCGAGGACCATCGAGTCTCATTGAGGTAGATAAAAAACCCAGAAAAAACCAAGAAAGGAATGAAAATTCATTCTGACAGTGAAAAATTACAATAAAACATGAAGACATACACAAATCTGTTCGAAATATTAAAAGCAATGTACATAAACAAGTTTCCTCACTACATATAACAAATATATATTTATCCATACAATTTTTGCTCCTATATCCGAAATCCAAAATAAAGTTCTTGCCTTAAAAGGATTCACAACTTGCCCCTAGATCTGAAATCCAAGCTCAAAAATTAGTATAGATTAAGATAATAGTGGCTGCTTTTTTTTTTTTTTTGTATGAGAGATTGAGAGATAGATAAGGAAAACATGAGAGATAGAGAAGGAGAAGACAATAGGATAAAAATATAGGGAAATTTATGATAGGAGCATTTTGAAAATCCAATGGAATAATAGGATAAAAATGTGGTGTTTTTTTAGCTTGGTATCATTTTTGTGTATAGGCCATTTTTATGCATCAATAGTCAAATTTTCTATTTAAGAAACAGTATAAATATTAAAATAATATACAATTTAAAAACTAGATTAATATTTTTTTTTAAATCAGATTAATTTATTATAGAATAAAAAAATTTAAAATGTATTTTATATATTAAAGTAACATAAATTATAAAAAAAATATATATAACGCTGAATATGCTAATTTAGGTAAAAGTTAATTTAAAATTAAAAAACTAAATTTAATTCAATTAAATGCTTTTAAATTAAACTAATTCTTCTATTTTTTTTTTCTTCCTCATCTCGTCTTCGTCTTCTTTCCTATTTTTTTTTTCTCTTCATCCCGTTCTTCCTTCCTCATCCTATTCTTCTCTCTTATTCTTATTCTTCTTATTCCTCTCTGTTCTTCAATGGCAGGGCACCTTGGCAGAACTTGGGCTACGAATTAACAGTGGGGGATCTTGGCAAATATTCATCTCGTGCTGCTGGATCGCCGACTATGGAGGAGTAGATCACCGAGGCTTTCTTGCGGCAAGCCCGGCGGGATTTCTTGCGGCAAGGTCGATGGATCTGGCACTCCCTTGCAGGTCGAATGGGGGATTCAAAAAATTTTGTGCCTGGGTTTCGTGCATATGATCTGCGCTTAGGTCTAAGATTTTTTTTAGGAGAGCCAGAAGATCGATCTGTGTATGCTCTTGAGTTTGGGTTTATGAGCTGTGCTAGATAGGTTGTTAATGGAGTGAAAGGGAAGAGGTTTATGAATCAGTTTATGTAGAATTTTTAACATTGTGATTCTTGGATACTAATTCAATTTGAGTTTTGGTTTCCTGAATCTGTGTTCTTAGCTTTGTGCTATAATCTTGGTGTTACAGGGAGAAGAAACGTTCTTTGGGTTATATTTCTTTTTTGTTTAACTTAATTTACAAAAACGTAATTGAGAAAAGACATAAATAATTATGATTTGCTTTAATTATTTTTATTTTTACATTTAATTTATTATATTTTTTTACAAAATTTAATCTAGTTTTAGTTTTTGATATTTTATATTATTTTAATATTTATAATGTTTTTAAAAGATATTTTTCTAAATTAAAATTTTTAAAATATTATGAATTGGATATTACGTGTGCACCCAGTCAGTTTTAACTGAGTTGTTAGTGTGGTACCAACGCATATCAACAAAATTTATTTGACATTGGTACTTTTCCTACCAAAAGAAATATTGGGTATTAATCTACGAATTTTTAGAAAGAATGAATATTTTTGTCGTGTCCCTTATATAAAAAAATTTGGTTCTTGAGCTTGACTCAAGTTTCTATGTGACATGGCAGAGCAAAGAAGCTTGGCATTATTAGATATAAAAACACGTGTACATTTTTCCACAGTATCACTGAAAACTAAAAAAAAATTGTTTTCTATTTTCATTTCCAAATCACAATTTTGAAAACTCAAAACAAAAAACAATGGCAAACAGCCTCAGTGTCTATCCAATCGGATGTTGTTCCTGTCAAAGAGTTTTCAATGAAATTGGGGGTTGTTTGGAGGAATTGAACCAACATTCTAAAGCATTTCATGTCATGTTGAAGGCTAAACAAGCTCAGCTCAGAGTTTAAGGACATGAAATACTCACTTGGAAATACATATGAGATGACAATCAATATAATAGAAAAGCCAACTCCATTCAGTAGGCAATTCACCTGTAAACCTCTCTATTTTTCTGTTTCTTTTTCGTTTTTTTTTTGGCAGTAATCGAAGCTAACCAATTTAATATTTTAGATTTCACAGAAGTAAAAGCTGCATGCTGTGGAGATGGGAATCTAAATGGAGAATCCTTTTGTAGTCCAGATGCTAAGCTTTGTCAGAATCGGCAGGAATATCGGTTCTGGGATTTGTTTCCCCCAACAGAACTGCTTCTCAACTAGCTGCTTGGTGGTCCCCTGAGCTTTGTATCTCCTATTAACTTTGCTCAATTGGCTGAGGTTTAGAAGCCAAAGCAAGACCTTTTGCCTTATTGAAAGAATCAATTACTTCCCATTTAGTAAACTAATTTATATAGTAGTGAATAGTGAAGATCTCATTGTGATTATGTTAATAAGAAAAACAGACATAAAACCTGATTTCTCAGTCAAAGTTCTAGTTGGAATTCTAAATATATATAATTTGATCAATTATTCCAATTTAAGATAACAAAAACACTTGGGATTGTATTGAAACTAAGTGTAGTTTCAGGAGTTTAGTTGAGTCTAGATTCCATGTACATAATGGTAAGATACAGTTAAAGATTTCATCTTTGTTAGGAGATTACTAAATGATCCTTTCGGCTAACTCCAATACCATTCCAGTGGAAAAGGAATTAGTTTCAGACCATTTTTCTTATATTTGGTTAATGGTCTAACGTTTCAGTTAGTACTTTTTTTTTTCGTCAAATTATTTCTATATATGACTAAAATGTTAGCATAACATGTCTAATCATCTTCTGTATCACTAGTAACCGAGTCGTCCCGTTTCCAAAGGTCTATTTCACACTTGGAACTAATGCCATTCAGAAACTCATCTCTTTCCCTCTGCATACTTATCCAGTACTCTGGCTCCTCGAATAACCTTAGTATCTGCCCAAATAGAATGATAATGAGTTCCATGTTAGAAGAGTTTAACAAATTCACAAAAAGACGAAAAATAAAATAAATACATTGCTTCTCCAAGGAGCAAAGGGAGTAAAAATGATGATTAAGCTGCACATGACAAAAAATTCGACCAAAAATGTATGATCCTAGTCTTACTCTTACATTAATTTTCAGCAATTTTACTAAGTTGATAATTGAAAAGTGGAGAGAAGTGTGGGACAGTGATGAATTGAATCTGAAATATTCAAGAATATTATAACAGTCAAGCTTACTGTTTTCATAGTAGGCCTTCTAGAGGATGAATGCATAAGGCAAAGGCGTGCTGCAACCACCATTAGTTTCATTTCTTCCTTGTTGTAGTCATCATATAAATAAGGATCAATTAGACGATCACAAAGGCCGTAGCTGAGTAAGGACCTTGCCTGCAAGTTCATGGGCGCATACATACACTCGTAAGGATTGAAACAAGTTCATGGGGGCATACATACACTCCTAAGGGTTGAAACTATGTATTGAATAATATCAGACAGAGATATTTCAAACGAAACAAAGTCAATTGTACCCAAAGGACTAAGCTTTCATGAGTTGCCCTGTCTGTTTTAATAGCCTCTTTGCCAGTGATGAGTTCAAGGAGCACAACTCCATATGAGTACACATCTATTTTTTCGTCAACCTTGCCATACATCATGTACTCCGGGGCCAAGTATCCAAAGGTTCCAACCACAGAGATTGGCTTTGTATTTGATGAAGTTTGATGAGAATGACGAAGTGTTATTGCTGATCCGAAATCTGAGAGCTAAGAAAACCAAGTAGCAAAATGTTTTCAAGTTGTCGAAGCTTTACCTCAGATTATTTTTTATAATACTTAAAAACCTATGTAAAACATCATCATAATATTACAATGTATAATGAACCAAATGAGTGACAAGTGTTAATGAAACTACTCGCCATAAGTCAGATAAGGTTTGCTAAAATCAAAAGAATATCCTACTTTGTGCCTTCTGTTTTCGACCATAGGTTACTACAATAAAGTAAGACTCCTAGAAAGAAGCATATTAAATTGAAGTTAATAACATTCAGGAAGCTTGACACAAATATTAGGACCAGTTTAACACAATTCTTCTGAAAGTATCTTATAAGGATCCATAGAAATAGAGAAAGTGACCAAGTCTATGTTTGGTAGGAGAAAGGTAAGATAGGAAAGGGAGGTAAATTACTTCAGAACTGAAAGAGAAGAAAACTCAATTCCTCTGCTTTCTTTGATAGGGGGGAAGAAAAGTGGAAGGAAAAGAGAGATTTTATTTATAGAATAATCCCTCTACCACTCAAGGGGACATTTTTTTATTTAAAATCATTCCAATTATAGATAGACTGAAATTTTGTTAAAAAAGAGAATCCTTCTAAAACAACTATCCTACTCAAATATCTCAAATAATATCCCAATTTTTTCATTCATTCCACTACTCTCACGCTCTTAAAAGCACTATATATTTTGGCAGATATGAATAACAAAAAAAAAAGTAATATATCACTAGTTGCCATGATCACTACTGAAATCTTATTATCTGTCTGACCTCAGAATATAACATACATAGACAAACACCAATTTATATATCACAAAAAACACTTACTTGAGGCTGAAAATCATCAGTGAGGAGGATATTAGAAGACTTAACATCTCTATGAATGATGGGAGGATCACAAGAATGATGAAGATAGGTAAGAGCCTTAGCTACACCAACTGCGACACTCATCCTCTGGCTCCAATCCATCATTCTCAAATTCTGTTTCAAGCTTCCTCTCAAGAGTTGGTACACAAGGGCCTGCAACTCTCCACAATCACAGTATCCAATTATCTCAACTACGTTCTCATGCTTCAATCTCGACAACAAATCAATCTCTCGGAGAAGATCCTCAGCTGCCCATGTTGTTGTTTTGAGGACTTTGACTGCAGCAGTTTGACCATCTTCAAAAATGGCTTTGTAAACTCTGCTTTGACCACCTTCTCCAATCAACATTATGGGGTTGAAGTTGTTGGTTGCCCAACGGAGATCGGTCAATGAGAAATGCTTGCTGCAACCTTCTCCCTCGAGAATGGAAAGTCTCTGAAAAAGCTTCTGAGCCATTAAGTTGGGAACTGGTGCCGGTTTCTTGACATCACTATTGCATAGAGCTCCAGCTAGTCTTTTGCTTTGTTGTAACAAAAAGGGTGTCGTTGTGGAGGGAGATGGGGCCGTCAAGGACTTCTGTAAGCGGCGATCAGAGACCATTGAGGACTGAGTTCTACCCGTGTGGCTAGGTGATGACAAGGATTGGCGGAGCTGTACCCTTCGAGAGCCTTGTTGGGATGTTCCAGGCCTCTGGAGTAGGATTCTTCCAACATTGTTGATTACCAAAAGAGTACATGTTGGTGGCAATGCTTTCAGGCAATAATTTAGAGCTGAAACATTAGGCCTGTAAGACAAGTATGAAATAATAGCTTCAGAAGATCACAATGTGAAAAACACGAACTTTTTTTATTCCATAAAAATCTTTGCAGGATCAACATTTATAAAATAATTGAGAAAGAAAGATTAGGAATAAGAACTAGTTTTGTTACCCTGAAATGCTGGATCCAAGGACAAGAATTGTGGCGTAAGTGAGCCTTACTTGGTGGGTTAATACAGAAATGTATGAATCGCCTATGCAAACCTTGACTTGGAAATCAACCTGCCTTGATACGCCAGTGATTAGACCTCAAAAACAGATTTTTATTATTATTATTTTTTCTCACTGATCAGAAGGATTGAAAGCTACGTACCTGCTTGGTCTTGCATAGATCTTCATGTATGTGGAAAGTGTTTGGATCAAAAGAATCATCTGAGTTCTGAACATGAATGGCCAAAACACTATCCTCCGGTTTAACTACCACAGTTAGTAACCGAAGTAATATCTCTCTACTGTAATTATCAGACTTCAAACCAATGATGATACTCCTCTTCTCGTTGTCTGTCTTGGATCTGAATGACAACCTTTGGAGGTTAATCCTTGAAAGTCCCACCATTCTCAATAAAATGGTTAATCTTAGTGTGCATAAACCATCTCATTGCACCACTGATGAATGTCTTGCTGATAGCTCTGAGGGTTGGATTCTATCTGCTCCCCTGACTTTTGAGACCTAACTTCTATGTTGTTATGTGATTTGACATATTTGCGCACCATTGTTGAGCTAACCCAAGAAGAAATTGGGTTAGAGCATTTATTGGCAGTTGGTAGGAAATAATGGCATAGTTAAGGACAGTTAATACAAAAACCGGTAAACATAAACTTGCCATATAACAGGAGTGGTCTGGTAACAGTTTTCCACACTTCGTGTACTTTTCCCTTTATCTAAGTACTGCTTTACGAATTTTCTTTTTCTGGCAAGTAAAAACGTCTTCTTACGTTGACTTATGTACTTCAGCGGCTACGAGCAGTAATGTAACAAATCCACAAATCATTATTCAATAGTATATTTTCCTTGCCCTTTACACAAGGGGATTTGTAAGACTCAAAATGAAGTAAAAAACTTAATAGCTGATGATATTCCCTTGTATTACCAACTTTCATTCTATTTGTATTATAAGCTTAGTTAGTGTTATACCTTTTTTTTTTGGCGTCATGGTATTTAAAAGAATATCAATTATAAAAGGATGACGAACAGAGTTAATTGCATTCATGTTCTCACAAAGCACAAATTAAACTAACAAACGCTAACAAAAGGGACTTGGTCGCCTAGAGACATTTTTAGACATTCTTTAACCTCTATTCGCACAAGAGAGGTTCTTCTACCTCTGTTCGTACAAGAGAGATTCTTCTACCTCTGTTTGCACAAGGCAAGTTCTTTCACCTCTGTTTGCACAAGGCAAGCCATCACATGCTAACAAGAAGATTCTGGTCGCCCAGCAGCACACTTTTGTTCCTATTCATTTATAGTTGCCTGAGGAATGCTAACAGAGATGCCTGATCGCGACCTAATCGCTAACCTTTGATAAGTTCATGTCGGTTCGTTCTTGATAGGCTATGACGCTAACAGAATTTGCAAAGGAGTACAATGTTGCTATTTATCAAAATACAACTATATTTTTGTTATTATAATGTTGTAATGTATTATTTATGGATCAAGCCCAATATCTTAGGCCCATGATTTAAATGCAACCCTAAACTCTCCATTATAAATAAGAGGAGATGAGATAGAAATATGGGATACAATTTATAATGTCAAAACTCCATTCTTGTATAAATAGTCATTATATAATATAAAAGCAAAGGAAGACTGTAGAACAACCGGCAACGTAAGTTCGCCGGAAACTATAGTTTTTCAAGCTTAAATATCAATAAAAGTGACTAAGTGGATGTATATCATCTTTTTTTGTTCGAACCACTATAAAATATGATGTTATTTATTTATCATATCTTTATCATTTAATCCATGCTCTTATGTTCTCAAGTTAACAAAAAACGGTGTCAACAATTAACATTAACAAATTGTTGTATCCTAAAATTAGCATGAGTTCAATTACTCAGCTCGGATACAGCTGGAAAATGAATGTGAGGAAAAATAGCCAAGTAGGATATCTGGTTAACAATGATGTGACCAGCTCGAGACTCAATCCAGTTCGTACACAATCTACAGGTTATTATCAGACCGCCTCTCAGGATAACAATCGAGTTCGAGACCTATAATGGCCAGATCCTAATTTGGGTGCTTTGAGCTTAATACGAGCTAAGGTTCAGATAATCTTTGAGCACGAGCTCGAGTGAGATATTCAGCTCGTGGAAACCTGGACAAAACGCATATTGAAGGATCCCAAGAGATTCGGAGGCTCCTTATACGTTCATTAATGCCTAGGTTGTATTGCATATCTACCATTTATTATCCGAGATGGCAGGAGTATATTTTATTATGTTATCAAATCATATCCCAATGTAAATGAGAATAATCTGTATCAAATGTATACATTATTTATTCACGTGGTTACCCAAACTTGTCCAGGAAATTCCCCTATAAATATCAAGAATAATGGACAGGGAAAAGGACGGTCTTTTTGTATTACTGAAACTCTACATAAATTGTGAGAGAAAAGCAATAATACTGTCTTGTGGACTAGGTGGATTTTAACCACTAAACCACGTAAAAGTTGTGTGCGTACGAGTGGATTCTTCTTATTTCGTTACAGTTTATAATTTAGCACTAATCTCCCTATTTGGTTTCTTAATCTACTGTTGGCGAAAAACCATGTCAACAGTTTGGTGCTTTCGTTGAGAGGAAATTAGTGCTTCACAAGTTTCACTCGACATTCATCATGTTGTTCACTCGATCGATGCATAACAATGAGATGGAACAGACCGGTGGGTAGGAGGCCCATCATACCGTTATTCCCACTGAAAGGGGCCCAGATGTTCAACAACGTCCTGGGAAACAACCAATGGGTCAGGATGACGCTGGGAGTTCAGCGACACTCCCACCAAATTCTAATCCAGGATATTTGACTGCTGTCGAGATGGAAAACGACCAATTAAGGAGCCATCTCACTAGGTCAAACAGGCAGATCGAGGAAGTCTTGGCTCGGCTACCCCCCTTGCGACCGACATTATTGTCGAAAAGAGGCAAAGTGGGTCTCTTAAGTCCCACATGAATAACCGGTCCAAACCTAGTCATTCTGTCAGGATCGCCACTCTAAGCTCTGTACCTTCAGAGCGAAATCACTGAAGTGCTCAGTCCAATGGTCATCACCGGGGTTATCATCAGCATGTCAGTTGGTCGGTCAGGACTGCGACCCCTAACTCTGTACCTTCTTCACAGGTTCCCAGGAATGCCCACATCAACCCACTGGGGGGGAGGGGGCTGGGACAAATTCACGGAGGAAAAACGTTCCAGTGAATCCTCCTATGCCACGATCAGAACCCCAGGCACAGAGAACTCGAAATAGTGGGATAGAGCCGGGGTGGGCTAATTTAGTTCGTCCTGATGGGACAAGGATAACCTCGTCAATAAGGTATCCACCATCACCTTTAGACATCCTACACCACTTCGCCCACAACGAGATGCTCCAGATCGTGGGAATAGCAAGAGAAATCCTCCCCCATCTGTAGATACTCATGCCCCATGGACACGTGCTGAGAATCCAGGTCCTCGATCTCAGCCAAGGGCCATAAGTTTTGCAAATGGAAGTTATTGGATGGGGAGCCAGCGTGGAGGCAGGTCTGGGAGCGACCTGAGAAATCACCTGAGCTCAGCACAAAGTCCTCAATATGACCCACAGCCCTACCTACGCGATCATTTGAACTCACAAGGAAGGTATTCAACTCGTAATGAGGATGTTAGTTATACTCGACATGAGGGAGGTTCGTGTACATGAGGATGTTAGTTATACAATGGGAATGTCCCACCTAACCAAGCTTGAACTTGGAGGGACAACAACCCATCAAACGTGTACAATAGGATGAGAGTTGTTGAACAGCACTCAGCTAACCTAGGGACCAAGGACCTAACAATTGAGAGACTGGCTTTGAGGGAGGAACATATGAAGAGACTCTTATTTGGAAAGGGAATGGACGATTGCGACTCAGATGAAAAGCTCGAACCTTTCGCTCCCAACATCGTAGCTGTTGGGGTTTTATGCCCTAATTAAAACCCAAATTCTTTGTAATCTCATTTATTATCAATAAAAGAATAGAAATCATTTTTTGACTTGGTCAATCACTTTGCTCACATGTTTTATTTTCATGATTATTTGTTTAATATAAACTTCTATTAAATCCTGAGCATATAGCTAATCTTATTTATAGTGATGTGATCACGGTGGAATATAAATATGATTATATGTTCAAAATAAGTTAGTCCCAAGATTAGTCAGTGCACAAGATTTAAACTGACTTGCCAATCTACGATATGATCTACTTGCACATTAAGTGTTATGTTCTTTCCAGAACATTAGCAAAGTAGATAAGGTCGGATGTATTTGTTACATCGGACTGGATCAATATTGACAGTTGATAAGATAAGTAAACATACTGTTATTATCTATTCTAGTCATATCATATAGTTGACCATAGGTCAATTCAATCTCAATTCTGAGTGGTTAGTATTCTAACTGATTGTATGATTTGAGTTCTTTGACTTGTTCGTTACCAGCTTACCCTACGGACTAGCCCATACTTACATCTTGGGAACTCGGTAGTATAATTGAGTGGGAGTGTTAATCATAGATATGAACATCTATAGCTTCTAATGAAGAACTGAAATGATGGTTTCCTTTTAGTTTGGTTCAAGGTGCTAAATGATAGAGATCTCATTTCAGTAATTAAATTAGTTTACTGAAATATCATTTACAAGGAACTAAGTATTTTAAGGATAAAATACAATGAGGGGTAAAACAGTATTTTAGTCCTATCTCATAATAGACCATCTATAGAGGATTGAGTGACAATTATGGTTGTAACGATGGATAATTAATAGTGTATCTATATTTGTTATAGAGCGTTCTATGAATTCAAGAGTGCAATTCCGAGTCTTTAGTGGAGTCACGAGGAATTAATAAGTTAGTAAATTTATTTGTTAGATTTCTCATAACTTATTGGAGCTTGATTTCAGAGGCCCATGGTCCCTAGTGTACCTTTGGATAAAATAATCTAGATAGTCTTAAGTAATTGATTTAATTATCAATTAGAATTATCAAAGTTGACCAGGTCAATTTTGGATAGTTTCACAGAGTTATGTAATTTTGAGAAGAAAATAGAAATTATGACTGATTTATTAATTAAGATAAATTGTTATCTGTTATACCCAAAAATTGGAGATCAAGGACGTGGCAATAAATATGACAAGTGGCAGTACATGGTCAGTAAAAGACACGTTAATAGTCAATAAATACATTGACTCCTCAGAGTTGTGATAAAGTGACCCGGTAGACTGACGAAGAATTTGGACTGCTTGAAAGATGTCATAACCAAGCCAAGTGCACCTTGATCCTAGGAGGCTAAGGAGAATGCTTCCTAGGAGAGTACCTCCTAGGAGAGCTAAGGAGGGTGCATCGAGGAGAACTCAAGAAAGTGGTCTTAGGAGACCCTAAGGAGAAAGTGGTCCTAGGAAACCCCAAGGAGGATGTGGTCCTAGGAGACCCCAAGGGTGTGTCCGAGGTAAGCCTCCCAAGGTTTCCTAAGTGTTGGCTCGAACGTGTCCAAGGTAAGTAGCTAAGGAGGAGGAGTCCCATGCAAGTCAAGAATGGAGACTTAGATTTTGACAAGGAGAGCCTACACCATGTCCGATCGGACATGGTTGGAGGAGCCTAGGAAGTGCCTCGGACTTGTCCGAGGAGAGATGCCAATGAAGATGGCTCGGACTACCTTGGTCCGAGGAGAAGGCCACAAGGTCCGATCGGACCTTGATGGGAGGAGGTAGGCTCGGACCTTCCCAAGGTGAAAAGCCAAGGGAGTTGGCTCGAACTACCTTTGTTTGAGGAGAGCCAAGCATACAACATTTTGGGCCAAGGAAAGCTTGAAGAAGTAATCAACATGCATATGAGACTACGTCAAAATCCCCGGAACAACTCTAGCAAGAATTGGTCTAGGCACCCGGGAATCTCTCATTTCTCACTCAAATTGAGGAATCAGTTGTATTTTAAACATTTATTGTAATATAAATATAAGATGAATAATAAAATATCCCTATCGAAAGGGGATATCAGTTGAGGATCCCAGACCTATAAATAGAGAGCTTATGGGATGAGAGAGGGGCTTCTTCTGCTTCTTCTTTCTAGAGAGAGAAAATTGGGTCTGTGTATTCTAGAGAGAGAAAGTGCTGATATTTGAGAGAACTCTTGTATTTTCACAATCTGTACTGAAGAAACTCAGTTGGCTCAGTCCATCTGATCTTGAGTATAGATCTATAAATCACAACTCTAAGTGGATTAGGCTTTTACCGACAAACGGGGCTGAACCACTATAAAAATCTCCTGTGTTATTTACTTTTCCTGTTTAAACTGTCTGTGTGTTTTAAATTCTCTTGAAGGTTTGTCGTATTTGACGTTCTCACGTCGTTGGCTAAAAATACAGTCAACATTATCTAAATTAATAAATAAGTTTAAATCAAGGTTCAAATTATAAATAAATAATTTGATAAAGGATTTAAATAATTATTTAATTAATTTAAATCAATAGAAAATAATACAGGCTTTGATTTTAAGTCAAATGGGCTTATAATCAAATGGGAAATTTCACGGGCCTAAAGCTCATGATAATTTCGACCTAGGGCTATTAATTTGTTATTATTTTATTGATTTTTTAATTAAATTAAATGGCCTAATTGAGTCTATAAAAGGAGTGCTAAGTGAGAGAAGAAAACACAAGTCACAAGTTAGATTTTCTCATAGTTTTTAGATTCTCTCTAAACACAAGTCCTTTTCTAAGCCACTTTGTTATTTTCTATTCTTCTCTCTATATCTATCTCATGTGTTGAGAATTGCTCACTCTAGTCTAGGTGATTCTAAGGATACTTTGGAAGATTGTGAAGAAAATTGAAGATCGGTTCAGTTTCTTGATAATACTCTGTGACAGAAAGGATATAAGAGTTAGAGAAACTGAAGGAATGACTCATTCATTCCCCTGCATATACTGTAAGTATTCTTATCATTGTTTCTCTTTGAATTCAATTTTAGAAACATGTTCTAGGTTATCTCATATTAATTTGTTTAATATTAGATCTACATGAAAATAAATAAAGATCCTGTATAAGTTTTCCCAACAGACCTAAGCCCGAAGGAAATTGTTTTGGTCCCAAATGACTTGATTACAAAAGATTGAAAATAAAAATGAAAGTAATAAGTCACCGAGGTTCGTCAACTTGCTCCAAAGAAGTCACCTCCTCGCCTTCCCCCTCAACAGCTTCAGAGGCTTCAGTGGTCTCCTAGGGTTCCTATGAGAACCAAATCTTGAACCTAGCAAGATATGGTTCCCACAGCTCAGGCTGCATAAAGGTGAAGTTCCCGTCCTGGTTGAAGGCCCAGTAACGGTAAAGCATCTCCTCCATTTGAGTCGATAACTCCGCAGCTTCCTCCTTGGCCTTGACCTTTACCTCGTTCAGCTTCTTCTTGGATTCTTCATTTTTGCCCTGAAGCTGGTCCACGTGATGGCTCACCTCCACGACCTGATTCTGGGAGGCAGATAGGGCAGTTTTTGCAGACCACTCGCTCTCCTGGGAGGGAACCAGGGTGGCTTTGGCGGTTTGTTCACCCTCTTGAGTGGCGCTCAGGGCAGCTCGGAGCTCCTCGTCCCTGGCCTTAACCCGAGCAGTTCCTCAAAATTGATCCAGGACAAACTTCGGAAGAATAAGGCAAGTCAAGAATAGTTTATAAAAAAAACTAAGGAAAAAAGAAAAAGGAAAAGTGTGATAAGGACTCACAGTGAGGTTCATCCCCATGGCAGATTGAAGGACGTCCTTAGGAATACGCTCTTCTATATCCCTTAAGTCTCTAGTGTGGGCTCTGTAAGCATGGTCGACCATATAACTTGCCACCTCGTACACAGTACCCCAAAAAGCCTCGGAAATCTTGTCTAGGTCGAGTGGCTTGACCAGAATCTGGAGGGTGGAAGCCTCGCCTTGAATTACTTGAGGATTTTAGGGAGGTACGTGTAGAGGAAGGGGAGGAGGATCTTGTTGAACTGTGACTATTGTTATCGAAGCTGAGGGGAGTTTCTTCTATGGATGCTCTTGACCGGAGTTGGTACCTTTGTCTTTAGCAGGAGACTCGGTGGCACCCCTAGTCTTCAAAGTTGTTTTCTTTGTCACTTTGGCCCTCTTCACCGTGGGACCAGCTTCGGCCCCACCAGCCTTAAAAGCACCCCTCAAACCTGGGGCTTCTGGAAACTCCATCTCTTCGCCTGAAAAGGAACGAATGGAGGATTTAGATTAAAGAAGTAACTATTCAACGTATTATAAACAAAAGAGAAAGAGCAAGAAACCTACTGTGGATGCCAAAAATCCACCAAGGAAAAAAATCTATAGTCCCTGGTTGGAGCACAGGGATAACAGTCACTTAGTCATGTCATTGGGCTCGTGCCCATAGGTCTCATGAGACCACGTTCGGGCCAAAACTCTTAAAACCCCGTAAGTCTCTGCCTTTCTGGAGACTAAGTCACCTTAAGCTAAGGAACCACGCACCATTTCGCCTGGCGAGACCCGCATGCTCAAAGGGGCCATCCCGCCTCACATGTAGCCAAGGAGCCCCGCGCACTGATGCCTCGGCCAAGAGGGCCTCACGCGAACATTGGTGGCCTCACACACACGCTAGTGTCTCGGCCAGGAGGGCCTCGCGCGCACACCAGTGTCCTCGCCAGGAGGGCCTCGCGCGGGTGCTCCAGCCACCCATGCACCTCGCCTCGTGCGCCTCCATAACCAGGCGCCTCGCGCGCTAGCACCACTACGCGCCTCGCGCACCTGTACCATCAGGTGCCTCGCGTGCCTCCACAACCAAGCGCCTCGCGCGCCATGCGCACCTGCACCATCAGGTGCCTCGTGCGCCTCACGTGCCTCCACAACCAGGCGTCGCGTGCGCCAGCGTCACTAGGCGCCTCACATGCCTTGCGTACCTACACCATTAGGGGCCTCGCACGGCTCGTGTGCCCCCATAACCAAGCGCCTCACGCGCTTGCGCCACTACGCACCTTGCGCACCTGCACCATCGGGTGCCTCGCGCACGCCTAGGACCAGCTACCAGGGCGCCTCGCGCCCTCACATGCCTCGCCATGTTCCTCGCCCACAAGCGCCTCGCAGCTAGGGTCCAAGAGCCCATCTCATGCCAACGCACCAAGCACCCCTTGGCCTTGCACCAAGGGCCCCGTGACATGGGTCTCGCGCCAAGCATCCCTTGGCCTCGCACCAAGGATCTCACAATGATTCGACATGAAGTCATAAGAGATATAGAATGAGCCTACAGACCAAGAAGAGTTAGAGTACGGATACGGTGCCCACGCTAGACAGGTCGTGGTGGTACAAGAATGGTACATTGTCAGGACTCCTTCAACCCACTTATGAGGTACGTACCCGACAAGTAGTGGAGGCATAATATGGTACCAAGACAGGAATACTTTTGCAGACCCCTGACACGTACTAGAGCAGACCACCACTCTTCCAACACCACTACCACTTGTGCTATTACCCTGACAGTGTACTCATGTACTATTTTGTCCCGAGGGACCACCATGTATAAGGGGTCGTTAGAGCCTAGCTATAAATAGAGCTTGACCCCTCAGAATAAGGGGTTGGAAAACTCATTTTACACTTAGGCTATTGTGCAATATACAAAGGCTTACTCCATTGTTGATATGTATTTTACCTTTCCTTAAGCTTATTATAAGTTCTTATCTAAATCTAAACATGACCATACTTATATTTGAGTTTTCTGATCTAATTTCATTGACGAGATTTCACCGTCAACAGTTTGGAGCCGTCTGTGGGAAGAACAAGCATCAAGCAAACATTCTTTCATCACTTCCAACAAAGAGAGATGCTAAGGCGTTCAAAATGCCTACGGAAAATACAAGAAGGTGAGGTTCGCCGGGACGGAGTAGAGCGGATGGCTTCCAAGAAAGATCCCCCTCCGCCTAAGCATGGAGGTAGACCGGAGGAACCTCTTCCCCCAAGGGAGGAGAAGGAAGCATCGTCGCCGGCTATCAGGCCCGACGGAGGTCATTCAAAGTCGCCAGTGCATCCACTTCACCAGCCCCCGGTGGCACCACGCTCAGGCCACCATGACCCAGATCCATCAACACATGGGCCAGGCAAGGGTCCCGGGGTACGCTCGGTAAGTTCCAGCTGAAGGACTCGCTTCTACAAGGATGAGATTCAAGAGTTACATAAAAAGACTCGAAGTCTGGAAACCACGATAGAGAACATGCAGGAGGTCTTAAACGACTTACTGAAAGGAAAGTCAAGCATACCCTTTCCTAAGCGTAAAGAGAAGGAGCATGAAAAAGGGGAAAACACTATCCCCATAAAACGATGGGAGAACCCAACTTTCCACTAGTAAAACTCCCCCGAAAAGGTCCCATGGGGAACCTAGGGCGACGAAATGCTCCCAGGAGTAAAGGCGGACGGAAGACGATGGTCGTAAGAACGAAGCAGAAGTCACCTCAAAAGAAGCGCCCCCCGTGGTTCCCCCGAGGAACACAACCAAAGCAAGGGTTCAGTCTGAGGACCCGCGAGACTCCTCAAGCAAAAAGAGGAGGGGACTAGACACCAAAATGCAGAGCCCTCAAGGAAAGATTACCACTGCACTTGGGGGGCACAAAGATGACAAAGAATTTGACCGTGATTCGCCCTTCACAAGGGAGATCTAGGCTGAGCAAATGCCCACTGGCTTCAGAGAGCCTCGTATGACTCCGTACGAGGGTACTACAGACCCAAAATATCACTTAGACTCCTTCAATAACCTGATGAGGTTAAGAGGGGACAACAACAAGGAAAAGTGCCATTGCTTTGTGGTTATGCTTAAAGGAGTGGCGTACAAGTGGTTCAAAAGGTTAAGGCCAGGAACAATCAAGTCATGGCAGCAATTCTCTGATGAATTTCTTCAGCAACACCATGTAGCCCGTGATTACATTATGCCAATTACCAGCCTCGCTAACATAAAATAAAGCGAGAATGAAAGTATGAAGAACTATATCCATAGGTTCAATATAGAAGCAACAAAGGTGGGACGTTAACCAAAGCGGAGCTCAAGATGGCTATTACAGTCGGGGTTCGTCCAGGGAGCAAGCCATGGGATAACATGCTCCAAAGAGAAGTTTTAAATTTAGACGATTTCTTCAAGAGAGCACAGAAGTACATACGGGTGGAAGAGGGTCGTAAGAACTTGCATGTTGAAGAAAGCGAACCTTCCTCCAGTCGCCCTACAACCAATATGTCTGAAGATTTCATTTAGAAGGGGGCGTCGTGCTAGAGGGGTCACTGACCAAGTTTAAGATTGAACAAAGACCATCTAGCCATGAAAGTCCCGACTCGAGGGGAGATCACCTTAAAAATTAAAAAAAGGGTCTCAAAAGTAGATGCTTGGAAAAAGGGTCTCAAAAGTAGACGCCTGCAAAAATGGTCTCAAAAGTAGACGCTTGCAAAAAGGGTCTCAAAAGTAGACGCCTGGAAAAAGGGTCTCAAACGTAGACGCCTACAAAAAGGGTCTAAAAAGTAGATGCTCACAAAAAGGGTCTCAAAAGTAGACGCCTGCAAAAAGGGTCTCAAAAGTAGACGCCTGCAAAAAGGGTCTCAAAAGTAGACGCCTGCAAAAAGGGTCTCAAAAGTAGACACTTGCAAATAGGGTCTCAAAAGTAGACGCTTGCAAAAAGGGTCTCAAAAGTAGACGCTTGCAAAAAGGGTCTCAAAAGTAGACGCCTACAAAAATATTACTATGCCTAATGACGAGAAGGATGCTTCTTGCAAGAAAAAATAAGCGCGCGCAAAAGTATGTAAAAGGATAACTAGAACCCAAGGGGTCAATATATCCTTATAGATACAATCAAGGTTCACCAAAGAGAGACCTACCGAACCCCCTTTCGTGTGGGTTCCAAAGGACCTCGAGCATGATAAATACCCAAAAAAAATAATAATAATAAAAAAGAGAATAATAAAAAGGAAGAGAAGAGTCTACAAGAACGCTTAAAGGCCTCCCTGTAGACTGGGGGGCAAGTGTGGATGCCAAAAATCCACCAAGGAAAAAAATCTATAGTCCCTGGTTGGAGCACAGGGATAACAGTCACTTAGTCATGTCATTGGGCTCGTGCCCATAGGTCTCATGAGACCACGTTCTGGCCAAAACTCTTACAACCTCGTAAGTCTCTGCCTTTCTGGAGACTAAGTCATCTTAAGCTAAGGAACCACACACCATTGCGCCTGGCGAGACCCGCATGCTCAAAGGGGCCATCCAGCCTCACATGCGGCCAAGGAGCCCCGCGCACTGATGCCTCGGCCAGGAGGGCCTCACGCGAACACTGGTGGCCTCGCAAACACGCTGGTGTCTCGGCCAGGAGGGCCTCGCGCGCACACTGGTG
Source organism: Humulus lupulus (assembly GCF_963169125.1). NCBI lineage: Eukaryota > Viridiplantae > Streptophyta > Magnoliopsida > Rosales > Cannabaceae > Humulus > Humulus lupulus. The sequence continues at coordinate 62,173,373 of NC_084793.1, forward strand.
TCCTCGTCAGGAGGGCCTCGCGCGGGTGCTCCAGCCACCCATGCACCTCGCCTCGTGCACCTCCACAACTAGACGCCTCGCGCGCTAGCACCACTAGGCGCCTCGCGCACCTGCACCAGCAGGTGCTTCGCGTGCCTCCACAACCAAGCGCCTCGCGCACCATGCGCACCTGCACCATCAGGTGCCTCGCATGCCTCCACAACCAGGCGTCGCGTGCGCCAGCGTCACTAGGCGCCTCACGCGCCTTGCGCACCTGCACCATCAGGGGCCTCGCACGGCTCGTGTGCCCCCATAACCAGGCGCCTCACGCGCCTGCGCCACTAGGCACCTTGCGCAACTGCACCATCGGTGTAACGACCCACTAATCTAGACTATTTGGACCATTAACGAATCTATACATAAAACTTACATTTTTGCGGAAATACCATAATTTATTATAAACTTGTAGAAACGAAGGTTACTATCATAAAAATAAGTAGGATATGGGTACCCATGGTCTTTAAAACAAAAATAACTTAAAGTAAAAAGAGTTACATAGAAAATGCGGAAAATACATTTAAAACCATAAAAACATAAACAAGACTACATCCTCGAATCGAATAACGCTCAGCCCCTTGACTCCATTCACCATCGATACACATCCTCTAAGCGTCACGAATCTTTCCGCCTCTAAAGCTTATTTCCTGCACATAAACAGAAAGGAATGAGCCTAATGCCCAGCAAGGAAAATCTAACACATAGTCATAAACATAAACATAATTTCATAATAACGTAAAGACATATCATAACACATAATTCACTTATTATAATGGCCATTATTACTTGGGGTCCCATAGACTAAACAAGCTTATGCCCATGAGATCAGTGGGGTCCTACCAGCTAAATAGGCTTATGCCCACAATCTTTTTGGGGTCTTGTTAGTCAAATAGGGCATAAGCCCAAGCCTACAACATACACATCAATAACATATTCATAACAAAACATAACACATTAATAACATAAAACATATAGATAACATAAGCACATAACATATTAATTCTAGCCTATTTTCCTTACCAAAGTTACCGAGATTATGGACTGAGTTGGGACTGTTGGAACACTCCTAAAACCATAAGAAAGAGTAAGTCTAAAGAAAGGAGATGAAGTGAAAGAGATGGAAAGACTAAACCATAGAAAACATACTTACCGACTTATATGCTTAAAAGCTTGGATTCCCTAACCAAAATAAGAATAAGGTTAGGGGACTGAGTAGAAGGTTTTGAGAAAGGAAATAACATAAAATACAGAAAGGAACTAGAGTTTTGGGTTTACCTCAAAGATTGCAAGATCAATCTAACATCCACCGAAATACTATAGCACTCACTTCCCAAAGTGTTTGATAAGCTTATGATGTTTAAGCTTATAGTTTTTCCCCAAACCAAGTGTTTACACTCTCACACTCACTTAACACTAGCAGCCTCTGAACTTAGAGCAAATGGTGAATAATGGCTGGGTACTAGGTCCTATTTATAGAGTTTGGGAATGAAAATATCTTGATTTTACTTGAATAAAAATAATGGCTTTTTAAGTGAAAATCATTTGAATAATCGTTCAGCAGAGGCTGAAGACTCGTTCAAAAGATGCTGGACTGTTGAAGGAGTTTGAATGGCTGAAAGGAAATGAATTCAAAAACATTTGAACATATGCTGGTGGAGGCGATATATAGCCCCCTATAGGCGATATATCGCCTGGACCTTTGTTCCCGAGGCGACCGTGCATCGATTCGTGTTTTCCGTATCTACGTGCTGCGATATATCGCCCCCTATAGCTGCGATATATCGGCATACGCTGAATATTTAAACACGAATTTACACATTTTTAGCTAAGTTTGAATGGAGTAAACAGCCTTGACTAAGCCCTAAACGTACTCAAGGCTGCTGACTGACCCTATAACATTCAAACTTTACCCTTATTTAATTTAATCCTAAAAAATACTTAATCCTTAATTACCATTCATAACATGTGCTTAAAATCCTATTGGTTGATGTCTAAACCTTATAATATAATAATATAATCCTTAATATCAGTCACATTAATCAAACCTTAGGTTATACTTAATATTCTTAAACTATAGATTAAACTTAGAAAATCTATAAGTACTACTATGAGTGTCCAAATAATTCCCGGTCTGAACCAAAAATCCATAGTAACAAAGATAATGCTATAAATACTATCATACTATTATCTATCTTAGCTAAGTAAAGTTCTTGGACTCTACAATTCTCCCCTACTAAAAAGAATTTCGTCCTCGAAATTTACTTATCACATAACTCCGGATACCAGCCTTGCATGTCCTCCACTAACTCCCACGTTGCCTCGCGTTCAGAACTATTGCTCCATAGGACTTTGACTATAGGAAGGCTCTTTGACCGTAACTGCTTCATCCCTCTATCTAGGATGCTAACCGGTCGTTCCTCATAACTTAAGTCTTTCTGGAGCGCTATGGTATCGTACTTGAGGACGTGAGATGGGTCTGACACATATTTGCGTAGCATCGAAATGTGGAAGACGTTGTGACTATCAGCTAGTGCTGGCGGTAGGGCTAGTCTATACGCAACTGGTCCCACTTTGTCCAATATCTCAAAAGGACCTATGAATCGGGGACTGAGCTTGCCTTTCTTCCCGAACCGCTTGACACCCTTCATAGGAGATATCTTCAGGAAGACTTGATCTCCAACTTGGAATTCCACATCGCGTCGCTTGGTATCCGCATAGCTTTTCTGACGGCTTTGAGCAGCCAGCATACGCTGTCTAATAAGCATTACTGCTTCTTGAGCTTGTCTAACAGCTTCGGGCCTTAGAAGCTGCCTTTCTCCTACCTCGTCCCAGTGCAACGGTGATTGGTACCTTCGTCCATATAGCAACTCATAAGGTGCCATTCCGATCGTTGACTGGTAGCAGTTGTTGTACGAGAACTCGATCAGTGGTAAGTACTTGTTCCACGATCCTCCGAAATCAAGTATACACGCGCGTAGCATATCCTCTAAGATCTGAATTGTACGCTCAGACTGCCCATCTGTCTGAGGATGGAAAGCTGTACTAAGGCTTAACTTAGTATCCATATCTCAATGTAAGTTTCTCCAAAATCTTGACGTAAATACTGATCCTCTATCTGACACCATAGTCTTGGGGATTCCATGCAATCGTACGATCTCTTGGATGTAGATGTCTGCATATTGGTCTGCCGTGCATGAAGTCTTAACAGGCAGGAAATGAGCCTACTTGGTTAGTCTATCTATTACTGTCCAAGCGGAATCATGCTGCTTATTCGTCTTTGGCAGATCCGTCACGAAGTTCATGGTTATGTCGTCCCACTTCCATTCTGGTACGCTAAGCGGTTGCAATAAACCTGCAGGTCGTTGATGCTCCGCTTTCACTTGCTGGCATACCAGACACTTAGATGCATACTCCGCTATGTCCTTCTTCATCCCTGGCCACCAATAGACTGCCTTGATGTCATGAGTCATCTTGGTAGACCCTGGATGAACTAAGTACGGGGTATTGTGCGCTTCTTCTAGGATTTTCTTCTTAATGCTTCGATCACTTGGCACGCATACCCGATCCTTATATCTCAATATTCCTTGGCTAGATATTGAGAAATCTGTATTCTTGCCTTCTCTGACTGCTTCCATATGTGCTGCTAGCGTGTCATCATGTCTCTGACCAATCCGTATGTCCTCTAGCAGATTCGATTGGATAGACAAGTTAGCCAGCTTGCCTATAATCACATCTATTCCGGCACTGATAAGCTCCTGCTGTAGAGGCTTTTCAATTCCGGATAAGGCTGCTAAGTTCCCATAGCTTTTCCTTACTAAGCGCATCGGCAACTACGTTCGCCTTCCCTGGGTGGTATAGGATTTTGTAGTCGTAATCCTTGACTAATTCTATCCACCTGCGCTGCCTCATGTTGAGCTCCTTCTGCGTAAAGAAGTATTTTAAACTCTTGTGGTTCGTATAAATCTCGCACCGTTCTCCGTAAAGATAATGGTGCCAGATTTGCAACGACCACCGCTGCCAACTCCATATCGTGAGTTGGATAGCGTTGTTCATACTCCTTCAACTGACGTGAGGCGTAGGCTATCACTTTGTCATTTTTCCATCAACATGCTTCCCAATCCTAGCTTTGATGCATCGCATTTAGACAACGAACTTATCGTCGGGTGTCGGTACACTAAGTACTGGTGTTGAGCAAGGCTTATCTTTAAGCAACTGGAAGCTTTCTTCACACTTATCGTTCCAGTTAAACTTTTGTTGCTTCCGGGTCAGGTTGGTGTGTGGAGTGGCTATCTTAGAAAAAGCCCTCTACAACTTTCTATAGTAACCTACTAGCCCTAAGAAGCTTCTTACTTCTGACGCGTTCTTTGGTCTAGGCCAATCCTTCACGGCCTCTACCTTCGATGGATCTACTGCAACTCTGTCTTTCGATATGATGTGCCCGAGGAACGCCACTTGTGAAAGCCAAAACTCGCATTTCTCGAACTTGGCGTAGAGTTTATGCTTCTTCAATCGCGTCCAAATAATCCTCAAGTGTTCCTCGTGCTCTACTTCATCCTTGGAGTAAATTAGAATGTCGTTGATGAACACAACGACGAATTTATCCAAGTAGTCCTTGAAGACCCTATTCATCAAGTCCATAAACGCGGCTGGCGCGTTAGTAAGACCAAAAGACATAACCAAGAACTCGTAATGTCCATAACGAGTCCTAAAGGCTGTCTTAGGGATATCTTCTCCTTTTACCTTGAGCTGATGATACCCGTACCGTAAATCGATCTTAGAAAATACAGTCGCGCCTCGGAGTTGATCAACAAATCATCGATCCGAGGTAGCGGGTATTTGTCCTTAATCGTTACTTTGTTCAGCTCACGATAGTCTATGCACATCCGCATACTTCCGTCCTTCTTCTTCATGAATAGTACCGAAGCTCCCCATGGTGAAACCCAAGTCTAGGAGTTCTTGTAGCTGCGTCTTTAACTCCTTGAGTTCCGTGGGTGCCATCCGGTATGGTGCCTTAGAGATAAGCTCGGTGCCTGGTACTAATTCTATCGTGAAGTCTATCTCTTGAGTTGGTGGCAATCCTGGCAAGTCATCGGGAAATACCTCTGGAAATTCTTGTATAACTCGAACATCTCTATCCTTAAGTGGCGTCTCCCTTTTCCACGTTTGTGATGCTGGCTAAGAACGCTTGACATCCTTTCTCTATCCTTTGTTGAGCTTTGAGAGATGACACTAACGGGGTGCGTAATCCTGAAGCTTGTCCTATGAAGCATCGCCGCTGGCCGTCAGGAGTCTCGAACATCACCTTCTTGCGTTTGCTGTCGATCGTTGCGCCATGCCGTGCTAGCCAATCCATACCTAGTATGACGTCGAAGTCTTTGATCACCAGCTCTATCAGGTCTCCTTCTAGTTCTATGTCCTCAATCTTGATCGGTACGCCTCGTACTATTCGTGATGATAGAACTACTTTGCCCAAAGGCAACTCGGTTACAAACCTAGTTCTAAATCTTTCACTAGGTTTGTCTAGTTTTTCTATCATTCCTAACGAGATATACAAGTATACTGCTACCAATCAAGCGATACTAGAACATATACTATCGAGGATAGGATCTGACCTGTAATGCTTGTTACTAGCATGGGTTCCTCCTTGGGTCAAGGCAAAGACTTTGGTCTGGAACCATCGTTTAATCCCTCTTCTCCTTGCTATCATTCATCTGAATCCATTCTACTTCTATTGTCGTTTCTAGAATATTGGCATCAGTAGTGGTTCCCAGGTTTGCTAACTTAACCCCTAATTCCATCTTTGGTCTAAGTCCTCTGATGAACTTGGTCAACCTCGTAAAGTCGGTTGGGACCAACTCTGGTGCAAACTTGACTAATCTGTTGAACTGACGAGCATATTCTTCTACCATTAGCGATGACTGCCGAGGTGTAATACTTCTTGTGGAACGGCTCCACAAATCTTGTCCATATCATGGTGGTGACATCGTTAGTCTGGTGAACTAAGTCCCACCATATTTTGGCATCCTTCTTGAGTAATGACGAGACGCAGGATATGCGGTCTGCATTACTGAGATTCATGTGCGTAAGAATTGGCTCCACATTCCTTAGCCACTCTTCTGCCTCAAAGGGGTCTATAGTCCCTTCGAAGTTTGGAGCGTGCTGCTTGCGGAACCTCTCATACACTGACTCCATATTCGGTACTGGATGTGGCGCGTAGTTCGTCACTGGCCATCCCCCATATGGACCAACTTGTTGGGGTGCTAGGGCCATTTGTTGTAGCTGCGACTGCGGTTGCGGCGGAGGCTGAGGCTGAGTCGGCGCCTGTTGACGTTGTTGCTGCAAGAGTTCCTCGACTTGTTGTCGCCGTCTAGCAATTTCCGCGGTGTTGTCAGCTGACGGTGTCGGCGCGTTGCGGCTAGTAGTAGCACGCACTCCTCTTCTGCGAACTGGAGGGCATCATTGGTCGTTGGAACAACGTTGGAGGCGTTTCCGTTGGTGCGTGCAGATCTTCGGAGCGACATCTTCACCAAAAGTTCTAACAGTCGAGAACTTGTTAGAACTTACCCTAATAGGCTCTAAGGCAAAAACTTATTCTAAAACAAACATATCTCGGACCTATTTATTATGACTTCTTATGAAAAATTATATAGGTCTTTATTTATTATTAGAGTGGGTTTCTATACTTAGAAAAACAAGTCATCTTTATTTTCTAAGTGTGCTTCTAATCATCCTATATGACTTAATTCTCAGGCTCGAAACTTATCTTTGTTCCAAAGTTAACCATATTGAGGGAGGGCTGGGATCAGTAAAATCGTTCCCACTACTAAGGCCCCCTAACTCTCAATAAGGAAACTTGGTTCATTGATTTGTATCCACCCTCACTGAACTTAGTCATTATTCATTTTATTTATTACTTATTATGATTGCGAAAATAAAATCAAACTCATACATGATGATAAAATAACATGAAATTAATTTGGAAAAATAATTTTCACTTATTACAATCATAAAATAAAGAAATAAACAAAACAAACAATGAAAAACTAGCTATTCTAAAAATCGGGATCTTCTACATCCGATCCTTCATCTAGCATATCATCATTTATCTCCTTATAATCATCGTTGTCTTGAGCCTCAAAATTTCCTCGGGGAAGATTCAAGAAGATCCTATGTTGTTGCTCATTAGTGAATTGAAACTCTAAATCATAGGTGAACTTAAGTATGAGAGAATAATATCTTAGGGCTGCTTGTAAGTCATCATCATTATTTATATTCTCCCATATTTCTTCTAAAGTTAAAATTGCTGAAGGAAAATCTTTTAAAAGCCTAATTACTAGGACATATTGTTCTGCAGCTCTCATCATGATTTGCTTAGACTCTTGAAGGTGACCTATCTCTTTGTGGAACAAGATCAATCTTAGAGTGATCTTTTCTAGTGCTCCTACGGTGTTCTTTGGCTCCCTTATTCTTTTTAAAGCCTTAATGGCTCGGATATCCTCATTGCTTAAAGCTCCGTTCATTCTTAACTGAAAACATAAACACTAAAGGTGTTAGCTATACACATAAGTAACATAACTAGTAACTTAAACACTTACTTGGCGGTCCGATTCAGAGCTTTGAGCGTGTGTATCGAGGAGAACTTCATGCGAAGGAACCGTTTGCTCTGATACCAACTGTAACGACCCACTAATCTAAACTATTTGGACCATTAACGAATCTATACATAAAACTTACATTTTTGCGGAAATACCATAATTTATTATAAACTTGTAGAAACGAAGGTTACTATCATAAAAATAAGTAGGATATGGGTACCCATGGTCTTTAAAACAAAAATAACTTAAAGTAAAAAGAGTTACATAGAAAATGCGGAAAATACATTTAAAACCATAAAAACATAAACAAGACTACATCCTCGAATCGAATAACGCTCAGCCCCTTGACTCCATTCACCATCGATACACATCCTCTAAGCGTCACGAATCTTTCCGCCTCTAAAGCTTATTTCCTGCACATAAACAGAAAGGAATGAGCCTAATGCCCAGCAAGGAAAATCTAACACATAGTCATAAACATAAACATAATTTCATAATAACGTAAAGACATATCATAACACATAATTCACTTATTATAATGGCCATTATTACTTGGGGTCCCATAGACTAAACAAGCTTATGCCCATGAGATCAGTGGGGTCCTACCAGCTAAATAGGCTTATGCCCACAATCTTTTTGGGGTCTTGTTAGTCAAATAGGGCATAAGCCCAAGCCTACAACATACACATCAATAACATATTCATAACAAAACATAACACATTAATAACATAAAACATATAGATAACATAAGCACATAACATATTAATTCTAGCCTATTTTCCTTACCAAAGTTACCGAGATTATGGACTGAGTTGGGACTGTTGGAACACTCCTAAAACCATAAGAAAGAGTAAGTCTAAAGAAAGGAGATGAAGTGAAAGAGATGGAAAGACTAAACCATAGAAAACATACTTACCGACTTATATGCTTAAAAGCTTGGATTCCCTAACCAAAATAAGAATAAGGTTAGGGGACTGAGTAGAAGGTTTTGAGAAAGGAAATAACATAAAATACAGAAAGGAACTAGAGTTTTGGGTTTACCTCAAAGATTGCAAGATCAATCTAACATCCACCGAAATACTATAGCACTCACTTCCCAAAGTGTTTGATAAGCTTATGATGTTTAAGCTTATAGTTTTTCCCCAAACCAAGTGTTTACACTCTCACACTCACTTAACACTAGCAGCCTCTGAACTTAGAGCAAATGGTGAATAATGGCTGGGTACTAGGTCCTATTTATAGAGTTTGGGAATGAAAATATCTTGATTTTACTTGAATAAAAATAATGGCTTTTTAAGTGAAAATCATTTGAATAATCGTTCAGCAGAGGCTGAAGACTCGTTCAAAAGATGCTGGACTGTTGAAGGAGTTTGAATGGCTGAAAGGAAATGAATTCAAAAACATTTGAACATATGCTGGTGGAGGCGATATATCGCCCCCTATAGGCGATATATCGCCTGGACCTTTGTTCCCGAGGCGACCGTGCATCGATTCGTGTTTTCCGTATCTACGTGCTGCGATATATCGCCCCCTATAGCTGCGATATATCGGCATACGCTGAATATTTAAACACGAATTTACACATTTTTAGCTAAGTTTGAATGGAGTAAACAGCCTTGACTAAGCCCTCAACGTACTCAAGGCTGCTGACTGACCCTATAACATTCAAACTTTACCCTTATTTAATTTAATCCTCAAAAATACTTAATCCTTAATTACTATTCATAACATGTGCTTAAAATCCTATTGGTTGATGTCTAAACCTTATAATATAATAATATAATCCTTAATATCAGTCACATTAATCAAACCTTAGGTTATACTTAATATTCTTAAACTATAGATTAAACTTATAAAATCTATAAGTACTACTATGAGTGTCCAAATAATTCCCGGTCTGAACCAAAAATCCATAGTAACAAAGATAATGCTATAAATACTATCATACTATTATCTATCTTAGCTAAGTAAAGTTCTTGGACTCTACAATCGGGTGCCTCGCGCACGCCTCGGACCAGCTACCAGGGCGCCTCGCGCCCTCGCATGCCTCGCCATGCGCCTTGCCCACAAGCGCCTCGCGCCTAGGGTCCAAGAGCCCGTCTCGTGCCAACGCACCAAGCACCCCTTGGCCTCACACCAAGGGCCCCGTGACATGGGTCTCGCACCAAGCATCCCTTGGCCTCGCACCAAGGGCCTCACAATGATTCGACATGAAGTCATAAGAGATACGGAATGAGCCTACAGACCAAGAAGAGTTAGAGTACAAATACGGTGCCCACACCAGACAGGTAGTGGCGGTACAAGAATGGTACATGGTCAGGACTCCCTCAGCCCACTTATGAGGTCCGTACCCGACAAGTAGTGGAGGCATAATATGGTACCAAGACATGAGTACTTTTGCAGACCCTTGACACGTACTAGAGCAGACCACCACTCTTCCAACACCACTACCACCTGTGCTATTACCCTGACAGTGTACTCATGTACTATTTTGTCCCAAGGGACCACCATGTATAAGGGGTCGTTAGAGCCCTGCTATAAATAGAGCTTGACCCCTCAGAATAAGGGGTTGGAAAACTCATTGTACACTTAGGCTATTGTGCAATATACAAAGGCTTACTCCATTGTTGATATGTGTTTTACCTTTCCTTAAGCTTATTATAAGTTCTTATCTAAATCTAAACATCACCATACTTATCTTTGAGTTTTTCGATCTAATTTCGTTGACAAGATTTCATCGTCAACACCTTCCCTCTGGGCAAGGGGAGGAATCTATTACAATCAGCTCGGGGTTATTGACCAGGCTGGGCTCAACCTCTAACTCTTGGATTAATGGAGGTGGGAGAGAATCTAAATGTATGACCTTCTGGGTCCTAGGGGGTTCAAGTCCTTCCTCGGGGCTGGATTCATCTTCGTACTGCCTGAAACCAGGGGCATATACACCCTAACACAAGGAAGGCCAAGTCCTACGGTTTGTACCATACTCTTCAAAAATGGTGGACCTAAAATTGAGGGTGTTGTCAACCACGATGGTACCTTTGGGGTAGCTGTGGTCATAGCGTACCACCAAATGGTCCATACACTGGAGGAGGGTTGTGTATAGGTCATGATCGATAGGATGACAACTAACGAGCTGGTTAGGATTGAATCAAATTAGTCTATAACTAGCAGCAGCTCAATCTAACTCTCTGTATGGGTATGGGTTACCTTTGCCGGAGGGGCCGGCTGCTGCCCCGGACACAACTCATTCTGGGTCAGGCTCCTGATTATCCTCAGGAGCTCGCCTTTTTTTACCAGCGGCACCACGTCTTCTTCCTCCTCAATGTCTTCATTGGCTGGAAAGGCTTCTTGAGGATGGGAAAGCTTGGGGATGACAGGAAGAGAGGAACTCGGGTACTGAGAGCCAACGTCTGGACCTTGCTGATCAGGTTACAGGCCACCATGGTGGTGTCATTCACAACCTGATGATAGTCTTTCTTCGACGAAGGAAGACTAGACAAGGTCTCATATTGACCCCCAAGGGTCTCAGATCGCCCTGTCCTCGCAAATATAGTTGCACAAGGAAAGAACTCAGTCAGAATAAAAGGTGTGTGAAAGTGATAAAAAGTTCACTTGCTGAATTCATAAAAATAGAAGACTTACAAGGACAGTTAAAGAATCTGTGTTCACGATTCTTGAACTTATTTGACATAAAGAACAATTCTTTACAGTCATTTGGGTGGCTAAGGAGGTCGATGACAGATGCTGGGTTGGGAAAACAAGTGAGGTAGTAAAAACTGTCACCTCGCCCTTTCTGGTCGAGACTAGCCTTGAGGCAAAATAAATACATAATATCTACCGGAGTGGGGACCTCCCACTCGTGCCTCGGAAACAAATACTTTAACCCCGCGAAAAGTCTGTATGAGTTTGATTGGAGCTGGAATGGAGCCAATTTGACATAGTTTAGGAATTCTACAAAATATTGGTCCAAGGGGAGGAAGGCACCTACCTTCAGGTGCTCATCACTCCAAGCTCCGTAGTCATCTTGGAGAGGGGCGCAGCTCTGCTATCCTTTCAGTGCAGGTTGTTCATGGAGGTCATTAGCCTCCATCTCAATCCCATGACTCAGAAGGATCTTGTTAACCTTTCCTTGAGTCGTGATCTAGGATACTATGTGCTCAGTCTCGAAGAATGCGTTGGGGTCGACCACGATTTCTCTCTCCACCACAAGGTCGAAATGAGGGATGGGAGAGTCAGAGGAGACCTGCTTGTCTTTACTATGAGCAGCGGAGCTCATGGTGTTTTTCTTTGCGGGGGCCATAATTTAGATCGCTTAACGACAAAGCGGCCTATTAGTGGCGACTTACGATGATTACTAGCTACTGTGTGGAGGTACGGAAGTCCGAGGGTTTAATTGCTTTACTTTTAGGATTTGAAAATTTATACGAGATAAGTTGTGTCCTAGCCTCAACGCATGGTTCCACACGTGGTCCTAGGCCACGCGCTTTGATTTCTTAAAATTCCCTGATACTTCGGGATTCGTGTGTCAGATCAGTAAGATCCACTACTTTTCTTTTGAAACTGGTTTAATGCAAAACTGCTAAAGGAATCGTAACCTTTAAGCTACCCAGAACCAAACTTAAAAACCCTTTGGCTTATATTCCCCAAACAGGTATTCAAATCGATTTACCAGTAGAATTTTCTTTGAAAAACCCAGAAAATTTGTCTAGTTTTATGAAATCCTTATTTCTAAATAAACCTAGTATCATCCATTTAGCCTAAACTGAACCTTATTTACTATTTACACTAAGATGTAACCTAATCTACATTGAGCAAAAGATGTTTTTCACAGTAAAAAAAAAACTCATTGGAAAGCAAAGAATTGAAAAATTCAAACCAGGTGAAGAAATACTTACAATCTGTATGATCAGTTCAAAGAAAGTGTCGATACGTCCACAGGAGGCTCCCTGAAAGTTTCTGAAAATTCGAAAGGCGATGAAGGGTTTTTGGGAAAAGTGGGGGAATAAAAGGGAAACTTTGTTTTTGAAAATGGAAACTTTTTTAATGCAAAGGCGGTGAGGGTTCAGGTCTGATCACCGTATTTATACAAGAATTAATTCGGGCCATCCGATTGGGTTAGCTCGAGATCCAAAGGCCAAGATTAAATGAACCATACGGCGGCAAAAATTTGACAGGATAATTGTCACAGTCCTAGAAACCCAAACAGGCGCCAATTATAGGCAACCACGTGTCCAGTACTTGAGTAGTGGGCAAGCACGGTTTTACATGGAAGAAGCCTAAAAGCCCCTAGTGTGCATGTCAAAAAGTGACGACATCAAGCACGAGCATGAGCTTGGGGGGCAAATGTTGTACCCTAAAATTAGCACGAGTTCAATTACTCAGCTCGGGTATAGTTGGCAGATGAATGTGGGGAAAAATAGCCAAGTAGGATATTTGGTTAACAATGATGTGAGTAGCTCGAGACTCAATCCAATTCGTACACGATCTACAGGTTATTATCAGATCGCCTCTTAGGATAACAATCGAGTTTGAGACCTATAATGGCCAGATTCAAATTTGGGTGCTTTGAGCTTAATACGAGCTAAGGTTCAGATAGTCTTTGAGCACGAGCTCGGGTGAGATATTCAACTTGTGGAAACCTAGACAGAATGCATATTGAAGGATCCTAAGAGATTCGGAGGCTCTTTATACGCTCATTAATGCCCAGGTTGTATTGCATATCTACCATTTATTATCTGCGATGGCGGGAGTATATTCTATTCTGTTATCAAATCATATCCCAATGTAAATGGGTGTTGATCCTTAATTTGGTCAACGACACGGAGTCAAATAAACGACAAAGAACAAAAAAGGAAATCAAGAAAATAATCAAATGAAAAGAAAGTGACACAAGCAATTTATAGTGGTTCGGCCCCAGCTAGATGGTAATGGCCTACGTCCACTTAGTGTTCTTATTGAGATTGAATCCCAATATTGTGATCAAAGGACTAGGGTTCCTGAATTTCACAAGTCTTAGGAGAATTACAATTTCTGATGGATAATCACACTATGCTTTTCTCTCTGAATACAAAGATTAAAAGTGCAAAAGTCAAAAGTCCCTTCCTTGAGCCCTCTCATTCTTATTTATAGGCTCAAGGAGGTTACATGGGCCGATGGGCCCTAATTATCATTAATATCTGCGTATCAAAGTAATAAGAAGAAAATATAATAAATGTAGTTATTTATTCACGCGGTTACCCAAACATGTCTAGGAAATTCCCCTATAAATATCAAGAATAATGGACAGGGAAAGAGACGGCATTTTTGTATTACTGATACTCTGCAAAAATTGTGAGAGAAAAACAATAATATTGTCTCGTGGATTAGGTGGATTTTAATCACTGAACCACATAAAAGTTGTGTATGAGTAGGTTCTTATTTCGTTACGGTTTATAATTTAATACTAATCTCCCTGTTTGGTTTCTTAATCTACTGTTGGCCAAAAACCGCGTCAACACAAATCATAGGAAATGCGTAGTTAGAAAAAAAAAACATAGGAAATATGAGAGATAGGAAAAAGAAATAACCCAAAAATCAGAATGTTTGTGAGAAAAGTTTCTGAAAAAAATTACAAAATTAATTAAACTTCTTATTGGTAGACACTAAAACAACCACCATTGGTAGACAATAAATAAAAACTACCCACTGTTTTTTATTCAAGATAGAACGATCAGTATCGTTAATAAGCAGCATTGAATTCCACAGAACCACCACCATAGATACAAGAAGTTTCAGCTTTCCCCCCTACCAAATTAATGATTCCAAGAGCAAGAGAGAGCGTTTTGATGCATTTATCATATCCTTATTGAGTGCTCCCAAAGTAATTACAAAGCCTCAAAAATTTCTAAAACTACACACAAGTTTCCGTGTAGATCGCACCGAGTAAGACAGTTAGTTGCAAGCCTGCGAAGTTAGAAAGCATAATTTTTTTCATAAATGATACTACAACAGCATCGACTTGGGTATATGAATCTCCTCATCTCAGCCGAATTATAAGAAAAAGCTCAAAGTCTAGTTTACACAAATTCGGGTTATCTTGAGATTGACACAGTATAAACGTCACACATTAGAAGTTACAAACGTTATTCATTTCAATCATACATCCAAGTTTAATAATCTCTTTATACTCTAGAGTGAGTGATTCTATTGTAATTTCCTCTCCTACCAATATAAAGGTAGATGGATTAATAAGATTTGTCCTGTCAGTTTTGGTAACAACACTATCTATCGCATATACAGTTTTATACCTCAATCAAGTGTCTACAAAGTCCAGAACCCCCCCCCCCCCCCCCCCCCCCCCCAAAGAAAAAATAAAAAAAACAATTCAGCAATTTCTGAAACCATACAAGAACAAATACAATAAAGCTAAAGATACATAGCAACGAAAATGGAAGATACTTATTACACTTCAGATATTATCGAGTGGACAAACCACATACATTAGGAGAGAAACGATACATATGTTCAAACCACAAATGCGTGCCTCATTGAAGTGTGATCATGATTGCCAATAATACAGGAGAAAGACCCCTTCTCATCACTCAGCGACCTGCAAAAGTAAAAGACGTGAGCTTAAAGTAAGAAAAGCTAATCCCAAATAAGTTTGTCAATATTAATAGGCCACATATGACCCTGACAGATCAACATGATATGATGAATGTTTTAAAACGATGTTTTTTTTACTAATATACACTGGAAAATCTTAGCTAGAAAAGAGGTAAAGCCACATATAATTTGAGATCACCAAAAGAGAATCTGAGATAAAAAAAAAATCTATGACTAGAATCCACTACAGTTTACACGCCTACAAAGATTAATCTTAACGTACCTGGTTAAGGGGATTGTCAGGAGACTTCTTCCATAGCTTCCATATCATATCTTTGTATTGATTGTGAGTAAGACCTGGTTTTTCCTCCTTCAGCCTGGGGAGCTCAAAGTCCTCGAAAGCCTAATTATTAATATTACAGGAAATAACCATTAGTGGCATGTCATGATCTACTGTCTATATTGTAGATTGACATACGGGTCAGCATATTACATACAAATAAATTTCTCAACAACTTGCTAATACGAAGTTATCAGCAATCATCCGAAGGAAAGGAACTCTAATCTATTGGAGAGTCAACTTGTAACCAACTTAAGTGTGAAAATAGTAAAACCTCCATCACAAGAAGTACCAAGAACAATCACAACCACAGTTTTCAGGTATGTTCCATAGTTGCGGAACAATATTAAACTGATATCAGCATCACCCACTAGAGCTAAAGACTATACATTCCATTCAAACAACAAATGTCTACTTAAATTAAAATTTACAACTTTAGACGCACACATACCATACCAGTAAGAAAGGTGTCTAATGCCACCAATAAATCAAGCAGGGAATATAACTTAACATTATAAATTTAAACAATGAAATAAAGAGTTATTTGGCAGAATATAAAAGCTCACGTCCAAAGCATAAACTCTATGCTATACCACAATCACCGGAGGAAACACTTAATTCAGTAAGTGGCAATAGTCAACATAACTGGATTTTTCCATTTTTACACCTAACTCCACTTATCTTATTCAAAATGCAATAATTCATATAAATAAACGCACTATGCCATCTTTTACTGAACTCCCTCCAAACCAAATGCATTCCTTTTTATCGACTAACTTGTGTTCAAGCAAGACTTGATCTTAGTATATGGGCATTCACCAATGCTCTAAACCAATTAAAACAAGAAAGCCTCAAATGTTACCACAACAACTAAGCACAGTTGAACTGCCATGAGATAGATGCATATGACAATATGTACTTTCAAATTCTAGAAGACGTCTTACACTGGCTACAAACTACAAATCACAATGCGATTTCAATGCTCAAAACTAACCAAAGAAAATATCCACAGCCATGCAAAAATCAATTCAGTCAACAGAACACCACAAAATTCTAACGAGTATCCCAAAACTTAACCAAAGAATTCACAAATCAAAATCAATGAAAGTGCAATGATAATCGAAGGCGCATGCACCTTAAACGAAGCCTTGAGCCTCCTCTCCGGATGGCGATCCGCAGGCAAGCTATCAGCAACGGTCATATGAGCAATGGCATCCTCCACTGTCCTGGCCTCGATTATCGAATCGTCACGATTCGTATTCGTCACAAGGACCATCCTCTCGTACTCCTCCTCAGCAGCAGTCCGGCTCTGGCGCTTCTTCACCTCCTCGTCTTTCGTCTGCAGAGCCGCTTGTTCCTCCTCACGGCGGCGCCTGAGCTCCGCCTCGGTGACCTTAGGGACGGGGATGGAGACTCTGTTGGCCTTCTTATCAGGCTTCTTTATCAACTTCTCGAGCTCCTTCTCCTCCTGCTCGGCCAAGCGGCGAACCTCGGCGCGACGCGCAGCGGCCTCGGCTCTCTTCTCGGCTTCGTCCTCGCGCTTCTTGGAGGCGCGGGACTTGGCGCCCTCGGCTTCACGCCAGAACTGGTCCTCCTTTGAACGAGCCTCACGCTCCTTGCGCTCGGCTTCGGAGGCGGTCTTGCGAGCCCTAGCCTCCTCGGCTTTACTGTTCACACCCATCTTCTTCGGCATCGTCGCTCGACTTCGATTTAAAAGCGACGACGATGGTGTTGACGATTTCTTTGCCTTCTACACGATCGGAAATTCAGGTTCCTACAGATGAGATGAGAATATCGGAATCGAGATAGTTCGCCACTAACAACAACTTTACTGGGAAAAATGGCTGTTTCTCATTAACGAAACCGACTATAGGTGGGCCCGTCCCAGGTCCCATTGCGGGCTTATCTTTGGGGCCATTATGGACGCATTGTTGTGAGCATGTGGGAATGTAAATCTTGGGCCAGTTTCACAGCCTGAGTCCATGCTCCTATGCATGGTATTCGGGCAGGTGCTAACACGACGGATATTGCTAGAGATCAAAATCAAAATTACATTTTATATCAGATTTTTAATAGAGTGTTCAAAATTACGATTTTTTTTTTCAAAAAAAGTTAATCTATGACTTTTTGTAAGAATTTTCACTTTATGGGTTTATTTTCTTATTTTTTTGTATAAAAGTTGGTTTATGCTATATTTTTACTCTTAATCAAATTTAGAAGGGTATGTTTGTAATTTGATTATTTTTTTTTTAAGTTATTTGTTTTTTTATATTGTTTTTTGTACGCCCTGGTTTTCCCACAGGCTGATTAGAAGGTCGTGCCTCGGATTAATCAAGTTTAGTCCGAGGCGCCACAAACCGAGGATATTAGCTCGCCCAAATTGCCCAGAATCAGAAGGCCGAAGGTCAGATCAGGGGAGAAGCTCGTATTACGAGCTTCTCATGGCACGAGCTTCCCGTGAAGCTCTGACCCTCTACGAAGTCAACACACGCAAGATAAACGTGCATATATCTGACATCACGTGTCCGATATCCCCCTGACTTCTCGGACACGCAGCAAGAACGTGCGTATCAGACACCCACAGCTGGATTGGGCCGTGCGGCCCATTATCTCCTTCCATGCTGATTAGACCACACTTATGTGTCAGGTTTAGGAATTAATCATGAATGTCACAGAGTTGATATGACAAATGGTAAGGTCACGGGATGACCTCCCTACCAACTTCCAGGTGCCTTCTCCTATAAATATGGAGACCCTGGGAGTTGATAGGGGTTGGGAAAAATAGTCTTTGAAGAACTATATACTTTGTAAACCAAATACCCAAAAGGTATCAATAATATTGACTAGTGGAATAGAAGGATTTTAACCTTCGAACCACTTAAAAAAAGTGTCTCGAGTCACCTAGTTCATCCTATAAGATTTCATATCTGTGACGGTTCTACTTTCAGTACTAATCCCTTTCTCTTCTTCTCTTAATTACCTGTTGGCGAAGAACCGCGTCAACATTTTGGTGCTTTCATTGAGAGAAAGTTCGATTAGTACTTCCACCAACATCCAACTATGGTGACTACCCGATCCAGACATGGCAACGAAACAGAACAGCATGATGGGCAGGAGGCCCACCATGTTGCCATCCCTGATGAGCAAATTCCTGAAGTCCAGCAGAGACCAGGAAAGCAGCCGGCAGGCCAAGACGACACTGGTAGTTCAGCGCCCCGGCCGCCTAATCCGAACCCATGTTATTATACTGCGGTGGAGATGGAGAATGCTCAGCTGAGGAGCCAGTTAGCAGCCGCTGGTCAGCAAATCCGGGATATTCTGGACCGACTACCCCCTCTCGCAACCAACGTTAATGTTGGAGAGAGGCAAGGTGAGGCTCCTAAGTCTCGCCGAGGTAATCAATCCAGGCGTAGCCGTTCGGATAGGCTCCCTGCAGCCAACTCCACCCCTTCATCACACCATTAGGAGGCAAACTTCAGGGAAGTGCCTAGAACCGGACAGCAGCAATACAGCCGTTCGGTTAGGACGTCAACTCCTAGCTCTCAGCCTTCCTCGAGGACGCCCAGGAGAGATCGAGGAAATTCCCGAAGAAGAGCCAGGGAGGGCCAGCGACGACAGCCCATCCCCGAAGACCGTCATGCGTCTCATCCAACTCGCCCAGAACGAGATCAGCAAGCTGGCAGGGCCGAGAGGCCCCCACCAAATTTGATTCGTCCAGATGGAACTAGGATCGCCTCCCCAATCAGACATCCTCCTTCTCCAATCAGACATCCGTCTCCTCAGTCCGTCCGGGACATCCCGGCCTACGGGGGTAGTAGGGGAGACCCGCCGTCAGCTGGGCCTTCCCGGCGCAGCAGGGTGCCAGGGGAAGGATCAGGTCGTAGCCGCCAAAGACGCACCCCGAGCCTATCCAGCAGGAGTCACTGGACCGGTAGTCGACGGAGTGATCTCTCGGGAGGAGACCTACGTCAGCGACTAAGTTCGGCACAGAGTCACCAGACTACCCAGGGAGGCGACCTTCGAGACCGCCTCAATTCTCACAGAGAGGATCGAGTTAGGGATGGTAGCCAGACCCGCTCAGTGGGGGCCCGATCCGAAGTACGTAACGGGGGGAATGTCCCAAATAACCTGTCTCAAGATAGGAGGGGCAACAACCCACCTAATATGTACAACGGGTCTGGAGCTGTTGAACAGCACCGGAATAACCCAGGATCTCAGGACAAAACCCTAGAGCGCCTAACTCAAATGGAGGAATTGATGAAGAAGCTCCTATCGGAAAAAGAAAAAGACGAATATGATTCAGGGGACGAGATGGAACTCTTCGCCCCCAATATAGCGGCAACGGCATACCCTTCTGGCTTTCGTATGCCCCACTTGTCAAAGTTCAACGGGGACGGAGACCCGTCTGACCATTTAGGGATGTTCAACACCCTAATGATGTCCCATAACATCGGCCCGGAGCTGCGTTGCTTGATCTTTCCTTCCACACTGACTGGGCCTGCCAAGCAATGGTTCAAGCAGAGTAAAAGGCAGTCAATCAGCTCCTGGAAGACCTTTTCGGCTGACTTCAAGAGGGCATTCCGTGCCTCTCAGGCCGCCCGAGTCCAGGCCGATTCCCTAGCTAACGTGAGGCAGCAGCCCGGTGAGACGCTGAAAGCCTACTTGAGCAGATTTGTAAATGTCGCTGCTCGAGCAAGGGACGCTGACGATAGCTCCAAGCTCATGGCCATGAGGACCGGAATCCTGATCAGCGAAGACCTGTGGAAAGATATTCAAAGGAGGGGAGTCAGCTCGGTTAGCGAATTCCTTAACAGAGCCCAAGAGTGGATAAACTTAGAAGAAGCTGAAGCTTCAGCCGCAGGGACCAGCCAAGTCCCCGAGAAGCCCACTGGGACGGGGACGGGGACGGAGATCATGGTGGCGACTCCCGATGTCGCGCAGAATAACCAGCCCGGTGGTGGCAAAAGAAAAGGGCATGGTGAAAATAGCCAACACGGCCAGAAGAAGAATAAGTCTGTGGATAAATTCAAGCCCGTGTTCACAACTTATACCGAGCTCACCCAGTCCAGGGATAAGTCTGGAGGGCCACACATGGCTGGCATGAGTAGAGGCGCCCAGAAGAGGTATGTGAATGAATTAAAAGCTCACAACGGAGCGGAGTTCGCCCCGGAGCAGCGTCAGTCGAAACATCAACGATTAGAGAAACAACCGATAACTTTCATGGAAGAAGATGCAGGCCATGTCCAATTCCCTCATAACGATCCTTTGGTTGTAGCAGTCCAGCTCGCTAACCGGAAAGTAAGGAGAGTGTTGGTGGACAATGGGAGTTCGGTGAACCTCCTATTCCGATCCACCTTAGAAAAGATGGGCCTGACCGTCGCCGAGCTAAAGGCGACCTCGGTGATGCTGTATGGCTTTTCGGGAGAGGGATCAGCAACGATAGGGACGATCGAGCTGGTGATCACCCTAGGAGAAGAGTCTCAAACAGTGTCCAGACTACTCGAGTTCGTGGTCATTGACTGCTCCGCTGCCTACAATGCCATCTTGGGCCGACCTACGCTCATAGCTTTCGAGGCTATCACTTCCGTCCGGCACCTCGCCATGAAGTTCCCTACTTCGACAGGGGTCTGTACTATCAAAGGCGATCAGCTCGCTGCCAGGCAATGCTACAGCATTTCCATGAAGGGAAAATCTAAACCCGGGCAGCTGACAATGGCCATTCAGGGCCAAGAGGAATCCCAGGGACCCAAGGCGGCCCCTGAGATTGAAAAACCTCAGGTTCCCGGAGAAGAAAAGCTCGCCATAAGTGAGGACATTGACCCCCGCATAGGCGAGGATGGGTCCGAGCTCCAGGCTATTGAGGAGCTCGAGGAGGTGAATATTGATAAACAAAACCCATCACGAACGGTTAAGCTCGGAAAGAACCTCTGTGACAAAAGAAAGGAGGAGCTGATTACGTTTCTGTAGAGAAACCTAGACGTATTCGCATGGTCGCACGAAGACATGATAGGGATTAGTCCGAGCGTCATCATGCACACGCTCCACCTAGATAAAAGCATCCCTGCCAAGTCTCAAAAGCAGAGGCGTTTAGGGACGACTCGAGCCGAAGCCCTTGAAGAAGAAGTAGCCCGGCTAAAAAAGTATGGATTTATCCGCGAGGCCAAATTTCCCATTTGGGTTGCCAATCCCGTGTTAGTTCCGAAGCCAAACGGGAAGTGGCGGACCTGTATCGACTTCTCCGACCTGAATAAAGCCTGCCCCAAGGATTGCTTTCCATTGCCGAGGATCGATCAGCTGGTGGATGCCACGGCGGGGCACAAGCTAATGTCCTTCATGGACGCGTACTCAGGCTACAATCAGATCGTGATGAATTCGGCAGACCAGGAGCATACCAGCTTCATGACCCCGACTAACGTCTATTGCTATAAGGTCATGCCATTTGGCCTGAAGAATGCCGGAGCGACCTTCCAAAGACTAGTAAACAGAATGTTCGCGGACCAGATCGGAAAAAACATGGGAGTGTACGTCGATGACATGCTTGTCAAGTCAAAGACTGCCGACAACCACGTTGCCGACCTGGAAGAATGTTTTAACATACTGCGAGAATATGGCATGAGGCTCAATCCTCAGAAATGCACTTTCGGTGTCGCATCGGGGAAATTCCTGGGTTTCATAGTAAATACCCGAGGAATCGAGGCAAACCCCGACAAGATCAGGTCACTGCTCGAGCTTCCTTCCCCCAGGTCGCGAAAAGATGTCCAAGGCCTCACAGGAAGGGTGGCAGCGCTCAACCGGTTCATTTCCAAGTCAATCGACAAGTGTCTGCCCTTCTACAACCTGCTCTGGGGAAACAAGAAATTTGAGTGGACAGTAGAATGCGAAAGCGCATTCCTCGACCTGAAAGCGCATTTGGCTGAACCACCTGTGCTATCCAAACCCAAGGCAGGAGAACCTCTTTTCCTCTACATGGCCGTCACTGAGGACGCAACTAGTGCCGTGCTGGTACGAGAAGAGGACCAGGGTCAGAAACCAGCCTACTACATCAGCAAGAGACTCCTCGGAGCTGAATCAAGATACCCAGTGATGGAAAAACTGGCGTTCTGCCTAATCACGGCCTCACGAAAGCTCAGGCCGTATTTCCAGTCCCACTCTGTACACATCATGACCGATCAACCTTTAAGGCAGGTTTTGCAAAAGCCTGAAGCATCGGGACGTTTGCTAAAGTGGGCGGTCGAACTCAGTCAGTTCGAGATTTTCTATACTCCCCGAACTACCATAAAAAGTCAGGCCTTGGCCGACTTCGTGGCGGAATGCACGGGATTCCAAGAGAATCCATCGGAAGACTTACCTCAGGTCGCCTCCCCGCATTCGTCGTGGAAGATCTTCGTTGATGGTTCATCTAACGAGAGAGGCTCCGGGGCCGGAATCATTTTGATATCCCCCGAGGGACATAGATTCCACTCGGCGCTAAGGTTCGGGTTCAAGGCGTCTAACAACGAGGCATAGTACGAGGCTTTGTTGGCTGGACTTAGGATAGCTAATGAGCTAAAGGCGAGCTCTGTCCAGTGCTTCAGCGATTCCCAGCTCGTGGTGAATCAGGTTCTGGGCGAATACCAGGCGCGGGGACCCAAGATGGCCGCCTATTTGGCAAAGGTAAAGTCCGAGCTGTCTGCGTTTGAGAGAGGGTCGATCGAACAGATACCTCGGGAGCAGAACGCCAACGCAGATGCTCTCGCCAAACTCGCCACCTCGGGGGAGACGGAAACCCTGGGGTTGGTGCCTGTAGAATTCTTGGAGAGACCAAGTATAGAAGGAGATCGGGTAGAGATTGAAATGATTGACATTAGGCCGACATGGATGACTCCCATTCTTGCGTATCTCGTCGAGGGCAAGTTACCCGAAGGGCGTAACGACGCACGGCGAGTCCTTTATCAAGCTCCTAGATATACGATAGTCGAGGGAGTGTTATACCGACGTGGGCATTCCCTACCTCTCCTCCGGTGCGTTCTTCCAAGTGAAGCGAAGGCCATCCTGCAGGAAGTTCATGAAGGATTCTGCGGGGACCACACTGGGGGGCAAAGCCTGGCCGTAAAGGTTCTCAGGCAAGGTTATTATTGGCCGACCTTGTCCAAAGACTCGATCTCATATGTGAAAAGGTGTGACAA
The DNA here is from genome assembly GCF_963169125.1 of Humulus lupulus. Taxonomy (NCBI): domain Eukaryota; kingdom Viridiplantae; phylum Streptophyta; class Magnoliopsida; order Rosales; family Cannabaceae; genus Humulus; species Humulus lupulus. Next base: position 62,197,093 of record NC_084793.1, read on the forward strand.
ATGTCAGCGATTCGCTGTGGTTTCCCGAGCTCCTCCGGTCGAGCTAAAAATGATTTCATCTCCTTGGCCATTCGCCGTCTGGGGAATAGATTTAGTAGGCGCCCTGCCCATCGGAAAGGGCGGGGTCCGTTACGCCGTGGTAGCCATTGACTACTTCACCAAGTGAGTTGAAGCAGAGCCGTTGGCGACAATAACATCGAAAAAGTGCTAGACTTCGTGGTTAAAAGCATCATTTGTCGATTTGGCCTTCCTAAGAAGATCGTCTCCGACAACGGCACTCAATTTGACAGCGACCTGTTCACCGAATTTTGTGAAAGGCACGGAATCGTGAAAAGCTTCTCGTCCGTGGCCTATCCTCAGGCGAACGGCCAGGTCGAGGCTGTCAACAAAACTCTAAAGGAAAGCCTCAAGAAAAGGTTGGATGAGGCAAAGGGGATCTGGCCAGAACAGCTCCCCCAAGTCCTGTGGGCATACCAGACCTCGCATCGGACTTCTACGGGTCACACTCCTTTCTCCCTAACCTTTGGGAGTGAAGCAGTCCTCCCCGTGGAAGTTAAAGTCCTGTCGCATAGAGCCCAGTCTTACGACCAAGATAGGAACCATGAGCTCCTATGTCATTCGCTAGACCTTATCGATGAAAGGCGAGAAGATTCACAACTCCAACTCGCCCATTACCAACAAAAGATCACTCGCTACTTCAACACTAAAGTCAAAAAACGTGCCTTTAGCGTCGGCGATCTGGTCTTAAGAAGAGTTTTCCTGGCCAGGAAAGATCCCAGAGAGGGGGTTTTAGGACCGAGCTGGGAAGGACCATACCAGGTCATCGAAGTCATCAAGGAGGGAACTTATAAGTTAGCTCGACTTGATGGAGGGGCGATCCCGCGAACTTGGAATGCCATCCACCTAAAGAAATACTATCAATGATCCACTTGTAAGGCCTGGAAGGCCACTTTCTATGTATAAATAAAAATCAAATGTTTCTCTTTAGTTGCAAGTGTGATTTTAAAGTAACCACGAAAGACCCTTTCCCAGTTACTTGGGGGGCATATGGTACCTGGATATAACCAGGTCTCCTTAACGACTTAGATGTTGATTCTTATCTATGGATAAGGGTTAACACGAACTAAGTCCTATCCTGGTTTTAACCAGGTCATAAAACTTAGAAGTTAACTAAAATTTATTGACCGTGGTTCTTCTTTAAAGAGCTCGGGATATGGATCAAAGTTGACGCGAACTAAGTTTTCAAAATAAGTTCCTGGTTTTAACCAGGTCATAAAACTTAGAAGTTAACTAAAATTTATTGACCGTGGTTCTTCTTTAAAGAGCTCGGGATATGGATAAAAGTTGACGCGAACTAAGTTTTCAAAATAAGTTCCTGGTTTTAACCAGGTCGTAAAACTTAGAAGTTAACTAAAATTTATTGACCGTGGTTCTTCTTTAAAGAGCTCGGGATATGGATCAAAGTTGACGCGAACTAATTTTTCAAAATAAGTTCCTGGTTTTAACCAGGTCATAAAACTTAGAAGTTAACTAAAATTTATTGACCGTGGTTTTTCTTTAAAGAGCTCGGGATATGGATCAAAGTTGACGCGAACTAAGTTTTCAAAATAAGTTCTTGGTTTTAACCAGGTCATAAAACTTAGAAGTTAACTAAAATTTATTGACCGTGGTTCTTCTTTAAAGAGCTCGGGATATGGATAAAAGTTGACGCGAACTAAATTTTCAAAATAAGTTCCTGGTTTTAACCAGGTCATAAAACTTAGAAGTTAACTAAAATTTATTGACCGTGGTTCTTCTTTAAAGAGCTCGGGATATGGATCAAAGTTGACGCGAACTAAGTTTTCAAAATAAGTTCCTGGTTTTAACCAGGTCATAAAACTTAGAGGTTAACTAAAATTTATTGACCGTGGTTCTTCTTTAAAGAGCTCGGGATATGGATAAAAGTTGACGCGAACTAAGTTTTCAAAATAAGTTCCTGGTTTTAACCAGGTCATAAAACTTAGAAGTTAACTAAAATTTATTGACCGTGGTTCTTCTTTAAAGAGCTCGCGATATAAATAACGGTTAACCCGAACTAAATTTATAAAAATAAAGAGATGAAGCGTAGCCAAAGGCATGAAAAAATATATAAGTCGAAATTGCAAGGCAAATCGTCTCGAGGTGGAAACACCTCATGAAAAAATTACAAAGACAAAATAAAATAGTTCAAAATGCTCAAAGAGAAGTGTCTTAAGCCCCATCAGTTGGCCCTTTGGAGGTCGCGGTCTCGCCTTGCTCCGCCACGACGGAGGCCTCTCCAATCTCCGAGGGAGGTACCTCTTTGTTTAGCCGGGCTTGGAGCTTCGGCAGCAAAAAAGCCCAGAGGTCCGGTGGCATGAAAGAAAAGTCCGCATCCGGGTTGTGGGCCCAGCAGTGGTAGAACAGGTCTTGCATGGACTGCTCCGAGACGGCCCGCTCGACTTCCAAAGCAGCTTCCATGGCGGCCTGGGCCTCGGTCTTCGCCGTCTTGAGATCTGTTCGCGATGCGGCCAGGGAGGTTTCAAGCTCTTGGTTCTTGGAGCGGCTCCTCTCTAGCTCGGCCTTCGAAGCCGCCAGCGCATCTTTCGCCGCCTGAGCTTCCTGAAGGGCGGCCTGGCGCTCAGCCTCCATCTCCTCGAGCTGAGCCTTGGTCCTAGCGATACCTCGATGAGCGGCAGCAATGCCCTGCAAGAAAGGAATGATAAGTTGGCTAAGTGGAGAAACAAGGCATTGTGTAAGTGTTACAGCTTTAAAAGAGTGGGGCAGATTACCGTTAGGGTCATGTCCAACGAAGACTCTATGACTCGGACCGGGCTCGTTGCTTCGATAGCCCGGAGATCCTTCTCTTTGAGCTTGTAGAAGCGGCTGACGGCATAGCTCGCCGACTCATACACCGTCCCCCGGAATGCTTCTGGGATCCTTCCAGGATCCTAGGGGTCGACCGGGATGCGTACGTCCGGAGTCCCGACCTCCAGTACCACGTTCTAGGTGGCTGGTGGAGACCGCTGGGGCGGCGGGGGCATGTGCCCTGCTCGGGCAACAGGGAGGATCGCTCCCCTGACCTGGGATGGTGGGGTCTTTTCCTTCTCCTTAGCCGGGGATTTAGTGGAGGCCCCGGCCGCGCTCTTGGACTCTCGGAGCCTTTTCAACCTTGGCCCTGCTGGGGGATTCCCGCCGAAGACTACACCCCGCAGATTACCCCCGGGCTGAGACATCTCTTCTGCCAAAGACAAAAACATGGTTATTACAAGTTAGCAATCATACAGAAATAGAAGCGAAAGTTTAAAGGCAACAAGTAAATGAATGCTAAGGGAGCCCTACCCCCCGAGCTGGAAGAACCTAAGGCGATTATCTCACGAACTGGCGCAAGTTCTAGGTCCGGTTCTGACTCGAGGCTGGACTCCTCTACATACTGCCTATGCCCCGGAGCATAGATGCCCCTCTGGAGCGACGACCACGTGCGTAAGTTGGTCCCATACTCCTAAAAAATGATCGACCTAAAAGCTAGGGTGTTATCTACTACTACGGTAACCCTAGGCCGACTCTCTTGGTGATCCAGCACGAGCCGGTCAACACAATAGAGGAGGAGCGTATCCAGGTCCGAGTCCCTCCCGTGACGATGGACGATCTGCTTAGGATTGAACCTAACCAGCCGGGGGTCTGCAGTGGCCCTATCTACATTCTTAAATAAGTAAGGGTTACCTTGGCTGGAAGGACCCGCGGCTGCTCCGGATTGGACCCTCTCCTCGCCCATCCTCTGGGCGACCTCAAAGGTCCTCTTCCTGTTCATCACGAGAGGAACCTTGTCGCCCTCCTCCTCACCTTCATTGTAGGCAGTCTCCTCCACGACGGTCGATCGGTTGTCGCGAGCTGGGGGCGGCCCCCGGGGCCTCTTCAAGTTCAAAGTCTGATTTGGGAAAATCAGCTTGCAGTATACCATCGTCTCGTCCGTCACGAGCGCGCGATAGTCTTTCTCACTGGGGGGCAAGCTCGCCAGTGTTTCGTATTGACCCCCGAGGGTCGCAGATTTTTCGGTCCTCGCGTAGATGGCTGCAAGATTGGGTGAAATCAGAAGTGGAATAAGGGAGGAGCTAAAACAAAATAACCCTTAAAAGGCGGGCTAAGGTCAAGGATCACTTACGAGGGCGATTAAAGTAATGATGATCGCAGTTGCGGAACCCAGTTGACATGAAGAACTGGTCCTTGAAGTCATTCGGGTGGCTTGGCAGCTTGATGATCGCCGCCGTAATAGGGAAACGGGTTAAGTAGTAGAACCCGTCGCCTCGCCCCCGCTGGTCTGGGCTGGCTTTGAGGCAAAAGAAGTATAGTATGTCGGCAGGAGTGGGGACCTCCCACTCATGCCTCTGAAATAAATACCTCAACCCCGCCAGCAGACGGTAGGAGTTGGGAGGGAGCTGAAATGGGGCCAACCCCACATAATTTAGGAAATCAGCGAAGTACTGATCCAGGGGGAGGAAGGCCCCTGCCTTGAAGTGTTCACCGCTCCAGGCCGCGAACGACTCGTCGAGCGGCGTGCAGCTCCGCTCACCCTCCGCAGCAGGTCGGGCAATTACGGAGGCCCTCCCCAGGGGAATGTTGTGGTTGATGAAGATTTTGGTGATCTTTGCCTGGTCGGTTATCTTCGAGACGATTCTCTCCGCCTCGAAAAACGCGTCGGGGGCAACCTCGACCTGTTTTTCCACGGCCAGCCCAAAGTGGGGAATCGGCGAGCTAGGCACCACCGCCTTTCCTTTCTCTTTCTGGGAGGCCGAGCTTCCCACGTTCTTCTGGGGCAGATTCCTCTTCGGGGCCATCTGGTCGCCTATCGAACAAAAGAAATACTTTAGAAAAGGCGACCCAAGCAGGAGGACGAAGCAATTATTCGTTACACGAGCTGAGGTAAGCCCAACCCGGGGAGAGTGGAACCACGTGGTACAATGAACACGCGCCTATGCCCTTAACAGATCCCCGATTACTCGGAATTTGTGTGTCAGAGGGTTCAGAGTAAAAACTTGCCTTGGGGGGAAAGTTTCAGTAGGCAGAACGTTGCAAAACCGCTTTTGAGGCGTATTCCCTAAGCTACCCGGTTTTGCACCCAAAATTCCTAAAGATCCTACCCAGAAATGGTTCCTGAAGGAGCATTTTGGAAACCCATGCCCCAAGGCGATTTCCTACAATAAGAGTGCCCTAGTCTAAAAAGGGCTGTCACCCTCCATATCCACGCAACCCAGAAACCCCATGCATGCGACTACAGTAAAAATTTTCTTACCTAAGCTACAGTAGCATATTTCAAAACGGACAGGGTCAGAAAACTTACAGTGTACTGCTGGGTGATGAGCGAGAGTGTTGCGTTGGTGGGGGCTTCGTTGGTGCAGTGGCTTCCAAAGCTTTGGAGAAACTTGTGCGCCTAAGCTTCCTAAACAAGGAGAGTGAGGGCAGCAGAGATGAGGGTTTCGTTCTTCGGAAGGTCAGAGAAAGAAGAAGGAAATTTGAGAATTTTTTGAATGAAAGGGTGGCCCGTGCGTAGGGTGGCCACCCCCTTTTATACCAGGAAAGGATCACGTGTAGAAGACCCTTGGGTGACCCTAGTGAGGGATACGAGGCCTTCCACTCGAAACATGAAGCGACGGCTGGGCAATAGGCTAGGCCATTAAATGCGGTTCTCGTAAAACGTACTGTCGCCACCCACGACGTTCCACGTGTCAGACGCCTGCGAAAAGAATGGAATGTGAAGGGTTGTGGGGAAAGTCTGAAAGCCCCTACTGTGGTCTCCTATATATGACATCACGTACCACGAGCAGGAGCTTGGGGGGCAGATGTACGCCCTGGTTTTCCCATGGGCTGATTAGAAGGTCGTGCCTCGGATTAATCAAGTTTAGTCCGAGGCGCCATAGACCGAGGATATTAGCTCGCCCAAATTGCCCAGAATCAGAAGGCCGAAGGTCAGATCAGGGGAGAAGCTCGTATTACGAGCTTCTCATGGCACGAGCTTCCCGTGAAGCTCTGACCCTCTACGAAGTCAACACACGCAAGATAAACGTGCATATATCTGACATCACGTGTTCGATATCCCCTTGACTTCTCGGACATGCAGCAAGAACGTGCGTATCAGACACCCACAGCTGGATTGGGCCGTGCGGCCCATTATCTCCTTCCATGCTGATTAGACCACACTTATGTGTCAGGTTTAGGAATTAATCATGAATGTCACAGAGTTGATATGACAAATGGTAAGGTCACGGGATGACCTCCCTACCAACTTCCAAGTGCCTTCTCCTATAAATATGGAGACCCTCGGAGTTGATAGGGGTTGGGAAAAATAGTCTTTGAAGAACTATATACTTTGTAAACCAAATACCCAGAATGTATCAATAATATTGACTAGTGGAATAGAAGGATTTTAACCTTCGAACCACTTAAAAAAAGTGTCTCGAGTCACCTAGTTCATCCTATAAGATTTCATATCTGTGACGGTTCTACTTTCAGTACTAATCCCTTTCTCTTCTTCTCTTAATTACCTGTTGGCGAAGAACCGCGTCAACATTTTTATATTACTAATTTTATATTAAATTTTTCTTTGGTTGTTTTGCAAAATTTTTTTTGTAATATGAATTGTTTTTAAAATTATTATTTATTTATTATAAATATGTTTTTTTTTAAGATTGTACGTTTTTTTTTCAAATCCTGGGTAGGGTAACCAGTTACTTGATTGATCTTAAAAAAAAATCCTAGAGCTAGGTTAAATAACATGCACCAGGAGGGGTAACCAGTTATCCTGAGATGAGTAACTTTCTGCCATAAGAGGGGTAACCAGTTACCTAAGAGGGGTGATGAGTTACTTATATTAAATATGAAAAGAAACATCAAATTTGAAGGAAAAAAATGGAAGAACAGTTCATTAAAAAATGAAGAAGAAGTAACTATGATTTTAGTAACATAAGTAACTAGTTACCATAAAGAAACCATAAATATACACACACTAGAACGTGAAAGTAACCAGTTACCCTCAGAAATATACACACAAAGAATGTGAAGGTAACCAGTTACCCATTCACGTTTTCATATTTTTATTAGTTTTCTTTCCAAATTTTGGTATTCCTATAAGTGTTACAGTAAAAAGAAAATGCTGAAAAAATTGATTTGAATTTTTTTTACATATAGTGGGAAAAACTATAAAAAATTACAATAATAAAAGATAATAAATAAAAAAATAGTAGAATAATTATATAATGTTAAAATATATGTGTGAAAAAAAATAGAATGAGAATGAGAAAATAATAAGTACAAAAATGAAAAAAAAACTAAAGAAATGATGAATGAAAAAAAATAGATGAATAAATAAGAATGAAAAGAAGAAGAATAAAAATAATATAAAAATGAAAAGAAAAAAATATGAATGAAAAAATTGGTAGAAAAAAATGAAAAAAAAAAATGGAAGAAGAAAAAAAAGCTCATATGTGTGAAAAAAGAAAAAAAAATAGAAGGAGAAAATAATAAATATAAAAATGAAGAAAAAATAGAATGAAAAAAAAAACTAAAAAAATATGAAGAAAAAAATAGATAAATAAATAAAAATGAAAAAAAGAAGAAGAAGGATGAAAAAATGGAAAGAAAAAAAGATGAAGGAAAAAATTGGTAGAAAAAAAAAAGAAAAAGGAAAAAATGGAAGAAAAAACAAGTAAGGAAAAAAAAGAAAAAATAATAAAAAAATGATGGAAAAAATTAAAAACAAAAATAAATAAAATTACCTTCAAAATCAAAGAAAACATAACTATGATAAAAAAAATATGACATTTCCATATTTAGTTAGCTACTAATTGTGTTTTCTATATTTTAACTTTTTCTTTAATAAATTTCCTATACAAATTAAGAAAAGTAGAACTCCCATATTTTTGCACATTAATAATATAAAAGCCTTATTTTTAAAAAATTCCCTATAAAAATTATCTCCAACCCAACTTTATTTTTTTCTTCATTTTAAAGAATTGCTATGCACCTTCAATAATAAAAAATAAAACCAACAAAATAATATCTAAAATACCCTTAATATTTTTGTTTAAATACATATATATCATTTTATATAGTATTATATGTGTTTAATTATCTGTTTTATATTTTATTTTTAGATTTATATTATAGTAATAAATTATATTTATGTTATACTAATAAATTAAATAAATAAAAGTATACATAACAAAAATAAAAAATCAATAACTTATCAAATTTAAAATACAAAATGAAATTAACCATAATTAAACAACAACAACATTTTTTTTCAAAAAAATGTAATGTTTAACTTTCATAATGAAGCAGTTTAAGTTAAGTCCATTAATATTTTTTTTACTTGATATAAAATTATTATTATTACTTAATTATATGCATTAATGTTAATGTATAAAATTAATATTTATTAATTAGTTAAATTATTTATTGATGATTAAAAAGAATAAAAAAATGGAAGGTAACTATTTGGTACCCTGTGTTTTTGTAAAGTATCGTTTTGGTACCCTGTATTTACAATAATGCTTATTTGGTAGCATATATTTTGAAATCGTACATATTTTTACCATATATTTTGAAATCGTACATATTTGTTACCATATATTGTGAAATCGTACATATTTGATATCATAAACTCAAATTTAATTGATAAATTTTTGCCAATTTAATCAAACTGCTCTCAATTTTATAAGTTCCAAATTCAAATTTAATTACATAATTATATATAACTGGTGGCAATTTTGTCATATTGATAAAATTTTATTTATCAAATATGAGTTTATGATACCAAATTTGTATGATTTTAAAATACATGATATCATATGAGCATTATTGAAAAAAGAAGGTACCAAAACGATACTTTGTAAAAACACAGGGTAACAAATGAGTAAATTCCCTTAAAAAAAAGAATATATATTTTTTGAAGTAAAATTTGATGTAGTGATTGAAGATGAAATAGTAATTTAAAGTGAAAAGGTTAAAAATGAAGATAAAATTGATTTAAATTGAAGTTATAGCCGTCGATGGTCTTAGGGGAGTTTCGACTTGCCATATGAGTGTGAACGCTATATGGGGGACTGGTTCTAGTTAAAGGCGAGATTGCCTTGGGCTGCAACACCTTATAGTCCTCTATAGGGATATTTGGGTGTTGGAGTCCCTTCCTTGATGAGCCCAAGGGAAGGTGAAACTAGTTGATCTTGTCTCGCACACAAAATGGTTGACTCACTTGGCATTGGCTGGTCAGTGTCGTGCAGAGGTGTACGAATGATGTTGCACAACTACATAACAATTGGCATAAAAGCCAAATCAAATATGCTAAGGTTGTCTCACCAAACACTCACAGTGACAAATAGACAAGGAGAGCATGCCCATCCTAGGCATGATTGACGGCTTGGGGAAATTTCATGAATCGTATCGTATGAAGTATGATGCGTAGTTTTGCCAAGCGCTTGTGGGAGTTCAAGTAGGAAAGAAACTTCACACGGGTGGACGAGTGTTAAACTTATTCAAAGTGTATAGGAGAAATTCTTCCATAGTTGACGTGGCATAATTTTGTAATCAAGAATGAAAAGATTAGATCGATGAGCTCTGAGCTCAATACGATTTAACAGATTGATGAGCTCTGAGCTCAATATGATTGAATAGATTGATGAACTTTGAGCTCAATATGATTGAATAGATTGATGAGCTCTGAGCTCAATGTGATTGCACAATTAGATGATCTCTGCGCTCGATAGATTGAATAGTTAGATGAGATATGCGCTTAATTGATTGAATAGTTAGATGAGCTCTGCGCTCAATTGATCGAGTAGATAGATGAGCTCTGCGCTCAATTGATTGGATAAATGAACGTTGAGCTCAGTTGATAGAAAAATGTGATGAGCACGCAACTCAGCCAATTAACCAATTAGACGATCATTAAGATTAGATAATTAAATGAATAAAAGAGCTATGAGAGTAGTTGGTAAAGCATTTAAATGAATGTTAGAACTTTCAGAGCAAAAGAAGAAAGAGGAGAATGAAGGGTAAGTAGAGTTGGACACATGGACCAATCAAGATAAATGTGCTTAACCTTACCCTTCATTATTTTTCTATAAATAGATAACGGAGGGACCACACTTGGGACCACCAGGCTTTAATCCAGTTAAAGTTTGTGAGGATTGAGGACTGAGAGAAGGAACACTGTGTTGACTTAAGAATCATAGTGTTTGCAAGTACATTCCATATGTTTTTTCTACTCATTCCATGGAAGAACACATTTATGTCCTTGGTTAAGTCAATGGAATGCGTAAACCTACATGGATCGACATCAATAATCAAGTGATCTGAAGTCCATAAGCATAGAAGATTCATGTGGAAGATTTTGACCGAAAAAATTGGCGTCATCTGTGGGGAAACAAACATGAAAGCAATGGTCAATCAACATAGAGATTAACTTCAAAAAAAATATATTTGCATGTATATATACATGCATATGCTTGAATAACAGCGAACTCTGATGTCTTTTGCAGAGATGAATGGTGACCAGTAAAGAAAAGATGATTATGCGATCAAAACCACAAATTGAAGAATATGCAAGCCATTCGTTACCAGTAGATTACATGCAAGAGTTACATAAAGTTATGCAATTTATGAAACAAATGAAGGAGCAAGATGATGCCAGATTCCGACAAGCAGAAGAACGACGACAGCAAGCGGAAGACTGACACCAAAAACGAATAGAAGAAATGGCCGTGCAACAGGTGAAATTGATGAAGGAGCTACCAACAATGAGAAAAGAGAAGGAAAGTCACCAATGGTGAGCTAAAGCCACCACAACAGGAGTTACTGAGGAGATTTGACTAGAAGTGAATCCAGAACTATCGGAAGAAGGAGACGACATCCCAGATATTTATGAGGAGGAGGGACAGAGATCGTCTCAAAAGCAAAAAAAGCATAGTGATGCGCATGTTTAGGTGAATTAAATATGCATGTGGGTCCCATTTGGTTATTAGGGGCATGTTTGTAAATTTTAGCCTGTTGAGGGCATAAATGCAATATTTTTGTATATTATGATCGACACCACGTGTGAGTGGTGATATATTTGTGATGCACGATCCGAGACAGTCCTAGAGAGCAGTTTAGCTAGAAAGTCACAATGGGGTCGAATACCCGGCTCGGGAGGAGCCTAGGGGTATTTTGGGTATATAATATGAGTTTGGGATTTATTGAGTAACAGGTAGTAATTTAGTAGTATTTAGACATGTTGGGATTAAACGGGGATTTATAGGAATACTCGGGGAATTAACGAGATTTGGCAAATGACTAAATTGCCCTTGGTTGCACTTGAGGATTTAAGATAAGTTTAAGGGGTAGATTGGTCTTTTTGGCAAGTGGATATACACCTGGGCTGGAGAAAGCACTGGAACAAAAAGGAAGATAGAAACAGAAGGTTAGATCTCTCTTTATCTCACGACTCTCTCTCTCTCTCTTCCATTCATTGGGTGTTGAAGCTTTGGAGGAAACCTTGAAAAATTGAGCTGGTGAATTGGGAAGCTTAAAGCTTAGGGAATCATTTCAGGAACTGACTTAAGTGTAGAGCAAAGCTTTTTAATTGAATTAAGTTGTTGAATTCCGCTGGTTTTCTTAAGAACTCAAGCTTGCATGAGGTTTGGTATGGTTAACTATGTTTGAACTTGAATTATGGTGTTGGTAAGGATTAGGGAGTTGTTCTTAGGTGGATGTGATACCTAGGTTGTGTAGATAAAGAATCCAAGCTTAATTGTGGGTTTAATTGATGTTTGAATATGGGAATCAAGGTTTAGGCTCGAGGAAAATGCACGAAAAATGGAGGTTTTCTAGGTTTAGAGGTTTGAGTCGCAGCCCAAGGCTAGGAATGTCGCAGCCCGTGTGTGCGTGAAGGCCTCGGGAGACCTCTGTTCTTGAGGTGCGCCGCAGCCCTAGGAAGGGTATGCCGTGGCCCGTGTCTCCTAATAGGGAGGCATTTTGCCTCTGTTTTGGGGCGCGCTGTGGCCCTTAAGGGGTTGGGCCGCGACCTTAATTCAATGTATTGGCTGTTTGAAGGATTTTGGCTCGGGAACCCAAAAGTTAAGGCTCAGGAAGGATTTCACCACCCGGATTGGTAGAATCTAAGGTCCCGGAGATTAGAATTATATCCCAAAGTTATTTAATGGATTAGAGCTTGATGGATGGCTATTGTTGATGCATTTTTACTAGGTTTCAGTGAGGCTCAGGTTAGAGGACTGTGCTCGAGATTTTGGTGCTTGGGAAGCTTGGGACATAGGTAAGAAAACTGTTGTACCCATAGAGCAGGGCATGGCCCTATAGTTTGTATTGCAGGGCATGGCTGTATGTGATTGAATTTCATGGCGTAGCCCTATTGTTTATATTTTGTATTTATTTAAGTATTTGTTGATATTATGCTATGTATTGCATATATGTGAATGAACGGCGAAGGCTAGGAACGGCAGGAAGCTGAGAATGGCAAGGGACCGGGAATGACGTTAAGCACGTGGAGTGCAAAGCCGAGAACGACAAGGGGTTGGGAGCGACGCTAGCACACGGAGTGCAAATTCGAGTACGGTAAGGGGCTGGGAGCGGCGTTGAGCACGCAGAGTGCGAGTCATTAGGGCGAGACCCCTCTCGGATGCATGAGTCATCCTCACGGTGAAGACCGCAAACCCAGGGCCTAGTAAAGCACCTGGGATGGCATGGCCACTATGTGTTTATCCTGTTGGCTGTGTTTGTTATATGTTGATTGATAGATATGCATATGTTAATTATTTTGTGTTGAGTTTTCTTGCTGGGCTTCGGCTCATGGATTCTCTATGGTGCAAGTAAGGGCAAATGAAAGGTTGACCAACCATGAGTATGGAGAGCATGAAGCGACGTGTACATGTTCGGCCTACCTGGCTTCCACGGCTTGAGGTTTTTTGGAAATGTTATGTATTAACTTGAATTTTTTCGCCTAGTCAACCCTAAATGTATTTTGGGTTGAAATATTTTCTAAATAGTATTTTGGGATATCTCGGTTTAGCTACAATTTTAACCTAAAACCTCAATTAGCGAGTGATTAGCACATTTTAAACTCACTTAGTAACGGCTCTAAGGAAGTAGGGCGTTACAACTTGGTATCAGAGTGAGCCAAGGTTTATGGTTCCTGGAGATTGATCAAACATGTACGCATGCTGCCAGTGACAAGCTCGACTCAAGGTTGGTTGGTAATGATTGAATTATATGCTTGATTGTGTGTTAAATGCCCTCTTTTCTTGATTATTTTATATAGAGCACGATGAATGAGTTGACATATGCATGATGTTAGGGCATGGCCCCTTGATTGTTGTATGTTGCCTATGCTATGTGAATTTGCTGGTTATGTTTGTTTAATGTGAATTGGGAGGTGGTTTTGGATGTTGTTATCATGCCTGATGAGCGGCGTCATTGATTGTAGGCATATTGTTGAAATGCCTCGGCGATCGATCAGACTCCGCGGCAATAGGGCTGAGGATGACAACCAGGGTCAGGACCCTCCACCTGCCCCACAGAATTGACAACAATTATTTGTCGAGATGGAAGCTGTTATATTATTTTATAATATAATGTAATGTTATATTATATTATAATATAATGTTTTATATTAAATAAATGTGACAAAGAGTGTCACATATTGGAACATATAATAGAGAGTTACAATATTTAGATATATGAGATATATCCAAATAATGTAACATATTTGGTGTTACAAATTTGTAACTTCCAAATATTACCCTTTATTGTGTAAATTTGTTGTTACACAATATTGAGATGAAGTTCATAAAGCCATATGTGAAATGGCAGTTAGAGATATGATTTTAACCCCAATAATGTGTTTTGGGAGTTACAAAATCGTTTGGGAGGGTTTGGAACCGTTTGGAAAAACAACACATTTTTAAGTGCTGAAATTGGTCGGTGGCCGCAGCTTGTGGGACAGAGACTAGTGGCCGCAGCCACAGGCCAAAAACTGACCAATTTTTCAGTTTTTTCAATCTTTGTTGAACGGCTCAAAAAACCCAAATAACTCCCAAATCTCATTTTTAATTCCATATTAATCTAATTAAACATTGGTAATAGCCATGGGGGTTGGTGGAATTTGAAATCCAAAGGGTGTCTCTAAACTCTAAAAATAGGAGCCTATAGCTCACTTGTAAGACACAACATTTCTATCCATTAGAGCACTTGGCTAGAAACACCTTGAGGCTTGATTATTCCAGAAAGCATTTCCAAAATCTGTGAGAGATCCCTTAGTGCTTGAGTTAGGGGGAAATAAGCTTTTGGACAAAGGTTTCAAACCTTGTTCAAGTTGGTGATCCTTAACACTCTTCACTTTGGTTGTGTGAGTGAGAGTTTATTATTTTTGTTCTTGTTCTTATTTTCTTCTATTGTTTTTCTTCTTTTTCTTCTTGTTCTATTTACTTTTACTTTTGTTTAAGAGTTGTAATCCTTTTATTTCCTTTGTTCAAACACTTCTAGTTTACTTGTATCTTTTTGTAATAGAGTTGTACTTTCTATTTCTATCATCTTACATCTCCTTCTCCTTTTATTTGTATTTTTAGTTATAGAGTTGTAACACTCTTTTTAATCAATCTATATTTATTTGTAATATTATTGCATAGAGTTGTATTATCTTACCATTTTTATTGAGGCAAATACATATTTTCCTAACATTTAAAAGCTTATCCCTTTGTTTGTTTCAATGGAAGGTGAGACCATCAAAATCATGAATCAAGACCTAGTGAGGTTGGATAGGTTTGATGGGTCCAATTTCACTAGGTGGCAAGATAAGGTGAGGTTCCTTTTGACCACTCTCAAAATCGCCTACATTCTAGAATCCACTCTAGAACCTCTCCCAATGCCATCCGACAAGGACACTCCCGAGGAGGTGGAGAAGAGAAGGAATAGGGAGGAGGAAAATCTCCTTTGTAGGGGTCATATCCTCAATGCCCTTTCCAATAGGCTCTATGACCTCTACACCAAAACCAAATCGGCCAAGGAGATATGGGATGCACTTGAGAAAAAGTTTAAGGCGGAAGAGGAAGGTACCAAAAAGTTTTGATATCTCAATACTTCGATTTCAAATTTTTTGGTGATAAACTTATTCTTCCTCAAATTCATGAATTGCAAATAATTGTTAACAAACTAAAAGTTGTAAAGATTGAGCTTCCCGAGGTCTTTCAAGTTGGTGCTATAGTGGCTAAATTACCACCAACTTGGAAGAGCTACAGGAAAAGAATCCTTCATAAAAATGAGGATTATTCTTTGGAGGAGATCCAAAAGCATATTCGAATCGAAGAGGAATCGATATGTAGAGATAAACTTGTGGAGGGGTCCAATGGAGAGACTTCCAAAGCAAATGCGGTGTCACAACCAAAACATCCCAAAAACATAGGGAAAAAGGGTAACGAGAAACCTTTGGGTCCAAAAACCAACCCAAACAAGTTTAAGGGCGAGAAAGGTCCTTGCTTTGTGTGTGGGAAAAAAGGTCACTATGCTAGAGAGTGTAGGCATAGAAAAGACCAACAAGGACCTAAGGTGAACGCAACTCAAGAGGAAAACATAGTTGCTACCCTTAGTGAGGTGAATGCGGTCCAAGGCAAGGTGAAAGGGTGGTGGTATGATACATGTGCCACCGTCCATGTCACCTATGACAAATCATTGTTCAAGACCTTTAAAGAGTCAAAGGGCAACCATGAGATTCAAATGGGCAATGAAGGCAAATCCAAGGTACTTGGCAAAGGTACCATTGAATTCTTTTTCACCTCCGACAAGAAAGTTACATTAGTGAATGTACTTTATGTTCCCGAAATGAGTAGAAACTTGGTAAGTGGTGATTTGCTTGGCAAGACCGGCATTAAAGCCATTTTTGAGTCCGGTAAACTTATACTTACCAAATCAAATGTATTTTTGGGAAAGGGGTACTCTTGTGAGGGTATGGTTAAATTGTGCACCAATGATGTAACTTTCAATGTTATCAATAAAAATGCTAATTCCGCCTATATTGTCGAGTATGATTCTTTATTTTTGTGGCATCTTAGACTGTCTCATATAGGTTTTTCAACTATGAAAAGAGTAGTAAAATATGGTATGATTGCAGGCAATATTAAAAACTATGGTAAATGTGAAACATGTGTTAAGGCAAAAATGATTAAGAAACCATTTCCTAGTGTAGAAAGATCATCTAATTTACTAGATTTAGTCCATAATGATCTTTGTGAATTAAATGGTGTTTTAACTAGAGGTGGTAAAATGTATTTTCTTACTTTTATAGATGATTTTAGTAGATATACCTATGTGTTTCTTTTAAAGCATAAAGATGAAACTTTTGATGCTTTTAAATTGTATAAATTAGAAGTTGAAAATCAACTAAAAAAAAGATTAAGGTGCTAAGAACTGATAGAGGAGGAGAGTACTTCTCTAATGAATTCAATACATTTTGTGAAGAAAATTGTATAATTCATGAGTGCACTGCACCTTATACACCACAACACAATGGTGTTGCCGAAAGGAAAAAATAGGACTTATCTAGAGATGATAAATTCTATGTTGGTGTTTTCTAAGTTGAACTTCAACTTATGGGGTGAAGCACTTTTAACCGCTTGTCACATTCTTAATCGAATACCGATGAAGAAAAATGAGATATCTCCATATGAGTTATGGAAAGGAAGAAAACCCAACATAGGGTACTTCAAAGTGTGGGGGTGTCTTGCATATTGTAAGAAAAACGAACCTAATAGAACAAAGTTAGGTTAAAGAGCCATAAAGTGTGCTTTTGTTGGTTATGCCAAAAATAGTAAAGCTTATAGGCTATTAGACTTAGAGTCTAATGTTGTGATTGAATCTAGAGAAGTTGAATTTTTTGAGAATATGTTATGTGACAACAATTCTCAAGCTTCAACATCTCTAAAGGAGAATTTGTTATATGAGAATAATTCTCAAGCTTCTACATCCAAAGTTGATTCTCAAGAGGAGAATTCTCAAAAGGATGTAAAGCAACCCTTTGAACCTAGAAGAAGTCAAAGGCTTAAAAATCATAAAAGTCTAGTAGTGGATGAGATAGATTCTCAACGAATTTCATTCTACATGGCAGAAGGAAATAGAGAGGAAGTTATTAGGAAAATTCCTATTGTACTTCTCGTTGAAGATGATCCTAAGACTCATAGAGAAGCTATGCAATCGAGAGATAGTGCATTTTGGAAAGAAGCCATCAATGATGAGATGGATTCCATTCTTTCCAACAACACTTGGGAATTGGTAGACCTCCCACCGGGGTCTAAGCCAATTGGGTGTAAGTGAGTATTTAGGAGAAAATACCACACTGACGGCACTATCCAAACCTTTAAAGCAAGATTAGTAGCTAAAGGGTTTAGGCGAAAAGAGGGTATCGATTATTTTGATACTTATGCGCCTGTTGCAAGAACAACTTCTATAAGAATTTTGTTCGCTTTAGGTTCTATACACAACTTGTATGTTCATAAAATGGATGTCAAAATGTCATTCCTTAATGGTGACCTCAATGAGGAGGTCTATATGGAACAACCCGAAGGGTTTGTCCTACCAAAATATGAACATAAAGTTTGTAGACTTGTAAAATCCGTATATGGCTTGAAACAAGCTCCTAAGCAATGGCATGAGAAATTTGATCAAACCATCATGCCTAATGGGTTTAGACATAACAATGGAGACAAGTGTTTGTATTCCAAAACTTGTAAGGGATATGTGATCATTGTTTGCTTATACATGGATGACATGCTTATTCTAAGTAATAGCATGAAAGGGATAGAAGAAACGAAAAGGTTTCTATCATCAACCTTCAAGATGAAAGATTTTGGAGAAGTTGACACCATACTTGGTATCAAAGTAAAGAAACATAGTGGGGGTTTTGCGTTAGGGCAAGCCCACTATGTTGAGAAAGTATTGGAAAAATTTAACCATCTCAAGGTTAAAGATGCAAATACTCCATTCGATCATAGTGTAAAACTAGAGAAGAATGAAGGAAGAGAGGTGGCTCAATTGGAGTACGCTAGTGCTATAGGGAGTCTAATGTATGCTGCCTAATGTACTAGACTTGATATAGCATTTGCGGTAAGTAAACTTAGTAGGTTTACAAGTAATCCAAGTGTGGATCACTGGAAGGCAATTGGAAGAGTCCTAGGTTATCTCAAGAAAACCAAAGGACTAAGCCTTCACTACTCCAAATTTCCTTAAATTTTAGAAGGATATACAGATGCAAGTTGGATATCCAATCTTGGGGACAACTTGTCCACAACTGGTTGGGTATTTACACTTGGTGGATGTGCAATTTCTTGGGGTTCCAAGAAACAAACCTGTATATCTCATTCCACTATGGAAGCAGAGTTTATAACTCTAGCTGCTACCGGTAAAGAGGCCGAATGGTTAAGGGATCTATTGATAGAGATTCCCCTAATCAAAGATAATGTATCTACTATATCGATACATTGTGATAGCCAAGCGACATTGGCTAGAGCATACAACGGAGTGTATAATGGGAAGTCTAGACACATTAGTCTAAGACATGGATATGTAAGAGAATTGATTCAAAGAGGAGTCATCTCAATATCCTATGTGAGAACAAGTAAAAATCTGGCGGATCTTTTCACTAAGCCACTAACGAGGGATTTAGTGGCTGCATCATCTCGAGGGATGGGACTTAAACTCCCTAAAGAGATTCACGATTGATGGTAACCTATCTTAACACTAGTTACTCAACTAGTGTTAGGTTCAATAGGTAACAACAACTCAATCAAGTGAATATTAGTTGTACTCAAAACAAGTCCCATCTGAGATATTGAGTACTTGTGTGTTACCAAGTGGAGGGTTAAAACCGAAAGGTTTTTTAATAGAATTCAGTCTTGTAAAGACAAGTATTTTTGGTAACAAAATACTGTAAGAATTCTACCTATATGGACCTAGGGGTGGTGCCGCCTCTCATGAGAATTGGGAGTATTCTCAAGAACGTCCATGAATGGAAAGTGCACATGGCCATTAATGGTGCAAAGCGAGACATAGAGGTCTCAAGTGAACATCACAAAGGTGTGTGTGTTATCACCGATTTGTTATCATGAAAATATGGTTCAATGCCTAGTGCAACCAAATTTTCGACAAATTTTGTGATAATTACACTATAGTAAAGTTCAAGTTGAAAAACACTTTGCTTTATGCACTAATGCAATGACTCCTATAAGAGAGAGTTCTTATTTAATCAAGTGGGGGATATGTTATATTTCAAAATATAATGATTGATTAAATAAGTGTTACAATAGATAACTATTTAATCTAGTGGGGGAATGTTATATTATTTTATAATATAATGTTTTAGATTAAATAAATGTGACAAAGAGTGTCACATATTGTAACATATAATAGAGAGTTACAATATTTAGATATATGAGATATATCCAAATAATGTAACATATTTGGTGTTACAAATTTGTAACTTCCAAATATTACCCTTTATTGTGTAAATTTGTTGTTACACAATATTGAGATGAATTTCATAAAGCCATATGTGAAATGGCTATTAGAGATATGGTTTAAACCCCAACAATGTGTTTTGGGAGTTAAAAAATCATTTGGGAGGGTTTGGAACCGTTTGGAAAAACAACACATTTTTAAGTGCTGAAATTGGTCGGTGGCCGCGGCCTGTGGGACAGAGACTAGTGGTCGCGGCCACTAATGTCTCTGGCCGCGGCCACAGGCCAAAAATTGACCAATTTTTCAGTTTTTTCAATCTTTGTTGAACGTCTCAAAAAACCCAAATAACTCCCAAATCTCATTTTTAATTCCATATTAATCCAATTAAACATTGGTAACAGCCATGGGGGTTGGTGGAATTTGAAATTCAAAGGGTGTCTCTAAACTCTATAAATAGGAGCCTATAGCTCCCTTGTAAGACACAACATTTCTATCCATTAGAGCACTTGGCTAAAAACACCTTGAGGCTTGATTATTCCAGAAAGCATTTCCAAAATCTGTGAGAGATCCCTTAGTGCTTGAGTTAGGGGGAAATAAGCTTTTGGACAAAGGTTTCAAACCTTGTTCAAGTTGGTGATCCCCAACACTCTTCACTTTGGTTGTGTGAGTGAGAGTTTATTATTTTTGTTCTTGTTCTTATTTTCTTCTATTGTTTTTCTTCTTTTTCTATTTACTTGTACTTTTGTTTAAGAGTTGTAATCCTTTTATTTCCTTTGTTCAAACACTTCTAGTTTACTTGTATCTTTTTGTAATAGAGTTGTACTTTCTATTTCTATCATCTTACATCTCCTTCTCCTTTTATTTTTATTTTCAGTTATAGATTTGTAACACTCTTTTTAATCAATCTATATTTATTTGTAATATTATTGCATAGAGTTGTATTATCTTACCATTTCTATTGAGGCAAATATATATTTTCCTAACAGAAGCTAGACTTTGCCGAATAAAAGACGAGCTTCGACAGTTGAGGCAGCATGCCCCTCCTCATGGTATTGGGTTGCAGGTTCCACAGGCTGTGGCGTCAGTGCTTGTCCAACCTGTTATGGAGAATAGGTGGGAACTGTAATGACCTAACTATTTCTAATACCCTAGACCATTAAAAACCACTAGACTTAGCTACTACTTTTGGAGAAAACATACATAAGAAATAATCATAACTTTATTAAAACTCTAAAATAATTATTGTATCAATAACATAAAAGTGTAAAAAAAAATGTGATAGGGTATGGGATCCCATTGTTTACAAAACATAAAACATAATTTTAAAAGACTAAAAATAAATAATTTCATCCTCGATCGACATGCAGTCCATTCATCTTCAACACACAAGCCAAGCTACCAAGAATCCTTCTGCCTACATAATCATTTTCCTGCATCACACTAAAAAAATAAAGGAGTGAGCCTAATGCCCAGCAAGGAAAATCTACTAACAATCATATAACATAAATCATAAACATAAGACTATATCATAAACATATACTATAAAAAATATAGCACATAGGACTACCATGGCCATCATACTTCTTGGGGCTTGTTAACTAAGCAAGTCATATGCCCATAAATTTGTGGGGCTTGCTATCTAAGCAAGTCATATGCCCATAAATTATTGGGGCTTGCTAGCTAAACAAGTCATATGCCCAAGGACTACAAAACATATTCTTAAGGCTTGTTATCTAAACAAGTCATATGCCCAAGGACTATAAAACATATAACATAACATATATCATATCATAGCATAAAACATATCATAACATAGACATATAAACACATATATCTAGCCTATTTTCCTTACCAAAAGCTGAGATATTTGGGAACAAGAACGAGATTTAGAAACTCCTATAAACTAACAGTAGAAAATGGTGAGAATCTTTAAGAATAAAGATGAATATGGGAACTAAACCATCAAGAAGAAACTTACCAAGAAAGACCTTAAGTTTCAAGAACTTAAATACCTAATCAAGAATCAATAACAAGAGTTAGGATCTGAATACAAGAAACTAAAGAATTATAAAGAATTGGACTTAAAGAATAGGAATACCTTGAATGACCTTATGAATTTGTCTAAACCTCAATACTGAAAACACTCTATTTCTCACTTCCCAAGTGTTTATAAAAGCTTAGAATGAAAAAACTTTAACCCAAAACCCAAGTGTATCTCTCTATAGTAACACTAGCACCTTGGAGGCTCTGATCAAATGCTTGAAGAATGAAGAAAATGGCTCAGTACTAGGTCTGTAACGACCCAAATTCGCTAATAAGGCTTAAGGGCCTTGATTAGTGTGCCTGGAGGGCATAATGGGATTTTGTGTGTGACTTTAATGAGTTAAATGCATGATTATGATTTAATGCATGTTATATGACTATTTGACTATTTGAGATGCATGACTATGTGTATTAGTATGCATGTAGACCTGATTGTCTTAGAAGGAGCATAATTGTAATTTGGCCATTTTTGGGCATGACTGTGTTGATATCTGTGATCTGTGACTCGAGACGATCCTAGAATGAGCGGGTTAGCGGAAAAGTTAAAGCGGGAATTCATGCCCGGCTTGGGTCAAGCCTGGGGAGTTTAAATGGGAATTTGGAAAATATATCGAGGTTAATCTTGATGATGAGGAATGTATATTTGGTGATTAATCAGGTATTGGGTAGTAAGCGGGAAATTATTAGAGACACTCGAGGAATTAGTGGGAATTGGGTAAAATGACTAAAAGGGCCCTACATGGACAAAAAGGTTTAGAATTAATAGGGAGGGGCATTTTGGTCTTTAGCCTTTTTGAGGTAAGTTAAGTGAAGCTTTTTATTTAGTGGGATTGGTAGAGTAGAATTATAAGGCTGTGGAAAGAAAGAAAAAGGAAGAAAAAGAAAAGAGAGAAAAAAACAGAGGGGTTTTGTTTCTAAGGAACGGTTTGTGGTTCTCCCACCATTTCCCTTCATTTTTCTTGGAGTTAAGCTCAGTGGAGAGCTAGGGTAGGCTGAGCATAAAGGATCCTAAGCTATACTTGAGGATTGGCAAGGGATTAGCAAGAACACATCAGAATTTTGAGGTAAGTTTTTAGAAATTTCAGTTTTAGGGTTTGACTGGTTTGAGTTGTGTATTTAAGCTGAATTGATGGGGATTTTTGGGGAAATCAGGCCAAGATTGAGAAGGAGCAAGCTAAGGAGGTCTAGGGTTCAACTCAAGGTCGAATTTCCATCCACGGTATGATTTCTAAGTCCTTAACTTTGATGTTTGACTGAATTTATGGGTTTAAGGTTCATTATGGTAGATCTTGAGTTTTGGGTTGCTTGAGCTTGGGTTATGGGTTCTTGGGATGCTTGGGATGAGTGTGAGGTGTTGATAAGTTTGTTTTTGGGTTTGGGAAAGATTTGGACAAGTTTGGGGTTGAAATGGTTGAAGGAAATCGCAGAAAACGATTTTTGGGTGTGGCCTGTCTGCAACTAGCGCTACAGCGCTAGTCTTTGGGCGCTGTAGCGCTAGGCCCTATTTCTGGGGATGTGTGGTTCTGCTTGTAGCGCTATAGCGCCCTCTTTAGAGCGCTGTAGCGTTGCACTGTTCACAGAAATGGGTTTTTGGGCTATTTTTGAGGGATTTTGACCTAGGGTTTGGGGCTCGATACCACCACCTTGTTTTGGGGATCTAGGACTTCCCGAGGGCTCGAGATTGGTCCCGAGGCTAGGTTTTGGACTTGAGGTTTGGTAATGACTTTGACTTATGGATTTTGTTTAGGTGAGCGATAGGGCTCGAGTAGGATCGTGCTCGAGGAGTCGGGTGATCAAAGCTATCGAATTGAAAGGTAAGAAAACCGTAACACCCGAGAACAGGGCATGGGCCCACAGTGTTATTGCAGGGCATGGCCCTAGATTGTATTATGTGCAAATGTATAACCTTAGATGAATTATTATATGCTTGAATGATTATTTCGAAATGTACCATACGTGCGATCATAATAAAATGAACGGCTAAGGCCGAGAGCGGCGAAGGCCGGGTACGGCCTTGGGGCCGGAAGTAACACTTAGCACATGGAGTGCTTATAGCCAGGGTGGGACCCAATGGATACATGAGTTATCCTTACGGTAAGGACCGAGACCCCAGGCTTTGGTAAGGCCTCTGGGGCGGCATGGCCGTGCTTGTTCAGTCTGATGGTTTTCCTATTTATCAGTGGATTATATGTCAGCTATATTTTATGCATATGTTATGTACTGTTTGAGTTTTCTTGCTGGGCTTCGGCTCACAGGTGCTCCGTGTTGCAGGTAAAAGCAAAGAGTCAGTCAACCGGCCATGAGTATGGAGAGCGTGGGGGCGGCGCGTACATGTTCGGCCTGCCCGACTGCTTTGGTTGGGGGCATTTTGTATATGGCTGTATTAACCTATTCTTTTGATAGTTAACCAAGTGTAAATCTATTTTTGAGTTGTAAATATTTTGTAAACCTTATTTTAGAATCCCGGATGTTTAATACTTAATGTTTTCAATGAAACTAAACATTTTCAAAGATTACAGCCTTAACCTCTGGTTTAGTCACACTTTTGGTTTTAGAAACCTCGTAGAGTCAGTCAGATGCACAATTTCCGTTTTAAACTCACTTAGTAACGGCTCTAAGGTAGTAGGGCGTTACAAGGTCCTATTTATAGAGTTCAAGGAGTGAAACTAACCCCTTTTAATTTGAATAAATAAATGATTATAAAATGAAAAATATTTGAATTTTCGTTCAACTGACGCCCATAACTCGGTCAAAATCGTTCAAAGGCAGGTCTATGTGGTTAAGGGTATTTTTAAAATTCAAAAAGTCGAACTTTCAAAACTATACTCATGGAGCCGATATATCGCCCACCATTGGCGATATATCGCCTCCCCCTGTATTCTCGAGGTTTGTTTGATCGTTCGTGCAAAGTCGACGTGTTTTTCGTATCTTCCGTAGGCGATATATCGACACCTATGCTGTGATATATCGGCATACGTAGATATATCAAACACGTATTTTCACTTTTTCAGCATAATTTGAATTTGATAAACAACTTTGATTGAGTCATAATACGATCCTAGCAGGTTCTGGAAGGTTTTAGAGCTTCTAGATCTTTCTTTTATTAAAACTATTCATCAAAAATACTTAATTCCTTAATAATCATGATTATGAAAAGTGTCACGCTCTTATTGGCTTTATCTAGACCTTAGGTTATAATAAATAATATATCTAGGACCAGCAATATTAATCAAACCTTATGTTATAATTAATATCCTCAAACTTTAGGTTAAACTTATAAAAATCCATAACTGTTCCTATGAGTTTCCAACTAAGTCCCGACTTGAACCAAAATCCACGGTAACTAACATACTGCTAACTAATACTAACTACTACTACTACTACTACTACTGCTGCTGCTGCTGCTACTACTACTACTATCTATCTAAGCTAAGTAAACATTCTGGGACTCTACAGGAACCTTTGTATGAAAGATTCATGAAGCAGCATCCTCCCACCTTCGAGGGTGGACCAGACCCATTGCGGGAAGAGCAGTGGATGAACATGATTTCTTCCATCCTGGATTTCATGAGGGTGGAAGGGAATGAGAGGGTAGCTTGTGCCAGTTACATGTTTAGAGAGGATGCCCGCATCTGGTGGGATGTGGTGGCTCAGAGAAGGAACGTTGCAGCTATGATCTGGGAAGAATTTAGAAACATTTTCAATGAGAAGTACTACAGTGTCGTAGTCCGAGCTGCGAAGGTTGACGAGTTTACCAATTTGACTCAGAACCTGATGACAGTTACTGAGTATGCCTTGAGATTTGACCGGTTAGCAAAGTTCGCGCCAGATTTGGTGTCGACTGATATGGCACGAAGAGACCGGTTTGTGCGGGGATTGAATGTCATGATCGCCCGTGATGTAAAGATAACCTTGGATCCAGGGACTACTACGTATGCTCAGGTAGTGGACAAGGCCTTTATAACTGAGGGGGCCGAGGATCAGATATGGAGAGAGGGCACTGCTAGGTGCGATGTTCGGAGGATAGTGCCTCCTTTTACTAGATCTAGTCAGGGTAGTGGCCCCAATGAGCATAAGAGAAAGGCCCCAGATTCTTACGTTCCTCCTAGTTCGGATAGGAGGGCATGGGGTACTTTCAGTGGCCGTCAGGGCGGGGGTGACAACTGGAGGAGTTTCCCAGTGTGTCCTCGATGTAGACAAAGACATCAGGGAGATTGCAGAATCAGGGCCTGCTTTATTTGTGGGAGTATCAACCATTTGAAGAAGTACTGCCCACAAGCTAGGAAAGAGGAGCCAAAGCAGAGCGACAGTCTTGCTCTTGCCAAAGTATTCACCTTGACCTAGACTAAGGTTAAGGCTAGCCCCTCGGTTGTGACAGGTTAGATTTCTAGTGCTGGTTCTTCTTTTACTGCATTGGTTAATTCGGGGGCTACTCATTCATTTTTGTCAGCTAGAGTGATATATCAGCTGTGTAGACCTCGTGATTTGTATGCTAGGGGATTTCAGACTTTATTGTCGACTGGGGAACTAGTATCCTCTAGGAGATGGGTTAGAGCATTGCTAGTAGAGATAGACAGTAGAGAGTTGTTGGTTGATCTGATTGAGTTAGCAATGGATGACTTCGATATGATCCTAGGGATGGATTGGTTATCGAATTACGGGGCAACGATTGACTGCAAGCGCAGGATGGTGACTTTTGAACCGGAAGGGGAGGTACCCTTTGTATTTGCAGGGACAGTGAGTGGACCGCGAGTACCTATGATTTCGGCACTGAAGGCTAGAGACCTGATGCAGGAAGGTTGCATAGGATTCCTAGCAAACATTGTTGATGCATCTAGAGATGTGGCGGTTAGGCCGAGCGAGACCAGCTTGGTATGTGAGTTTCTAGATTTGTTTCCTGCAGACTTGCCAGGGTTTCCACCACAGTGGGAGATTGAGTTTGTTATAGAGTTGGCATCATACGGGCTCCGACAGAGTTGAAGGAACTGAAGATTCGGTTGTAGGAGTTATTGGATTTGGGGTTCATTAGACCGAGTTTCTCGCCATGGGGTGCTCCAGTGCTGTTCGTCAAAAAGAAGGATGGATCTTTAAGAATGTGTATTGACTACAGGGAGTTGAACAAGTTGACCATTAAGAACAAGTACCCATTACCTAGGATTGACAACTTGTTTGACCAGCTATAGGGGAAGACAATGTTCTCTAAGATCGACCTTCGGTCATGTTACCACCAGTTAAGGATTAAAGAGGAGGACATACCAAAGACCGCTTTCTGCACGAGATATGGACACTATGAATTCCTGGTTATGTCCTTTGGATTAACCAACACCCAAACAACCTTTATGGATTTAATGAATAGGGTCTTCAAGGACTATTTGGAAAAGTTTGTGATTGTGTTTATTGATGACATACTGGTGTACTCACAGTCAGACACAGAGCATGAGCAACATTTACGCCTGGTACTACAGCGGTTGAGAGAGCATAGGTTGTATGCTAAGTTAAAAAAAATCTCAAATTCGACATTCACCGTCCACACCAGTAATACCGTCAAATTGGAAGGAACTGATGATAAAGGAAGTACTTGATAGAGTAAATGTAGCATCCCAAATTTGCTAATAAGGCTTAGGGCCTTGATTAGCGTGCCTGGAGGGCAATAATTGATTTATTATGTTAATATGTGAATTTGGTGATTATGTGATTAGAAATGCATGTTTAGGTGAATTAAATATGCATGTGGGCCCCATTTGGTTATTAGGGGCATGTTTGTAAATTTTAGCCTGTTAAGGGCATAAATGCAATATTTGTGTATATTGTGATCGACACCACGTGTGAGTGGTGATATATTTGTGATGCACGATCCGAGACAATCCTAGGGAGCAATTTAGCTAGAAAGTCACAACGGGGTCGAATACCCGGCTCGGGAGGAGCCTAGGGGTATTTTGGGTATATAATATGGTTTGGAATTTATTGAGTAATGGGTAGTAATTTAGTAGTATTTAGACATGTCGGGGTTAAATGGGGATTTATAGGAATACTCGGGGACTTAACGGGATTTGGAAAATGATTAAATTGCCCTTGGTGGCACTTGAGGATTTAAGATAAGTTTAAGGGGTAGATTGGTCTTTTTGGCAAGTGGATATACACCTAGGCTGGAGAAAGCACTAGAACAAAAAGTAAGATAGAAATAAAAGGTTAGATATCTCTCTCTCTATCTCACGGTTCTCTCTCTCTCTCTTCCTTTCATGGGGTGTTGAAGCTTTGGAGGAAACCTTGAAGAATTGAGTTGGTGAATTGGAGGATCGAGAAGCTTAAAGCTCAGAGAATCAGTTCAGGAACTGACTTAAGTGTAGAGGTAAGCTTTTTAATTGAATTAAGTTGTTGAATTTTGCTGGTTTTCTTAAGAACTCAAGCTTGCACGAGGTTTGGCTGGTTAGCTATGTTTGAACTTGAATTATGGTGTTGGTAAGGATTAAGGAGTTGTTCTTAGGTGGATGTGATGCCTAGGTTATGTAGATAAGGAATCCAAGCTTAATTGTGGGTTTAATTGATGTTTGAATATGGGAATTAAGGTTTAGGCTCGAGGAGCTACTACTAACTACTACTACTATCTAGCTAAGTAAAAATCTGGGACACTACATTATTCAGCTCGCGGTGATCTATACACATCAACAATGCTTCCGTCCTTCTTCTTCACAAATAGAACCGGGGCTCCCCATGGCGAATGGCTTGGTCTAATGAAACCCAAGTCCATGAGTTCTTGTAGCTACATCTTCAACTCCTTGAGTTCAGTAGGTGCCATCTGGTATGGTGCCTTTTAGATAGGCTCGGTTCCTAGTACTAGTTCGATTGTGAAGTCAATTTCCCGAGTCGGCGGCAACCCTGGTAAGTCGTCAGGAAATACTTCTGGGAATTCCTTTATAATGCGGACAACTCCAACCTTTAGTGGTGTTTTCTTTACCACATCCATGACTGTTGACGGTAAGAACTTGCCAACGATTTCAGGTTAGAAAACTCAAATTATATTGTGAAAGATAGCTAAGAACAAGATGAAATGAACTTGGAAGAGAAGAGAATACATAACTAAAATAGAGCAAATATCATATATTTCTTAAATGTCTCTCCATACAATCAGTTTTCCAACCCCCAAACCTCAGGGGTCGAAACCTATTTATAGGTGGGCTCTATTGGCCCTTGATACAAGTAGGTCCCAGGGGACAAGGACGTATGCATGTACATTGTCAGGATAGTGGCTCAGGACATAGTGGTGTCTACCCTGATATATGGTCGGGGGTGCTCAGGTAGCGCCTCCACCCTCCGTACATGTTCGTACTGCCATTACTCGTCAGACGCGGATGACAAGGCCATGCCTCTGTCCTCTTCATGATAATACATCCCATATCAGTACACGTACCTTGTACCCAGTCGTCCTCATCAATTCATGTTTGACACCTAAGGATTATTTGACATACCCGTTTGGTGTTTTCAAGTGTTCCTTGTGCGCATATTGAGGAGGCTCCAAACTTTACATTTCATGAGTAGCTAAGGCGCGGAGGTGCCTTGCTGGTGGCACCTACTTCTAGAAGGGAACTAGGGCCTCTTCAGCGAGGCACAGAGTGTTGGTGGCAAGACAAGGTGCACACGGGAGATGCAGCGAGGCTGCACCCTCGTATAGCGAGGGTCTCGAGTAGCGAGGTTGGCCTACTATGGTCACATGGAGGCAAGGCTCGGGACACGGGAGATGCAGTGATGCTGGCCTGTTGCGATCGCATGGAGGCGAGGCTCGGGACACGGGAGATGTAGCAAGATTGCACCCTCGCATAGCGAGCCTGGCCTGTTGCGGTCACAGGGAGGCGAGGTGCGATGTCTTGCATAGATGTGGCACGTGCGCGAGAGGCCAGCCGAGGACTTGTGCACAACGAAGGTGACGCACACGTGGAAGGTTAGCTGAGGACCCTCGCATAGCGGGGATGGCATTCGTGTGGGTAACCGTCCGAGGACCCTCACATAGCGAGGGTGGCTCTCTTAGCCCAACTCCTTTGATGCCATGTGACGCCATTGCCCCTTCGTGCATGTGGAAAGTAGCCAAGTGAGGCTCTCGCCCCTTTGTCCCACTAGCATGTGTCTCATAGTCTTTTAGGTGCCTCGTAGCGTAGAGGTTCTCCTGAACGGAATTCACAAGGGAAGAATTCCCACATTCACACTTGCCCCCGAGTTTATAAGTACACTTTTAAGCGTGTTTATAGACTTTTTCCTTTTCTCTGGTTTGATATGGATGGCCAGTTTTGGGGGGCTCAACCTTGGTGCGCTATCCAATGTTGCTTGAAGAAACACAAAGTGGGTTTTAAAGTTGTGTTTCTTTATAGTGTCCAAAGAAACAGCAAAACCATCTAACTTTAGGGGATGATCCAAGCGTGTCCCTAAGATTGAATAAGGGCCAACCATTTCCAAGCGCGGATCCCAAGGTTACAAGGGCTTCTGATCTCCACCCTTCATGTGAATTTGCATCCAACGACTAGGAGGCCTTGACTTCCCCTATAAATACCCCAAGGCTTGAAGTCACTTCTCCACACCAAGGCTTGCCTAGCCTAGTGGTATTCCCTCTAAGCCACTTTCAAGAGCTCAATGGTTCTATCCTCCATAGAAGCATTCTTGAGGTAATTTTCTCCCCATTTCATTTATTCATCCTCCTTCTATCCTTTTTTTAATTTATTTTTCTCTCTTTTTTTTTATTTATTTCTCCTTATATCGGGCTTGCACTATGGTGACGCTAAGCTGCTAAGGTCTCGTCCTCGCTTATCGCTCGTTCGACCTTATGCCCCCACAAGTCTATCCTTGCACACCTGCGGCTCCACACATATACCTCCAGGTATGCCCCATTCCTCCAACGATACATATGCTTTCTTCATCTATTACACGTGGGTAGAATTACTGGCTGTACTGCACTCATTCTTTAGAGGCTGTCATTCTCTTTTCGTATGGCCTTTCAAGTACATATGCATAGGCCCTTTTCTTATACCCTCATACTCATGTTATAGATATAGGGTTATCCTTACGCACACACGCCCTCGAGTCTTAGTTGGCCCATGGTGTCTAGGCGATGTCTTGAAGGTTTATCTAACGTTGAATTCATGGAGTTGTCATCCTCCGACTCTGAGGCCGACGTTCACAGACCCTCTAATCGTGGGGGTGTGCGAATGCTCTACCTCTAGAGACTATCCTACCTCAGGAAAAAAGCACGTGGCCTGGAGAAGGAGCTAGAATATAATACCAGGGACAAGGGTTTAAGTTTCTCCCCCTGGCATGCGACATACGTTTTCCAGCTACAATTAGCCCTTCAAGAGCCTTTCTGAAATCGCTTGCCTAGAAGAAAACTTGCCCCCTGAGCCTTTTTCCTTTTGTGGTGATGAGTCTCCCAGTCATAGGGGTCCCTTCTTCGAAGGCGATAAATGTGAATCATTTGAACCAGAGTTTCTTTTGATGATCCCACCCATGCTTCCTCCCCTGCCCCCGGTCTTACGCCCTAGGGTCAAGCAAAATGCTGGTAGATATAAGACGCGTGGGGGGTCTTCCAGGATCCTTAGAAAGTCTATAGCTCACAAACTGCCTATCTCTGTCCAGGTACCCAAGATGCCGAAGAGAACCTCTAACACTTCTGAAGACACGGGCAGGTCTAGCCTTACCAGCGTTAAGCTGGCCAACACGTTAAAGGCTCATCACCTAGCATCGAATCTCAAGTTCGTCATCTCGAAGCGTGATGAACGCGCATCTGACCCGCCCAAAGGGTTCATGGCCTTCAGTGACTTCATCATCAAATCGGGTGGGGCTCTGCCACTTCATCTCTTCTTCATTAGAGTACTTAACTATTTTGAATTGGTGCCTCTACAACTGTCCCCCAATTCTTGAGTGATGCTCAGTAGCTTATACGTGCTATACCAACAGGTGCACTCTAGAGGGCCTTCCATGAGCGAGGTTCACTACCTCTTCACTCTGAGGGCGAATTCATCTGCTCCCGGGTTCTACCAGCTTCAGAAAGCCGCAGCCCTTAAAGGGTATCCCCTCGTGGAGGGTTCCATTTCAAATAGGGGCTCGTGGAAAATTGACTACTTCTTCACTTATAGCGGATCCACCCAACACACTCACTTCAACACTCCAAGTAAGGAAATTGTCACCTTGAGCTCATACATGAGAGGTTTTTATTTTACACTGTTTTTCTTTCATGGTTTATCTAACCACATTTATTTCTTTTCTCTTGATGGCAGGTCTTGTAAGGGTTGTTGGTTCTAACTTGAAATCGTCGACTCGTGATCGGGTGATGAAGATCTTGGACTTGGGCCGAGTGCAAACAGGGCTGTGCTTTTTTTACAGAGAGCAATCTTCACTTGTACAAGTTGCTGACCCCGGACCAATCCGTCTCTCTATGCTCCGTCTCATCTAAATCCACAGGTTAGTGGCTATACGGCCATGATGAAGGTAATTATGACGAGGCAGCCGATACGGACTATGTCTACCCATCGAGTGATCATATGGACATTGAGGAGATGGTTGTGTCTGAGAACTATTCATGCCTACACTCTTTGGCCAGCAAGGCTAGAGACATGGCCGACGACGGACATACCAGTAGTGCCCCCTCTCGAGTGCCACCATCGATGCCTGGTGATGAGTTTGCCTTCAACGCCTTTGTCCCCTGCCCTTTTGTACCTAAAAGGAATTTTGTCATTCCTTCTTTTGTTGGGGCTCCTCTACCCTCGGGGGGATGTTCTAGGGGGGGGGGGGGTCTTCGGGCGCCTCTTTACCGAAGGAGGTGACTCCGTGCTTTTCTGCCCCTGCACCTCTGCAGATGGATCAGGACCTTCTTGGTCCCTTTCCCTATCCAAACATGCCTCGGCTGGCGCACATATTTCCCCTGGTCAAGCTTATGCTTCTGCCTCTGAAGATCATCCTCTGGTAAGGCGGTATGGAGAAGCCATGAGCCATCACCTCGGAAACTTTCCCAAAGGTGAGTGGGGAACCTTACAGGACGTCCTCGACGTTGAGGTAGAAGACGCCTATATGTGAGCCTCCTTGCAGGTACTTGTTAAAACCTTCAAATAATAATATTTCTTTTTTTGTTTTTGTTTTGACATCACTTGACCCCCAAGGTTTTATTCTATGTTTTTTCTTTTGGCCTTACTTAGGCTTCTATCTTGGGTCACTGGCTTATCGCCTCAAGCTCTTCATCCACACAACGACTTCAACACCAGCTTGAGGAGGCCATGGGAAACTTTCGATGGTTGAGGCCGAGAAGGATGCTTTATCAGCACGGCTCCGTGACTTGGAGGGGCAAGTGGCCGAGGCAGTTCAACAAAGGGATGTTGCTTTAGTGCAGGCTGCATTGACCTCTCGCTCCAACACCAAGCTAGAGGTTACCATCCACACCCTAAACGAGAGGATTGCTATGCTCGTGGCCGAGCTTGTAAATGCTGTTGAGCGTATGCTACATGCCGTGTGGAGGACCAACCCTGCCGTTGACCTGTCTCCCTTTGGAGATTATGTGGTGGAGACAATCTTTGAGTGGAAGGGTTGGGATGGAAACTTGTAGATTTCTTTGCATTTGGTTTATATATATTGTTTCCATGTAACCCTTCACACCATTTCCCCTTTCTCTTTTTGTGTTTATCGAACTTAAGGGACTTTGGTAAGTCCCACTTATTACTATTATTTGTGGATTACATATCTTTTCCTTGATCTAATGATGATAATCTTTTTGGTGCACCTTGATTATACTTTTAAGGACACGTTAACCCATTGGGTTCTTGGGGTCCTCCTATGTTCTTTGCGCGTGCTTGTTACTTTTTGCGAGAAGCGTCCTTCTCGTCATTATGCATAGTACTATTTCTTCAAGGGTCTCTTTTAGGACCTTTTTGGCTAGTCAGCTTACTGGCCGTTCTAGACTTTTTGGGAAATTCATTTCCTTACGGCCTCACCCCTTGAGGGGGTGTCAGCCTTTGGTTAGAGCTCATCCTTTTACAATATTCCCTTGATATTCATAAGGGTAGCTAATCCTTTTGAATATAAGAGATAAGAGTTTTTTTTTGCTTATACACGCCGCTCTCTGTACTATCCATAAGATCAATTCTAACAAGACGATAGGGCTTGAATGGAAGGGTCGATCACCTTCTGTCCTGCCCCCCAAGTGCTTGGTGAAATTTATCCCATCAGGCACTTTGGATGATGCTCGCATAGAGAAGAAAAATAACATGCGAAGTTGTGAACAGTTTCATGTATAGTAGGCAGGTTACAACGACATATATGAAATGTTTACATCTACTTGGGAGATTATCTAGGTAACCTCTTTGATTCTTATCTACTAAGTTAACATAACATGCAACAAACTAAACATGGATATTCTTTGCATCGGATGTGGAAGTCTTACTGGTAGTACTTCTTGAGGTGTTCCGCATTCCATGCTTGAGGTAGGATGGTGTCATCCATGCGCGCCAGCTTATAGGTGTTTGGTGGTATGTATTGAGCGACTTGGAAGGGTCCTTCCCAGTTTGCCCTAAGTACCCTTGCCCCCGGGTCTCACGTGTTGTGGAGTACTTTTCTTAATACTAGGTCTTCTACTTTGAACATTCTCTCTCGCACCCTTGAGTTGTAGTGCCTTGCTGCCCACTGCTGGTATACCGTAACTCTCATTTGCGCCTTTTCCCTTCTTTCTTCTAGCATGTCTAAGCTTTCGGCCATTGCAGCATGGTTGACTTGGTTCTCGTATGCCTGTATCCTGAAGGAGTTCACCTTCATCTCAATCGGGAGGACAGCCTCACATCCATATGCTAAGGAGAAAGGGGTCTCTCCAGTGGTTATGCACGGGGTGGTCCTGTAGGCCCAAAGCACATTGGTAGCTCCTCAACCCAAGCCCCTTTCATCTTCTCTAGCTTTGTTTTTAAGTTCTTCTTAAGGACTTTGTTAATGGCCTCCACCTGCCCATTGTCCTGTGGATGTACAACAGCTGAGAAGCTTCTCCTTATCCCTCTTTCCCTACAGTACTCCTTGAACGTTTCCCCTTCAAACTGGGTGCTGTTGTCAGAAATAATTTTGTAGGGCACTCCATATCTGCAGACAATGAATTTGTTGACAAAGGTGGTGATATGCTTGGCAGTTATTTTTACTAGAGGTTCCGCTTCAACCCACTTAGTGAAGTAATCTACAGCTACGACTGCGTACTTTGCTCCACCTCTACTCGTGGGAAGGGCGCCAATCAGGTCTATCCCCCAGATAGCAAAGGGCCAAGGGCTAGTCATGCTAGTTAACTCGTTCGAGGGTTTTCAGGAATAGTTTGTGTGCCTCTGGCATTTTTCACATTTCCTTGCGAAGTCATTTGCATCTCTCTCCATGGAGGGACAGTAGTACCCTTGCCTCATGGCTTTTCGAGCCGTGGATGGTCCACTTGCATGGTTGCCGCACTCACCCTCATGTATTTCATACAGTACTTTCATAGCCTCCTCCTCATCAACACATCGCAAGAGTGGCACAGAAAACCCCCTCTTGTATAAGATCCTTTCTACCAAGGTGTATCGGGCAGCCTTATACACCAGCCTCCGAGCCTCCCTCTTGTCTGTTGGCAAAGCTCCATCCTTTAGGTAACTTATAATCGGGTCGACCCATGACTCCTTTGGGATGCTGACAATGTGAACGTCTCAATTAATGATGCTTGACCTTGGTAAGTATTCCACAGGTACTTATTCAAGGATATCCCCATCTTTAGTGGAAGCCAGCTTTGTGAGGGCATCAACGTGGGTATTCCTCTCTCTTGGATTTTTCTCTATGCTATACTCCAGATAGCCTCTTACTCTTTCCAAGTATGCAGCCATCTTAGGACCCCTCCCCTGATACTTGCCCTTCACCTGGAACACCACAAATTGTGAGTCACTAAAAATGTGTAGATGTGTTACCTTTAGCCCCTGGGCTAACCGCAACCCTGCTAAAAGCGCTTCGTATTCCGCCTCGTTGTTCAAGGCTTCGAACCCAAACCGTATCACGCAGTACATCATGTGTCCTTCGAGTCCTGTCATCATGATATCTGCTCCAGATCCTCCTTCTACATCACATTGGATGCTCCATCCACATGCATGCTCCATTCCTCAGAACTCCTTGGCTCTCCTTCTACGACGTATTGTCCCTCTTCTTCATCTCCTCCTTCATTTGGTCGATAAGTGAACTCCACTATGAAGTCTGCAAGCACTTGTCCATTGATGGAGGTCCTTGGGGTGTAAGTGATGTCGAATTGACTCAACTCGATCGACCATTTCATCAATCTCCCCGAGGTTTCAGGTTTATGCAAGACCTGTCTTAAAGGGCTATCAGTGAGTACTTCGATCGCATGGGCATGGAAGTAGGGCCTTAACTTCCTTGAAGCCACGACTAACGCGTATGCCAACTTCTTTATCTCCGGGTATCGGTTCTCCGCATCTACTAACTGTTTACTGATGTAGTACACGGGTTGCTGGTGCTTCTTCTCTCCTTTAACCAGGGTAGCGCTTATGGCATGCTCGGATACTGCCAAGTATAAGTATAGCCTTTCACACTTTTTAGGTTTTGCCAACAAGGGTGGCTTCCCTAAGTGCTCCTTCAACTTGAGAAAAGCATCCTCACATTCTTCATCCCAAGCAAACTTTTTGCTCCCTTTTAGGATGTTGAAGAAGGGGAGGCACTTGTCCGCAGACCTTGAAATGAATCTATTAAGGGCTGCCATCCGTCCCATTAGAAATTGCACCTCCTTCTTGTTCTTGGGTGGGCTCATTTCTATTAGGGCCTTTATCTTATCAAGATTAGCTTCGATGCCTCTGGAGTTGACCATGAAACCTAAGAACTTTCCCGTGCATACTCTAAAAGTGCACTTGAGTGGATTCAGCTTCATTCGGTAACTCCTGAGTGTGTCAAACATCTCACCTAGGTCTTTGTTGAGTTCTGCAGCATTTTGGTCTTCACCATCATATTGTCAACGTATACCTCCATGTTCCTCCCTATCTGGTTTGCGAACACTTTGTTCACCAATCTTTGATAGGTGGCACCCGCATTCTTTAATCCGAAAGGCATCACTTTATAACAGTAAAGTTCTTTATCCATTATAAATGACATATGCTCTTCGTCAGCTGGGTTCATAGGTATCTGGTTGTATCCAGAGTAGGCATCCATAAAGCTAAGTAACTCATGCCCAGCCGTCACATCCACTAGCTGATCTATCCTTGGAAGCAGAAACTATCCTTAGGACAAGCCTTATTGATGTTTGAGAAGTCAATGCAAATCCTCCATTTTCCATTTAGTTTTGGGACTAGCACCAGGTTCAATACCCATATATGATAGAATGATTCGCGGATGAACCCATTGGCCTTCAACTTGTCAACCTCCTCCTTTAAGGCTGCATACCTCTTTGGGTCAAGCGCTCGTCTTTTCTGCCTAACGGGCCTCGCCTCGGGGGCGATATTCAAATGGTGGCACATGATAGCATGATCTATTCCCACCGTGTTTTCGTGACTCCAAGCGAATACATCCATATTGACCTTCAAAAACCGTACCAACTTCTCATTCGCGTCGCTCTGAAGGCTTTTTCCCACCTTCAACTTTTGCAATGGCTCTTCCATCACCACGATTTCCTCTACCTCCTCCACGGGTTCTGCCCCTGGCTCCTCCATGATTATGGGGTCTAGTTCCTATGGGTTTGCACCCCCAAGTATCCCCATTGCCATCGGTTCTCGCGGTTTTGCAGACGTGCGAAGGGAGGTGTATAATATTCCCTTGCCTTTATTTGTTCTCCTTTCATACTTGCTACTCCACCGGGAGTTGGGAACTTGACGGCGAGGTGATATATTGAAGTTATCGCTTTCAATTCTCTTAGGGATGGTCTCCCCAATACCACATTGAAAGCTGAATCACAATCTACCACGACGAAGTTTGCCATGACTGTGGTCTGTCTGGGTTGTTCTCCCATGGTGAGTGCCAATTCGATCACCCCTAGGGGTTGTATCGAGTCCCC
Source organism: Humulus lupulus (assembly GCF_963169125.1). Classification (NCBI taxonomy): domain Eukaryota; kingdom Viridiplantae; phylum Streptophyta; class Magnoliopsida; order Rosales; family Cannabaceae; genus Humulus; species Humulus lupulus. The sequence continues at coordinate 62,234,630 of NC_084793.1, forward strand.
CGTGAATCCGTATAAGGAGGATTGACAGGGTTTCAAGTGTCTGATGGCCAAACCCATCTTCTCCAGGATGGGGCGATATAAGATATCCATAGAACTTCTGTTGTCTACAAGGACCTGATGCACCCGCATGTTGGCCAACTGAACTGTCAACACTAAAGGAGCATTATGGGGAAAGTGCACCCCTCGTGCATCCTCCTTTGTAAAAGTGATTGAGTCATTTTCTCCCTTAAAGATTTTCGGGGGTCATTGCTCCAAACTCATGACACACGGTGGTGGACTCCGTCTAGCTTCTCAAGCGTACCTGTCTCGACCCTTCCTGGACTCTCCCCCAAACCCCGGACCTCCAAACTGTCTCGACCCTTCCTGGACTCTCCCCCAAACCTCGGACCTCCAAAGATCATTCTCACTTCTCCTTGTATCTTTGGGGCTCTTCCTTGTGCATGAGGTATCACCGGATCATCCGCCGATTTCTGTTTTTCCCTTCTAACATATCGGCCTAGGTGCCCCTGTGGATGAGCTCTTCAATCTCGTCCTTCAAATGGGTACATTCTGCCGTGGTATGGCCAATATCTTGTGGTACTGACAGTATTTGCTAGGGTCCCTCTTGGACCGGTCTTTTCTCATCGGTGGGGGCCTTTTGAAGGGAACCTGATCCTCATTTGTGAGGTAGATATGCTCTCTGGTGTTTGTCAGGCTCGTATAGAAGGTGTAAGCTGTTTACCTATGGTCACTTCCGCATTTGGTCCTTCTCTGTTGATCATCTCTTGGCCCTTCATACGCCCTCTTCTTCTTCGCCCCATTCGACCCTTCATTGACTGGGGGCTTTACATGGGATTCATTTTTTCCTGCCTTTAAGTTCGCATGGCCATCCTCCACACGAATATACTTTTGTGCCCTCTCGTAGAAGTCATCTAGGTCAGTGACTTCCCTTTTGAGCATATTATCCCACAAATTGCTTCTTGGACGCACTCTGGTTGTGATGGCCATTTTTAACTCCCTGCGGGTCAAGCTCCCTACTTTGGCTGCCTCCATGTTAAACCTATGGATGTAGCTCTTTAGACTCTCATTTTCTCCCTACTTCACGTTGGTGAGGATGGTGCCCAGCATTGTGTAATCACGCACGGTGTAATGCTGTTGGAGAAATTCATCAGAAAACTGCTGCCAAGACGTAATGGACCCTGGTCAAAGTCTCTTGAACCATTTGTATGCATGTCCTTTCAATGTGACATTAAAGCAATGGCACCTGGCTCCGCTACTAATCCCCCTTAACTTCATCAGGTCGTTAAATGCGTCCAAATGGTACTTAGGATATGTGTTTCCTTCATATGGGGTCATATGAGGCACCTTGAAGTTGGATGGGAGCCAGATGGCTTGGATCTCCTTAATGAAGGGCGATTCATGGTCGAACTCGTCCTCAATGGCTTATCCTCCAGATGCGGTGATGATCTTGCTCCGTAGGCTCCTCATTTATGTGTCTAGGTCTTGTCTCCTCTTTTTCAAGGAGTCTCTCAACGTGGACGGGCTAGCATCTCCCTTTTATTTGCCTTCCTGGGGTGCCATAGGAGGTGTAGTCCTTTTATCCACCCTTTTCTTATTGAGTTCCTCTCATAGATCAGAGGGTGTTTTCCTTGAGGTGACTTCGATGTCATTACAAGGGCCAGCGTTGTTCTTCTGCTCTAGCCTCGGGGGCTACTTCGGTGGTCCGGGACATTTGTGCTGCTTCGTCCGGGGGGTATTACTGGTGGAGAGTCGAGTCCTTCCATCGTCTACCGGGACAGTGGTTTCTGCCCCCTCTTGACCTCTCTCTTTTCTCTTAGGGAGAGATATGTTTGATTTCCCTTGCAACAGGCCATTTAATACCTCTTGCATGTTCTCTAAGATGGTTTCTAGCCTTTGGTTCTTGCGGTGCAGTTCACATATCTACTCTTCATACAATCGAGATCTAGAACTCGAGCTCACGAAATAGACTCGGGAATGCTTGTCAGGTCTGCGCGTTGATGGGCCCGGATCTTGCTGGCTGGAGTTTGGCACCTGCGGCGGCTTTGGGGGCGGGAACTCGCCGGCATCTCTTGCGGGCTAGCTGTTGACCTTGGATGATTCTCATATGGTGGGACGGCTGGGGATGAGGCCTCCCTCTCATCTTCGTGACCCTCGGGTTCCTTTAGGGCCTCCACATCTCTGGGCAGAGGAGGATTCTTCATGGAGGCCTTCAACTGATCTCCATCAAGGTGGACCTCCACCTCTCGTGGCTCTCTCTATCGTTTAGAACATCTTGGCATTTTTTTCCTGTCAGAATTAATGGAAGAAAAGTGGCTTGACACTTATCCTTCCCACAGACGGTGCCAAACTGTTGACGGTAAGAACTCGCCAACGATTTAAGGTTAGAAAACTCAAATTATATTGTGAAAGATAGCTAAGAATAAGATGAAATGAACTTGGAAGAGAAGAGAATACAAAACTAAAATAGAGCAAATATCATATATTTCTTAAATGTCTCTCCATACAATCAGTTTTCCAACCTCCAAACCTCAGGGGTCGAGACCTATTTATAGGTGGGCTTTATTGGCCCCTGATACAAGTAGGTCCCAGAGGACAAGGACGTATGCAAGTACATTGCCAGGATAGTGGCTCAGGACATAGTGGTGTCTACCTTGATATATGGTCAGGGGTGCTCAGGTAGCGCCTCCACCCTCCGTACATGTTCGTACCGCCATTACTCATCAGATGCGGATGACAGGGCCACGCCTCTGTCCTCTTCATGATCGTACATCCCATATCAGTACACGTACCTTGTACCCAGTCATCCTCATCAATTCCTGTTTGGCACCTAAGGATTATTTGACATACCTGTTTGGTGTTTTCAAGTGTTCCTCGTACGCATATTGTGGAGGCTCCAAACTTTACATGTCATGAGTAGCCAAGGCGCGGGGGTGCCTCGCTAGTGGCACCTAATTCTAGAAGGGAACTAGAGCCTCTTCAGCGACGCATAGGGTGTTGGTGGTGAGACAAGGTGCACACGGAAGATGCAGCGAGGTTGCATCCTCGCATAGCGAGGGGTCTCGTGTAGCGAGGCTGGCCTACTGTGGTCACATTAAGGCGAGGCTCAGGACACGGGAGATGCAGCGAGACTGACCTGTTGTAGTCGCATGGAGGCGAGGCTCAGGGCATGGGAGATGCAGTGAGGCTAGCCTGTTGTGGTCACAGGGAGGCGAGGCACAATGTCTTGCGTAGATGCGGCGCGCGCGTAGGAGGCCAGCCGAGGACCTGCGCACAGCGAAGGTGACGCGCACGTGGGAGGCCAGCCGAGGACCCTCGCATAGCGAGGATGGCGTTCGTGTGGGTAACCGGCCTAGGACCCTCGCATAGCGAGGGTGGCTCTCTTAGCCCAACTCCTTCGATGCCATGTGGCACCCTTGCCCTTTCGTGCATGTGGAAAGTATTTAAGTGAGGCTCTCGCCCCTTCGTCCCACTAGCATGTGTCTCATAGTCTTTAAGGTGCCTCGTAGTGTAGAGGTTCTCCTAAACAGAATTCACAAGGGAAGAATTCCCACATTCACAGTGACATTGGCTAAGAATGCGTGACATCCTTTCTCTATCATCTTCTGAGCTTTGAGAGATGAAATGAGCGGTGTCCGTAGTCCTGAAATGTTTCCCATAAAACATAGTTTTTGATCGCCAGGAGTCTCGAACGTCACTTGCTTGCATCTACAATCGATGGTTGCGCCATGCCTTGGTAGCCAATCCACGCCCAGTATTACGTCGAAGTCTTTAATCTCTAGCTCTATCAGGTCTCCTTCTAGTTCTACGTCCTCGATTTTGATCGGTACGCCTCATACTATCTGTGATGATAGGACTACTTCGCCCAAAGGCAATTCTGTCATAAATCTAGTTCTAAATCTTTCACAAGGTTTGTCTAATTTCTCTATCATTCCTAACGAGATATATGAGTGTGTTGTTCCCAAATCAAATAATACTGAACATATATTATCGAGGATAGGAATCTGACCTGTGATCACTTTGTTACTAGCTTCAGCTTCTCCCTAGGTCAAGGTAAAGACTCTGGCTGGAACCATCTTATTGTCCCTCTTCCGATGACCTTCCTGGCCGTAATTATAACATCCCTTGGTGTTTGCACGGCACTCGCTATGATGTTTCTTTTAGTATTTGGAGCATTGCGGGTATTCTACATAACCCGACCTATTATTTCCATTGGTTGTTCATGATCTTTTGTCATTGTCGGATTACTTATTGTCAGGATGTCTTCTCTTTTGGCCATTATTGTTGCTATGTTAATGGTTGTTGCTGTGGTTCTGACCATTCTGAGGTTGATTTTGCTGCTTAGGTTCAGGCTTGTTGGCCTTCTCCTTACTAACATTCGCCTGAAGCCTTTTCACTTCTATAGCCGTTTCTAGAGCATCGGCGTAAGAAGTGGTTCCAGGAGTTGCTAGCTTGAATCCTAGCTCAATCTTTGGTCTGAGTCCTCTAACAAACTTGGTGACCCTCAAAAAGTCGGTTGGGACCAACTCTGGTGCAAACTTGGCTAGTCGATTGAACTGTCGAGCACACTCTTCTACCGTTAAGTTGCCCTGCTTCAGACTGGTGAACTCTTCTACCCTCGTAGCGATGACTGTCGATTTGTAGTACTTCTTGTGAAAGAGCTCTGCAAATCTAGTCCATGTCATGGTGGCGACGTCGTGAGTCTATTGTACTAAATCCCACCATATTCTAGCATCCTTCTTTAGAAGAGACGAAACACAGGATATGCGGTCTGTGTTGCTGAGATTCATATGTGCTAGGATTGGCTCTACATTCCTGAGCCATTCTTCCACATCTAAGGGGTCGGTTGTCCCTTCAAAGTTTGGAGCGTGTTTCTTACGAAACCGCTTGTAGATTGGCTCAATGTACTGAGCTGGGTAAGGCGCATAGTTCGCCATTGGCCATCCCCCATAAGAACCTACTTGTTGGGGGTGCTTGAGCCATTTGCTGAGGCTGCAGTGGTGGCTGAGGCTGAGTTTATGGCTGTGGCTGAGCCTGTTGTCATTGTTGCTGCAGAAATTCTTCCACTTGTTGCCGTAGTCGGACAATCTCAGTGGTGTTGTCAACCGGAGGCGGCGAACTTCTGTTAGCAGCAACATTGGTAGCACGCGTTCCCCTTCTTCGGACTAGAGGGGCTTCGTTAGTCTCATTGGTGGCGTTGGAGGCATTGCTGACTGTGCGTGCAGATCTTCTGAGGGACATCTTCAGCAAAGTTCTAACAGTTGAGAAAAAGTGTGTTAGAACTTACCCTAATAGGCTCTAAGGCAAAACTTAGTCTAAGAAAACATAACTCGGACCTATTAGTTATGATTTCTTATGAAAAATTATGTAAGCCTTCTTTATAATTAGGGTTTGTTTCTATACTTAGAAAATCTGCCATCTTTATTATTTTCTAAGTCTGTTTCTAATCATCCTATATGACTTAATTCTCAGGCTCGAAACTAGTTGTTGTTCCAAAAGTTAACCATATTGAGGGAGGGCTGGGATCAGTAAAATTGTTCCCACTACTATGGCCCCCTAACTCTCAATATAGAACCCAATTCATTGATTTGTATCTAACCTCACTGAACTTGGTCATTATTTATTGAATTTATTATGATTGTAAAAAAAAATCAAATTCATACATGTCATTCAAAAATAACAATAATATTCATTTGGAAAAAGATTTTCACTAAATACAACCATAAATGCAAAAATAATAAATAAATAAATAAACTAAACTAACATAAGTAGGGTAGATCTAAAAATCAAGATCTTCTACGTCTGACCCTTCATCTAACATGTCATCATCTATTTCTTCATAATCATCATTATCTTGAGCCTCAAAACTACCTCGGGGAAGATTCATGAAGATTCTATGCTTTTGTTCATTAGTGAATTGAAATTCCAACTTAGAGGTGAACCTAAGTATGAGAAAATAATATCTCATGGCTATCGGTAAATCATCATCATCATCATCTATAGTCTCCCATATTTCTTCTAATGTTGAAATTACATAAGGAAAATCTTTAAAAAGCCTAATTACTAGAACATATTGTTCTGTAGCTCTCATCATAATTTGCTTAGTAGTCTGAAGATGAACTATCTCCTTGTGGAATGAGATTAATCTCTGAGTGATTCTTTCTAACACTCCTACTGTATTCCTTGGCTCTCTAATCCTTTTCAATGCCTTAATGGCTCAGATATCCTAATAGGTTAAGGCTCCATCCATTCTTAACTGAAAACATAATGGCTAAGATGCTAGCTAATAACATAAACATAACATAATAAGCATAAACACTTACATTGGCAGTTATATTCAGAGCTTGTGCGTGTGTATCAAGGAGAACTTCATGCATATGAACTGTGGGCTATGATGCCAATTGTAATGACCCGACTATTTCTAAGACCTTAGACCATTAAAAACTACTATGACATAGCTACTAATTTGAATACATACATAAGAAATAACACAAATTTATTTAAAAGCCAAAATATTTTACCAAATACAAAATAAGGTAAAAATATAAAATGTAATATGGGATCCCATTGTTATAAAACATAAACACATAAACTTTAAATTACTTGTTTAAATACTAAGTGCGGAAATACATAATTTAAAAGACTTTAAACAACGCCATCCTTGATCTTCTAGCAGTCCATTCAATCCATTCATCCTCAACACACATGCCAAGCTGCTGCAAATCCTTCCCTCCTTCCATATTCATTTTCCTGCATCATTCTAAAAAGAAAGGAATGAGCCTAATGCCCAGCAAGGAAAATTTACCAACAACATATATCATAAATCATAAACATAAGACTATATCATATTCATATACTATAAAACATATGACTATAAAAAATGTATATCATATAGGACTACAATATTAATGGCCATTAACTCATTAACATGGTGTGTGATAAAACCATCTAGGTCCTCTGTCTACTAATCAAGGTAGGTTAGATCACAACTATAGTATATGATAACCCATCTAGGTCATTTCATGGTAAAAATTCTTGGGGCTTGCTATCTAAGCAAGTCATATGCCCAAGTGACTACAAAACATATTTATACATATACATATCATAGCATAAAACATATCATAACATAAACATATAAACACATATAATCTAACCTATTTTTCTTACCAACAACTGGGATATGGAGACAAGAACGGGATTTGGAACACTCCTAAAACCAATAGTAAAAACATGAGTTTCTAAAGAAAAGGGATGAAAAAGAGAACTAAACCATCAAAGAAGAAACTTACCGAAAAGAACCTTAAGTTTCAAGAAACTTAAACACCTAACCAAGAATCATAAACAAGAGTAAGGATCTGAAAGAAAATAAAAGAATACTAAAGAACCATAAAGAACTTAACTTAAGGATAGGAATACCTTGAATGATCTTATGACTTGATCTATACCTCGATACCAAAATAACTCTATATATATTACTTCCCAAGTGTTTAGAAAAGCTTATATTGGAAAAGCTTTTTAACCCAAAACCCAAGTGTTTCTCTCTATAGTTACCTTAGCAACTTGGAGGCTCTGAAGAATGCTTGAAAAATGAAGGAAATGGATGAGTACTAGGTCCTATTTATAGAGTTCAAGGAGTGAAACTAACCCCTTTTAATTTGAATAAATAAATGAATATAAAATGAAAAAGATCTGAATTTTTGTTCAACAGATGCCCAGAACTCGGTCAAAATCATTCAAAGGCAGGTCCAAGTGGTTAAGGCTGTTTTTAAATTTAAAAATCCTCTAGCAAAAAAAAAAAAAAAACACTCCCAGGGGCAATATATCGCTTACCCTGGGAAATATATCGGCTAGACCTATTTCCCGAGCCCCGTTCGTTCGTTTGTGCGAAGTCGACGTGTTTTCCGTATCTCCCGTAGGCGATATATCGGCCCCTATAGCTACGATATATCAACATACATTGATATATCAAACACGTATTTGCACTTTTTCAGCATATTTTAAATTGATTAAACAGCTTTGACTGAGTCAAAATGTGATCCTAACAGCTACTAGAAGGTTCTATAGCTTCTAGATCTTTCTTTTATTTAAACTATTCATCAAAAATACTTAAATCCTTAATAAACATGATTATGACAAGTGTCATGCTCTTATTAATTCTATCTAAACCTTAGGTTATAATAAATATATTTCTAGGACCAACAATATTAATCAAACCTTATGTTATAATTAATATTTCTAAACTATATGTTAAACTTATAAAATCCATAACTGTTGCTATGAGTTTCCAACTAAGTCCTGGCTTGAACCAAAATCCATGGAAACTAACATACTACAAACTATTACTAACTACTACTATTATCTAGCTAAGTAAAAATTATGGGACACTACATTGCATAGGATTCCTAGCAAACATTGTGGATACATCCAAAGTTGTTTCAGTTGGACCGGATGAGACCAGACTGGTATGTGAGTTTCCTGATTTATTCCCCGCAAATTTGCCAGGATTGCCGTCACACCGAGAGATCGAGTTCGTCATTGAATTGGTTCCAGGGGCGGAGCCAGTATCTCTGACACCTTATAAAATGGCTTCAGCAAAGTTAAAATAATTGAAGATTCAGTTGCAGGAGTTACTGGATTTGAGATTCATCAGACTGATTTTTTCATCGTGGGGTACCTTAGTGTTGTTCATCAAGAAGAAGGATGGATTCTTAAGGATGTGTATTGAATACAGAGAGTTGAACAAGTTGACCATTAAGAATATGTACCCACTGCTTAGGATTGATGACTTATTCGATCAGCTACAGGGGAAGACAATGTTCTCTAAGATTGGCCTTCGGTCAGGCTACCACTAGTTAAGATTTAAAGAAGAGGACATGCCAAAGACCGCTCTCTACACAAGGTATGGACACTATGAATTCCTGGTTATGTCCTTTGGATTAACCAATGCCCCAACAACCTTTATGGACTTGATGAATAGGGTCTTCAAGAATTATCTGAACAAGTTTGTGATCGTATTCATTGACGAAATACTGGTGTATTCTTAGTCAGAGACTGAGCACAAGAAACATCTACGCTTGGTATTACAGCAGTTGAGAGAGCATAGGTTATATGCTAAGTTCAGGAAGTGTGATTTTGGCTACCCCGAGTTACATTTTTGGGTCATATTGTCAGTAAGGAGGGGATTCTAGTGGACCCAAGTAAGATTGAGGTAGTGAGATATTGGCCTAGGTCGAGCAGTGCACCAGATGTTAGGAGCTTCTTGGGATTGGCAAGATACTATCGACGGTTCGTCGAGGGATTCTCCAGAATAGCCACAACATTGACCGACCTGACGCGTAAGAATAGTAAGTATGTATGGATAGACAAGTGTGAGAATAGTTTCAAGGAGTTGAAGCAACGACTAATCACCGCTCCAGTATTGAGTCTGCTGTTAGACAATGAAAAGTTTGTAGTTTACTATGATGCTTCCAAACAGGGTTTGAGGTGTGTACTGATGCAAGCTAGAAAGGTGATAGCCCACACATCGAGACAGTTGAAGGATTATGAGCAGAGGTATCCCACACATGATCTGGAATTAGCGGCGGTGGTATTTGCACTAAAGGTCTGGAGACATTATTTATATGGTGAGAAGTGTGAAATATACATTGACCATAAGAGTTTGAAGTACTTCTTTACTCAGAAGGATCTGAATATGCGCCAGAGGCGTTGGCTGGAATTGGTCAAGGATTATGACTGCGATATTCTATACCATCGTGGGAAGGCCAATGTGGTGGCTAACGCATTGAGTCGGAATGGCCCAGGACAACTATACAGTTTGAGGCAAATATCAGATAGATTAGCTGAAGAGATAACTAGAGCATGTATTGAGTTGGTAGTTAGACAACTAGCCAACGTCACCTTCAGTCTACGCTCCTTGAGAGGATCAAGGAAGTGCAGGGGGAAGATCCCCAGTTAAGGGAACACACAAAGGAATTCTTAGCCGGAGCGGCTAAGGACTTTTTCATTTCAGATATTGGTTTATTGAGGTACAAAGGTCGGATTTGCGTTCCGATGGATTTCGGTATCTGGGGAGAGATTTTAGACGAGTCTCATACCACTCCATATTCCTTACATCCGGGTACGACAAAGATGTACCAAGATTTGAGAACGTTATATTGGTGGCTGGGAATGAAAATGGATTTGGTGGATTATGTGACCAAGTATTTGACTTGTAAGCAAGTAAAGGCTGAACATCAGAGGCCAGCAGGGTTGTTGCAGCCTCTAGGGATTCCAGAGTGGGAATGGGAGGATATCTCCATGAACTTCGTGGTTGGATTACCGAAGACCGTGGGACAACATGATTTAGTGTGGGTGATCGTGGATAGGTACACCAGGTCAACCCATTTTTTTCATGTTAAGACAACTTATACTGTGGAGCAGTATGATGAATTGTATGTAAAGGAAATTGTGCGACTACATGGGGCTCCGAGGTCGATAGTATCTGATAGGGACCCCACCTTCACCTCCAAGTTTTGGGAGAGCCTGCAGAAGGCTATGGGTACACAGTTGCAGTTTAGTACCACTTATCATCCTTAGACGGATGGACAGTCTGAGAGGACGATTCAGATACTGGAAGATATGCTACGAGCCTGCGTACTTGATTTTGGGGGATCTTGGAGTAAGTATCTCCCTCTGATTGAGTTTTCGTACAATAACAGTTACCAGTCGACTATCAAAGTGGCTCCGTATGAGATGTTATATGGGAGGAAGTACAGATCATCCATCCATTGGGATGAGATAGGTGAGAGGAGGTATATAGGTCCTGAGGTTGTTCAGAGGACCAATGAGGTGATTGAGAAGATTAAAGCTCGAATGCTCACCTCCCAAAGTCCGCAGAAGAGTTACTAAGACTTGAGACACATGAGTGTAGAGTTTCTCCCTTGAGAGGGATGAAACAGTTTGGAGTAAGGGGCAAGCTGAGCCCTAGGTTTGTTGGCCCATTTGAGATTCTGGAACGAGTTGGAGAGGTAGCTAACAGATCGGCGATGCCTCTAGCTCTATTAGGGGTTCACGATGTGTTTCATGAATCCATGCTCCGAAAGTATGTATCAGATTCTACGCACGTACTGAGTTATGAGAACTTGGAGTTGGATTAGGATTTATCGTATGAAGAGAAGTCGGTTCAAATTCTTGACCGAAAGGATAAAGTCTTGCGGAAAAAGACCATTGGTAACTCTTGAATAAAGAGTTATTTCATGTTCTTTTGAGCTTATAATTTTGAAAAAAAATCTTGGGTGATGTTAGTTATTTTAGCTTTTGTAGCTAACTTTGGTATTTTTATGATCTTAATTAAGTCTAGTTATTTTTGTAGTTTTTAATAGCCAATGGGTTGAAGATAATAGTTTTATAAATAGATATTTGTACAAAGAATTAACTAACATGTGAAACTATCTAAATTGAATTTTTGATGGCTGAATTATCAGGTTTTGCTGCAGCAAAGCATATTTTGCTGAATCATTTTGATCAGGTAGTTTTTGGGCACCTAGAACACGTGGCAAGTCAATGGGTGAGCTGGAATAGTGGCTGAGGTGGCAAGTACAGAAAGCTTGAGTCAAGAATTGGGAGACTCACGCTTTTTACAAGGAGGGCAATATTGTACTTTTGGGGCTAAAGGAGGAAACCTAGAATACACTTAAACAAGCATCAGCCGAAATATGAACCAGGCAGCCATTTTTGGAAAAGAAAAACCAGCAAGAAGAAGGAAAGAAACCCAAAAATTAGCAAGGAAGAAGGAGGACGAAAAAGAGAGCTCAAGCATCATTTTGGATTTGTTCTTTCTTCTATTTCTAAACTTCATTTTTATATTTTTTGAGTTGATTTCTAAATCTAAATATTATGGGCTGTTTTGATTGTGGATTCATTTTTATTAACTCTGCCATGAACTAATTTTTAGGTGGTTTGAATTGTTGATGAACCCTATGTTATAGTCTAGTAATTTCTTGCACTTTATTTTAGTAAAATCTCTCTTGTTCATACAAGTGTGCTTATGTTAATTTCTTGTTGTTGTTTGTCCAACAATGGCAAGATATTAAATTATGTTTAATGCTGGAAATATTAAATTTAATGGGAAGAACTTGGATGACACAAGTCATAATCTAGGTTAGATTATGTTAGTAAGTAACATAGGGATGTGTTATTTGCCTTGTGTAACTTTTGAGAATTAAACTTTGAATTTGCATTCTTAAATCTGGTTTTGCATAGGAATATGTTTAATTAGGTAAAAGAACTAATGTCATAAAATTTGGGAAAGTTTTATGAGTGTTTAATGATTTCTTGTTAACCTGAGAGTTTTGCTAGAATATTGCTGCCTCAATCTGTTCGCAATTTGTTCAGGATGATTAATATAGGGGGAATCAATAATTCAAGTCCATTTTTCAATCCATATATTTCTTTCAATTTTCTTGTTTAGTTCAGTTTTAATTTCAGTATTTCCATCTCTTTTAATATTTTTTTTAGCCTAAAAACAACCCATTTAAATTTTAGTATTGTTAAGTTGTTTAGTAGTTATTTTGCTTATTTTTCTAATTTGTAATCCCTATGGAGACGATCTACTTATCATTATATTACTTGTGTGATTACATGCACTTGCATATTTAAAATCAAATATTAATTTATCACAACAAGTTTTTGGCGCCGTTGCCGAGGATTGGAATTAGAAAATTTTGTAATATCAATTACTTGCAATTTATTTTTCTTTGTTGAGCTGACTTTGTTTGCTTGCTCTTGTGTTTTCTCAGGTGATTTACTATATGAATGAGCAAGAAGACATTGAACTAGCTCCTATTGACCTTGAGATTGAAAGAACAGTTAGAAGAAGACTAAGGGAACAACGGGCTCAAAATCACCTTAATATGTCTGAAGAGGTTGACGGAGTTGAGGGTGCTAATAATGTCACTAACGCAATTGCTATGGCTGATAATAGAGAGAGAGCCATAAGGGAGGATGCTGCCCCCATGTTTCAATCCAGTTATTGTTAGGCCTGAAATTCAAGCACCCCAATTCGAGTTAAAGCCCGTTATGTTCCAAATGTTGCAAACAGTGGGTTAATTTAGTGGGTTGCCTACTGAGGATCCTCATCTTCGTTCATTTTTGGAGGTGAGTGATTCTTTCAAGCTACAAGGAGAAAGTGACGAGGCCTTAAGGTTGAAATTATTCCCTTTCTCTTTAAGGGATCGAGCTAGAGCTTGGCTAAACACTCTTCCTCACAACTCGGTGACTACAGGGAATGAGTTGGCTGAAAAATTCTTGATGAAGTACTTTCCTTCTACCAAAAATGCCAAGTTTCACAATGAAATCATGTCATTTCAGCAGCTGGAAGATGAATCATTTTGTGAAGCTTGAGAGAGATTCAAGGAGTTATTGAGAAAGTGCCCACACCATGGGATCCCATAGTGTATACAAATGGAAACATTCTATAATGGGCTCAATTCTTCCACTCGCATGGTGTTAGATGCTTCAGCTAATGCAGCTATTCTCTCTAAGTTCTACAATGAAGCCTATGAGATTTTGGAGAGGATAGCTAGCAACAATTATCAATGGTCCAATGTTAGAGCCTCAACAAGTCGAAAAGTGGCTGGTATACTTGAAGTGGATGCATTGATAGCTTTGACTGCTCAAGTGTCTTCAATGACTAACCTTCTCAAGAACATGAGTTTGGGGGGAATGGTACAACCAGCTGCTATGGAACAAGTTGCTGATGTATCTTGTGTTTATTGTGGAGATGGGCACACATTTGAGAGTTGTCCTTTGAATCCCGCTTCGGTTTGTTATGTGGGGAGTCAAAATGCCAACCGTAATAACCCATATTCGAACTCTTATAATCCAGGGTGGAGGCAGCATCCAAACTTCTCATGGGGGGGGGGGGGGGGGTCAAGGAGCTAGTTCAAGCGGAGCACCAATGCAAAACAAGCCTACATATCCACCGGGGTTTTCTCAACAACAACCAAGAGCTCAACCACCTCCTCCTCAAGGGTCTCAATCAAGCTCTTTGGAGAGTTTAATGAAAGAATATATGGCCATGAATGATGCTGTGATTCAGATCCAAGCGACATCCTTAAGGAACCCAGAGATTCAATTGGGGCAGCTAGTTAATGAGCTAAGGAATAGACCACAAGGCACCTGGCCTAGTGATATTGAAAATCCAAGAAGAGATGGTAAAGAGCAATGCAAGGAAATTACTTTGAGGAATGGTAACAATCTGAAGTTGAATGAGGATAATCCTAAGAGAAACAGCGAGTCCAATTCAATCCAAAGTAGTGTGGAAAAGGAAGATAAAGTTGTGAGTTCAAAAATATTAAATGTTGATCCTGAAGCAATTGCTGCAGCAATTTCTCAGCAAAATGCAATAGAGAAGCCTATGAGCAAGCCACCTCCATCATTTCCTCAATGTTTTTAAAAGCAGCAACAAGATGGTCAGTTCCGAAGATTTTTGGATGTTTTGAAGCAACTCCACATCAACATACCTCTGGTGGAAGCTTTGGAACAACTGCTTAATTATGTGAAGTTCTTGAAGGATATTTTGACAAAGAAGAGGAGGCTTGGTGAATTTGAAATGGTTGCTTCGATTGAAGGTTGTAGTGCTATATTGAAGAATAAAATTCCTCCAAAGTTGAAGGATCCAGGCAGTTTCACAATTCCAATTTCTATTGGGGGACGAGAAGTTGGTAAATCTCTTTGTGATTTGGGAGCTAGTATTAATTTGATGCCCATGTCCATTTTTAAGAAGTTGGGAATTGGAGAAGCAAGGCCAACTACACTTACCTTGCAATTAGTAGACCGTTCTATGGTGCATCCAGAGGGAAAGATTGAAGACGTCCTAGTACAAGTTGCCAAGTTCAATTTTCAGGCAGATTTCATTATTCTTGACTATGAGGAAGATAGGGATGTACCGATCATTTTGGGGAGACCATTTCTTGCCATCGGGAGGACATTGATAGATGTTGAAAAAAAAGAACTAAGCATTTGAGCTCAATACGAACAAGTCACATTCAAGGTTTTTAATCCTATACGCTCTCCTAATGAAGTTGAAGCTTGTTTGGCCATAAGTGCTTCTAACTTCAAGTTGATTGAAAAGATGCATGGAAAGTATAGCAATGGAAAAGGTCCCTTTTGAAGAAAGTGAGAAAGGTGGGGAACCATGGATAAGTAAGGAAGAAGAACCATCTCATCCTCCAAAGCTACCGAAGAAAAAGAAACATAGTAGAAAGCCTCAATCACAAATGTTGGAAGTTGGTAATAAAGTATTTTTCTCGAACTCTCAAGTGAAATCAAGGTGTGATGGTGGGTTCTTAGTGAGCAAGGTGTTTCCCAATGGTGTAGTGGAATTATATGATGAGCATTTGGGAAGAGCATTTAAGGTAACAAGGAAAGGAACAAAGTTTGGGGGAAGCGAGGTTGAGCAATACCAAACCTCGGTTTCCTTGAAAGATCCTTAGAGAAAAAAAATGAAGTTTGGGTTGCTATGGTTTTTGGAGGATTCATTTGTAAAGTAACTCAAAGAAAGAAATAATAAAAATGCATTGAAAAAAAAAGAAAAAAAATCAATAATAAAATGAAAAAAAAATACATATATGAGTGTTTTTAATTATTTTATTTTTATTTTTTGTAATATTAATTTCATTTTATTGTGATGTTTTTGGAGTGGTTTTATGTGTGCTTTTGTGTTTCAGGTGTTAAGAAAGCAAGAAATTGGTGTCTTGGAAGTAATTTTGGGGTTTGATGGTTTTGCAAAATTTTTGCTTCAGCAAACAGGGAGCAAAATTTTTCGAAAAAATGGAGGAATTACGTCAAATTTTTGTTGATGAAGCAAAACTTAGGCAAAATGGTGGGAATTTGGGCAGGCACAAGTCAGGGGTGTGGTTCGTTCAGAAAAAAATACACATATATACATACAAAAAATATATATAGTAATATATATAATATAAATACTTATATATTACTAAATCTAGATATTATATATATATATATCCATAAAATAATCCCTATATGTAAGAAAAAAAATACCCATGAACCCGAGTCCCCTATTCCCATTCATTAGCCTGCATCGCATCAACCCTCCTCCATAGCCGCCACCATCTCCTCCCTTTACCCCCGACCCTCACAAGCCACCATATCCAAATCCAGCCATAGTTCCCTGCTGCCCAGCACCATCGACCCCCATCCTCCGAGAACCAAGGCACCATTCACCCTGTACCTAGGCGTGACCCCGCACCACTCCCAGGCATGACTATCACTCACGCACCACCCCACAGAGGTGCAATTTTGACTGCACCTAGCCTTCCCACGCGCACGTTTTTATCAGCCGAGAGCTCATAATCCATCCTTGCGCGCGACTTACAAATGCCCACACACCTTCGAAGCACCAAGACACGACCCAACACCGAGTGACCTAGCTGCACATCCTTTGAGCAGAGCCTGCATATTCGTTGAATGAGCATTTCTGAATTCTACTCCCCAATTAGATTTTGTTTATGTTTGTTTCTTTGTATTCTCTGTTTTAGGTGTAGTTCTTGCTTACTGACAATTTTGTGTTGTGTTATACTTTAGTCTCAATTGTTGATAATGAACTTTGTGTTTTGTGTACTAGGTGCTTTGTGTTGTACTTAGTTAGTTATGTTTCTTTGGTGATTTTTGTAACGCCCTGGATAGCCAAGACCGTTACACTGTGTGTTTATAAAGTGCTAGACTTGCTAATCAAGTCATTTAATTAAGAACGTGTTCTGGAACTATAATGGTACTAGGGTTAAAATGTTTTGGTCTCAAAAGTCACATTTTTCATAAAGAAACATTTCCTGTTTACAAGGGATCCCAAAAATATTAAGATTGAAACTGTTTGCAAAAGATTTAAGGACTAAATATAGTATTAGCCATATTAAGGCAAAATAGACAATTAGGCAATCTCTGTCATGATCCACTCCTTGGCCATGGCGACCGAACAGCTGGCTATGTACATTCCACCCCGCAGCCCTCCATCTCAGGATTGGTCCAACTTTCCTTTGCCTTTACCTGCACCACGTAGCACCCGTGAGCTAAGGCCCAGCAAGAAAACACAACAACAGAGCATAAACAATCAACAGACAATTCAATATCTCATATTGCATCACATATTCTTAATCACGTCAACATTCAGAATAGTCAAGTATTCAGCATATTAAACATATCAATTCACAACATACACCAAATCACATATGATAACTAGGGTTAGCGCCCTCAGGCCACACCCTCCGTTATCCCACTGACTCCGGCCCGCTTAAACCGAGCTCAGTGAAAATTAAGCTGTCCTCGGCTACCAGTGGCCAAGTCGCGCCCTATGCGCAAATATTGTATACGGTACCCTTAGGCCGCTATCACATGTCCCATGGCATAATACCATCATTGACATAATACAAATATCGGGAGCACTTAGTCCATCACAAACATATAACCGGGTGCAGTTTTCTTACCTTTCGATTCACTAGCTTTGATCACTTGACTCCTTGAGCACGATCCCTCTCGAGCCCTAGCGCTCACCTAAACACAACCATAGATCAAAGTCATCACCGAACCTCAAGTCCAAAACCTAGCCTCGGGACCAATCCTGAGCCCCTGGGAAGTCCTAGTTCCACCAAATAAGGTGGTGGAATCGAACCCCGAACCCTTGGTCAGAAACCCTTGAAAACAACCCTAAAATCCCTTTCTGGAAACAGGGCAGCGCTACAGCGCTCTTAGGAGGGTGCTACAGCGCTACAAGTAGAACAAAAATCCCCCAGAAAGCATGGCCTAGCGCTACAGCGCCCAAAGACTAGCGCTGTAGTGCTAGTCACAGACAACCAACCTCCCAATTTTCCTTTCTGCAATTTCCTCGAACCAAACTCAACCAAAACTTCTCCAAACCTTCACCAAACTCAAAAAACAAGCGTATTAACACATTCCACTCATCCCAAGCACATGCATCCCTAATCTCAAAATCCACCATAGCCACTTCTAGGCTTCAAAACTCAGCAGAAACCAGTCAAAACATCAGAGTTAAAAGCTCAGAGTTTATACCTTTGATGGAAATTCGACCTCAAGTTTCCTCTAGGCCTCCTTAGCTTGCTCTTCCTCAACCCTTGGCTCCAAATTCCCTAGAATTCCCCATCAACTCAGCTTTGATATCTTAGCTAAAAAAACCAAAACCAGAACTGAAGGAACTACAAAGTTTTACCTCAAGTGATGGTGTGTTCTTGCTAATCCCTTCCAACTCTTCAAGCCTAGCTCAGGATTTCTATTGCCCAGCCTAACCCAGCTCCCCTCTGAGTTTTGCTCCAAGAAAACACCCAGAAATGATGAAGGAGATCACCAACCAACTCCTAGGAAAACAACTCTATTTTCTCCCTTTTCTTTTTCTTATTTTTTCCTTCTTTTCTTTCTTTCTACAACCTTCTACCCTTTTTCTACAATTACCACTAAGTATAAAGCCTTAACATACTTATCTCTGAGAAGCCAATTGACCAAAATTCCCTCCCTATTAATTCTAAACCATTTAGTCCCCTTAGGGGCATTTTAGTCATTTTACCCAATTCCCGCTAATTTCTCGAGTGTCTCTAATATTTTCCGCTTACCTCCCAATACCTAATTAATCACCAATTATATTCCTCGATATCAAAATAGACCCCAATATGCTCACTAAATTCCCATTTATACCCCCAGGCTCGCCCCGAGCCAGGTATAAATCCCCACCTTGACCTTTTCGCTATTCTGCTCACTAGGATCGTCTCGAGTCACAGATCACAGATGTTTCCACATAATAATGTGGTCTCAACAATCATCACATATATAAATACAGTTATGCCCATAATGGCCAAAATTACGATTATGCCCTTCTAACCCAATCACGGCCTACATGCATACTAATACACATAGTCATGCATCTCGAATATTCAAATAGTCATATAATATGCTTTAAATCATTAATCATACATTTTACTCATTAAAGTCACACATAATTCCCAATATGCCTTTCGGGTACACTAATCAAGGCCCTTAAGCCTTATTAGCAAATTTGGGTCGTTACAATTTTTGTGCAGTGAGCACCAAAATTTGAGTCATTTGCCTTGTGTTTTGTTGCTAGGAAGGTACTTTGTTAATATAGTTATCATTGTTCTGTTTTTATTTTTTCTTTGTCTTGTTGTGTTGTCGTTCTTTTGAGGATATTCATTGTCTTGGTTAGTGTTTAACTAGGGGGCTCGATCTCGTTCTAATTTTTTTTTACAACAATATAATAAATCTAAGTTGAAGTTGAATGTCTTTCTTTCTTAAGTTTTAAACTAAATTCTTTGAGTGTGAATGTTGCTTGCAAATGATTGATGAGAGTGTTTTTCTTTTTAGTATGTGCATAGCTTGATTAAACATTTTTGAGACCCTAGGAGGAGGTAGTTTCTTGTGAGAGCTTAAGTTTCTAGAATTACTTAGTGATTTTCCTTGAGGCGATATCCTAGGCAACACCACACCGATGACGTGATTTAGGCCATCTTTGGACCGTTTGATCCTTTGAAGCCTACCTTGTATGCACTTTTATCTCTAGTTACCCCATTGAGCTTAAGTGTCACTTTTTCTTTTTGAGCCACTCATTAGCCTAGCTTTATATATACACACCTCTTTTCACCACACCCTTTTAGCACCTTGATCTTTATAGGATTTATTTATTGTGCATTTTGGGGGGATGAGAGAAATTGATTTTGAGAGAGAGAATTGGGTGAGCGTTTTCCTTTTCTTCTTTTGCTTGTTTTCACCATTGGGGACAATGTTGATTTTAATTTTGGGGGGAGAGTGTGTTCTCAATTTTCTTGTTCTCTTGCCATCTAGTTGTCTATTTTCATTCTAAAAAAAAAAATAGAACATCCAAAAAGAAAAAATAATTAATTAAAGAGTGCAGTCCCTTGCATCAAAGCATTAAAAAAAATTAGAAAAGAAAAAGAAAGCAAAAAGTATGTATGTTTGTAAAAATTTTTGCGGAAGTAACTCTTCAAATAAAGGAAAAGTTGTAGTTTTTGTCTTTGTATGTTAGTAATAAAGGCTAGTGATAACTCTACAAAATAGAGTTATTTTACCACATTTTTTATGCTAATTGTTGCTTAGTCTTTGAGTTTTTAAGTAATTTATTAAGTTTTTAAGTAATTTTGCATTTATTAGTCTTATTGTAATTTTCTAGATTTTTATATGTTTTTATAGATATTTTATTGTTTTATGTTGTAATTTAATTATTTAAAATTAGTATTGTTAGTTTGAATGCTAAAAATATGATTTTATTGGAATTAAATGTTATGTAAATTAAATTTTAATTAATATTTTCATGGAAGTTATATGGTATATTTTATTAGTGAAAATATTAAATTTTAATTTAGTTTATGATTATTTTGTAGGAAACAATGTTGTTTTTGGGCTCTTGTAAAGCAAGAATAATGAAGGAAAAGAAATGGCATTTTCAAGGAAAGAAAGGAAAAAATGGCAGAGCAGCCACCAGCCCATTTCTCCTTCTGCCAGCAGCATCTCCTTCGGCCCAGGACTGTTCCTCCTGCTCAGCTCCTCCTAGGCCCATGACCCGTCTCCAATCCTCCAGCTGCTCCTATCAGGCCCGGGCCCGTTTCTCTCCTTCAGCCTTCACGCCTGGCCCAATCCTGCCCCCATCCGAAGCACTTGATGCACCTTGTGCCTGCCCCATTCAACTCCATTCAGCCATCAGCAGCAAGCCTCCTACCCACGCATGCTCCCAGCCCAGCCGTACACCAGCCAGCCCCCCTGCACCATTTTGAGCCCAGCAATTGCCCAATGTCCCCTTGTCCCCTATTATCAAAAATGCCATTTTTACCCCACTTTCTACACATTTTACCCAAAAATCATCATTACACCCTACAATTTACCCATATTTGCCATATTATAATTAATTAAATTAATTATTTTAATACCTTTTTTTTTGCTATAAATAAGGGAGTTTAGTGCTTAATTTTGGGGAGAGGTTACCATACCATAAGTTCTACACTTTCAAGACCTCTCAATTCTCTTCATCTTTTCTTCTTTTTCATCATTTTTCCTATGAGTTTTTAGAGGAAAAATTTGGGGGTTTCTCCTCCAAATTTTCCTATTTATGTTTGTAGTTTTTAGTTTGTATTTGCTATTTTAGTTATGAGTTTCTAATATTTTTAAGATTATTAAGATGATGATGAAACAATATGTAACTAGATAGTGTTTATTTTGTATGTTGATTTCCCATTTTGTGCAATAAAGTTTATGGATTTTCTTCTTCAAATATTTTCTTTCATCTTGAATATCTTGTATTTTAGATTGTTAGAACATATTTACACTTTGTTCTTCATTAGTGCAAAAACATAATGTTCTTTGTGTAAGATGTGTCATTAAATTGTACACATCCAATGCTTAGAACAAAAATATTATGTTTTGCCTTATAAATAATGTTCATTGATTTATTTGTTATTTCATTAGATTGATTTATACTAAATGCTTAAAACTTGGGAATCAATTTACTTTTAAATTTATTTAACTTATATTTTGTGGATTCTATTATCTTAATAATCTTTCTTTAACCATCTTGTTTACAATTATTAATTTAGTTATATATATATTGTCTTTAATATCTTTATTATTAACTTTTATTTTATTTTATTTTTATTGTTGCAAATTTTCATCAATCTTTGAAGCTAGGTTAGAATTTATTAATTTTGGTTTAAAATAGTTTTCTTTTCGATTTTAGACAACTCCTTTGGGTTCGACATCCTTGCTTACACGATCACTATTCTATATGAACGATTCGTGAGCTTGCGATTTATAAACATTTAAAACATACCCGTTTTGGGTCCATCAGCTAGTGGCAAGATTTATATTGTATTATGGGGTTTTCTTTGGGGGAAATTAATGTGTGCATTTATGTATTTAGGTCCTAAGAAGATTGAGGTGCTTAGGGTGATTTGAGCCAAAAACTTATCTCTCTTATCATACCTTCACCCTAGCCTATCATTACAAGCTTGATAAAGTCCTATTGATCTTTGGTGTGGTGTTTGTCTAGATTAGTGGAGAGGAAGTTACTAAGTAACTTATGGAGACATTATTTAAGCTTTAGGACCAAGGTGTAGTTTGATTTTTGGTGATTGAAATTGTTTAGGAAAAGCTATGCTTGCACTAAAGGGTGAAACACTTTATTCATATTTTGGCAGCAACATTAATGCTTCAAGAATTTGGTTTAAAACTTGTGAAAGAAAGAAATTTAGCTTCTCTTCTTCAAAATAAAATTTCCCGAGAGCCTTCCCCTTTTTACCATTGGCATCGCAAAGTTTGTCCACTGTTGTTGTGTTTTGTTTCCTTGCTTTTTGTTGTTTAGTTTGTATCTTTTGTGTCTTTTTGTTATTTGTGTTTTGTTTTTAGAGTCATCACTCAAGGACGAGTAATGTCATAAGTTTGGGGGTGTGATAACTCTTGAATAAAGAGTTATTTCATGTGCTTTTGAACTTATAATTGTGAAAAAAATCTTGGGTGATGTTAGTTATTTTAGCTTTTGTAGCTAACTTTGGTGTTTTTATGATCTTAATTAAGTCTAGTTATTTTTGTAGTTTTTAATAGCCAATGGGTTGAAGATAATAGTTTCGTGAATAGATATTTGTACAAAGAATAAACTAACATGTGAAACTATCTAAATTGAATTTTTTATGGCTGAATTATCAGGTTTTGCTGAAGCAAAGCAGATTTTGCAGAATTATTTTGACCACGCAGTTTTTGGGCACCTAGAACACGTGGCAAGTCAATGGGTGAGCTGGAATAGTGGCTGAGGTGGCAAGTACAGAAAGCTTGAGTAAAAAATTGGGAGAAAATGACAAAAGAAAAGAGGAGACTCACGTTTTTTTACAAGGAGGGTAATATTATACTTTTGGGGCTAAAGGAGGAAACCTAGAATACTCTTAAACAAGCATCAGCTGAAATATGAACCAGGCAGCCATTTTCGGAAAAGAAAAACCAGCAAGAAGAAGGAAAGAAACCCAGAAATTAGCAATGAAGAAGGAGGACGAAAAAGAGAGCTCAAGCATCATTTTGGATTTGTTCTTTCTTCTATTTCTACACTTCATTTTTATATTTTCTGAGTTAATTTCTAATTCTGAATATTATAGGTTGTTTTGATTATGGATTAATTTTTATTAACTTTGCCATGAACTAATTTTTAGGTGGCTTGAATTATTGATGAACCTTATGTTATAGTCTAGTAATTTCTTGCACTTTATTTTAGTAAAATCTCTCTTGTTCATTCAAGTGTGCTTATATTACTTTCTTGTTGTTGTTTGGCTAGCAATGGGAAGAACTTGGATGACACAAGTCATAATCTAGGTTAGATTATGTTAGTAAGTAACATAGGGATGTGCTATTTTCCTTGTGTAACTTTTGAGAATTAAACTTTGAATTTGCATTCTTAAATCTGGTTTTGCATAGGGATATGTTTAATTAGGTAAAAAATTAATGTCATAAAATTTGGGAAAGTTTTATGAGTGTTTAATGAATTCTTGTTAACCTGGGAGTTTTACTAGAATGTTGTTGCCGCAATCTGTTTGCAATTTGTTCAGGATGATTAATATAGGGGGAATCAATAATTCAAGTCCATTTTGCAATCCATATATTTCTTTCAATTTTCTTGTTTAGTTCAGTTTTAATTTCAGTATTTACATATCTTTTAATATTTTGTTTAGCCTAAAAACAACCCATTTGATTTTTAGTACTTTTAAGTTGTTTAGTAATTATTTTGCTTATTTTTCTAATTTGCAATCCCTGCGGAGACGATCCACTTATCATTATATTACTTGTGTGATTGTGTGCACTTGCGTATTTAAAATCAAATATTAATTTATCACAACAACCATCACCTTAGTGAAAGTGTTGTGGAGGAACAACAAAGTAGAAGAGGTGACTTGGGAACTTGAGACAGATATGCTGGATCAGTATCTTGAGTTATTCATGTAATATCGAGGACAAAATTTTGGTAAGGAGGGGATAGTTGTAGCGTCCCAAATTTGCTGATAAGGCTTACGACCTTGATTAGCGTGTCGGGAGGGCAATAATAGATTTAATTATGTTAATATGTGAATTTACTGTTTATGTGATTAAAAATACATGTTTAGGTGAATTGAATATGCATGTGGGCCTCATTTGGTTAGTAGGGGCATATTTATAATTTTAGCCCGTTGAGGTCATAACTGTGATATTTGTGTTTATTGTGATTGATACCACGAGTGAGTGGTGATATATTTGGGATGCACGATGGGAGTAGTTTAGCTAAATAGTCACAACTGGGTCGAATACCCAGCTCGGGAGGAACCTAGGGTATTTTGGGAACAAAGTTGGTGTTCAGGATTATCGAGTAATAGGTTGTAATGACCCAAAAATCACTAATAAGGCATAAGGGCCTTGATTAGTGTGCCGGGAGGGCATAATTGGTTTATGTGTGATTTAAATGATTTAATCCATGATTATGTGGTAAGCATGTTTATATGATTATATGGATATATGAAATGCATGTTTATGAGTATTAATATGCATGTGGGCCCTGTTTAGCTTATAAGGGCATACTTGTAATTTTGGCCCGTTGAGGGCATAAATGTGATTATTTGTGATAAATGGTTGAGACTACATTATTATGTGAATATACTTGCAGCATTCGACACGAGGAGATCTTAGGGAGCCAGTTAGCGGGAAAGTCACAACGGGGCCCAATACTTGACTCGCGGCAAGTCAAGAGGTATTTTGGGTATTTGGTGTTTAATTAAGTTATACGGTTATGGAAACAAATATTTGGAGATATATTTGAAGTTAGAGAGTTTAGGAGGGAATATTGGAGAAATTTACCATTTTACCCTCGGGGACGTTTTTGGTACCCCGAGCATTGGGATTAACTTAAGTGACTTAAGCTAGATAAGATAAAAATAAAAGAAATAAGTAGAAGTTGCCTAAACCGACCCTTCTCTTTCTCTCAGCTCATTCATCTCTTTCCCAAAACTCTCTCAAGCTAAACCATTGAAACCAAAGGGAAATTTTAGCTAGAAACACAAGGATTTGAGCTGGAATTTTGGGGAGTAACTCAGTAGCAATTTGGTGGATTCAATCTTCAATTGAGGTAAGCTTTGAATTATGATTTTAGCCATTTAATTCTATAGTTCTTGGCTGAGTTTTAGTGTTCTTGGGTTCTTGAGATTAAAGATTGAATTGAAGTTTTGGATGAGGATTTAAGCTAGGTTCTTGTTGGGTTTTGTAGCTGGGAGCATATTAGAGCTATTGTGTTGATTTAATTATGTTATAGAATTGATTTTCGGATAAATTGAGTGGGAGTTGGTTGTTGAAAATGGTGAATTTTCTGGGTTCGAAGGGGTCAGGCCGCGGCTTTGTTCTTGGTGTGCCGCGACCCTCTAGAACAGATGGGAGCCAAAAGGAAGGGCGGGCCGTGACATGGGGAGCTTAGGGCCACGGCGTGTGTCTGCTGCATGGGGAGGCTGGGCCTATAGTTGAAGGCGGACCACGGCATGGGGGGTATAGGGTCGCGGCTCTTAAGTGCACTTTTGGGCTTTGAGAACGTTTTAGGTGTGGGAGCTTAACATAGGGTGCTCGGGATCGATTCCACTACCGTGTTTGGTGGAATTTGATGTCCCGAAGGCTAGAACTTGGTCCATAAACCTTTATTCACTTATTATTGATGGAATCCCTTATCATGATTGTGAATAGGTGTGTGCTAGGGCTCGGAAGGGGGGATCGTGCTCGAGGGTTATTTTTTGTAATCAAAACACTCGGAATTAAAGGTAAGAAAACTGCACCCGATTGTGTGACTATGTTGGGACTAAGGGTTCCCTATACTTGTATGCAACATTGGATAATGGTATTATGCCATGTGAACATGAAATAAATGACCTAAGAGTGTCAGAATTAATATTGGTGTACAGGACGCGGCTCAACCATTAGTAGCTGAGGACAACTTAATATTCACTGAGCTCGGTTTAAGCGGACCAGAGTCAGTGGGATAAACAGGGGGTGTGACCTAAGGGCGTCGACCCTGGATATTGTATGATATGTTAATTACTTGGATGATAGATTGTTGATTGATATCATTGATTATATGAGTGATGTGATCTGTTGAGTATTTGGTTAATGAGTTATGACTTGTTTGGTCACTATTATTGGTTATATTCAGTGTATTGGTTTTCTTGCTGGGCCTTGGCTCACGGGTGCTACGTGGTGCAGGTAAAGGCAAGGGTAAGCTGGACCAACCCTGACTTGGAGAGCTCTAGAGGTGGAATGTACATAGTCAGTTGTTCGGCTGCCACGGTTGAGGGTTGGACAGGGACAAGAAGACCTTAAATGCCTATTTTGCCCTCAGAGTGGAAAGTAGTTGTATATAACCCTGAATTTTTGTAAACTGTCCTTTAAACTCTATTTCTTTTGAGATCCCGTGTATGAAATGTTTATTTAAATGAAGTTTTTCTTTTATGATCAAAATCTTTTAACCCTAGATCAATAATGGTTTTAGTGACACATTTTCAACTAAATGACTTGATTAGCAAGTCTTGCACCTTTATAAACACACAATGTAACGGTCTTGGCTACCCAGGTCGTTCCAACTTGGTATCAAAGTGGTCTAGGTTTAAAGGTTCCTGAAGACTGGCTGGACATGTACATTCGCCGCTAAAGACAAGCTCGACTTAGGGTTTGGTAATTGTTTATACATGTTTATGCTTAAGTGATTATAAATAATTATGATTGTTGTTATCTGTTTGATTAATAGGGAGCATGATATACTAATAGGGCCTGGCCCTTGACTGTTGTGTGATAATATAGAGGCGTGCTTATTAGCATTGCCATGTATGTAAATGAATATCTGAATGACTTTCTGCATATTGCTTATATATGGGTGAATATATGGATAAATGTCTATGTCTTGACTACTGTATGATGATGTTGAGGCATGCTTATTAGCATTGCTGGTGCATGTGGATGAATATTTTGATGAACTGTTATATCTTAATTGCTTGTGATTGGTTGTTTCCCAATGGTGGATTATGGAAAGATTAATACCCTGTCATCATAGTCTGATCGTCGAGTCGTTGATTCAGATTAACTTGGATAGCTATGCGTCCAAGGCGATCTACGCGACTAGTCGGCACCAGGTCTGAGACTAAAGATGATGACCAGGGCTAGAACCCTTCGCCAGTCCCTGAGAACTGGCAGTAGATTATGGCAGAGATGCAAGCCCGACTTTAGAGCCAAGATGAACAGATCCATCTTTTGAGACAGCAGGCTCTGTCAGGGAGTGCTGCATCCATTGTGCCACCTGCAGTGGCACCAGTTGTTCAGCCATTGGAAGTTAGGAATAGGTGGGAGCCGTTGTATGAGCGGTTCAGGAGACAACACCCTCCAACTTTTGAGGGAGGACTTGATCCATTGAAGGTCGAATAGTGGATGAGTATGATTACCGCTATCCTGGATTTCATGAGGGTAGAGGGTCATAACAGAGTGGCCTGTGCCACCTATATGCTAAGGAGGATGCCCGCATCTGGTGGGAAGTGGCACCACAGACCAAAGACGTTACTACTTTGGGTTGGGATGGATTCAAGGACTTATTCAGTCAGAAGTATTACAATGTGGCAGTCAGGGCAGCAAAGGTGAATGAATTTATGGGATTAATACAGGGAAACATGACAATTACAAAGTATGCCCTGAAGTTTGATAGACTTACAAAGTTTGCACCAGATCTGGTGCCTACAGATGCAGCTAGGCAGGACAGATTTATCAGAGGGCTTAATGCTATGATAGGCCGAGATGTGAGGATTACAACAGTACCTAGGGGGACAACTTATGCTCAGGCTATTGAGAAGGCTCTTACCACTGAGGAAGCAAAGAATAAGATCTGGAGGGAGAGTGCTGCAAGACGGGAGGTCCGCAGGGCGGTGCTTCCACATCCAGGGTATGGTAGGGGCAGAGGCCTCAATGATCTAAAGAGGAAGAACCCTGACACTTCAACCGCTCTTGGTCCTAATAGGAGGGGTTGGGGTGCTTAGGGTGGCTATCAGGGGGCCGGTGACACATGGAGGAGTTACCCAGAGTGCACGAGGTGCAAAAGACGCCATCAGGGCGACTGTCGGGCCAAGGCCTATTTTGTGTGCGAGCTAGTGGGACACCTCAAGAAGGATTGCCCAACCGTGAAGAAAGGGGAAGCAGGGAAGGTGGACATCTTGACTCCAGCTCGAGTGTTCACCTTGACACAAGCGGAGGCCGAGGCTAGTCCCTCGGTGGTGACAAGTCAGTTTTCTAGTGCTGGCTCTCCTTTTACTGTATTGATTGACTCTGGTGCTACACATTCATTTGTTTCTAGTAAGTTGATTGATAGATTGTGTAGACCTAGTGAGTAACGTAGTGCGGGGTTTGGGACTATATTGCCTACAGGGGAACTGGTGGTTTCTAGGAGGTGGAATAGAGCACTGCCAGTGATGGTTGATGGTAGGGAGTTATCAGTAGATTTGATTGAGTTAGATATGGAGGACTTTGACATGATTCTAGGGATGGATTGGCTGGTCAGATATGGGGCTACTATTGATTTTAGGAAGAAGATGGTGACTTTTGAGCCTGAGGGAGAGGATCCCTTTGTGTTCATAGGTACGGTATGTGGACCCCGTATACCCATGATATCAGCGCTGAGAGCTAGGGACCTATTACAGGGAGGATGTATAGGTATCCTGGCTAGTGTGGTGGATACTACTAGAGTTTTGCCAACAAGGCCGAGAGAGACTAGATTGGTTTGTGAGTTCTTGGATGTATTTCTTGAGGATCTACCAGGGTTGCCGCCGCACAGGGAGATTTAGTTTGTTATTGAGTTAGCACTGGAGACAGAGCCAGTGTCAAAAGCACCATATAGGATGGCACCAGCAGAATTGAAGGAATTAAAGATACAGTTACAAGAGATTCTGGATTTGGGGTTCATCAGGCCTAGTTACTCACCATGGGGTGCTCCGGTTTTGTTTGTGAAGAAGAAGTGTATAGACTACAGAGAACTGAACAAGTTGAACATTAAGAATAAGTACACTCTACCAAGGATTGATGACTTGTTTGATTAGCTACAGGGTAAGACGGTATTCTCGAAGATTGATTTTTGATCTAGTTATTACCAGTTGAGGATCAAGGATGAGGATATACCGCATATGACCTTCCGTACGATGTATGGGCACTATGAGTTTCTGGTCATGTCGTTTGGTTTGACCAATGCTCCAGCAGCCTTCATGGACCTAATGAACAGGGTGTTCAAGGACTTCTTAGATCAGTTCATCATTGTCTTCATCAACGACATTTTAGTGTACTCCAGTTCAGAGGCAGAGCATGAGCAACATCTTCGACAGGTCTTGCAGAGGTTAAGAGAACATCGATTCTATCCCAAGTTTAAGAAGTGTGAGTTTTGGCTAACAGAAGTGACCTTTCTTGGATACATAGTTGGTGAAGCTGGGATTATGGTGGATCCATCCAAGGTGGAAGCAGTGAAAGATTAGCCAAGGCCAAGGAATGCCTCGGGGGTTTGGAGCTTCCTCGGGTTAGCGGGTTACTACAGACGGTTTGTGGAAGGGTTCTCGAAGATTGCTGCACCGATGATAGAATTGACATGGAAGAATCTGAAGTTCGTCTGGTCAGAGAAGTGTGAGAATAGTTTCCAAGAATTGAAGCGACGACTTATTTCCGCACCTGTGCTGAGTCTTCCTTCGGAGGGAGGAACGTTTGTAGTATATTGTGATGCATCAAGGTTGGGTTTGGGCTGTGTATTGATGCAGAATGAGAAGGTTATAGCTTATGCATCACGCCAGCTGAAGGAGTATGAGCAACGGTATCCTACCCATGATTTAGAATTGACAGCGGTGGTATTCGCACTGAAGGTGTGGCAACATTATCTGTATGGAGAGAAGTGCGAGATATACACCAACCATAAGAGTTTAAAGTATTTCTTCACCTAGAAGTACCTGAATATGAGATGGAGGCATTGGTTGGAGTTGGTAAAGGACTATGACTGTGATATTCGTTACCACCTAGGGAAAGCCAACGTAGTGGCAGATGAATTGAGCCGAAGAGGCTTAGGACAGCTATTTAGTTATACTCAAATTTCCAGAGAGTTGGATGATGAGATGATCAGAGTGAGGATAGAACTGGTGGTGGGCCGATTGGCCAACATTACTTTGCAGTCGACCTTACTAGAGCGGATTAAGGAAGGTCAATTGGTAGATGCATAGTTACATGGGGTTAGAGAGAATATCTTAGCAGGGGTAGCTAAGGACTTTCTATTTCTGAGGTTGGTCTGCTACGGTATTAGGGGCGGATTTGTGTTCCAGCTGATGTGGAGATCAGACGATAGATATTAGATGAGTCGCATACTACGCCGTACTCACTTCATCCGGGTACCACGAAGATATATCAGGATTTACAAACGTTGTATTGGTGGCCTGGGATGAAGAAGGATGTGGTAGAGTACTTGGCCAGGTGTTTGACCTGTCAGCAGGTGAAAGTCGAGCATCAGCGACCAGTGGGGTTGCTTCAGCCTTTAGGTATCCCTAAGTGGAAATGGAAGGATGTTATAATTGACTTTGTGGGAGGTTTACCTAGGATAGTGGGGCCTCATGAATCGGTGTGGGTGATAGTGGACAGATACACCAAGTCAGCTCATTTTCGGCCAATGAAGTCGACTTATACGGTAGATCAATATGCAGAGTTATATGTGAGGGAGATCGTACGTCTCCATGGGGTTCCTAAGTCTATTGTGTTAGACCGGGATCCTATCTTTACCTCCAAGTTTTGGGGTAGTTTGCAGAAAGCCATGGGGACTCAGTTGAAGTTTAGCACAACCTTTCACACTCAGACTGATGGACAGTTTGAGAGGACGATTCAGGTGTTGGAGGATATGCTTAGGGCATGTGTGATCGAATTTGAGGGATCTTGGAGTAAGTATCTTCCGTTGATTGAGTTTTCATATAACTACAGTTATCAGTCAACTATTGCAATGGCTCCATATGAGATGCTTCATGGGAGGAGATGTAGGTCGCCTATTCATTGGGATGAGATGGTTGAGAAGAAGTATTTGGGGCTGGACATGGTTCAGAAGACTAATGAAGCTATTGAGAAGATACGAGCTAGGATGCTTGCTTCACAGAGTAGATAGAAAAGATACGCTAATCCTAAGTGTAGGGACGTGGAGTTCCAGGTTGGGGACCACGTGTTTCTACAAGTTTCACCACTGCGAGGGGTGAGGGGGTTTGGGAAGAAGGGCAAGCTGAGCCCTCGGTTCATTGGACATTTTGAGATACTAGAATGGATCGGATAGATGGCTTATAGGTTAGCTTTACCACCATCGCTGTCGGGAGTTCATGACGTATTCCATGTTTCTATGCTTCAGAAGTATGTCTC
The DNA here is from genome assembly GCF_963169125.1 of Humulus lupulus. Lineage (NCBI taxonomy): Eukaryota > Viridiplantae > Streptophyta > Magnoliopsida > Rosales > Cannabaceae > Humulus > Humulus lupulus. The sequence continues at coordinate 62,266,091 of NC_084793.1, forward strand.
AGATACAACACATATATTGAAGTATGAGGACTTAGAATTGCAGACAGATTTGTCTTATGAGGAGCGACCAGTTCAAATCTTAGACCGGAAAGATAAGGTTCTATGGAACAAGACAATTCCTCTAGCTAAAGTGTTATGGAGGAATAGCAGGGTCGAGGAAGCGATCTGGGAACTTGAGATAGCAATGCGGGATCAGTATCCCGAGTTATTCAGGTAAATTTCGAGGACAAAATTCTCAATAAGAGGGGATAGTTGTAATGATCCAAAAATCACTAATAAGGCTTAAGCGCCTTGATTAGTGTGCCGGGAGGGCATAATTGGTTTATGTGTGATTTAAATGATTTAATGCATGATTATGTGGTAAGCATGTTTATATGATTATATGGATATATGAAATGCATGTTTATGAGTATTAATATGCATGTGGGCCCTGTTTAGCTTATAAGGGCATACTTGTAATTTTGGCCCGTTGAGGGCATAAATGTGATTATTTGTGATAAATGGTTGAGACTACATTATTATGTGAATATACTTGCAGCATTCGACACGAGGCGATCTTAGGGAGCCAGTTAGCGGGAAAGTCACAACGGGGCCCAATACTTGACTCGCGGCAAGTCAAGAGGTATTTTGGGTATTTGGTGTTTAATTAAGTTATACGGTTATGGAAACAAATATTTGGAGATATATTTGAAGTTAGAGAGTTTAGGAGGGAATATTGGAGAAATTTACCATTTTGCCCTCGGGGACGTTTTTGGTACCCCGAGCATTGGGATTAACTTAAGTGACTTAAGCTAGATAAGATAAAAATAAAAGAAATAAGTAGAAGTTGCCTAAACCGACCCTTCTCTTTCTCTCAGCTCATTCATCTCTTTCCCAAAACTCTCTCAAGCTAAACCATTGAAACCAAAGGGAAATTTTAGCTAGAAACACAAGGATTTGAGCTGGAATTTTGGGGAGTAACTCAGTAGCAATTTGGTGGATTCAATCTTCAATTGAGGTAAGCTTTGAATTATGATTTTAGCCGTTTAATTCTATAGTTCTTGGCTGAGTTTTAGTGTTCTTGGGTTCTTGAGATTAAAGATTGAATTGAAGTTTTGGATGAGGATTTAAGCTAGGTTCTTGTTGGGTTTTGTAGCTGGGAGCATATTAGAGCTATTATGTTGATTTAATTATGTTATAGAATTGATTTTGGGATAAATTGAGTGGGAGTTGGTTGTTGAAAATGGTGAATTTTCTGGGTTCGAAGGGGTCGGGCCACAGCTATGTTCTTGGTGTGCCACAACCCTCTAGAATAGATGGGAGCCAAAAGGAAGGGCGGACCGCGACATGGGGAGCTTAGGGCCGTGGCGCGTGTCTGCTACATAGGGAGGCTAGGCCTCTGGTTGGAGGCGGGCCGCGACATGGGGGGTATAGGGCCACGACTCTTAAGGGAATTTTTGGGCTTTGAGAAGGTTTTAGGTGTGGGAACTTAACCTAGGGTGCTTGGGATTGATTCCACTACTGTGTTTGGTGGAATTCGGTGTCCTGAAGGCTAGAACTTGGTCCGAAAACCTTTATTCACTTATTTGTTATGGAATCCCTTATCATGATTGTGACTAGGTGTACGCTAGGGCTTTGAAGGGGGGATCGTGCTCGAGGGTCATTTTTCATAATCAAAGCACTCAGAAATAAAGGTAAGAAAACTGCACCCGGTTGTGTGATTATATTGGGACTAAGGGTTCCCTATACTTGTATGCAACATTGT